>NC_080780.1:13662905-14268431 GCF_020826845.1 Diceros bicornis minor
AGACATACAACGTTTAGCTCACTTCTTGGCATCTTTGAAATACCTATACAAACTTGTTCCTACATAGTAACTTGCAACTTTGAGTGAGAATGTGCTTGCTTACAGCAACGTGCTATATGTTCTGAATGCCCGAATTGGGAATCTGTGTCAAAACTTTGTTAGGAATTATGTGATCCTTACTAGCTGGAAGTAAGGGAGATGGGGCATGAAGTTTTTCTAGGAGTTGGAGACATACCAAGTTTAGCTCAGTTGTGGGCATCTTTGAAATACCTATACACACTTGTTCATACATAGTAACTTGCAACTTTGAATGAGAATGTGCTTGCTTACAGCAACGTGCTATATGTTCTGAATGCCCGAATTGGGAATCTGTGTCAAAACTTTGTTAGGAATTATGTGATCCGTACTAGCTGGAAGTAAGGGAGATGGGGCATGAAGTTATTTCTAGGAGTTGGACACATACCAAGTTTAGCTCAGTTCAGGGCATCTTTGAAATACCTATACAAACTTGTTCCTACATAGTAACTTGCAACTTTGAATGAGAATGTGCTTGCTTACAGCAACGTGCTATATGTTCTGAATGCCCGAATTGCGAATCTGTGTCAAAAATTTTTAGGAATTATGTGATCCTTACTAGCTGGAAGTAAGGGAGATGGGGCATGAAGTTATTTCTAGGAGTTGGACACATACCAAGTTTAGCTCAGTTCTGGGCATCTTTGAAATACCTATACAAACTTGTTCCTACATAGTAAGTTGCAACTTTGAATGAGAATGTGCTTGCTTACAGCAACGTGCTACATGTTCTGAATGCCCGAATTAGGAATCTGTGTCAAAACTTTGTTAGGAATTATGTGATCCTTACTAGCTGAAAGTAAGGGAGATGGGGCATGAAGTTATTTCTAGGAGTTGGAGACATACCTAGTTTAGCTCAGTTCTGGGCATCTTTGAAATACCTATACAAACTTGTTCCTACATAGTAACTTGCCACTTTGAATGAGAATGTGCTTGCTTACAGCAACGTGCTACATGTTCTGAATGCCCGAGTTGGGAATCTGTGTCAAAACTTTGTTAGGAATTATGTGATCCTTACTAGCTGGAGGTAAGGGAGATGGGGCATGAAGTTATTTCTAGGAGTTGGAGACATACCAAGTTTAGCTCAGTTGTGGGCATCTTTGAAATACCTATACAAACTTGTTCCTACATAGTAACTTGCAACTTTGAATGAGAATGTGCTTGCTTACAGCAACGGGCTATATGTTCTGAATGCCCGAATTGGGAATATGTGTCCAAACTTTGTTAGAAATTATGTGATCCTTACTAGCCTGAAGTAAGGGAGATGGGGCATGAAGTTATTTCTAGGAGTTGGAGACATACAACGTTTAGCTCAGTTCTGGGCATCTTTGAAATACCTATACAAACTTGTTCCTACATAGTAACTTGCAACTTTGAATGAGGAATGTGCTTCCTTACAGCAACGTGCTATATGTTCTGCATGCCCGAATTGGGAATCTGTGTCAAAACTTTGTTAGGAATTATGTGATCCTTACTAGCTGGAAGTAAGGGAGATGGGGCATGAGGTTTTTCTAGGAGTTGGAGACATACCAAGTTTAGCTCAGTTGTGGGCATCTTTGAAATACCTATACACACTTGTTCATACATAGTAACTTGCAACTTTGAATGAGAATGTGCTTGCTTACAGCAACGTGCTATATGTTCTGAATGCCCGAATTGGGAATCTGTGTCAAAACTTTGTTAGGAATTATGTGATCCGTACTAGCTGGAAGTAAGGGATATGGGGCATGAAGTTATTTCTAGGAGTTGGACACATACCAAGTTTAGCTCAGTTCAGGGCATCTTTGAAATACCTATACAAACTTGTTCCTACATAGTAACTTGCAACTTTGAATGAGAATGTGCTTGCTTACAGCAAAGTGCTATATGTTCTGAATGCCCGAATTGCGAATCTGTGTCAAAAATTTTTAGGAAATATGTGATCCTTACTAGCCTGAAGTAAGGGAGATGGGGCATGAAGTTATTTCTAGGAGTTGGAGACATACCAAGTTTAGCTCAGTTCTGGGCATCTTTGAAATACCTATACAAACTTTTTCCTACATAGTAACTTGCAACTTTGAATGAGAATGTGCTTGCTTACAGCAACGTGCTATATGATCTGAATGCCCGAATTGGGAATCTGTGTCAAATCTTTGTTAGGAATTATGTGATCCTTACTAGCCGGAAGTAAGGGAGATGGGGCATGAAGTTATTTCTAGGAGTTGGATACATACAACGTTTAGCTCAGTTCTGGGCATCTTTGAAATACCTATGCAAACTAGTTCCTACATAGTAACTTGCAACTTTGAATGAGAATGTGCTTGCTTACTGCAACGTGCTATATGTTCTGAATGCCCGAATTGGGAATCTGTGTCAAAACTTTGTTAGGAATTATGTGATCCTTACTAGCCGGCAGTAAGGGAGATGGGGCATGAAGTTATTTCTAGGAGTTGGAGACATACCAAGTTTCGCTCAGTTCTGGGCATCTTTGAAATACCTATACAAACTTGTTCCTACATAGTAACTTGTAACTTTGAATGAGAATGTGCTTGCTTACAGCAACGTGCTATATGTTCTGAATGCCCGAATTGGGAATCTGTGTCAAATCTTTGTTAGGAATTATGTGATCCTTACTAGCTGGAAGTTAGGGGAATGGGGCATGAAGTTATTTCTAGGAGTTGGACACATACCAAGTTTAGCTCTGTTCTGGGCATCTTTGAAATACCTATACAAACTTGTTCCTACATAGTAACTTGCATCTTTGAATGAGAATGTGCTTGCTTACAGCAACGTGCTACAAGTTCTGAATGCCCGAATTGGGAATCTTTGTCAAAACTTTGTTAGGAATTATGTTATCCTTACTAGCTGGAAGTAAGGGAGATGGGGCATGAAGTTATTTCTAGGAGTTGGAGACATGCCAAGTTTAGCTCAGTTCTGGGCATCTTTGAAATACCTATACAAACTTGTTCCTACATAGTAACTTGCAACTTTGAATGAGAATGTGCTTGCTTACAGCAACGTGCTATATGTTCTGAATGCCCGAATTGGGAATCTGTGTCAAAACATTGTTAGAAATTATGTGATCCTTACTAGCCTGAAGTAAGGGAGATGGGACATGAAGTTATTTCTAGGAGTTGGAGACATACCAAGTTTAGCTCAGTTCTGGGCATCTTTGAAATACCTATACAAACTTGTTCCTACATAGTAACTTGCCACTTTGAATGAGAATGTGCTTACTTACAGCAACGTGCTATATGTTCTGAATGCCCGAATTGGGAATCTGTGTCAAAACTTTGTTAGGAATTATGTGATCCTTACTAGCTGGAAGTAAGGGTGAAGGGCATGAAGTTATTTCTAGGAGTTGGACACATACCAAGTTTAGCTCAGTTCTGGGCATCTTTGAAATACCTATACAAACTTGTTCCTACATAGTAACTTGCAACTTTGAATGAGAATGTGCTTGCTTACAGCAACGTGCTGTATGTTCTGAATGCCCGAATTGGGAATCTGTGTCAAAACTTTATTAGGAATTATGTGATCCTTACTAGCTGGAAGTAAGGGAGATGGGGCATGAAGTTATTTCTAGGAGTTGGAGACATACCAAGTTTAGCTCAGTTCTGGGCATCTTTGAAATACCTATACAAACTTGTTCCTACATAGTAACTTGCAACTTTGAATGAGAATGTGCTTGCTTACAGCAACGTGCTATATGATCTGAATGCCCGAATTGGGAATCTGTGTCAAAACTTTGTTAGGAATTATGTGATCCTTACTAGCCGGAAGTAAGGGAGATGGGGCATGAAGTTATTTCTAGGAGTTGAAGACATAACAAGTTTAGCTCATTTCTGGGCATCTTTGAAATACCTATACAAACTTGTTCCTACATAGTAACTTGCCACTTTGAATGAGAATGTGCTTGCTTACAGCAACGTGCTATAAGTTCTGAATGCCCGAATTGGGAATCTGTGTCAAAAGTTTGTTATGAATTATGTGATCCTTACTAGCTGGAAGTTAGGAGGATGGGGCATGAAGTTATTTCTAGGAGTTGGAGACATACAACGTTTAGCTCAGTTCTGGGCATCTTTGAAATAACCATAAAAACTTGTTCCTACATAGTAACTTGCAACTTTGAATGAGAATGTGCTTGCTTACAGCAACGTGCTATATGTTCTGAATGCCCGAATTGGGAATCTGTGTAAACATTGTTAGGAATTATGTGATCCTTACTAGCTGGAAGTAAGGGAGATGGGGCATGAAGTTATTTCTAGGAGTTGGACACATAGCAAGTTTAGCTCAGTTCTGGGCATCTTTGAAATACCTATACAAACTTGTTCCTACATAGTAACTTGCCATTTTGAATGAGAATGTGCTTGCTTACAGCAACGTGCTACATGTTCTGAATGCCCGAATTGGGAATCTGTGTCAAAACTTTGTTAGGAATTATGTGATCCTTACTAGCTGGAAGTAAGGGAGATGGGGCATGAAGTTATTTCTAGGAGTTGGAGACATACCAAGTTTAGCTCAGTTCTGGGCATCTTTGAAATACCTATACAAACTTGTTCCTACATAGTAACTTGCAACTTTGAATGAGAATGTGCTTGCTTACAGCAACGTGCTATATGTTCTGAATGCCCGAATTGGGAATATGTGTCCAAACTTTGTTAGAAATTATGTGATCCTTACTAGCCTGAAGTAAGGGAGATGGGGCATGAAGTTATTTCTAGGAGTTGGAGACATACAACGGTTAGCTCAGTTCTGGGCATCATTGAAATACCTATACAAACTTGTTCCTACATAGTAACTTGCCACTTTGAATGAGAATGTGCTTACTTACAGCAACGTGCTATATGTTCTGAATACCCGAATTGGGAATCTGTGTCAAAACTTTGTTAGGAATTATGTGATCCTTACTAGCTGGAAGTAAGGGAGATGGGGCATGAAGTTATTTCTAGGAGTTGGACACATACCAAGTTTAGCTCAGTTCTGGGCATCTTTGAAATACCTATACAAACTTGTTCCTACATAGTAACTTGCAACTTTGAATGAGAATGTGCTTGCTTACAGCAACGTGCTATATGTTCTGAATGCCCGAATTGGGAATCTGTGTCAAAACTTTGTTAGGAATTATGTGATCCTTACTAGCTGGAAGTAAGGGAGATGGGGCATGAAGTTATTTCTAGAAGTTGGAGACATACCAAGTTTCGCTCAATTCTGGGCATCTTTGAAATACCTATACAAACTTGTTCATACATAGTAACTTGCAACTTTGAATGAGAATATGCTTGCTTACAGCACCGTGCTATATGTTCTGAATGCCCGAATTGGAAATCTGTGTCAAAACTTTCTTAGGAATTATGTTATCCTTACTAGCTGGAAGTAAGTGAGATGGGGCATGAAGTTATTTCTAGAGGTTAGACACATACCAAGTTTAGCTCAGTTCTGGACATCTTTGAAATATCTATACAAACTTGTTCCTACATAGTAACTTGCAACTTTGAATGAGAATGTGCTTGCTTACAGCAACGTGCTATATGTTCTGAATGCCCGAATGGGGAATATGTGTCAAAACTTTGTTAGGAACTATGTGATCCTTACTAGCTGGAGGTAAGGGAGATGGGGCATGAAGTTATTTCTAGGAGTTGGAGACATACGAAGTTTAGCTCAGTTGTGTGCATCTTTGAAATACCTATACAAACTTGTTCCTACATAGTAACTTGCAACTTTGAATGAGAATGTGCTTGCTTACAGCAACGTGCTATATGTTCTGAATGCCCGAATTGGGAATATGTGTCCAAACTTTGTTAGAAATTATGTGATCCTTACTAGCCTGAAGTAAGGGAGATGGGGCATGAAGTTATTTCTAGGAGTTGGAGACATACAACGTTTAGCTCAGTTCTGGGCATCTTTGAAATACCTATACAAACTTGTTCCTACATAGTAACTTGACACTTTGAATGAGAATGTGCTTACTTACAGCAACGTGCTATATGTTCTGAATGCCCGAATTGGGAATCTGTGTCAAAACTTTGTTAGGAATTATGTGATCCTTACTAGCTGGAAGTAAGGGAGATGGGGCATGAAGTTATTTCTAGGAGTTGGAGACATACCAAGTTTCGCTCAGTTCTGGGCATCTTTGAAATACCTGTACAAACTTGTTCCTACATAGTAACTTGCAACTTTGAATGAGAATGTGCTTGCTTACAGCAACGTGCTATATGTTCTGAATGCCCGAATTGGGAATCTGTGTCAAAACTTTGTTAGGAATTATGTGATCCTTACTAGCTGAAAGTAAGGGAGATGGGGCATGAAGTTATTTCTAGGAGTTGGACACATACCAAGTTTAGCTCAGTTCTGGGCATCTTTGAAATACCTATACAAACTTGTTCCTACATAGTAACATGCCACTTTGAATGAGAATGTGCTTGCTTACAGCAACGTGCTACATGTTCTGAATGCCCGAATTGGGAATCTGTGTAAAAACTTTGTTAGGAATTATGTGATCCTTACTAGCTGGAAGTAAGGGAGATGGGGCATGAAGTTATTTCTAGGAGTTGGACACATACCAAGTTTAGCTCAGTTCTGGGCATCTTTGAATACCTATACAAACTTGTTCCTACATAGTAACTTGCAACTTTGAATGAGAATGTGCTTGCTTACAGCAACGTGCTATATGTTCTGAATGCCCGAATTGGGAATCTGTGTCAAAACTTTGTTAGGATTTATGTGATCCTTGCTAGCCGGAAGTAAGGGAGATGGGGCATGAAGATATTTCTAGGAGTTGGAGACATACAACGTTTAGCTTAGTTCTGGGCATCTTTGAAATACCTATACAAACTTGTTCCTACATAGTAACTTGCAACTTTGAATGAGAATGTGCTTGCTTACAGCAACGTGCTATATGTTCTGAATGCCCGAATTGGGAATCTGTGTCAAAACTTTGTTAGGAATTATGTGATTCTTACTAGCCTGAAGTAAGGGAGATGGGGCATGAAGTTATTTCTAGGAGTTGGAGACATACAACGTTTAACTCACTTCTGGGCATCTTTGAAATACCTATACAAACTTGTTCCTACATAGTAACTTGCCACTTTGAATGAGAATGTGCTTACTTACAGCAACGTGCTATATGTTCTGAATGCCCGAATTGGGAATATGTGTCCAAACTTTGTTAGAAATTATGTGATCCTTAATAGCCTGAATTAAGGGAGATGGGGAATGAAGTTATTTCTAGGAGTTTGAGACATACAATGTTTAGCTTAGTTCTGGGCATCATTGAAATACATATACAAACTTGTTCCTACATAATAACTTGCCACTTTGAATGAGAATGTGCTTACTTACAGCAACGTGCTATATGTTCTGAATGCCCGAATTGGGAATCTGTGTCAAAACTTTGTTAGGAATTATGTGATCCTTACTAGCTGGAAGCAAGGGAGATGGGGCATGAAGTTATTTCTAGGAGTTGGACACATACCAAGTTTAGCTCAGTTCTGGGCATCTTCGAAATACCTATACAAACTTGTTCCTACATAGTAACTTGCAACTTTGAATGAGAATGTGCTTGCTTACAGCAACGTGCTATATGTTCTGAATGCCCGAATTGGGAATCTGTGTCAAAACTTTGTTAGGATTTATGTGATCCTTACTCGCTGGAAGTAAGGGAGATGGGGCATGAAGTTATTTCTAGGAGTTGGAGACATGCCAAGTTTAGCTCAGTTCTGGGCATCTTTGAAATACCTATACAAACTTGTTCCTACATAGTAACTTGCAACTTTGAATGAGAATGTGCTTTCTTACAGCAAAGTGCTATATGTTCTGAATGCCCGAATTGGGAATCTGTGTCAAATCTTTGTTAGGAATTATGTGATCCTTACTAGCTGGAAGTAAGGGAGATGGGGCATGAAGTTACGTCTAGGAGTTGGTCACATACCAAGTTTAGCTCAGTTCTGGGCATCTTTGAAATACCTATACAAACTTGTTCCTACATAGTAACTTGCAACTTTGAATGAGAATGTGCTTGCTTACAGCAACGTGCTATATGTTCTGAATGCCAGAATTGGGAATCTGTGTCAAAATTTTGTTAGGAATTATGTGATACTTACTTGTTGGAAGTAAGGGAGATGGGGCATGAAGTTATTTCTAGGAGTTGGAGACATACCAAGTTTAGCTCAGTTGTGGGCATCTTTGAAATACCTATACAAACTTGTTCCTACATAGTAACTTGCAACTTTGAATGAGAATGTGCTTGCTTACAGCAACGTGCTATATGTTCTGAATGCACGAATTGGGAATATGTGTCCAAACTTTGTTAGGAATTATGTGATCCTTACTAGCCTGAAGTAAGGGAGATGGGGCATGAAGTTATTTCTAGGAGTTGGAGACATACAACGTTTAGCTCACTTCTGGGCATCTTTGAAATACCTATACAAACTTGTTCCTACATAGTAACTTGCAACTTTGAATGAGAATGTGCTTGCTTACAGCCACGTGTTATATGTTCTGAATGCCCGAATTGGGAATCTGTGTCAAAACTTTGTTAGGAATTATGTGATCCTTACTAGCTGGAAGTAAGGGATATGGGGCATGAAGTTATTTCTAGGAGTTGGAGACATACCAAGTTTAGCTCAGTTCTGGGCATCTTTGAAATACCTATACAAACTTGTTCCTACATAGTAACTTGCAACTTTGAATGAGAATGTGCTTGCTTACAGCAACGTGCTGTATGTTCTGTATGCCCGAATTGGGAATCTGTGTCAAAACTTTGTTAGGAATTATGTGATCCTTACCAGCTGGAAGTAAGGGAGATGGGGCATGAAGTTATTTCTAGGAGTTGGACACATACCAAGTTTAGCTCAGTTCGGGGCATCTTTGAAATACCTATACAAACTTGTTCCTACATAGTAACTTGCAACTTTGAATGAGAATGTGCTTGCTTACAGCAGCGTGCTATATGTTCTGAATGCCCGAATTGGGAATCTGTGTCAAAACTTTGTTAGGAATTATGTGATCCTTACTAGCAGGAAGTAAGGGAGATGGGGCATGAAGTTATTTCTAGGAGTTGGACACGTACCAAGTTTAGCTCAGTTCTGGGCATCTTTGAAATACCTATACAAACTTGTTCCTACATAGTAACTTGCAACTTTGAATGAGAATGTGCTTGCTTACAGCAACGTGCTATATGTTCTGAATCCCCGAATTGGGAATCTGTGACAAAACTTTGTTAGGAATTATGTGATCCTTACCAGCTGGAAGTAAGGGAGAAGGGGCGTGAAGTTATTGCTAGGTGTCGGAGACATACAACGTTTAGCTCAGTTCTGGGCATCTTTGAAATACCTATACAAACTTGTTCCTACATAGTAACTTGCCACTTTGAATGAGAATGTGCTTGCTTACAGCAACGTGCTATATGTTCTGAATGCCCGAATTTGGAATCGGAGTCAAAACTTTGTTTCGAATTATGTGATCCTTACTAGCCGGAAGTAAGGGAGATGGGGCATGAAGTTATTTCTAGAGGTTGGACACATACCAAGTTTAGCTCAGTTCTGGGCATCTTTGAAATACCTATACAAACTTGTTCCTACATAGTAACTTGCAACTTTGAATGAGAATGTGCTTGCTTACAGCAACGTGCTACATGTTCTGAATGCCCGAATTGGGAATCTGTGTCAAAACTTTGTTAGGAATTATGTGATCCTTACTAGCCGGAAGTAAGGGAGATGGGGCATGAAGTTATTTCTAGGAGTTGGAGACATACCAAGTTTCGCTCAGTTCTGGGCATCTTTGAAATACCTATACAAACTTGTTCCTACATAGTAACTTGCAACTTTGAATGAGAATGTGCTTGCTTACAGCAACGTGCTATATGTTCTGAATGCCCGAATTGGGAATCTGTGCCAAAACTTTGTTAGGAATTATGTGATCCTTACTAGCTGGAAGTAAGGGAGATGGGGCATGAAGTTATTTCTAGGAGTTGGAGACATAACAAGTTTAGCTCAGTTCTGGGCATCTTTGAAATACCTATACAAACTTGTTCCTACATAGTAACTTGCAACTTTGAATGAGAATGTGCTTGCTTACAGCAACGTGCTACATGTTCTGAATGCCCGAATTGGGAATCTGTGTCAAAACTTTGTTAGGAATTATGTGATCCTTACTAGCTGGAAGTAAGGGAGATGGGGCATGAAGTTATTTCTAGGAGTTGGAGACATACAACGTTTAGCTCAGTTCTGGGCATCTTTGAAATACCTATACAAACTTGTTCCTACATAGTAACTTGCAACTTTGAATGAGAACGTGTTTGCTTACAGCAACGTGCTACATGTTCTGAATGCCCGAATTGGGAATCTGTGTCAAAACTTTGTTAGGAATTATGTGATCCTTACTAGCTGGAAGTAAGGGAGATAGGGCATGAAGTTATTTGTAGGAGTTGAAGACATACCAAGTTTAGCTCAGTTGTGGGCATCTTTGAAATACCTATACAAACTTGTTCCTACATAGTAACTTGCAACTTTGAATGAGAATGTGCTTGCATACAGCAACGTGCTACATGTTCTGAATGCCCGAATTGGGAATCTGTGTCAAAACTTTGTTAGGAATTATGTGATCCTTACTAGCTGGAAGTAAGGGAGATAGGGCATGAAGTTATTTCTAGGAGTAGGAGACATACCAAGTTTAGCTCAGTTGTGGGCCTCTTTGAAATACCTATACAAACTTGTTCCTACATAGTAACTTGCAACTTTGAATGAGAATGTGCTTGATTACAGCAACGTGCTATATGTTCTGAATGCCCGAATTGGGAATCTGTGTCAAAACTTTGTTAGGAATTATGTGATCCTTACTAGCTGGTGGTAAGGGAGATGGGGCATGAAGTTATTTCTAGGAGTTGGAGACATACCAAGTTTAGCTCAGTTGTGGGCATCTTTGAAATACCTATACAAACTTGTTCCTACATAGTAACTTGCAACTTTGAATGAGAATGTGCTTGCTTACAGCAACGTGCTATATGTTCTGAATGCCCGAATTGGGAATATGTGTCCAAACTTTGTTAGAAATTATGTGATCCTTACTAGCCTGAAGTAAGGGAGATGGGGCATGAAGTTATTTCTAGGAGTTGGAGACATACAACGTTTAGCTCAGTTCTGGGCATCTTTGAAATACCTATACAAACTTCTTCCTACATAGTAACTTGCCACTTTGAATGAGAATGTGCTTAATTACAGCAACGTGCTATATGTTCTGAATGCCCGAATTGGGAATCTGTGTCAAAACTTTGTTAGGAATTATGTGATCCTTACTAGCTGGAAGTAAGGGAGATGGGGCATGAAGTTATTTCTAGGAGTTGGACACATACCAAGTTTAGCTCAGTTCTGGGCATCTTTGAAATACCTATACAAACTTGTTCCTACATAGTAACTTGCCACTTTGAATGAGAATGTGCTTGCTTACAGCAACGTGCTATATGTTCTGAATGCCCGAATTGGGAATCTGTGTCAAAACTTTGTTAGGAATTATGTGATTCTTACTAGCTGAAAGTAAGGGAGATGGGGCATGAAGTTATTTCTAGGAGTTGGACACATAGCAAGTTTAGCTCAGTTCTGGGCATCTTTGAAATACCTATACAAACTTGTTCCTACATAGTAACTTGCCACTTTGAATGAGAATGTGCTTGCTTACAGCAACGTGCTACATGTTCTGAATGCCCGAATTGGGAATCTGTGTCAAAACTTTGTTAGGAATTATGTGATCCTTACTAGCTGGAAGTAAGGGAGATAGGGCATGAAGTTATTTCTAGGAGTTGGAGACATACCAAGTTTAGCTCAGTTCTGGGCATCTTTGAAATACCTATACAAACTTGTTCCTACATAGTAACTTGCAATTTTGAATGAGAATGTGCTTGCTTACTGCAACGTGCTACATGTTGTGAATGCCCGAATTGGGAATCTGTGTCAAAAATTTGTTAGGAATTATGTGATCCTTACTAGCTGGAAGTAAGGGAGATGGGGCATGAAGTTATTTCTAAGAGTTGGAGACATACAACGTTTAGCTCACTTCTTGGCATCTTTGAAATACCTATACAAACTTGTTCCTACATAGTAACTTGCAACTTTGAGTGAGAATGTGCTTGCTTACAGCAACGTGCTATATGTTCTGAATGCCCGAATTGGGAATCTGTGTCAAAACTTTGTTAGGAATTATGTGATCCTTACTAGCTGGAAGTAAGGGAGATGGGGCATGAAGTTTTTCTAGGAGTTGGAGACATACCAAGTTTAGCTCAGTTGTGGGCATCTTTGAAATACCTATACACACTTGTTCATACATAGTAACTTGCAACTTTGAATGAGAATGTGCTTGCTTACAGCAACGTGCTATATGTTCTGAATGCCCGAATTGGGAATCTGTGTCAAAACTTTGTTAGGAATTATGTGATCCGTACTAGCTGGAAGTAAGGGAGATGGGGCATGAAGTTATTTCTAGGAGTTGGACACATACCAAGTTTAGCTCAGTTCAGGGCATCTTTGAAATACCTATACAAACTTGTTCCTACATAGTAACTTGCAACTTTGAATGAGAATGTGCTTGCTTACAGCAACGTGCTATATGTTCTGAATGCCCGAATTGCGAATCTGTGTCAAAAATTTTTAGGAATTATGTGATCCTTACTAGCTGGAAGTAAGGGAGATGGGGCATGAAGTTATTTCTAGGAGTTGGACACATACCAAGTTTAGCTCAGTTCTGGGCATCTTTGAAATACCTATACAAACTTGTTCCTACATAGTAAGTTGCAACTTTGAATGAGAATGTGCTTGCTTACAGCAACGTGCTACATGTTCTGAATGCCCGAATTAGGAATCTGTGTCAAAACTTTGTTAGGAATTATGTGATCCTTACTAGCTGAAAGTAAGGGAGATGGGGCATGAAGTTATTTCTAGGAGTTGGAGACATACCTAGTTTAGCTCAGTTCTGGGCATCTTTGAAATACCTATACAAACTTGTTCCTACATAGTAACTTGCCACTTTGAATGAGAATGTGCTTGCTTACAGCAACGTGCTACATGTTCTGAATGCCCGAGTTGGGAATCTGTGTCAAAACTTTGTTAGGAATTATGTGATCCTTACTAGCTGGAGGTAAGGGAGATGGGGCATGAAGTTATTTCTAGGAGTTGGAGACATACCAAGTTTAGCTCAGTTGTGGGCATCTTTGAAATACCTATACAAACTTGTTCCTACATAGTAACTTGCAACTTTGAATGAGAATGTGCTTGCTTACAGCAACGTGCTATATGTTCTGAATGCCCGAATTGGGAATATGTGTCCAAACTTTGTTAGAAATTATGTGATCCTTACTAGCCTGAAGTAAGGGAGATGGGGCATGAAGTTATTTCTAGGAGTTGGAGACATACAACGTTTAGCTCAGTTCTGGGCATCTTTGAAATACCTATACAAACTTGTTCCTACATAGTAACTTGCAACTTTGAATGAGGAATGTGCTTCCTTACAGCAACGTGCTATATGTTCTGAATGCCCGAATTGGGAATCTGTGTCAAAACTTTGTTAGGAATTATGTGATCCTTACTAGCTGGAAGTAAGGGAGATGGGGCATGAAGTTTTTCTAGGAGTTGGAGACATACCAAGTTTAGCTCAGTTGTGGGCATCTTTGAAATACCTATACACACTTGTTCATACATAGTAACTTGCAACTTTGAATGAGAATGTGCTTGCTTACAGCAACGTGCTATATGTTCTGAATGCCCGAATTGGGAATCTGTGTCAAAACTTTGTTAGGAATTATGTGATCCGTACTAGCTGGAAGTAAGGGATATGGGGCATGAAGTTATTTCTAGGAGTTGGACACATACCAAGTTTAGCTCAGTTCAGGGCATCTTTGAAATACCTATACAAACTTGTTCCTACATAGTAACTTGCAACTTTGAATGAGAATGTGCTTGCTTACAGCAACGTGCTATATGTTCTGAATGCCCGAATTGCGAATCTGTGTCAAAAATTTTTAGGAATTATGTGATCCTTACTAGCCTGAAGTAAGGGAGATGGGGCATGAAGTTATTTCTAGGAGTTGGAGACATACCAAGTTTAGCTCAGTTCTGGGCATCTTTGAAATACCTATACAAACTTGTTCCTACATAGTAACTTGCAACTTTGAATGAGAATGTGCTTGCTTACAGCAACGTGCTATATGATCTGAATGCCCGAATTGGGAATCTGTGTCAAAACTTTGTTAGGAATTATGTGATCCTTACTAGCCGGAAGTAAGGGAGATGGGGCATGAAGTTATTTCTAGGAGTTGGATACATACAACGTTTAGCTCAGTTCTGGGCATCTTTGAAATACCTATGCAAACTAGTTCCTACATAGTAACTTGCAACTTTGAATGAGAATGTGCTTGCTTACTGCAACGTGCTATATGTTCTGAATGCCCGAATTGGGAATCTGTGTCAAAACTTTGTTAGGAATTATGTGATCCTTACTAGCCGGCAGTAAGGGAGATGGGGCATGAAGTTATTTCTAGGAGTTGGAGACATACCAAGTTTCGCTCAGTTCTGGGCATCTTTGAAATACCTATACAAACTTGTTCCTACATAGTAACTTGTAACTTTGAATGAGAATGTGCTTGCTTACAGCAACGTGCTATATGTTCTGAATGCCCGAATTGGGAATCTGTGTCAAATCTTTGTTAGGAATTATGTGATCCTTACTAGCTGGAAGTTAGGGGAATGGGGCATGAAGTTATTTCTAGGAGTTGGACACATACCAAGTTTAGCTCTGTTCTGGGCATCTTTGAAATACCTATACAAACTTGTTCCTACATAGTAACTTGCATCTTTGAATGAGAATGTGCTTGCTTACAGCAACGTGCTACAAGTTCTGAATGCCCGAATTGGGAATCTTTGTCAAAACTTTGTTAGGAATTATGTTATCCTTACTAGCTGGAAGTAAGGGAGATGGGGCATGAAGTTATTTCTAGGAGTTGGAGACATGCCAAGTTTAGCTCAGTTCTGGGCATCTTTGAAATACCTATACAAACTTGTTCCTACATAGTAACTTGCAACTTTGAATGAGAATGTGCTTGCTTACAGCAACGTGCTATATGTTCTGAATGCCCGAATTGGGAATCTGTGTCAAAACATTGTTAGAAATTATGTGATCCTTACTAGCCTGAAGTAAGGGAGATGGGACATGAAGTTATTTCTAGGAGTTGGAGACATACCAAGTTTAGCTCAGTTCTGGGCATCTTTGAAATACCTATACAAACTTGTTCCTACATAGTAACTTGCCACTTTGAATGAGAATGTGCTTACTTACAGCAACGTGCTATATGTTCTGAATGCCCGAATTGGGAATCTGTGTCAAAACTTTGTTAGGAATTATGTGATCCTTACTAGCTGGAAGTAAGGGTGAAGGGCATGAAGTTATTTCTAGGAGTTGGACACATACCAAGTTTAGCTCAGTTCTGGGCATCTTTGAAATACCTATACAAACTTGTTCCTACATAGTAACTTGCAACTTTGAATGAGAATGTGCTTGCTTACAGCAACGTGCTGTATGTTCTGAATGCCCGAATTGGGAATCTGTGTCAAAACTTTGTTAGGAATTATGTGATCCTTACTAGCTGGAAGTAAGGGAGATGGGGCATGAAGTTATTTCTAGGAGTTGGAGACATACCAAGTTTAGCTCAGTTGTGGGCATCTTTGAAATACCTATACAAACTTGTTCCTACATAGTAACTTGCAACTTTGAATGAGAATGTGCTTGCTTACAGCAACGTGCTATATGATCTGAATGCCCGAATTGGGAATCTGTGTCAAAACTTTGTTAGGAATTATGTGATCCTTACTAGCCGGAAGTAAGGGAGATGGGGCATGAAGTTATTTCTAGGAGTTGAAGACATAACAAGTTTAGCTCATTTCTGGGCATCTTTGAAATACCTATACAAACTTGTTCCTACATAGTAACTTGCCACTTTGAATGAGAATGTGCTTGCTTACAGCAACGTGCTATAAGTTCTGAATGCCCGAATTGGGAATCTGTGTCAAAAGTTTGTTATGAATTATGTGATCCTTACTAGCTGGAAGTTAGGAGGATGGGGCATGAAGTTATTTCTAGGAGTTGGAGACATACAACGTTTAGCTCAGTTCTGGGCATCTTTGAAATAACCATAAAAACTTGTTCCTACATAGTAACTTGCAACTTTGAATGAGAATGTGCTTGCTTACAGCAACGTGCTATATGTTCTGAATGCCCGAATTGGGAATCTGTGTCAAAACTTTGTTAGGAATTATGTCATCCTTACTAGCTGGAAGCAAGGGAGATGGGGCATGAAGTTATTTCTAGGAGTTGGACACATACCAAGTTTAGCTCAGTTCTGGGCATCTTTGAAATACCTATGCAAACTAGTTCCTACATAGTAACTTGCAACTTTGAATGAGAATGTGCTTGCTTACTGCAACGTGCTATATGTTCTGAATGCCCGAATTGGGAATCTGTGTCAAAACTTTGTTAGGAATTATGTGATCCTTACTAGCCGGCAGTAAGGGAGATGGGGCATGAAGTTATTTCTAGGAGTTGGAGACATACCAAGTTTCGCTCAGTTCTGGGCATCTTTGAAATACCTATACAAACTTGTTCCTACATAGTAACTTGTAACTTTGAATGAGAATGTGCTTGCTTACAGCAACGTGCTATATGTTCTGAATGCCCGAATTGGGAATCTGTGTCAAATCTTTGTTAGGAATTATGTGATCCTTACTAGCTGGAAGTTAGGGGAATGGGGCATGAAGTTATTTCTAGGAGTTGGACACATACCAAGTTTAGCTCTGTTCTGGGCATCTTTGAAATACCTATACAAACTTGTTCCTACATAGTAACTTGCATCTTTGAATGAGAATGTGCTTGCTTACAGCAACGTGCTACAAGTTCTGAATGCCCGAATTGGGAATCTTTGTCAAAACTTTGTTAGGAATTATGTTATCCTTACTAGCTGGAAGTAAGGGAGATGGGGCATGAAGTTATTTCTAGGAGTTGGAGACATGCCAAGTTTAGCTCAGTTCTGGGCATCTTTGAAATACCTATACAAACTTGTTCCTACATAGTAACTTGCAACTTTGAATGAGAATGTGCTTGCTTACAGCAACGTGCTATATGTTCTGAATGCCCGAATTGGGAATCTGTGTCAAAACATTGTTAGAAATTATGTGATCCTTACTAGCCTGAAGTAAGGGAGATGGGACATGAAGTTATTTCTAGGAGTTGGAGACATACCAAGTTTAGCTCAGTTCTGGGCATCTTTGAAATACCTATACAAACTTGTTCCTACATAGTAACTTGCCACTTTGAATGAGAATGTGCTTACTTACAGCAACGTGCTATATGTTCTGAATGCCCGAATTGGGAATCTGTGTCAAAACTTTGTTAGGAATTATGTGATCCTTACTAGCTGGAAGTAAGGGTGAAGGGCATGAAGTTATTTCTAGGAGTTGGACACATACCAAGTTTAGCTCAGTTCTGGGCATCTTTGAAATACCTATACAAACTTGTTCCTACATAGTAACTTGCAACTTTGAATGAGAATGTGCTTGCTTACAGCAACGTGCTGTATGTTCTGAATGCCCGAATTGGGAATCTGTGTCAAAACTTTGTTAGGAATTATGTGATCCTTACTAGCTGGAAGTAAGGGAGATGGGGCATGAAGTTATTTCTAGGAGTTGGAGACATACCAAGTTTAGCTCAGTTGTGGGCATCTTTGAAATACCTATACAAACTTGTTCCTACATAGTAACTTGCAACTTTGAATGAGAATGTGCTTGCTTACAGCAACGTGCTATATGATCTGAATGCCCGAATTGGGAATCTGTGTCAAAACTTTGTTAGGAATTATGTGATCCTTACTAGCCGGAAGTAAGGGAGATGGGGCATTAAGTTATTTCTAGGAGTTGAAGACATAACAAGTTTAGCTCATTTCTGGGCATCTTTGAAATACCTATACAAACTTGTTCCTACATAGTAACTTGCCACTTTGAATGAGAATGTGCTTGCTTACAGCAACGTGCTATAAGTTCTGAATGCCCGAATTGGGAATCTGTGTCAAAAGTTTGTTATGAATTATGTGATCCTTACTAGCTGGAAGTTAGGAGGATGGGGCATGAAGTTATTTCTAGGAGTTGGAGACATACAACGTTTAGCTCAGTTCTGGGCATCTTTGAAATAACCATAAAAACTTGTTCCTACATAGTAACTTGCAACTTTGAATGAGAATGTGCTTGCTTACAGCAACGTGCTATATGTTCTGAATGCCCGAATTGGGAATCTGTGTCAAAACTTTGTTAGGAATTATGTCATCCTTACTAGCTGGAAGCAAGGGAGATGGGGCATGAAGTTATTTCTAGGAGTTGGACACATACCAAGTTTAGCTCAGTTCTGGGCATCTTTGAAATACCTATACAAACTTGTTCCTACATAGTAACTTGCAACTTTGAATGAGAATGTGCTTGCTTACAGCAACGTGCTATATGTTCTGAATGCCCGAATTGGGAATCTGTGTAAACATTGTTAGGAATTATGTGATCCTTACTAGCTGGAAGTAAGGGAGATGGGGCATGAAGTTATTTCTAGGAGTTGGACACATACCAAGTTTAGCTCAGTTCTGGGCATCTTTGAAATACCTATACAAACTTGTTCCTACATAGTAACTTGCCACTTTGAATGAGAATGTGCTTGCTTACAGCAACGTGCTACATGTTCTGAATGCCCGAATTGGGAATCTGTGTCAAAACTTTGTTAGGAATTATGTGATCCTTACTAGCTGGAAGTAAGGGAGATGGGGCATGAAGTTATTTCTAGGAGTTGGAGACATACCAAGTTTAGCTCAGTTCTGGGCATCTTTGAAATACCTATACAAACTTGTTCCTACATAGTAACTTGCAACTTTGAATGAGAATGTGCTTGCTTACAGCAACGTGCTATATGTTCTGAATGCCCGAATTGGGAATATGTGTCCAAACTTTGTTAGAAATTATGTGATCCTTACTAGCCTGAAGTAAGGGAGATGGGGCATGAAGTTATTTCTAGGAGTTGGAGACATACAACGGTTAGCTCAGTTCTGGGCATCATTGAAATACCTATACAAACTTGTTCCTACATAGTAACTTGCCACTTTGAATGAGAATGTGCTTACTTACAGCAACGTGCTATATGTTCTGAATACCCGAATTGGGAATCTGTGTCAAAACTTTGTTAGGAATTATGTGATCCTTACTAGCTGGAAGTAAGGGAGATGGGGCATGAAGTTATTTCTAGGAGTTGGACACATACCAAGTTTAGCTCAGTTCTGGGCATCTTTGAAATACCTATACAAACTTGTTCCTACATAGTAACTTGCAACTTTGAATGAGAATGTGCTTGCTTACAGCAACGTGCTATATGTTCTGAATGCCCGAATTGGGAATCTGTGTCAAAACTTTGTTAGGAATTATGTGATCCTTACTAGCTGGAAGTAAGGGAGATGGGGCATGAAGTTATTTCTAGAAGTTGGAGACATACCAAGTTTCGCTCAATTCTGGGCATCTTTGAAATACCTATACAAACTTGTTCATACATAGTAACTTGCAACTTTGAATGAGAATATGCTTGCTTACAGCACCGTGCTATATGTTCTGAATGCCCGAATTGGAAATCTGTGTCAAAAATTTCTTAGGAATTATGTTATCCTTACTAGCTGGAAGTAAGTGAGATGGGGCATGAAGTTATTTCTAGAGGTTAGACACATACCAAGTTTAGCTCAGTTCTGGACATCTTTGAAATATCTATACAAACTTGTTCCTACATAGTAACTTGCAACTTTGAATGAGAATGTGCTTGCTTACAGCAACGTGCTATATGTTCTGAATGCCCGAATTGGGAATCTGTGTCAAAACTTTGTTAGGAATTATGTGATCCTTACTAGCTGGAAGTAAGGGAGATGGGGCATGAAGTTATTTCTAGAAGTTGGACACATACCAAGTTTAGCTCAGTTCTGGGCTTCTTGGAAATACCTATACAAACTTGTTCCTACATAGTAACTTGCAACTTTGAATGAGAATGTGCTTGCTTACAGCAACGTGCTACATGTTCTGAATGCCCGAATTAGGAATCTGTGTCAAAACTTTGTTAGGAATTATGTGATCCTTACTAGCTGGAAGTAAGGGAGATGGGGCATGAAGTTATTTCTAGGAGTTGGAGACATACCAAGTTTAGCTCAGTTCTGGGTATCTTTGAAATACCTATACAAACTTGTTCCTACATAGTAACTTGCCACTTTGAATGAGAATGTGCTTGCTTACAGCAACGTGCTACATGTTCTGAATGCCCGAATGGGGAATATGTGTCAAAACTTTGTTAGGAACTATGTGATCCTTACTAGCTGGAGGTAAGGGAGATGGGGCATGAAGTTATTTCTAGGAGTTGGAGACATACGAAGTTTAGCTCAGTTGTGTGCATCTTTGAAATACCTATACAAACTTGTTCCTACATAGTAACTTGCAACTTTGAATGAGAATGTGCTTGCTTACAGCAACGTGCTATATGTTCTGAATGCCCGAATTGGGAATATGTGTCCAAACTTTGTTAGAAATTATGTGATCCTTACTAGCCTGAAGTAAGGGAGATGGGGCATGAAGTTATTTCTAGGAGTTGGAGACATACAACGTTTAGCTCAGTTCTGGGCATCTTTGAAATACCTATACAAACTTGTTCCTACATAGTAACTTGACACTTTGAATGAGAATGTGCTTACTTACAGCAACGTGCTATATGTTCTGAATGCCCGAATTGGGAATCTGTGTCAAAACTTTGTTAGGAATTATGTGATCCTTACTAGCTGGAAGTAAGGGAGATGGGGCATGAAGTTATTTCTAGGAGTTGGAGACATACCAAGTTTCGCTCAGTTCTGGGCATCTTTGAAATACCTGTACAAACTTGTTCCTACATAGTAACTTGCAACTTTGAATGAGAATGTGCTTGCTTACAGCAACGTGCTATATGTTCTGAATGCCCGAATTGGGAATCTGTGTCAAAACTTTGTTAGGAATTATGTGATCCTTACTAGCTGAAAGTAAGGGAGATGGGGCATGAAGTTATTTCTAGGAGTTGGACACATACCAAGTTTAGCTCAGTTCTGGGCATCTTTGAAATACCTATACAAACTTGTTCCTACATAGTAACATGCCACTTTGAATGAGAATGTGCTTGCTTACAGCAACGTGCTACATGTTCTGAATGCCCGAATTGGGAATCTGTGTCAAAACTTTGTTAGGATTTATGTGATCCTTGCTAGCCGGAAGTAAGGGAGATGGGGCATGAAGATATTTCTAGGAGTTGGAGACATACAACGTTTAGCTTAGTTCTGGGCATCTTTGAAATACCTATACAAACTTGTTCCTACATAGTAACTTGCAACTTTGAATGAGAATGTGCTTGCTTACAGCAACGTGCTATATGTTCTGAATGCCCGAATTGGGAATCTGTGTCAAAACTTTGTTAGGAATTATGTGATTCTTACTAGCCTGAAGTAAGGGAGATGGGGCATGAAGTTATTTCTAGGAGTTGGAGACATACAACGTTTAACTCACTTCTGGGCATCTTTGAAATACCTATACAAACTTGTTCCTACATAGTAACTTGCCACTTTGAATGAGAATGTGCTTACTTACAGCAACGTGCTATATGTTCTGAATGCCCGAATTGGGAATATGTGTCCAAACTTTGTTAGAAATTATGTGATCCTTAATAGCCTGAATTAAGGGAGATGGGGAATGAAGTTATTTCTAGGAGTTTGAGACATACAATGTTTAGCTTAGTTCTGGGCATCATTGAAATACATATACAAACTTGTTCCTACATAATAACTTGCCACTTTGAATGAGAATGTGCTTACTTACAGCAACGTGCTATATGTTCTGAATGCCCGAATTGGGAATCTGTGTCAAAACTTTGTTAGGAATTATGTGATCCTTACTAGCTGGAAGCAAGGGAGATGGGGCATGAAGTTATTTCTAGGAGTTGGACACATACCAAGTTTAGCTCAGTTCTGGGCATCTTCGAAATACCTATACAAACTTGTTCCTACATAGTAACTTGCAACTTTGAATGAGAATGTGCTTGCTTACAGCAACGTGCTATATGTTCTGAATGCCCGAATTGGGAATCTGTGTCAAAACTTTGTTAGGATTTATGTGATCCTTACTCGCTGGAAGTAAGGGAGATGGGGCATGAAGTTATTTCTAGGAGTTGGAGACATGCCAAGTTTAGCTCAGTTCTGGGCATCTTTGAAATACCTATACAAACTTGTTCCTACATAGTAACTTGCAACTTTGAATGAGAATGTGCTTTCTTACAGCAAAGTGCTATATGTTCTGAATGCCCGAATTGGGAATCTGTGTCAAATCTTTGTTAGGAATTATGTGATCCTTACTAGCTGGAAGTAAGGGAGATGGGGCATGAAGTTATGTCTAGGAGTTGGTCACATACCAAGTTTAGCTCAGTTCTGGGCATCTTTGAAATACCTATACAAACTTGTTCCTACATAGTAACTTGCAACTTTGAATGAGAATGTGCTTGCTTACAGCAACGTGCTATATGTTCTGAATGCCAGAATTGGGAATCTGTGTCAAAATTTTGTTAGGAATTATGTGATACTTACTTGTTGGAAGTAAGGGAGATGGGGCATGAAGTTATTTCTAGGAGTTGGAGACATACCAAGTTTAGCTCAGTTGTGGGCATCTTTGAAATACCTATACAAACTTGTTCCTACATAGTAACTTGCAACTTTGAATGAGAATGTGCTTGCTTACAGCAACGTGCTATATGTTCTGAATGCACGAATTGGGAATATGTGTCCAAACTTTGTTAGGAATTATGTGATCCTTACTAGCCTGAAGTAAGGGAGATGGGGCATGAAGTTATTTCTAGGAGTTGGAGACATACAACGTTTAGCTCACTTCTGGGCATCTTTGAAATACCTATACAAACTTGTTCCTACATAGTAACTTGCAACTTTGAATGAGAATGTGCTTGCTTACAGCCACGTGTTATATGTTCTGAATGCCCGAATTGGGAATCTGTGTCAAAACTTTGTTAGGAATTATGTGATCCTTACTAGCTGGAAGTAAGGGATATGGGGCATGAAGTTATTTCTAGGAGTTGGAGACATACCAAGTTTAGCTCAGTTCTGGGCATCTTTGAAATACCTATACAAACTTGTTCCTACATAGTAACTTGCAACTTTGAATGAGAATGTGCTTGCTTACAGCAACGTGCTGTATGTTCTGTATGCCCGAATTGGGAATCTGTGTCAAAACTTTGTTAGGAATTATGTGATCCTTACCAGCTGGAAGTAAGGGAGATGGGGCGTGAAGTTATTGCTAGGTGTCGGAGACATACAACGTTTAGCTCAGTTCTGGGCATCTTTGAAATACCTATACAAACTTGTTCCTACATAGTAACTTGCCACTTTGAATGAGAATGTGCTTGCTTACAGCAACGTGCTATATGTTCTGAATGCCCGAATTTGGAATCGGAGTCAAAACTTTGTTTCGAATTATGTGATCCTTACTAGCCGGAAGTAAGGGAGATGGGGCATGAAGTTATTTCTAGAGGTTGGACACATACCAAGTTTAGCTCAGTTCTGGGCATCTTTGAAATACCTATACAAACTTGTTCCTACATAGTAACTTGCAACTTTGAATGAGAATGTGCTTGCTTACAGCAACGTGCTACATGTTCTGAATGCCCGAATTGGGAATCTGTGTCAAAACTTTGTTAGGAATTATGTGATCCTTACAAGCCGGAAGTAAGGGAGATGGGGCATGAAGTTATTTCTAGGAGTTGGAGACATACCAAGTTTCGCTCAGTTCTGGGCATCTTTGAAATACCTATACAAACTTGTTCCTACATAGTAACTTGCAACTTTGAATGAGAATGTGCTTGCTTACAGCAACGTGCTATATGTTCTGAATGCCCGAATTGGGAATCTGTGCCAAAACTTTGTTAGGAATTATGTGATCCTTACTAGCTGGAAGTAAGGGAGATGGGGCATGAAGTTATTTCTAGGAGTTGGAGACATAACAAGTTTAGCTCAGTTCTGGGCATCTTTGAAATACCTATACAAACTTGTTCCTACATAGTAACTTGCAACTTTGAATGAGAATGTGCTTGCTTACAGCAACGTGCTACATGTTCTGAATGCCCGAATTGGGAATCTGTGTCAAAACTTTGTTAGGAATTATGTGATCCTTACTAGCTGGAAGTAAGGGAGATGGGGCATGAAGATATTTCTAGGAGTTGGAGACATACAACGTTTAGCTCAGTTCTGGGCATCTTTGAAATACCTATACAAACTTGTTCCTACATAGTAACTTGCAACTTTGAATGAGAACGTGTTTGCTTACAGCAACGTGCTACATGTTCTGAATGCCCGAATTGGGAATCTGTGTCAAAACTTTGTTAGGAATTATGTGATCCTTACTAGCTGGAAGTAAGGGAGATAGGGCATGAAGTTATTTGTAGGAGTTGAAGACATACCAAGTTTAGCTCAGTTGTGGGCATCTTTGAAATACCTATACAAACTTGTTCCTACATAGTAACTTGCAACTTTGAATGAGAATGTGCTTGCATACAGCAACGTGCTACATGTTCTGAATGCCCGAATTGGGAATCTGTGTCAAAACTTTGTTAGGAATTATGTGATCCTTACTAGCTGGAAGTAAGGGAGATAGGGCATGAAGTTATTTCTAGGAGTTGGAGACATACCAAGTTTAGCTCAGTTGTGGGCCTCTTTGAAATACCTATACAAACTTGTTCCTACATAGTAACTTGCAACTTTGAATGAGAATGTGCTTGATTACAGCAACGTGCTATATGTTCTGAATGCCCGAATTGGGAATCTGTGTCAAAACTTTGTTAGGAATTATGTGATCCTTACTAGCTGGAAGTAAGGGAGATGGGGCATGAAGTTATTTCTAGGAGTTGGAGACATACAACGTTTAGCTCAGTTCTGGGCATCTTTGAAATACCTATACAAACTTGTTCCTACATAGTAACTTGCCACTTTGAATGAGAATGTGCTTAATTACAGCAACGTGCTATATGTTCTGAATGCCCGAATTGGGAATCTGTGTCAAAACTTTGTTAGGAATTATGTGATCCTTACTAGCTGGAAGTAAGGGAGATGGGGCATGAAGTTATTTCTAGGAGTTGGACACATACCAAGTTTAGCTCAGTTCTGGGCATCTTTGAAATACCTATACAAACTTGTTCCTACATAGTAACTTGCCACTTTGAATGAGAATGTGCTTGCTTACAGCAACGTGCTATATGTTCTGAATGCCCGAATTGGGAATCTGTGTCAAAACTTTGTTAGGAATTATGTGATTCTTACTAGCTGAAAGTAAGGGAGATGGGGCATGAAGTTATTTCTAGGAGTTGGACACATAGCAAATTTAGCTCAGTTCTGGGCATCTTTGAAATACCTATACAAACTTGTTCCTACATAGTAACTTGCCACTTTGAATGAGAATGTGCTTGCTTACAGCAACGTGCTACATGTTCTGAATGCCCGAATTGGGAATCTGTGTCAAAACTTTGTTAGGAATTATGTGATCCTTACTAGCTGGAAGTAAGGGAGATAGGGCATGAAGTTATTTCTAGGAGTTGGAGACATACCAAGTTTAGCTCAGTTCTGGGCATCTTTGAAATACCTATACAAACTTGTTCCTACATAGTAACTTGCAATTTTGAATGAGAATGTGCTTGCTTACTGCAACGTGCTACATGTTGTGAATGCCCGAATTGGGAATCTGTGTCAAAAATTTGTTAGGAATTATGTGATCCTTACTAGCTGGAAGTAAGGGAGATGGGGCATGAAGTTATTTCTAAGAGTTGGAGACATACAACGTTTAGCTCACTTCTGGGCATCTTTGAAATACCTATACAAACTAGTTCCTACATAGTAACTTGCAACTTTGAGTGAGAATGTGCTTGCTTACAGCAACGTGCTATATGTTCTGAATGCCCGAATTGGGAATCTGTGTCAAAACTTTGTTAGGAATTATGTGATCCTTACTAGCTGGAAGTAAGGGAGATGGGGCATGAAGTTTTTCTAGGAGTTGGAGACATACCAAGTTTAGCTCAGTTGTGGGCATCTTTGAAATACCTATACACACTTGTTCATACATAGTAACTTGCAACTTTGAATGAGAATGTGCTTGCTTACAGCAACGTGCTATATGTTCTGAATGCCCGAATTGGGAATCTGTGTCAAAACTTTGTTAGGAATTATGTGATCCGTACTAGCTGGAAGTAAGGGAGATGGGGCATGAAGTTATTTCTAGGAGTTGGACACATACCAAGTTTAGCTCAGTTCAGGGCATCTTTGAAATACCTATACAAACTTGTTCCTACATAGTAACTTGCAACTTTGAATGAGAATGTGCTTGCTTACAGCAACGTGCTATATGTTCTGAATGCCCGAATTGCGAATCTGTGTCAAAAATTTTTAGGAATTATGTGATCCTTACTAGCTGGAAGTAAGGGAGATGGGGCATGAAGTTATTTCTAGGAGTTGGACACATACCAAGTTTAGCTCAGTTCTGGGCATCTTTGAAATACCTATACAAACTTGTTCCTACATAGTAAGTTGCAACTTTGAATGAGAATGTGCTTGCTTACAGCAACGTGCTACATGTTCTGAATGCCCGAATTAGGAATCTGTGTCAAAACTTTGTTAGGAATTATGTGATCCTTACTAGCTGAAAGTAAGGGAGATGGGGCATGAAGTTATTTCTAGGAGTTGGAGACATACCTAGTTTAGCTCAGTTCTGGGCATCTTTGAAATACCTATACAAACTTGTTCCTACATAGTAACTTGCCATTTTGAATGAGAATGTGCTTGCTTACAGCAACGTGCTACATGTTCTGAATGCCCGAGTTGGGAATCTGTGTCAAAACTTTGTTAGGAATTATGTGATCCTTACTAGCTGGAGGTAAGGGAGATGGGGCATGAAGTTATTTCTAGGAGTTGGAGACATACCAAGTTTAGCTCAGTTGTGGGCATCTTTGAAATACCTATACAAACTTGTTCCTACATAGTAACTTGCAACTTTGAATGAGAATGTGCTTGCTTACAGCAACGTGCTATATGTTCTGAATGCCCGAATTGGGAATATGTGTCCAAACTTTGTTAGAAATTATGTGATCCTTACTAGCCTGAAGTAAGGGAGATGGGGCATGAAGTTATTTCTAGGAGTTGGAGACATACAACGTTTAGCTCAGTTCTGGGCATCTTTGAAATACCTATACAAACTTCTTCCTACATAGTAACTTGCCACTTTGAATGAGAATGTGCTTAATTACAGCAACGTGCTATATGTTCTGAATGCCCGAATTGGGAATCTGTGTCAAAACTTTGTTAGGAATTATGTGATCCTTACTAGCTGGAAGTAAGGGAGATGGGGCATGAAGTTATTTCTAGGAGTTGGACACATACCAAGTTTAGCTCAGTTCTGGGCATCTTTGAAATACCTATACAAACTTGTTCCTACATAGTAACTTGCCACTTTGAATGAGAATGTGCTTGCTTACAGCAACGTGCTATATGTTCTGAATGCCCGAATTGGGAATCTGTGTCAAAACTTTGTTAGGAATTATGTGATTCTTACTAGCTGAAAGTAAGGGAGATGGGGCATGAAGTTATTTCTAGGAGTTGGACACATAGCAAGTTTAGCTCAGTTCTGGGCATCTTTGAAATACCTATACAAACTTGTTCCTACATAGTAACTTGCCACTTTGAATGAGAATGTGCTTGCTTACAGCAACGTGCTACATGTTCTGAATGCCCGAATTGGGAATCTGTGTCAAAACTTTGTTAGGAATTATGTGATCCTTACTAGCTGGAAGTAAGGGAGATAGGGCATGAAGTTATTTCTAGGAGTTGGAGACATACCAAGTTTAGCTCAGTTCTGGGCATCTTTGAAATACCTATACAAACTTGTTCCTACATAGTAACTTGCAATTTTGAATGAGAATGTGCTTGCTTACTGCAACGTGCTACATGTTGTGAATGCCCGAATTGGGAATCTGTGTCAAAAATTTGTTAGGAATTATGTGATCCTTACTAGCTGGAAGTAAGGGAGATGGGGCATGAAGTTATTTCTAAGAGTTGGAGACATACAACGTTTAGCTCACTTCTTGGCATCTTTGAAATACCTATACAAACTTGTTCCTACATAGTAACTTGCAACTTTGAGTGAGAATGTGCTTGCTTACAGCAACGTGCTATATGTTCTGAATGCCCGAATTGGGAATCTGTGTCAAAACTTTGTTAGGAATTATGTGATCCTTACTAGCTGGAAGTAAGGGAGATGGGGCATGAAGTTTTTCTAGGAGTTGGAGACATACCAAGTTTAGCTCAGTTGTGGGCATCTTTGAAATACCTATACACACTTGTTCATACATAGTAACTTGCAACTTTGAATGAGAATGTGCTTGCTTACAGCAACGTGCTATATGTTCTGAATGCCCGAATTGGGAATCTGTGTCAAAACTTTGTTAGGAATTATGTGATCCGTACTAGCTGGAAGTAAGGGAGATGGGGCATGAAGTTATTTCTAGGAGTTGGACACATACCAAGTTTAGCTCAGTTCAGGGCATCTTTGAAATACCTATACAAACTTGTTCCTACATAGTAACTTGCAACTTTGAATGAGAATGTGCTTGCTTACAGCAACGTGCTATATGTTCTGAATGCCCGAATTGCGAATCTGTGTCAAAAATTTTTAGGAATTATGTGATCCTTACTAGCTGGAAGTAAGGGAGATGGGGCATGAAGTTATTTCTAGGAGTTGGACACATACCAAGTTTAGCTCAGTTCTGGGCATCTTTGAAATACCTATACAAACTTGTTCCTACATAGTAAGTTGCAACTTTGAATGAGAATGTGCTTGCTTACAGCAACGTGCTACATGTTCTGAATGCCCGAATTAGGAATCTGTGTCAAAACTTTGTTAGGAATTATGTGATCCTTACTAGCTGAAAGTAAGGGAGATGGGGCATGAAGTTATTTCTAGGAGTTGGAGACATACCTAGTTTAGCTCAGTTCTGGGCATCTTTGAAATACCTATACAAACTTGTTCCTACATAGTAACTTGCCACTTTGAATGAGAATGTGCTTGCTTACAGCAACGTGCTACATGTTCTGAATGCCCGAGTTGGGAATCTGTGTCAAAACTTTGTTAGGAATTATGTGATCCTTACTAGCTGGAGGTAAGGGAGATGGGGCATGAAGTTATTTCTAGGAGTTGGAGACATACCAAGTTTAGCTCAGTTGTGGGCATCTTTGAAATACCTATACAAACTTGTTCCTACATAGTAACTTGCAACTTTGAATGAGAATGTGCTTGCTTACAGCAACGTGCTATATGTTCTGAATGCCCGAATTGGGAATATGTGTCCAAACTTTGTTAGAAATTATGTGATCCTTACTAGCCTGAAGTAAGGGAGATGGGGCATGAAGTTATTTCTAGGAGTTGGAGACATACAACGTTTAGCTCAGTTCTGGGCATCTTTGAAATACCTATACAAACTTCTTCCTACATAGTAACTTGCAACTTTGAATGAGAATGTGCTTAATTACAGCAACGTGCTATATGTTCTGAATGCCCGAATTGGGAATCTGTGTCAAAACTTTGTTAGGAATTATGTGATCCTTACTAGCTGGAAGTAAGGGAGATGGGGCATGAAGTTATTTCTAGGAGTTGGACACATACCAAGTTTAGCTCAGTTCTGGGCATCTTTGAAATACCTATACAAACTTGTTCCTACATAGTAACTTGCAATTTTGAATGAGAATGTGCTTGCTTACTGCAACGTGCTACATGTTGTGAATGCCCGAATTGGGAATCTGTGTCAAAACTTTGTTAGGAATTATGTGATCCTTACTAGCTGGAAGTAAGGGAGATGGGGCATGAAGTTATTTCTAAGAGTTGGAGACATACAACGTTTAGCTCAGTTCTGGGCATCTTTGAAATACCTATACAAACTTGTTCCTACATAGTAACTTGCAACTTTGAATGAGGAATGTGCTTCCTTACAGCAACGTGCTATATGTTCTGAATGCCCGAATTGGGAATCTGTGTCAAAACTTTGTTAGGAATTATGTGATCCTTACTAGCTGGAAGTAAGGGAGATGGGGCATGAAGTTTTTCTAGGAGTTGGAGACATACCAAGTTTAGCTCAGTTGTGGGCATCTTTGAAATACCTATACACACTTGTTCATACATAGTAACTTGCAACTTTGAATGAGAATGTGCTTGCTTACAGCAACGTGCTATATGTTCTGAATGCCCGAATTGGGAATCTGTGTCAAAACTTTGTTAGGAATTATGTGATCCGTACTAGCTGGAAGTAAGGGATATGGGGCATGAAGTTATTTCTAGGAGTTGGACACATACCAAGTTTAGCTCAGTTCAGGGCATCTTTGAAATACCTATACAAACTTGTTCCTACATAGTAACTTGCAACTTTGAATGAGAATGTGCTTGCTTACAGCAACGTGCTATATGTTCTGAATGCCCGAATTGCGAATCTGTGTCAAAAATTTTTAGGAATTATGTGATCCTTACTAGCTGGAAGTAAGGGAGATGGGGCATGAAGTTATTTCTAGGAGTTGGAGACATACCAAGTTTAGCTCAGTTCTGGGCATCTTTGAAATACCTATACAAACTTGTTCCTACATAGTAACTTGCAACTTTGAATGAGAATGTGCTTGCTTACAGCAACGTGCTATATGATCTGAATGCCCGAATTGGGAATCTGTGTCAAAACTTTGTTAGGAATTATGTGATCCTTACTAGCCGGAAGTAAGGGAGATGGGGCATGAAGTTATTTCTAGGAGTTGGATACATACAACGTTTAGCTCAGTTCTGGGCATCTTTGAAATACCTATGCAAACTAGTTCCTACATAGTAACTTGCAACTTTGAATGAGAATGTGCTTGCTTACTGCAACGTGCTATATGTTCTGAATGCCCGAATTGGGAATCTGTGTCAAAACTTTGTTAGGAATTATGTGATCCTTACTAGCCGGCAGTAAGGGAGATGGGGCATGAAGTTATTTCTAGGAGTTGGAGACATACCAAGTTTCGCTCAGTTCTGGGCATCTTTGAAATACCTATACAAACTTGTTCCTACATAGTAACTTGTAACTTTGAATGAGAATGTGCTTGCTTACAGCAACGTGCTATATGTTCTGAATGCCCGAATTGGGAATCTGTGTCAAATCTTTGTTAGGAATTATGTGATCCTTACTAGCTGGAAGTTAGGGGAATGGGGCATGAAGTTATTTCTAGGAGTTGGACACATACCAAGTTTAGCTCTGTTCTGGGCATCTTTGAAATACCTATACAAACTTGTTCCTACATAGTAACTTGCATCTTTGAATGAGAATGTGCTTGCTTACAGCAACGTGCTACAAGTTCTGAATGCCCGAATTGGGAATCTTTGTCAAAACTTTGTTAGGAATTATGTTATCCTTACTAGCTGGAAGTAAGGGAGATGGGGCATGAAGTTATTTCTAGGAGTTGGAGACATGCCAAGTTTAGCTCAGTTCTGGGCATCTTTGAAATACCTATACAAACTTGTTCCTACATAGTAACTTGCAACTTTGAATGAGAATGTGCTTGCTTACAGCAACGTGCTATATGTTCTGAATGCCCGAATTGGGAATCTGTGTCAAAACATTGTTAGAAATTATGTGATCCTTACTAGCCTGAAGTAAGGGAGATGGGACATGAAGTTATTTCTAGGAGTTGGAGACATACCAAGTTTAGCTCAGTTCTGGGCATCTTTGAAATACCTATACAAACTTGTTCCTACATAGTAACTTACCACTTTGAATGAGAATGTGCTTACTTACAGCAACGTGCTATATGTTCTGAATGCCCGAATTGGGAATCTGTGTCAAAACTTTGTTAGGAATTATGTGATCCTTACTAGCTGGAAGTAAGGGTGAAGGGCATGAAGTTATTTCTAGGAGTTGGACACATACCAAGTTTAGCTCAGTTCTGGGCATCTTTGAAATACCTATACAAACTTGTTCCTACATAGTAACTTGCAACTTTGAATGAGAATGTGCTTGCTTACAGCAACGTGCTGTATGTTCTGAATGCCCGAATTGGGAATCTGTGTCAAAACTTTGTTAGGAATTATGTGATCCTTACTAGCTGGAAGTAAGGGAGATGGGGCATGAAGTTATTTCTAGGAGTTGGAGACATACCAAGTTTAGCTCAGTTGTGGGCATCTTTGAAATACCTATACAAACTTGTTCCTACATAGTAACTTGCAACTTTGAATGAGAATGTGCTTGCTTACAGCAACGTGCTATATGATCTGAATGCCCGAATTGGGAATCTGTGTCAAAACTTTGTTAGGAATTATGTGATCCTTACTAGCCGGAAGTAAGGGAGATGGGGCATGAAGTTATTTCTAGGAGTTGAAGACATAACAAGTTTAGCTCATTTCTGGGCATCTTTGAAATACCTATACAAACTTGTTCCTACATAGTAACTTGCCACTTTGAATGAGAATGTGCTTGTTACAGCAACGTGCTATAAGTTCTGAATGCCCGAATTGGGAATCTGTGTCAAAAGTTTGTTATGAATTATGTGATCCTTACTAGCTGGAAGTTAGGAGGATGGGGCATGAAGTTATTTCTAGGAGTTGGAGACATACAACGTTTAGCTCAGTTCTGGGCATCTTTGAAATAACCATAAAAACTTGTTCCTACATAGTAACTTGCAACTTTGAATGAGAATGTGCTTGCTTACAGCAACGTGCTATATGTTCTGAATGCCCGAATTGGGAATCTGTGTCAAAACTTTGTTAGGAATTATGTCATCCTTACTAGCTGGAAGCAAGGGAGATGGGGCATGAAGTTATTTCTAGGAGTTGGACACATACCAAGTTTAGCTCAGTTCTGGGCATCTTTGAAATACCTATACAAACTTGTTCCTACATAGTAACTTGCAACTTTGAATGAGAATGTGCTTGCTTACAGCAACGTGCTATATGTTCTGAATGCCCGAATTGGCAATCTGTGTAAACATTGTTAGGAATTATGTGATCCTTACTAGCTGGAAGTAAGGGAGATGGGGCATGAAGTTATTTCTAGGAGTTGGACACATACCAAGTTTAGCTCAGTTCTGGGCATCTTTGAAATACCTATACAAACTTGTTCCTACATAGTAACTTGCCACTTTGAATGAGAATGTGCTTGCTTACAGCAACGTGCTACATGTTCTGAATGCCCGAATTGGGAATCTGTGTCAAAACTTTGTTAGGAATTATGTGATCCTTACTAGCTGGAAGTAAGGGAGATGGGGCATGAAGTTATTTCTAGGAGTTGGAGACATACCAAGTTTAGCTCAGTTCTGGGCATCTTTGAAATACCTATACAAACTTGTTCCTACATAGTAACTTGCAACTTTGAATGAGAATGTGCTTGCTTACAGCAACGTGCTATATGTTCTGAATGCCCGAATTGGGAATATGTGTCCAAACTTTGTTAGAAATTATGTGATCCTTACTAGCCTGAAGTAAGGGAGATGGGGCATGAAGTTATTTCTAGGAGTTGGAGACATACAACGGTTAGCTCAGTTCTGGGCATCATTGAAATACCTATACAAACTTGTTCCTACATAGTAACTTGCCACTTTGAATGAGAATGTGCTTACTTACAGCAACGTGCTATATGTTCTGAATACCCGAATTGGGAATCTGTGTCAAAACTTTGTTAGGAATTATGTGATCCTTACTAGCTGGAAGTAAGGGAGATGGGGCATGAAGTTATTTCTAGGAGTTGGACACATACCAAGTTTAGCTCAGTTCTGGGCATCTTTGAAATACCTATACAAACTTGTTCCTACATAGTAACTTGCAACTTTGAATGAGAATGTGCTTGCTTACAGCAACGTGCTATATGTTCTGAATGCCCGAATTGGGAATCTGTGTCAAAACTTTGTTAGGAATTATGTGATCCTTACTAGCTGGAAGTAAGGGAGATGGGGCATGAAGTTATTTCTAGAAGTTGGAGACATACCAAGTTTCGCTCAATTCTGGGCATCTTTGAAATACCTATACAAACTTGTTCATACATAGTAACTTGCAACTTTGAATGAGAATATGCTTGCTTACAGCACCGTGCTATATGTTCTGAATGCCCAAATTGGAAATCTGTGTCAAAACTTTCTTAGGAATTATGTTATCCTTACTAGCTGGAAGTAAGTGAGATGGGGCATGAAGTTATTTCTAGAGGTTAGACACATACCAAGTTTAGCTCAGTTCTGGACATCTTTGAAATATCTATACAAACTTGTTCCTACATAGTAACTTGCAACTTTGAATGAGAATGTGCTTGCTTACAGCAACGTGCTATATGTTCTGAATGCCCGAATTGGGAATCTGTGTCAAAACTTTGTTAGGAATTATGTGATCCTTACTAGCTGGAAGTAAGGGAGATGGGGCATGAAGTTATTTCTAGAAGTTGGACACATACCAAGTTTAGCTCAGTTCTGGGCTTCTTGGAAATACCTATACAAACTTGTTCCTACATAGTAACTTGCAACTTTGAATGAGAATGTGCTTGCTTACAGCAACGTGCTACATGTTCTGAATGCCCGTATTAGGAATCTGTGTCAAAACTTTGTTAGGAATTATGTGATCCTTACTAGCTGGAAGTAAGGGAGATGGGGCATGAAGTTATTTCTAGGAGTTGGAGACATACCAAGTTTAGCTCAGTTCTGGGTATCTTTGAAATACCTATACAAACTTGTTCCTACATAGTAACTTGCCACTTTGAATGAGAATGTGCTTGCTTACAGCAACGTGCTACATGTTCTGAATGCCCGAATGGGGAATATGTGTCAAAACTTTGTTAGGAACTATGTGATCCTTACTAGCTGGAGGTAAGGGAGATGGGGCATGAAGTTATTTCTAGGAGTTGGAGACATACGAAGTTTAGCTCAGTTGTGTGCATCTTTGAAATACCTATACAAACTTGTTCCTACATAGTAACTTGCAACTTTGAATGAGAATGTGCTTGCTTACAGCAACGTGCTATATGTTCTGAATGCCCGAATTGGGAATATGTGTCCAAACTTTGTTAGAAATTATGTGATCCTTACTAGCCTGAAGTAAGGGAGATGGGGCATGAAGTTATTTCTAGGAGTTGGAGACATACAACGTTTAGCTCAGTTCTGGGCATCTTTGAAATACCTATACAAACTTGTTCCTACATAGTAACTTGACACTTTGAATGAGAATGTGCTTACTTACAGCAACGTGCTATATGTTCTGAATGCCCGAATTGGGAATCTGTGTCAAAACTTTGTTAGGAATTATGTGATCCTTACTAGCTGGAAGTAAGGGAGATGGGGCATGAAGTTATTTCTAGGAGTTGGAGACATACCAAGTTTCGCTCAGTTCTGGGCATCTTTGAAATACCTGTACAAACTTGTTCCTACATAGTAACTTGCAACTTTGAATGAGAATGTGCTTGCTTACAGCAACGTGCTATATGTTCTGAATGCCCGAATTGGGAATCTGTGTCAAAACTTTGTTAGGAATTATGTGATCCTTACTAGCTGAAAGTAAGGGAGATGGGGCATGAAGTTATTTCTAGGAGTTGGACACATACCAAGTTTAGCTCAGTTCTGGGCATCTTTGAAATACCTATACAAACTTGTTCCTACATAGTAACATGCCACTTTGAATGAGAATGTGCTTGCTTACAGCAACGTGCTACATGTTCTGAATGCCCGAATTGGGAATCTGTGTAAAAACTTTGTTAGGATTTATGTGATCCTTACTAGCTGGAAGTAAGGGAGATGGGGCATGAAGTTATTTCTAGGAGTTGGACACATACCAAGTTTAGCTCAGTTCTGGGCATCTTTGAATACCTATACAAACTTGTTCCTACATAGTAACTTGCAACTTTGAATGAGAATGTGCTTGCTTACAGCAACGTGCTATATGTTCTGAATGCCCGAATTGGGAATCTGTGTCAAAACTTTGTTAGGATTTATGTGATCCTTGCTAGCCGGAAGTAAGGGAGATGGGGCATGAAGATATTTCTAGGAGTTGGAGACATACAACGTTTAGCTTAGTTCTGGGCATCTTTGAAATACCTATACAAACTTGTTCCTACATAGTAACTTGCAACTTTGAATGAGAATGTGCTTGCTTACAGCAACGTGCTATATGTTCTGAATGCCCGAATTGGGAATCTGTGTCAAAACTTTGTTAGGAATTATGTGATTCTTACTAGCCTGAAGTAAGGGAGATGGGGCATGAAGTTATTTCTAGGAGTTGGAGACATACAACGTTTAACTCACTTCTGGGCATCTTTGAAATACCTATACAAACTTGTTCCTACATAGTAACTTGCCACTTTGAATGAGAATGTGCTTACTTACAGCAACGTGCTATATGTTCTGAATGCCCGAATTGGGAATATGTGTCCAAACTTTGTTAGAAATTATGTGATCCTTAATAGCCTGAATTAAGGGAGATGGGGAATGAAGTTATTTCTAGGAGTTTGAGACATACAATGTTTAGCTTAGTTCTGGGCATCATTGAAATACATATACAAACTTGTTCCTACATAATAACTTGCCACTTTGAATGAGAATGTGCTTACTTACAGCAACGTGCTATATGTTCTGAATGCCCGAATTGGGAATCTGTGTCAAAACTTTGTTAGGAATTATGTGATCCTTACTAGCTGGAAGCAAGGGAGATGGGGCATGAAGTTATTTCTAGGAGTTGGACACATACCAAGTTTAGCTCAGTTCTGGGCATCTTCGAAATACCTATACAAACTTGTTCCTACATAGTAACTTGCAACTTTGAATGAGAATGTGCTTGCTTACAGCAACGTGCTATATGTTCTGAATGCCCGAATTGGGAATCTGTGTCAAAACTTTGTTAGGATTTATGTGATCCTTACTCGCTGGAAGTAAGGGAGATGGGGCATGAAGTTATTTCTAGGAGTTGGAGACATGCCAAGTTTAGCTCAGTTCTGGGCATCTTTGAAATACCTATACAAACTTGTTCCTACATAGTAACTTGCAACTTTGAATGAGAATGTGCTTTCTTACAGCAAAGTGCTATATGTTCTGAATGCCCGAATTGGGAATCTGTGTCAAATCTTTGTTAGGAATTATGTGATCCTTACTAGCTGGAAGTAAGGGAGATGGGGCATGAAGTTATGTCTAGGAGTTGGTCACATACCAAGTTTAGCTCAGTTCTGGGCATCTTTGAAATACCTATACAAACTTGTTCCTACATAGTAACTTGCAACTTTGAATGAGAATGTGCTTGCTTACAGCAACGTGCTATATGTTCTGAATGCCAGAATTGGGAATCTGTGTCAAAATTTTGTTAGGAATTATGTGATACTTACTTGTTGGAAGTAAGGGAGATGGGGCATGAAGTTATTTCTAGGAGTTGGAGACATACCAAGTTTAGCTCAGTTGTGGGCATCTTTGAAATACCTATACAAACTTGTTCCTACATAGTAACTTGCAACTTTGAATGAGAATGTGCTTGCTTACAGCAACGTGCTATATGTTCTGAATGCACGAATTGGGAATATGTGTCCAAACTTTGTTAGGAATTATGTGATCCTTACTAGCCTGAAGTAAGGGAGATGGGGCATGAAGTTATTTCTAGGAGTTGGAGACATACAACGTTTAGCTCACTTCTGGGCATCTTTGAAATACCTATACAAACTTGTTCCTACATAGTAACTTGCCACTTTGAATGAGAATGTGCTTACTTACAGCAACGTGCTATATGTTCTGAATGCCCGAATTGGGAATCTGTGTCAAAACTTTGTTAGGAATTATGTGATCCTTACTAGCTGGAAGTAAGGGAGATGGGGCATGAAGTTATTTCTAGGAGTTGGACACATACCAAGTTTAGCTCAGTTCTGGGCATCTTTGAAATACCTATACAAACTTGTTCCTACATAGTAACTTGCAACTTTGAATGAGAATGTGCTTGCTTACAGCAACGTGCTATATGTTCTGAATGCCCGAATTGGGAATCTGTGTCAAAACTTTGTTAGGAATTATGTGATCCTTACTAGCTGGAAGTAAGGGAGATGGGGCATGAAGTTATTTCTAGGAGTTGGACACATTCCAAGTTTAGCTCAGTTCTGGGCATCTTTGAAATACCTATACAAACTTGTTCCTACATAGTAACTTGCAACTTTGAATGAGAATGTGCTTGCTTACAGCAACGTGCTATATGTTCTGAATGCCCGAATTGGGAATCTGTGTCAAAACTTTGTTAGGAATTATGTGATCCTTACTAGCTGGAAGTAAGGGAGATGGGGCATGAAGTTATTTCTAGGAGTTGGAGACATACCAAGTTTAGCTCAGTTCTGGGCATCTTTGAAATACCTATACAAACTTGTTCCTACATAGTAACTTGCAACTTTGAATGAGAATGTGCTTGCTTACAGCAACGTGCTATATGTTCTGAATGCCCGAGTTGGGAATCTGTGTCAAAACTTTGTTATGAATTATGTGATCCTTACTAGCTGGAAGTAAGGGAGATGGGGCATGAAGATATTTCTAGGAGTTGGAGACATACAACGTTTAGCTTAGTTCTGGGCATCTTTGAAATACCTATACAAACTTGTTCCTACATAGTAACTTGCAACTTTGAATGAGAATGTGCTTGCTTACAGCAACGTGCTATATGTTCTGAATGCCCGAATTGGGAATCTGTGTCCAAACTTTGTTAGAAATTATGTGATCCTTACTAGCCTGAAGTAAGGGAGATGGGGCATGAAGTTATTTCTTGGAGTTTGAGACATACAACGTTTAGCTTAGTTCTGGGCATCATTGAAATACCTATACAAACTTGTTCCTACATAGTAACTTGACACTTTGAATGAGAATGTGCTTACTTACAGCAAAGTGCTATATGTTCTGAATGCCCGAATTGGGAATATGTGTCAAAATTTTGTTAGGAATTATGTGATCCTTACTAGCCTGAAGTAAGGGAGATGGGGCATGAAGTTATTTCTAGGAGTTGGAGAAATACCAAGTTTAGCTCAGTTCTGGGCATCTTTGAAATAAATATACAAACTTGTTCCGACATAGTAACTTGCAACTTTGAATGAGAATGTGCTTGCTTACAGCAACGTGCTATATGTTGTGAATGCCCGAATTGGAACTCTGTGTCAAAACTTTGTTAGGAATTATGTGATCCTTACTAGCTGGAAGTAAGGGAGATGGGGCATGAAGTTATTTCTAGGAGTTGGACACATACCAAGTTTAGCTCAGTTCTGGGCATCTTTGAAATACCTATACAAACTAGTTCCTACATAGTAACTTGCAACTTTGAATGAGAATGTGCTGGCTTACAGCAACGTGCTATATGTTCTGAATGCCCGAATTGGGAATCTGTGTCAAAACTTTGTTAGGAATTATGTGATCCTTACTAGCTGGAAGTAAGGGAGATGGGGCATGAAGTTATTTCTAGAGGTTGGACACATACCAAGTTTAGTTCAGTTCTGGGCATCTTTGAAATACCTATACAAGCTTGTTCCTACATAGTAACTTGCCACTTTGAATGAGAATGTGCTTACTTTCAGCAACGTGCTATATGTTCTGAATGCCCGAATAGGGAATCTGTGTCAAAACTTTGTTAGGAATTATGTGATCCTTACCAGCTGGAAGTAAGGGAGATGGGGCATGAAGTTATTTCTAGGAGTTGGAGACATACCAAGTTTAGCTCAGTTCTGGGCATCTTTGAAATACCTATACAAACTTGTTTCTACATAGTAACTTGCAACTTTGAATGAGAATGTGCTTGCTTACAGCAACGTGCTATATGTTCTGAATGCCCGAATTGGGAATCTGTGTCAAAACTTTGTTAGGAATTATGTGAATCCTTAGTAGCTGGAAGTAAGGGAGATGGGGCATGAAGTTATTTCTAGGAGTTGGACACATACGAAGTTTAGCTCAGTTCTGGGCATCTTTGAAATACCTATAAAAACTTGTTCCTACATAGTAACTTGCAACTTTGAATGAAAATGTACTTGCTTACAGCAAAGTGCTATATGTTCTGAATGCCCGAATTGGGAATCTGTGTCAAAACTTTAAAATTATATGATCCTTACTAGATGGAAGTAAGGGAGATGGGGCATGAAGTTATTTCTAGGAGTTGGAGACATACAACGTTTAGCTCAGTTCTGGGCATCTTTGAAATACCTATACAAACTTGTTCCTACATAGTAACTTGCAACTTTGAATGAGGAATGTGCTTGCTTACAGCAACGTGCTATATGTTCTGAATGCCCGAATTGGGAATATGTGTCCAAACTTTGTTAGAAATTATGTGATCCTTACTAGCCTGAAGTAAGGGAGATGGGGCATGAAGTTATTTCTAGGAGTTGGAGACATACAACGTTTAGCTCAGTTCTGGGCATCTTGGAAATACCTATACAAACTTGTTCCTACATAGTAACTTGCCAATTTGAATGAGAATGTGCTTACTTACAGCAACGCGCTATATGTTCTGAATGCCCGAATTGGAAATCTGTGTCAAAACTTTGTTAGGAATTATGTGATCCATACCAGCTGGAAGTAAGGGAGATGGGGCATGAAGTTATTTCTAGGAGTTGGACACATACCAAGTTTAGCTCAGTTCTGGGCATCTTTGAAATACCTATACAAACTTGTTCCTACATAGTAACTTGCAACTTTGAATGAGAATGTGCTTGCTTACAGCAACGTGCTATATGTTCTGAATCCCCGAATTGGGAATCTGTGTCAAAACTTTGTTAGGAATTATGTGATCCTTACTAGCTGGAAGTAAGGGAGATGGGGCATGAAGTTATTTCTAGGAGTTGGACACATACCATGTTTAGCTCAGTTGTGGGCATCTTTGAAATACCTATACAAACTTGTTCCTACATAGTAACTTGCAACTTTGAATGAGAATGTGCTTGCTTACAGCAACGTGCTATATGTTCTGAATGCCCGAATTGGGAATCTGTGTCAAAACTTTGTTAGGAATTATGTGATCCTTACTAGCTGGAAGTAAGGGAGATGGGGCATGATGTTATTTCTAGAGGTTGGACACATACAAAGTTTAGTTCAGTTCTGGGCATCTTTGAAATACCTATACAAACTTGTTCCTACATAGTAACTTGCAACTTTGAATGAGAATGTGCTTACTTACAGCAACGTGCTCTATGTTCTGAATGCCCGAATTGGGAATCTGTGTCAAAACTTTGTTAGGAATTATGTGATCCTTACTAGCTGGAAGTAAGCGAGATGGGGCATGAAGTTATTTCTAGGAGTTGGAGACATACCAAGTTTAGCTCAGTTGTGGGCATCTTTGAAATACCTATACAAACTTGTTCCTACGTAGTAACTTGCATCTTTGAATGAGAATGTGCTTGCTTACAGCAACGTGCTATATGTTCTGAATGCCCGAATTGGGAATCTGTGTCAAAACTTTGTTAGGAATTATGTGATCCTTAGTAGCTGGAAGTAAGGGAGATGGGGCATGAAGTTATTTCTAGGAGTTGGACACATACTAAGTTTAGCTCAGTTCTGGGCATCTTTGAAATACCTATACAAACTTGTTCCTACATAGTAACTTGCAACTTTGAATGAGAATGTGCTTGCTTACAGCAAAGTGCTATATGTTCTGAATGCCCCAATTGGGAATCTGTGTCAAAACTTTGATATTATGTGATCCTTACTAGATGGAAGTAAGGGAGATGGGGCTTGAAGTTATTTCTAGGAGTTGGAGACATACAACGTTTAGCTCAGTTCTGGGCATCTTTGAAATACCTATACAAACTTGTTCCTACATAGTAACTTGCAACTTTGAATGAGAATGTGCTTGCTTTCAGCAACGTGCTATATGTTCTGAATGCCCGAATTGGGAATCTGTGTCAAAACTTTGTTCGGAATTATGTGATCCTTACTAGCTGGAAGTAAGGGAGATGGGGCATGAAGTTATTTCTAGGAGTTGGAGACATACCAAGTTTAGCTCAGTTCTGGGCATCTTTGAAATACCTATACAAACTTGTTCCTACATAGTAACTTGCCACATTGAATGAGAATGTGCTTACTTACAGCAACGTGCTATATGTTCTGAATGCCCGAATTGGGAATCTGTGTCAAAACTTTGTTAGGAATTATGTGATCCTTACTAGCTGGAAGTAAGGGAGATGGGGCATGAAGTTATTTCTAGGAGTTGGAGACATACAACGTTTAGCTCAGTTCTGGGCATCTTTGAAATACCTATACAAACTTGTTCCTACATAGTAACTTGCATCTTTGAATGAGAATGTGCTTGCTTACAGCAACGTGCTATATGTTCTGAATGCCCGAATTGGGTATCTGTGTCAAAACTTTGTTAGGAATTATGTGATCCTTAGTAGCTGGAAGTAAGGAAGATGGGGCATGAAGTTATCTCTAGGAGTTGGACACATTCCAAGTTTAGCTCAGTTGTGGGCATCTTTGAAATACCTATACAAACTTGTTCCTACATAGTAACTTGCAACTTTGAATGAAAATGTGCTTGCTTACAGCAAAGTGCTATATGTTCTGAATGCCCAAATTGGGAATCTGTGTCAAAACTTTGTTAGGAATTATGTGATCCTTACTAGCTGGAAGTAAGGGAGATGGGGCATGAAGTTATTTCTAGGAGTTGGAGACATACAACGTTTAGCTCAGTTCTGGGCATCTTTGAAATACCTATACAAACTTGTTCCTACATAGTAACTTGCAACTTTGAATGAGAATGTGCTTGCTTACAGCAACGTGCTATATGTTCTGAATGCCCGAATTGGGAATCTGTGTCAAAACGTTGCTAGGAATTATGTGATCCTTACTAGTTGGAAGTAAGGGAGATGGGGCATGAAGTTATTTCTAGGATTTGGACACATACCAAGTTTAGCTCAGTTCTGGGCATCTTTGAAATACCTATACAAACTTGTTCCTACATAGTAAGTTGCAACATTGAATGAGAATGTGCTTACTTACAGCAACGTGCTATATGTTCTGAATCCCCGAATTGGGAATCTGTGTCAAAACTTTGTTAGGAATTATGTGATCCTTACTAGCTGGAAGTAAGGGAGATGGGGCATGAAGTTATTTCTAGGAGTTGGACACATACCAAGTTTAGCTCACTTGTGGGCATCTTTGAAATACCTATACAAACTTGTTCCTACATAGTAACTTGCAACTTTGAATGAGAATGTGCTTGCTTACAGCAACGTGCTATATGTTCTGAATGCCCGAATTGGGAATCTGTGTCAAAACTTTGTTAGGAATTATGTGATCCTTACTAGCTGGAAGTAAGGGAGATGGGGCATGATGTTATTTCTAGAGGTTGGACACATACAAAGTTTAGTTCAGTTCTGGGCATCTTTGAAATACCTATACAAACTTGTTCCTACATAGTAACTTGCAACTTTGAATGAGAATGTGCTTACTTACAGCAACGTGCTCTATGTTCTGAATGCCCGAATTGGGAATCTGTGTCAAAACTTTGTTAGGAATTATGTGATCCTTACTAGCTGGAAGTAAGCGAGATGGGGCATGAAGTTATTTCTAGGAGTTTGAGACATACCAAGTTTAGCTCAGTTGTGGGCATCTTTGAAATACCTATACAAACTTGTTCCTACGTAGTAACTTGCATCTTTGAATGAGAATGTGCTTGCTTACAGCAACGTGCTATATGTTCTGAATGCCCGAATTGGGAATCTGTGTCAGAACTTTGTTAGGAATTATGTGATCCTTAGTAGCTGGAAGTAAGGGAGATGGGGCATGAAGTTATTTCTAGGAGTTGGACACATACTAAGTTTAGCTCAGTTCTGGGCATCTTTGAAATACCTATACAAACTTGTTCCTACATAGTAACTTGCAACTTTGAATGAGAATGTGCTTGCTTACAGCAAAGTGCTATATGTTCTGAATGCCCGAATTGGGAATCTGTGTCAAAACATTGAAATTATGTGATCCTTACTAGATGGAAGTAAGGGAGATGGGGCTTGAAGTTATTTCTAGGAGTTGGAGACATACAACGTTTAGCTCAGTTCTGGGCATCTTTGAAATACCTATACAAACTTGTTCCTACATAGTAACTTGCAACTTTGAATGAGAATGTGCTTGCTTTCAGCAACGTGCTATATGTTCTGAATGCCCGAATTGGGAATCTGTGTCAAAACTTTGTTCGGAATTATGTGATCCTTACTAGCTGGAAGTAAGGGAGATGGGGCATGAAGTTATTTCTAGGAGTTGGAGACATACCAAGTTTAGCTCAGTTCTGGGCATCTTTGAAATACCTATACAAACTTGTTCCTACATAGTAACTTGCAACTTTGAATGAGAATGTGCTTGCTTACAGCAACGTGCTATATGTTCTGAATGCCCGAATTGGGAATCTGTGTCAAAACGTTGCTAGGAATTATGTGATCCTTACTAGTTGGAAGTAAGGGAGATGGGGCATGAAGTTATTTCTAGGATTTGGACACATACCAAGTTTAGCTCAGTTCTGGGCATCTTTGAAATACCTATACAAACTTGTTCCTACATAGTAAGTTGCAACATTGAATGAGAATGTGCTTACTTACAGCAACGTGCTATATGTTGTGAATGCCCGAATTGGAACTCTGTGTCAAAACTTTGTTAGGAATTATGTGATCCTTACTAGCTGGAAGTAAGGGAGATGGGGCATGAAGTTATTTCTAGGAGTTGGACACATACCAAGTTTAGCTCAGTTCTGGGCATCTTTGAAATACCTATACAAACTAGTTCCTACATAGTAACTTGCAACTTTGAATGAGAATGTGCTGGCTTACAGCAACGTGCTATATGTTCTGAATGCCCGAATTGGGAATCTGTGTCAAAACTTTGTTAGGAATTATGTGATCCTTACTAGCTGGAAGTAAGGGAGATGGGGCATGAAGCTATTTCTAGAGGTTGGACACATACCAAGTTTAGTTCAGTTCTGGGCATCTTTGAAATACCTATACAAGCTTGTTCCTACATAGTAACTTGCCACTTTGAATGAGAATGTGCTTACTTTCAGCAACGTGCTATATGTTCTGAATGCCCGAATTGGGAATCTGTGTCAAAACTTTGTTCGGAATTATGTGATCCTTACTAGCTGGAAGTAAGGGAGATGGGGCATGAAGTTATTTCTAGGAGTTGGAGACATACAACGTTTAGCTCAGTTCTGGGCATCTTTGAAATACCTATACAAACTTGTTTCTACATAGTAACTTGCAACTTTGAATGAGAATGTGCTTGCTTACAGCAACGTGCTATATGTTCTGAATGCCCGAATTGGGAATCTGTGTCAAAACTTTGTTAGGAATTATGTGAATCCTTAGTAGCTGGAAGTAAGGGAGATGGGGCATGAAGATATTTCTAGGAGTTGGACACATACGAAGTTTAGCTCAGTTCTGGGCATCTTTGAAATACCTATAAAAACTTGTTCCTACATAGTAACTTGCAACTTTGAATGAAAATGTACTTGCTTACAGCAAAGTGCTATATGTTCTGAATGCCCGAATTGGGAATCTGTGTCAAAACTTTAAAATTATATGATCCTTACTAGATGGAAGTAAGGGAGATGGGGCATGAAGTTATTTCTAGGAGTTGGAGACATACAACGTTTAGCTCAGTTCTGGGCATCTTTGAAATACCTATACAAACTTGTTCCTACATAGTAACTTGCAACTTTGAATGAGGAATGTGCTTGCTTACAGCAACGTGCTATATGTTCTGAATGTCCGAATTGGGAATATGTGTCCAAACTTTGTTCGGAATTATGTGATCCTTACTAGCCTGAAGTAAGGGAGATGGGGCATGAAGTTATTTCTAGGAGTTGGAGACATACCAAGTTTAGCTCAGTTGTGGGCATCTTTGAAATACCTATACAAACTTGTTCCTACATAGTAACTTGCATCTTTGAATGAGAATGTGCTTGCTTACAGCAACGTGCTATATGTTCTGAATGCCCGAATTGGGAATCTGTGTCAAAACTTTGTTAGGAATTATGTGATCCTTAGTAGCTGGAAGTAAGGGAGATGGGGCATGAAGTTATTTCTAGGAGTGGGACACATACTAACTTTAGCTCAGTTCTGGGCATCTTTGAAATACCTATACAAACTTGTTCCTACATAGTAACTTGCAACTTTGAATGAGAATGTGCTTGCTTACAAAAAGTGCTATATGTTCTGAATGCCCGAATTGGGAATCTGTGTCAAAACTTTGAAATTATGTGATCCTTACTAGATGGAAGTAAGGGAGATGGGGCTTGAAGTTATTTCTAGGTGTTGGAGACATACAACGTTTAGCTCAGTTCTGGGCATCTTTGAAATACCTATACAAACTTGTTCCTACATAGTAACTTGCAACTTTGAATGAGAATGTGCTTGCTTTCAGCAACGTGCTATATGTTCTGAATGCCCGAATTGGGAATCTGTGTCAAAACTTTGTTCGGAATTATGTGATCCTTACTAGCTGGAAGTAAGGGAGATGGGGCATGAAGTTATTTCTAGGAGTTGGAGACATACCAAGTTTAGCTCAGTTCTGGGCATCTTTGAAATACCTATACAAACTTGTTCCTACATAGTAACTTGCCACTTTGAATGAGAATGTGCTTGCTTACAGCAACGTGCTATATGTTCTGAATGCCCGAATTGGGAATATGTTTCCAAACTTTGTTAGAAATTATGTGATCCTTACTAGCCTGAAGTAAGGGAGATGGGGCATGAAGTTATTTCTAGGAGTTGGAGACATACAACGTTTAGCTCAGTTCTGGGCATCTTTGAAATACCTATACAAACTTGTTCCTACATAGTAACTTGCAACTTTGAATGAGAATGTGCTTACTTACAGCAACGCGCTATATGTTCTGAATGCCCGAATTGGAAATCTGTGTCAAAACTTTGTTAGGAATTATGTGATCCTTACCAGCTGGAAGTAAGGGAGATGGGGCATGAAGTTATTTCTAGGAGTTGGACACATACCAAGTTTAGCTCAGTTCTGGGCATCTTTGAAATACCTATACAAACTTGTTCCTACATAGTAACTTGCAACTTTGAATGAGAATGTGCTTGCTTTCAGCAACGTGCTATATGTTCTGAATCCCCGAATTGGGAATCTGTGTCAAAACTTTGTTAGGAATTATGTGATCCTTACTAGCTGGAAGTAAGGGAGATGGGGCATGAAGTTATTTCTAGGAGTTGGACACATACCAAGTTTAGCTCAGTTGTGGGCATCTTTGAAATACCTATACAAACTTGTTCCTACATAGTAACTTGCAACTTTGAATGAGAATGTGCTTGCTTACAGCAACGTGCTATATGTTCTGAATGCCCGAATTGGGAATCTGTGTCAAAACTTTGTTAGGAATTATGTGATCCTTACTAGCTGGAAGTAAGGGAGATGGGGCATGATGTTATTTCTAGAGGTTGGACACATACCAAGTTTAGTTCAGTTCTGGGCATCTTTGAAATACCTATACAAACTTGTTCCTACATAGTAACTTGCAACTTTGAATGAGAATGTGCTTACTTACAGCAACGTGCTATATGTTCTGAATGCCCGAATTGGGAATCTGTGTCAAAACTTTGTTAGGAATTATGTGATCCTTACTAACTGGAAGTAAGGGAGATGGGGCATGAAGTTATTTCTAGGAGTTGGAGACATACCAAGTTTAGCTCAGTTCAGGGCATCTTTGAAATACCTATACAAACTTGTTCCTACATAGTAACTTGGAACTTTGAATGAGAATGTGCTTGCTTACAGCAACGTGCTATATGTTCTGAATGCCCGAATTGGAAATCTGTGTCAAAACTTTGTTAGGAATTATGTGATCCTTAGTAGCTGGAAGTAAGGGAGATGGGGCATGAAGTTATTTCTAGGAGTTGGACACATACCAAGTTTAGCTCAGTTCTGGGCATCTTTGAAATACCTATACAAACTTGTTCCTACATAGTAACTTGCAACTTTGAATGAGAATGTGCTTGCTTACAGAAACGTGCTACATATTCTTAATGCCCGAATTGGGATTCTGTGTCAAAACTTTGTTAGGAATTATGTGATCCTTACTAGCTGGAAGTAAGGGAGATGGGGCATGAAGTTATTTCTAGGAGTTGGAGACATACCAAGTTTAGCTCAGTTCTGGGCATCTTTGAAATACCTATACTAACTTGTTCCTACATAGTAACTTGCAACTTTGAATGAGAATGTGCTTGCTTACAGCAACGTGATATATGTTCTGAATGCCCGAATTGGGAATCTGTGTCAAAACTTTGTTAGGAATTATGTGATCCTTAGTAGCTGGAAGTAAGGGAGATGGGGCATAAAGTTATTTCTAGGAGTTGGACTCATACCAAGTTTAGCTCAGTTCTGGGCATCTTTGAAATACCTATACAAACTTATTCCTACATAGTAACTTGCAACTTTGAATGAGAATGTGCTTGCTTACAGCAAAGTGCTATATGTTCTGAATGCCCGAATTGGGATTCTGTGTCAAAACTTTGAAATTATGTGATCCTTACTAGATGGAAGTAAGGGAGATGGGGCTTGAAGTTATTTCTAGGAGTTGGAGACATACAACGTTTAGCTCAGTTATGGGCATCTTTGAAATACCTATACAAACTTGTTCCTACATACTAACTTGCAACTTTGAATGAGAATGTGCTTGCTTACAGCAACGTGCTATATGTTCTGAATGCCCGAATTGGGAATCTGTGTCAAAACTTTGTTAGGAATTATGTGATCCTTACTAGCTGGAAGTAAGGGAGATGGGGCATGAAGTTATTTCTAGGAGTTGGAGACATACCAAGTTTAGCTAAGTTCTGGGCATCTTTGAAATACCTATACAAACTTGTTCCTACATAGTAACTTGCAACTATGAATGAGGAATGTGCTTGCTTACAGCAACGTGCTATATGTTCTGAATGCCCGAATTGGGAATCTGTGTCAAAACTTTGTTAGGAATTATGTGATCCTTACTAGCTGGAAGTAAGGGAGATGGGGCATGAAGTTATTTCTAGGAGTTGGAGACATACCAAGTTTAGCTCAGTTCTGGGCATCTTTGAAATACCTATACAAACTTGTTCCTACATAGTAACTTGCAACTTTGAATGAGAATGTGCTTGCTTACAGCAACGTGCAATATGTTCTGAATGTCCGAATTGGGAATCTGTGTCAAAACTTTGTTAGGAATTATGTGATCCTTACTAGCTGGAAGAAAGGGAGATGGGGCATGAAGTTATTTCTAGAGGTTGGAGACATACAACGTTTAGCTCAGTTCTGGGCATCTTGGAAATACCTATACAAACTTGTTCCTACATAGTAACTTGCCACTTTGAATGAGAATGTGCCTACTTCAGCAACGCGCTATATGTTCTGAATGCCCGAATTGGAAATCTGTGTCAAAACTTTGTTAGGAATTATGTGATCCTTACTAGCTGGAAGTAAGGGAGATGGGGCATGAAGTTATTTCTAGGAGTTGGACACAGACCAAGTTTAGCTCAGTTCTGGGCATCTTTGAAATACCTATACAAACTTGTTCCTACATAGTAACTTGCAACTTTGAATGAGAATGTGCTTGCTTACAGCAACGTGCTATATGTTCTGAATGCCCGAATTGGGAATCTGTGTCAAAACTTTGTTAGGAATTATGTGATCCTTACTAGCTGGAAGTAAGGGAGATGGGGCATGAAGTTATTTCTAGGAGTTGGACACATACCAAGTTTAGCTCAGTTCTGGGCATCTTTGAAATACCTATACAAACTTGTTCCTACATAGTAACTTGCAACTTTGAATGAGAATGTGCTTGCTTACAGCAACGTGCTATATGTTCTGAATGCCCGAATTGGGAATCTGTGTCAAAACTTTGTTAGGAATTATGTGATCCTTACTAGCTGGAAGTAAGGGAGATGGGGCATGAAGTTATTTCTAGGAGTTGGACACATACCAAGTTTAGCTCAGTTCTGGGCATCTTTGAAATACCTATACAAACATGTTCCTACATAGTAACTTGGAACTTTGAATGAAAATGTGCTTGCTTACAGCAACGTGCTATATGTTCTGAATGCCCGAATTGGGAATCTGTGTCAAAACTTTGTTAGGAATTATGTGATCCTTACTAGCTGGAAGTAAGGGAGATGGGGCATGAAGTTATTTCTAGGAGTTGGACACATACCAAGTTTAGCTCAGTTCTGGGCATCTTTGAAATACCTATACAAACTTGTTCCTACATAGTAACTTGCAACTTTGAATGAGAATGTGCTTGCTTACAGCAACGTGCTATATGTTCTAAATGCCCGAATTGGGAATCTGTGTCAAAACTTTGTTAGGAATTATGTGATCCTTACTAGCTGGAAGTAAGGGAGATGGGGCATGAAGTTATTTCTAGGAGTTGGACACATACCAAGTTTAGCTCAGTTCTGGGCATCTTTGAAATACCTATACAAACTTGTTCCTACATAGTAACTTGCATCTTTGAATGAGAATGTGCTTGCTTACAGCAACGTGCTATATGTTCTGAATGCCCGAATTGGGAATCTGTGTCAAAACTTTGTTAGGAAATATGTGATCCTTACTAGCTGGAAGTAAGGGAGATGGGGCATGAAGTTATTTCTAGGAGTTGGACACATACCAAGTTTAGCTCAGTTCTGGGCATCTTTGAAATACCTATACAAACTTGTTCCTACATAGTAACTTGCAACTTTGAATGAGAATGTGCTTGCTTGCAGCAACGTGCTATATGTTCTGAATGCCCGATTTGGGAATCTGTGTCAAAACTTTGTAAGGAATTATGTGATCCTTACTAGCTGGAAGTAAGGGAGATGGAGCATGAAGTTATTTCTAGGAGTTGGACACATACCAAGTTTAGCTCAGTTCTGGGCATCTTTGAAATACCTATACAAACTTGTTCCTACATAGTAACTTGCATCTTTGAATGAGAATGTGCTTGCTTACAGCAACGTGCTATATGTTCTGAATGCCCGAATTGGCAATCTGTGTCAAAACTTTGTTAGGAATTATGTGATCCTTACTAGCTGGAAGTAAGGGAGATGGGGCATGAAGTTATTTCTAGGAGTTGGACACATACCAAGTTTAGCTCAGTTCTGGGCATCTTTGAAATACCTATACAAACTTGTTCCTACATAGTAACTTGCATCTTTGAATGAGAATCTGCTTGCTTACAGCAACGTGCTATATGTTCTGAATGCCCGAATTGGCAATCTGTGTCAAAACTTTGTTAGGAATTATGTGATCCTTACTAGCTGGAAGTAAGGGAGATGGGGCATGAAGTTCTTTCTAGGAGTTGGACACATACCAAGTTTAGCTCAGTTCTGGGCATCTTTGAAATACCTATACAAACTTGTTCCTACATAGTAACTTGCGACTTTGAATGAGAATGTGCTTGCTTACAGCAACGAGCTATATGTTCTGAATGCCCGAATTGGGAATCTGTGTCAAAACTTTGTTAGGAATTATGTGATCCTTACTAGCTGGAAGTAAGGGAGATGGGGCATGAAGTTATTTCTAGGAGTTGGACACATACCAAGTTTAGCTCAGTTCTGGGCATCTTTGAAATACCTATACAAACTTGTTCCTACATAGTAACTTGCATCTTTGAATGAGAATGTGCTTGCTTACAGCAACGTGCTATATGTTTTGAATGCCCGAATTGGGAATCTGTGTCAAATCTTTGTTACGAATTATGTGATCCTTACTAGCTGGAAGTAAGGGAGATGGGGCATGAAGTTATTTCTAGGAGTTGGACACATACCAAGTTTAGCTCAGTTCTGGGCATCTTTGAAATACCTATACAAACTTGTTCCTACATAGTAACTTGCATCTTTGAATGAGAATGTGCTTGCTTACAGCAACGTGCTATATGTTCTGAATGCCCGAATTGGGAATCTGTGTCAAAACTTTGTTAGGAATTATGTGATCATTACTAGCTGGAAGTAAGGGAGATGGGGCATGAAGTTATTTCTAGGAGTTGGACACATACCAAGTTTAGCTCAGTTCTGGGCATCTTTGAAATACCTATACAAACTTGTTCCTACATAGTAACTTGCATCTTTGAATGAGAATGTGCTTGCTTACAGCAACGTGCTATATGTTCTGATTGCCCGAATTGGGAATCTGTGTCAAAACTTTGTTAGGAATTATGTGATCCTTACTAGCTGGAAGTAAGGGAGATGGGGCATGAAGTTATTTCTAGGAGTTGGACACATACCAAGTTTAGCTCAGTTCTGGGCATCTTTGAAATACCTATACAAACTTGTTCCTACATAGTAACTTGCAACTTTGAATGAGAATCTGCTTGCTTACAGCAACGTGCTATATGTTCTGAATGCCCGAATTGGGAATCTGTGTCAAAACTTTGTTAGGAATTTTGTGATCCTTACTAGCTGGAAGTAAGGGAGATGGGGCATGAAGTTATTTCTAAGAGTTGGACACATACCAAGTTTAGCTCAGTTCTGGGCATCTTTGAAATACCTATACAAACTTGTTCCTACATAGTAACTTGCATCTTTGAATGAGAATGTGCTTGCTTGCAGCAACGTGCTATCTGTTCTGAATGCCCCAATAGGGAATCTGTGTCAAAACTTTGTTAGGAATTATGTGATCCTTACTAGCTGGAAGTAAGGGAGATGGGGCATGAAGTTCTTTCTAGGAGTTGGACACATACCAAGTTTAGCTCAGTTCTGGGCATCTTTGAAATACCTATACAAACTTGTTCCTACATAGTAACTTGCATCTTTGAATGAGAATGTGCTTGCTTACAGCAACGTGCTATATGTTCTGAATGCCCGAATTGGGAATCTGTGTCAAAACTTTGTTAGGAATTATGTGATCCTTACTAGCTGGAAGTAAGGGAGATGGGGCATGAAGTTATTTCTAGGAGTTGGACACATACCAAGTTTAGCTCAGTTCTGGGCATCTTTGAAATACCTATACAAACTTGTTCCTACATAGTAACTTGCATCTTTGAATGAGAATGTGCTTGCTTACAGCAACGTGCTATATGTTTTGAATGCCCGAATTGGGAATCTGTGTCAAATCTTTGTTACGAATTATGTGATCCTTACTAGCTGGAAGTAAGGGAGATGGGGCATGAAGTTATTTCTAGGAGTTGGACACATACCAAGTTTAGCTCAGTTCTGGGCATCTTTGAAATACCTATACAAACTTGTTCCTACATAGTAACTTGCATCTTTGAATGAGAATGTGCTTGCTTACAGCAACGTGCTATATGTTCTGAATGCCCGAATTGGGAATCTGTGTCAAAACTTTGTTAGGAATTATGTGATCATTACTAGCTGGAAGTAAGGGAGATGGGGCATGAAGTTATTTCTAGGAGTTGGACACATACCAAGTTTAGCTCAGTTCTGGGCATCTTTGAAATACCTATACAAACTTGTTCCTACATAGTAACTTGCATCTTTGAATGAGAATGTGCTTGCTTACAGCAACGTGCTATATGTTCTGATTGCCCGAATTGGGAATCTGTGTCAAAACTTTGTTAGGAATTATGTGATCCTTACTAGCTGGAAGTAAGGGAGATGGGGCATGAAGTTATTTCTAGGAGTTGGACACATACCAAGTTTAGCTCAGTTCTGGGCATCTTTGAAATACCTATACAAACTTGTTCCTACATAGTAACTTGCAACTTTGAATGAGAATCTGCTTGCTTACGGCAACGTGCTATATGTTCTGAATGCCCGAATTGGCAATCTGTGTCAAAACTTTGTTAGGAATTTTGTGATCCTTACTAGCTGGAAGTAAGGGAGATGGGGCATGAAGTTATTTCTAAGAGTTGGACACATACCAAGTTTAGCTCAGTTCTGGGCATCTTTGAAATACCTATACAAACTTGTTCCTACATAGTAACTTGCATCTTTGAATGAGAATGTGCTTGCTTGCAGCAACGTGCTATCTGTTCTGAATGCCCCAATAGGGAATCTGTGTCAAAACTTTGTTAGGAATTATGTGATCCTTACTAGCTGGAAGTAAGGGAGATGGGGCATGAAGTTATTTCTAGGAGTTGGACACATACCAAGTTTTGCTCAGTTCTGGGCATCTTTGAAATACCTATACAAACTTGTTCCTACATAGTAACTTGCATCTTTGAATGAGAATGTGCTTGCTTACAGCAACGTGCTATATGTTCTGAATGCCCGAATTGGGAATCTGTGTCAAAACTTTGTTAGGAATTATGTGATCCTTACTAGCTGGAAGTAAGGGAGATGGGGCATGAAGTTATTTCTAGGAGTTGGACACATACCAAGTTTAGCTCAGTTCTGGGCATCTTTGAAATACCTATACAAACTTGTTCCTACATAGTAACTTGCAACTTTGAATGAAAATGTGCTTGCTTACAGCAACGTGCTATATGTTCTGAATGCCCGAATTGGGAATCTGTGTCAAAACTTTGTTAGGAATTATGTGATCCTTACTAGCTGGAAGTAAGGGAGATGGGGCATGAAGTTATTTCTAGGAGTTGGACACATACCAAGTTTAGCTCAGTTCTGGGCATCTTTGAAATACCTATACAAACTTGTTCCTACATAGTAACTTGCATCTTTGAATGAGAATCTGCTTGCTTACAGCAACGTGCTATATGTTCTGAATGCCCGAATTGGGAATCTGTGTCAAAACTTTGTTAGGAATTATGTGATCCTTACTAGCTGGAAGTAAGGGAGATGGGGCATGAAGTTATTTCTAGGAGTTGGACACATACCAAGTTTAGCTCAGTTCTGGGCATCTTTGAAATACCTATACAAACTTGTTCCTACATAGTAACTTGCAACTTTGAATGAGAATGTGCTTGCTTACAGCAACGTGCTATATGTTCTGAATGCCCGAATTGGGAATCTGTGTCAAAATTTGTTAGGAATTATGTGATCCTTACTAGCTGGAAGTAAGGGAGATGGGGCATGAAGTTATTTCTAGGAGTTGGACACATACCAAGAATAGCTCAGTTCTGGGCATCTTTGAAATACCTATACAAACTTGTTCCTACATAGTAACTTGGAACTTTGAATGAAAATGTGCTTGCTTACAGCAACGTGCTATATGTTCTGAATGCCCGAATTGGGAATCTGTGTCAAAACTTTGTTAGGAATTATGTGATCCTTACTAGCTGGAAGTAAGGGAGATGGGGCATGAAGTTATTTCTAGGAGTTGGACACATACCAAGTTTAGCTCAGTTCTGGGCATCTTTGAAATACCTATACAAACTTGTTCCTACATAGTAACTTGCAACTTTGAATGAGAATGTGCTTGCTTACAGCAACGTGCTATATGTTCTAAATGCCCGAATTGGGAATCTGTGTCAAAACTTTGTTAGGAATTATGTGATCCTTACTAGCTGGAAGTAAGGGAGATGGGGCATGAAGTTATTTCTAGGAGTTGGACACATACCAAGTTTAGCTCAGTTCTGGGCATCTTTGAAATACCTATACAAACTTGTTCCTACATAGTAACTTGCATCTTTGAATGAGAATGTGCTTGCTTACAGCAACGTGCTATATGTTCTGAATGCCCGAATTGGGAATCTGTGTCAAAACTTTGTTAGGAATTATGAGATCCTTACTAGCTGGAAGTAAGGGAGATGGGGCATGAAGTTATTTCTAGGAGTTGGACACATACCAAGTTTAGCTCAGTTCTGGGCATCTTTGAAATACCTATACAAACTTGTTCCTACATAGTAACTTGCAACTTTGAATGAGAATGTGCTTGCTTGCAGCAACGTGCTATATGTTCTGAATGCCCGATTTGGGAATCTGTGTCAAAACTTTGTAAGGAATTATGTGATCCTTACTAGCTGGAAGTAAGGGAGATGGAGCATGAAGTTATTTCTAGGAGTTGGACACATACCAAGTTTAGCTCAGTTCTGGGCATCTTTGAAATACCTATACAAACTTGTTCCTACATAGTAACTTGCATCTTTGAATGAGAATGTGCTTGCTTACAGCAACGTGCTATATGTTCTGAATGCCCGAATTGGCAATCTGTGTCAAAACTTTGTTAGGAATTATGTGATCCTTACTAGCTGGAAGTAAGGGAGATGGGGCATGAAGTTATTTCTAGGAGTTGGACACATACCAAGTTTAGCTCAGTTCTGGGCATCTTTGAAATACCAATACAAACTTGTTCCTACATAGTAACTTGCATCTTTGAATGAGAATCTGCTTGCTTACAGCAACGTGCTATATGTTCTGAATGCCCGAATTGGCAATCTGTGTCAAATCTTTGTTAGGAATTATGTGATCCTTACTAGCTGGAAGTAAGGGAGATGGGGCATGAAGTTCTTTCTAGGAGTTGGACACATACCAAGTTTAGCTCAGTTCTGGGCATCTTTGAAATACCTATACAAACTTGTTCCTACATAGTAACTTGCAACTTTGAATGAGAATGTGCTTGCTTACAGCAACGTGCTATATGTTCTGAATGCCCGAATTGGGAATCTGTGTCAAAACTTTGTTAGGAATTATGTGATCCTTACTAGCTGGAAGTAAGGGAGATGGGGCATGAAGTTATTTCTAGGAGTTGGACACATACCAAGTTTAGCTCAGTTCTGGGCATCTTTGAAATACCTATACAAACTTGTTCCTACATAGTAACTTGCAACTTTGAATGAGAATGTGCTTGCTTACAGCAACGTGCTATATGTTCTGAATGCCCGAATTGGGAATCTGTGTCAAAACTTTGTTAGGAATTATGTGATCCTTACTAGCTGGAAGTAAGGGAGATGGGGCATGAAGTTATTTCTAGGAGTTGGACACATACCAAGTTTAGCTCAGTTCTGGGCATCTTTGAAATACCTATACAAACTAGTTCCTACATAGTAACTTGCGACTTTGAATGAGAATGTGCTTGCTTACAGCAACGTGCTATATGTTCTGAATGCCCGAATTGGCAATCTGTGTCAAAACTTTGTAAGGAATTATGTGATCCTTACTAGCTGGAAGTAAGGGAGATGGGGCATGAAGTTATTTCTAGGAGTTGGACACATACCAAGTTTAGCTCAGTTCTGGGCATCTTTGAAATACCTATAAAAACTTGTTCCTATATAGTAACTTGCATCTTTGAATGAGAATGTGCTTGCTTACAGCAACGTGTTATATGTTCTGAATGCCCGAATTGGGAATCTGTGTCAAAACTTTGTTAGGAATTATGTGATCCTTACTAGCTGGAAGTAAGGGAGATGGAGCATGAAGTTATTTCTAGGAGTTGGACACATACCAAGTTTAGCTCAGTTCTGGGCATCTTTCAAATACCTATACAAACTTGTTCCTACATGGTAACTTGCATCTTTGAATGAGAATGTGCTTGCTTACAGCAACGTGCTATATGTTCTGAATGCCCGAATTGGGAATCTGTGTCAAAACTTTGTTAGGAATTATGTGATCCTTACTAGCTGGAAGTAAGGGAGATGGGGCATGAAGTTATTTCTAGGAGTTGGACACATACCAAGTTTAGCTCAGTTCTGGGCATCTTTGAAATACCTATACAAACTTGTTCCTACATAGTAACTTGCAACTTTGAATGAAAATGTGGTTGCTTACAGCAACGTGCTATATGTTCTGAATGCCCGAATTGGGAATCTGTGTCAAAACTTTGTTAGGAATTATGTGATCCTTACTAGCTGGAAGTAAGGGAGATGGGGCATGAAGTTATTTCTAGGAGTTGGACACATACCAAGTTTAGCTCAGTTCTGGGCATCTTTGAAATACCTATACAAACTTGTTCCTACATAGTAACTTGCATCTTTGAATGAGAATCTGCTTGCTTACAGCAACGTGCTATATGTTCTAAATGCCCGAATTGGGAATCTGTGTCAAAACTTTGTTAGGAATTATGTGATCCTTACTAGCTGGAAGTAAGGGAGATGGGGCATGAAGTTCTTTCTAGGAGTTGGACACATACCAAGTTTAGCTCAGTTCTGGGCATCTTTGAAATACCTATACAAACTTGTTCCTACATAGTAACTTGCATCTTTGAATGAGAATCTGCTTGCTTACAGCAACGTGCTATATGTTCTGAATGCCCGAATTGGGAATCTGTGTCAAAACTTTGTTAGGAATTATGTGATCCTTACTAGCTGGAAGTAAGGGAGATGGGGCATGAAGCTATATCTAGGAGTTGGACAGATACCAAGTTCAGCTCAGTTCTGGGCATCTTTGAAATACCTATACAAACTTGTTCCTACATAGTAACTTGCATCTTTGAATGAGAATCTGCTTGCTTAGAGCAACGTGCTATATGTTCTGAATGCCCGAATTGGGAATCTGTGTCAAAAATTTGTTAGGAATTATGTGTTCCTTACTTGCTGGAAGTAAGGGAGATGGGGCATGAAGTTATTTCTAGGAGTTGGACACATACCAAGTTTAGCTCAGTTCTGGGCATCTTTGAAATACCTATACAAACTTGTTCCTACATAGTAACTTGCATCTTTGAATGAGAATCTGCTTGCTTACAGCAACGTGCTATATGTTCTGAATGCCCGAATTGGGAATCTGTGTCAAAACTTTGTTAGGAATTATGTGATCCTTACTAGCTGGAAGTAAGGGAGATGGGGCATGAAGTTATTTCTAGGAGTTGGACACATACCAAGTTTAGCTCAGTTCTGGGCATCTTTGAAATACCTATACAAACTTGTTCCTACATAGTAACTTGCAACTTTGAATGAAAATGTGCTTGCTTACAGCAACGTGCTATATGTTCTGAATGCCCGAATTGGGAATCTGTGTCAAAACTTTGTTAGGAATTATGTGATCCTTACTAGCTGGAAGTAAGGGAGATGGGGCATGAAGTTATTTCTAGGAGTTGGACACATACCAAGTTTAGCTCAGTTCTGGGCATCTTTGAAATACCTATACAAACTTGTTCCTACATAGTAACTTGCGACTTTGAATGAGAATCTGCTTGCTTACAGCAACGTGCTCTATGTTCTGAATGCCCGAATTGGGAATCTGTGTCAAAACTTTGTTAGGAATTATGTGATCCTTACTAGCTGGAAGTAAGGGAGATGGGGCATGAAGTTATTTCTAGGAGTTGGACACATACCAAGTTTAGCTCAGTTCTGGGCATCTTTGAAATACCTATACAAACTTGTTCCTACATAGTAACTTGCATCTTTGAATGAGAATGTGCTTGCTTACAGCAACGTGCTATATGTTTTGAATGCCCGAATTGGGAATCTGTGTCAAATCTTTGTTAGGAATTATGTGATCCTTACTAGCTGGAAGTAAGGGAGATGGGGCATGAAGTTATTTCTAGGAGTTGGACACATACCAAGTTTAGCTCAGTTCTGGGCATCTTTGAAATACCTATACAAACTTGTTCCTACATAGTAACTTGCATCTTTGAATGAGAATGTGCTTGCTTACAGCAACGTGCTATATGTTCTGAATGCCTGAATTGGGAATCTGTGTCAAAACTTTGTTAGGAATTATGTGATCATTACTAGCTGGAAGTAAGGGAGATGGGGCATGAAGTTATTTCTAGGAGTTGGACACATACCAAGTTTAGCTCAGTTCTGGGCATCTTTGAAATACCTATACAAACTTGTTCCTACATAGTAACTTGCATCTTTGAATGAGAATGTGCTTGCTTACAGCAACGTGCTATATGTTCTGAATGCCCGAATTGGGAATCTGTGTCAAAACTTTGTTAGGAATTATGTGATCCTTACTAGCTGGAAGTAAGGGAGATGGGGCATGAAGTTATTTCTAGGAGTTGGACACATACCAAGTTTAGCTCAGTTCTGGGCATCTTTGAAATACCTATACAAACTTGTTCCTACATAGTAACTTGCAACTTTGAATGAAAATGTGCTTGCTTACGGCAACGTGCTATATGTTCTGAATGCCCGAATTGGGAATCTGTGTCAAAACTTTGTTAGGAATTATGTGATCCTTACTAGCTGGAAGTAAGGGAGATGGGGCATGAAGTTATTTCTAGGAGTTGGACACATACCAAGTTTAGCTCAGTTCTGGGCATCTTTGAAATACCTATACAAACTTGTTCCTACATAGTAACTTGCATCTTTGAATGAGAATCTGCTTGCTTACAGCAACGTGCTATATGTTCTGAATGCCCGAATAGGGAATTTGTGTCAAAAATTTGTTAGGAATTATGTGATCCTTACTAGCTGGAAGTAAGGGAGATGGGGCATGAAGTTGTTTCTAGGAGTTGGACACATACCAAGTTTAGCTCAGTTCTGGGCATCTTTGAAATACCTATACAAACTTGTTCCTACATAGTAACTTGCATCTTTGAATGAGAATGTGCTTGCTTGCAGCAACGTGCTATATGTTCTGAATGCCCGAATAGGGAATCTGTGTCAAAACTTTGTTAGGAATTATGTGATCCTTACTAGCTGGAAGTAAGGGAGATGGGGCATGAAGCTATTTCTAGGAGTTGGACAGATACCAAGTTCAGCTCAGTTCTGGGCATCTTTGAAATACCTATACAAACTTGTTCCTACATAGTAACTTGCATCTTTGAATGAGAATCTGCTTGCTTAGAGCAACGTGCTATATGTTCTGAATGCCCGAATTGGGAATCTGTGTCAAAACTTTGTTAGGAATTATGTGATCCTTACTAGCTGGAAGTAAGGGAGATGGGGCATGAAGTTATTTCTAGGAGTTGCACACATACCAAGTTTAGCTCAGTTCTGGGCATCTTTGAAATACCTATACAAACTTGTTCCTACATAGTAACTTGCAACTTTGAATGAAAATGTGCTTGCTTACAGCAACGTGCTATATGTTCTGAATGCCCGAATTGGGAATCTGTGTCAAAACTTTGTTAGGAATTATGTGATCCTTACTAGCTGGAAGTAAGGGAGATGGGGCATGAAGTTATTTCTAGGAGTTGGACACATACCAAGTTTAGCTCAGTTCTGGGCATCTTTGAAATACCTATACAAACTTGTTCCTACATAGTAACTTGCAACTTTGAATGAAAATGTGCTTGCTTACAGCAACGTGCTATATGTTCTGAATGCCCGAATTGGGAATCTGTGTCAAAACTTTGTTAGGAATTATGTGATCCTTACTAGCTGGAAGTAAGGGAGATGGGGCATGAAGTTATTTCTAGGAGTTGGACACATACCAAGTTTAGCTCAGTTCTGGGCATCTTTGAAATACCTATACAAACTTGTTCCTACATAGTAACTTGCATCTTTGAATGAGAATCTGCTTGCTTACAGCAACGTGCTATATGTTCTGAATGCCCGAATAGGGAATTTGTGTCAAAACTTTGTTAGGAATTATGTGATCCTTACTAGCTGGAAGTAAGGGAGATGGGGCATGAAGTTATTTCTAGGAGTTGGACACATACCAAGTTTAGCTCAGTTCTGGGCATCTTTGAAATACCTATACAAACTTGTTCCTACATAGTAACTTGCCACTTTGAATGAGAATGTGCTTGCTTGCAGCAACGTGCTATATGTTCTGAATGCCCGAATAGGGAATCTGTGTCAAAACTTTGTTAGGAATTATGTGATCCTTACTAGCTGGAAGTAAGGGAGATGGGGCATGAAGCTATTTCTAGGAGTTGGACAGATACCAAGTTTAGCTCAGTTCTGGGCATCTTTGAAATACCTATACAAACTTGTTCCTACATAGTAACTTGCATCTTTGAATGAGAATCTGCTTGCTTACAGCAACGTGCTCTATGTTCTGAATGCCCGAATTGGCAATCTGTGTCAAAACTTTGTTAGGAATTATGTGATCCTTACTAGCTGGAAGTAAGGGAGATGGGGCATGAAGTTATTTCTAGGAGTTGGACACATACCAAGTTTAGCTCAGTTCTGGGCATCTTTGAAATACCTATACAAACTTGTTCCTACATAGTAACTTGCATCTTTGAATGAGAATGTGCTTGCTTGCAGCAACGTGCTATATGTTCTGAATGCCCGATTTGGGAATCTGTGTCAAAACTTTGTTAGGAATTATGTGATCCTTACTAGCTGGAAGTAAGGGAGGTGGGGCATGAAGTTATTTCTAGGAGTTGGACACATACCAAGTTTAGCTCAGTTCTGGGCATCTTTGAAATACCTATACAAACTTGTTCCTACATAGTAACTTGCATCTTTGAATGAGAATCTGCTTGCTTACAGCAACGTGCTCTATGTTCTGAATGCCCGAATTGGCAATCTGTGTCAAAACTTTGTTAGGAATTATGTGATCCTTACTAGCTGGAAGTAAGGGAGATGGGGCATGAAGTTATTTCTAGGAGTTGGACACATACCAAGTTTAGCTCAGTTCTGGGCATCTTTGAAATACCTATACAAACTTGTTTCTACATAGTAACTTGCAACTTTGAATGAGAATGTGCTTGCTTACAGCAACGTGCTATATGTTCTGAATGCCCGAATTGGGAATCTGTGTCAAAACTTTGTTAGGAATTATGTGAATCCTTAGTAGCTGGAAGTAAGGGAGATGGGGCATGAAGTTATTTCTAGGAGTTGGACACATACGAAGTTTAGCTCAGTTCTGGGCATCTTTGAAATACCTATAAAAACTTGTTCCTACATAGTAACTTGCAACTTTGAATGAAAATGTACTTGCTTAAAGCAAGGTGCTATATGTTCTGAATGCCCGAATTGGGAATCTGTGTCAAAACTTTAAAATTATATGATCCTTACTACATGGAAGTAAGGGAGATGGGGCATGAAGTTATTTCTAGGAGTTGGAGACATACAACGTTTAGCTCAGTTCTGGGCATCTTTGAAATACCTATACAAACTTGTTCCTACATAGTAACTTGCAACTTTGAATGAGGAATGTGCTTCCTTACAGCAACGTGCTATATGTTCTGAATGCCCGAATTGGGAATCTGTGTCAAAACTTTGTTAGGAATTATGTCATCCTTACTAGCTGGAAGTAAGGGAGATGGGGCATGAAGTTATTTCTAGGAGTTGAAGACATACAACGTTTAGCTCAGTTCTGGGCATCTTTGAAATACCTATACAAACTTGTTCCTACATAGTAACTTGCCACTTTGAATGAGAATGTGCTTGCTTACAGCAACGTGCTATATGTTCTGAATGCCCGAATTGGGAATATGTTTCCAAACTTTGTTAGAAATTATGTGATCCTTACTAGCCTGAAGTAAGGGAGATGGGGCATGAAGTTATTTCTAGGAGTTGGAGACATACAACGTTTAGCTCAGTTCTGGGCATCTTTGAAATACCTATACAAACTTGTTCCTACATAGTAACTTGCCAATTTGAATGAGAATGTGCTTACTTACAGCAACGCGCTATATGTTCTGAATGCCCGAATTGGAAATCTGTGTCAAAACTTTGTTAGGAATTATGTGATCCTTACCAGCTGGAAGTAAGGGAGATGGGGCATGAAGTTATTTCTAGGAGTTGGACACATACCAAGTTTAGCTCAGTTCTGGGCATCTTTGAAATACCTATACAAACTTGTTCCTACATAGTAACTTGCAACTTTGAATGAGAATGTGCTTGCTTTCAGCAACGTGCTATATGTTCTGAATCCCCGAATTGGGAATCTGTGTCAAAACTTTGTTAGGAATTATGTGATCCTTACTAGCTGGAAGTAAGGGAGATGGGGCATGAAGTTATTTCTAGGAGTTGGACACATACCAAGTTTAGCTCAGTTGTGGGCATCTTTGAAATACCTATACAAACTTGTTCCTACATAGTAACTTGCAACTTTGAATGAGAATGTGCTTGCTTACAGCAACGTGCTATATGTTCTGAATGCCCGAATTGGGAATCTGTGTCAAAACTTTGTTAGGAATTATGTGATCCTTACTAGCTGGAAGTAAGGGAGATGGGGCATGATGTTATTTCTAGAGGTTGGACACATACCAAGTTTAGTTCAGTTCTGGGCATCTTTGAAATACCTATACAAACTTGTTCCTACATAGTAACTTGCAACTTTGAATGAGAATGTGCTTACTTACAGCAACGTGCTATATGTTCTGAATGCCCGAATTGGGAATCTGTGTCAAAACTTTGTTAGGAATTATGTGATCCTTACTAACTGGAAGTAAGGGAGATGGGGCATGAAGTTATTTCTAGGAGTTGGAGACATACCAAGTTTAGCTCAGTTCAGGGCATCTTTGAAATACCTATACAAACTTGTTCCTACATAGTAACTTGGAACTTTGAATGAGAATGTGCTTGCTTACAGCAACGTGCTATATGTTCTGAATGCCCGAATTGGAAATCTGTGTCAAAACTTTGTTAGGAATTATGTGATCCTTAGTAGCTGGAAGTAAGGGAGATGGGGCATGAAGTTATTTCTAGGAGTTGGACACATACCAAGTTTAGCTCAGTTCTGGGCATCTTTGAAATACCTATACAAACTTGTTCCTACATAGTAACTTGCAACTTTGAATGAGAATGTGCTTGCTTACAGAAACGTGCTACATGTTCTTAATGCCCGAATTGGGATTCTGTGTCAAAACTTTGTTAGGAATTATGTGATCCTTACTAGCTGGAAGTAAGGGAGATGGGGCATGAAGTTATTTCTAGGAGTTGGAGACATACCAAGTTTAGCTCAGTTCTGGGCATCTTTGAAATACCTATACAAACTTGTTCCTACATAGTAACTTGCAACTTTGAATGAGAATGTGCTTGCTTACAGCAACGTGATATATGTTCTGAATGCCCGAATTGGGAATCTGTGTCAAAACTTTGTTAGGAATTATGTGATCCTTAGTAGCTGGAAGTAAGGGAGATGGGGCATAAAGTTATTTCTAGGAGTTGGACTCATAGCAAGTTTAGCTCAGTTCTGGGCATCTTTGAAATACCTATACAAACTTATTCCTACATAGTAACTTGCAACTTTGAATGAGAATGTGCTTGCTTACAGCAAAGTGCTATATGTTCTGAATGCCCGAATTGGGATTCTGTGTCAAAACTTTGAAATTATGTGATCCTTACTAGATGGAAGTAAGGGAGATGGGGCTTGAAGTTATTTCTAGGAGTTGGAGACATACAACGTTTAGCTCAGTTATGGGCATCTTTGAAATACCTATACAAACTTGTTCCTACATACTAACTTGCAACTTTGAATGAGAATGTGCTTGCTTACAGCAACGTGCTATATGTTCTGAATGCCCGAATTGGGAATCTGTGTCAAAACTTTGTTAGGAATTATGTGATCCTTACTAGCTGGAAGTAAGGGAGATGGGGCATGAAGTTATTTCTAGGAGTTGGAGACATACCAAGTTTAGCTAAGTTCTGGGCATCTTTGAAATACCTATACAAACTTGTTCCTACATAGTAACTTGCAACTATGAATGAGGAATGTGCTTGCTTACAGCAACGTGCTATATGTTCTGAATGCCCGAATTGGGAATCTGTGTCAAAACTTTGTTAGGAAATATGTGATCCTTACTAGCTGGAAGTAAGGGAGATGGGGCATGAAGTTATTTCTAGGAGTTGGAGACATACCAAGTTTAGATCAGTTCTGGGCATCTTTGAAATACCTATACAAACTTGTTCCTACATAGTAACTTGCAACTTTGAATGAGAATGTGCTTGCTTACAGCAACGTGCAATATGTTCTGAATGTCCGAATTGGGAATCTGTGTCAAAACTTTGTTAGGAATTATGTGATCCTTACTAGCTGGAAGAAAGGGAGATGGGGCATGAAGTTATTTCTAGAGGTTGGAGACATACAACGTTTAGCTCAGTTCTGGGCATCTTGGAAATACCTATACAAACTTGTTCCTACATAGTAACTTGCCACTTTGAATGAGAATGTGCCTACTTCAGCAACGCGCTATATGTTCTGAATGCCCGAATTGGAAATCTGTGTCAAAACTTTGTTAGGAATTATGTGATCCTTACTAGCTGGAAGTAAGGGAGATGGGACATGAAGTTATTTCTAGGAGTTGGAGACATACCAAGTTTAGCTCAGTTCTGGGCATCTTTGAAATACCTATACAAACTTGTCCTTCATAGTAACTTGCAACTTTGAATGAGAATGTGCTTGCTTACAGCAATGTGCTATATGTTCTGAATGCCCGAATTGGGAATCTGTGTCAAAACTATGTTAGGAATTATGTGATCCTTACTAGCTGGAAGTAAGGGAGATGGGGCATGAAGTTATTTCTAGGAGTTGGACACATACCAAGTTTAGCTCAGTTCTGGGCATCTTTGAAATACCTATACAAACTTGTTCCTACATAGTAACTTGCAACTTTGATTGAGAATGTGCTTGCTTACAGCAACGTGCTATATGTTCTGAATGCCCGAATTGGGAATCTGTGTCAAAACTTTGTTAGGAATTATGTGATCCTTACTAGCTGGAAGTAAGGGAGATGGGGCATGAAGTTATTTCTAGGAGTTGGAGACATACAACGTTTAGCTCAGTTCTGGGCATCTTTGAAATACCTATACAAACTTGTTCCTACATAGTAACTTGCAACTTTGAATGAGAATGTGCTTGCTTACAGCAACGTGCTATATGTTCTGAATGCCCGAATTGGGAATCTGTGTCAAAACTTTGTTAGGAATTATGTGATTCTTACTAGCTGGAAGTAAGGGAGATGGGGCATGAAGTTATTTCTAGGAGTTGGACACATTTCAAGTTTAGCTCAGTTCTGGGCATCTTTGAAATACCTATACAAACTTGTTCCTACCTGGTAACCTGCAACTTTGAATGAGAATGTGCTTGCTTACAGCAACGTGCTATATGATCTGAATGCCCGAATTGGGAATCTGTGTCAAAGATTTGTTAGGAATTATGTGATCCTTACTAGCTGGAAGTAAGGGATTTGGGGCATGAAGTTATTTCTAGGAGTCGGAGACATACCAAGTATAGCTCAGTTCTGGGCATCTTTGAAACACCTATACAAACTTGTTCCTACATAGTAACTTGCAACTTTGAATGAAAATGTGCTTGCTTACAGAAACGTGCTATATGTTCTGAATGCCCGAATTGGGAATCTGTGTCAAATCTTTGTTAGTAATTATGTGATCCTTACTAGCTGGAAGTAAGGGAGTTGGGGCATGAAGTTATTTCTAGGAGTTGGACACATACCAAGTTTAGCTCAGTTCTGGGCATCTTTGAAATACCTATACAAACTTGTTCCTACATAGTAACTTGCAACTTTGAATGAGAATGTGCTTGCTTACAGCAACGTGATATATGTTCTGAATGCCCGAATTGGGAATCTGTGTCAAATTTTGTTAGGAATTATGTGATCCTTACTAGCTGGAAGTAAGGGAGATGGGTCATGAAGTTATTTCTAGGAGTTGGAGACATACCAAGTTTAGCTCAGTTCTGGGCATCTTTGAAATACCTATACAAACTTGTTCCTACATAGTAACTTGCAACTTTGAATGAGAATGTGCTTGCTTACAGCAACGTGCTATATGTTCTGAATGACCGAATTGGGAATCTGTGTCAAAACTTTGTTAGGAATTATGTGATCCTTACTAGCTGGAAGTAAGGGAGATGGGGCATGAAGTTATTTCTAGGAGTTGGAGATATACCAAGTTTAGATCAGTTCTGGGCATCTTTGAAATACCTATACAAACTTGTTCCTACATAGTAACTTGCAACTTTGAATGAGAATGTGCTTGCTTACAGCAACGTGCTACATGTTCTGAATGCCCGAATTCGGAATCTGTGTCAAAAATTTCTTAGGAATTATGTGATCTTTACTAGCTGGAAGTAAGGGAGATGGGGCATGAAGTTATTTTTAGGTGTTGAGGACACACCAAGTTTAGCTCAGTTGTGGGCATCTTTGAAATACCTATACAAACTTGTTCCTGCAAGGTAACTTGCAACTCTGAATGAGAATGTGCTTGCTTACAGAAACGTGCTACATGTTCTGAATGCCCGAATTGGGAATCTGTGTCAAAACTTTCTTAGGAATTATGTGATCCTTACTAGCTGGAAGTAAGGGAGATGGGGCATGAAGTTATTTCTAGAGGTTGGACACATACCAAGTTTAGCTCAGTTCTGGGCATCTTTGATATACCTATACAAACTTGTTCCTACGTAGTAACTCGAGCATTCAGAACATATACCACGTTGCTGTAAGCAAGCACATTCTCAAATTATGTGATCCTTACTAGCTGGAAGTAAGGGAGATGGGGCCTGATGTTATTTCTAGGAGTTGGACACATACGAAGTTTAGCTCAGTTCTGGGCATCTTTGAAATACCTATACAAACTTGTTCCTACATAGTAACTTGCCACTTTGAATGAGAATGTGCTTGCTTACAGCAACGTGCTATATGTTCTGAATGCCCGAATTGGGAATCTGTGTCAAAACTTTCTTAGGAATTATGTGATCCTTACTAGATGGAAGTAAGTGAGATGGGGCATGAAGTTATTTGTAGGAGTTGGACACATACAACGTTTAGCTCAGTTCCGGGCATCTTTGAAATACCTATACAAACTTATTCCTACATAGTAACTTGCAACTTTGAATGAGAATGTGCTTGCTTACAGCAACGTGCTACATGTTCTGAATGCCCGAATTGGGAATCTGTGTCAAAACTTTGTTAGGAATTATGTGATCCTTACTAGCTGGAAGTAAGGGAGATGGGGCATGAAGTTATTTCTAGGAGTTGGAGAAATACCAAGTTTAGCTCAGTTCTGGGCATCTTTAAAATCCCTTACAAACTTGTTCCCACATAGTAACTTGCAACTTTGAATGAGAATGTGCTTGCTTACAGCAACGTGCTATATGTTCTGAATGCCCGAATAGGGAATCTGTGTCAAAACTTTGTTAGGAATTATGTGATCCTTACTAGCTGGAAGTAAGGGAGATGGAGCATGAAGATATTTCTAGAGGTTGGACACATACCAAGGTTAGCTCAGTTCTGGGCATCTTTGAAATACCTATACAAACTTGTTCCTACATAGTAACTTGCAACTTTGAATGAGAATGTGCTTGCTTACAGCAACGTGCTATATGTTCTGAATGCCCGAATTGGGAATCTGTGTCAAAACTTTGTTCGGAATTATGTGATCCTTACTAGCTGGAAGTAAGGGAGATGGGGCATGAAGTTATTTCTAGAGGCTGGACACATACCAAGTTTAGCTCAGTTCTGGGCATCTTTGATATACCTATACAAACTTGTTCCTACATAGTAACTTGCCACTTTGAACGAGAATGTGCTTGCTTACAGCAACGTGCTATATGTTCTGAATGCCCGAATTGGGAATCTGTGTCAAAACTTTGATAGGAATTATGTGATCCTTACTAGCTGAAAGTAAGGGAGATGGAGCATGAAGTTATTTCTAGGAGTTGGACACATACAACGTTTAGCTCAGTTCTGGGCATGTTTGAAACACCTATACAAACTTGTTCCTACATAGCAACTTGCAACTTTGAATGAGAATGTGCTTGCTTACAGCAACGTGCTATATGTTCTGAATGCCCGAATTGGGAATCTGTGTCAAAACTTTGTTAGAAATTATGTGATCCTTACTAGCCTGAAGTAAGGGAGATGGGGCATGAAGTTATTTCTAGGAGTTGGACACATACCAAGTTTAGCTCAGTTCTGGGCATCTTTGAAATACCTATACAAACTTGTTCCTACATAGTAACCTGCAACTTTGAATGAGAATGTGCTTGCTTACAGCAACGTGCTATATGATCTGAATGCCCGAATTGGGAATCTGTGTCAAAACTTTGTTAGGAATTATGTGATCCTTACTAGCTGGAAGTAAGGGATTTGGGGCATGAAGTTATTTCTAGGAGTTGGAGACATACCAAGTTTAGCTCAGTTCTGGGCATCTTTGAAACACCTATACAAACTTGTTCCTACATAGTAACTTGCAACTTTGAATGAGAATGTGCTTGCTTACAGCAACGTGCTACATGTTCTGAATGCCCGAATTGGGAATCTGTGTCAAAACTTTGTTAGGAATTATGTGATCCTTACTAGCTGGAAGTAAGGGAGATGGGACATGAAGTTATTTCTAGGAGTTGGAGACATACCAAGTTTAGCTCAGTTCTGGGCATCTTTGAAATACCTATACAAACTTGTCCTTCATAGTAACTTGCAACTTTGAATGAGAATGTGCTTGCTTACAGCAATGTGCTATATGTTCTGAATGCCCGAATTGGGAATCTGTGTCAAAACTATGTTAGGAATTATGTGATCCTTACTAGCTGGAAGTAAGGGAGATGGGGCATGAAGTTATTTCTAGGAGTTGGACACATACCAAGTTTAGCTCAGTTCTGGGCATCTTTGAAATACCTATACAAACTTGTTCCTACATAGTAACTTGCAACTTTAATTGAGAATGTGCTTGCTTACAGCAACGTGCTATATGTTCTGAATGCCCGAATTGGGAATCTGTGTCAAAACTTTGTTAGGAATTATGTGATCCTTACTAGCTGGAAGTAAGGGAGATGGGGCATGAAGTTATTTCTAGGAGTTGGAGACATACAACGTTTAGCTCAGTTCTGGGCATCTTTGAAATACCTATACAAACTTGTTCCTACATAGTAACTTGCAACTTTGAATGAGAATGTGCTTGCTTACAGCAACGTGCTATATGTTCTGAATGCCCGAATTGGGAATCTGTGTCAAAACTTTGTTAGGAATTATGTGATCCTTACTAGCTGGAAGTAAGGGAGATGGGGCATGAAGTTATTTCTAGGAGTTGGACACATTTCAAGTTTAGCTCAGTTCTGGGCATCTTTGAAATACCTATACAAACTTGTTCCTACCTGGTAACCTGCAACTTTGAATGAGAATGTGCTTGCTTACAGCAACGTGCTATATGATCTGAATGCCCGAATTGGGAATCTGTGTCAAAGCTTTGTTAGGAATTATGTGATCCTTACTAGCTGGAAGTAAGGGATTTGGGGCATGAAGTTATTTCTAGGAGTCGGAGACATACCAAGTATAGCTCAGTTCTGGGCATCTTTGAAACACCTATACAAACTTGTTCCTACATAGTAACTTGCAACTTTGAATGAAAATGTGCTTGCTTACAGAAACGTGCTATATGTTCTGAATGCCCGAATTGGGAATCTGTGTCAAATCTTTGTTAGTAATTATGTGATCCTTACTAGCTGGAAGTAAGGGAGTTGGGGCATGAAGTTATTTCTAGGAGTTGGACACATACCAAGTTTAGCTCAGTTCTGGGCATCTTTGAAATACCTATACAAACTTGTTCCTACATAGTAACTTGCAACTTTGAATGAGAATGTGCTTGCTTACAGCAACGTGATATATGTTCTGAATGCCCGAATTGGGAATCTGTGTCAAATTTTGTTAGGAATTATGTGATCCTTACTAGCTGGAAGTAAGGGAGATGGGTCATGAAGTTATTTCTAGGAGTTGGAGACATACCAAGTTTAGCTCAGTTCTGGGCATCTTTGAAATACCTATACAAACTTGTTCCTACATAGTAACTTGCAACTTTGAATGAGAATGTGCTTGCTTACAGCAACGTGCTATATGTTCTGAATGACCGAATTGGGAATCTGTGTCAAAACTTTGTTAGGAATTATGTGATCCTTACTAGCTGGAAGTAAGGGAGATGGGGCATGAAGTTATTTCTAGGAGTTGGAGATATACCAAGTTTAGATCAGTTCTGGGCATCTTTGAAATACCTATACAAACTTGTTCCTACATAGTAACTTGCAACTTTGAATGAGAATGTGCTTGCTTACAGCAACGTGCTACATGTTCTGAATGCCCGAATTCGGAATCTGTGTCAAAAATTTCTTAGGAATTATGTGATCTTTACTAGCTGGAAGTAAGGGAGATGGGGCATGAAGTTATTTTTAGGTGTTGAGGACACACCAAGTTTAGCTCAGTTGTGGGCATCTTTGAAATACCTATACAAACTTGTTCCTGCAAGGTAACTTGCAACTCTGAATGAGAATGTGCTTGCTTACAGAAACGTGCTACATGTTCTGAATGCCCGAATTGGGAATCTGTGTCAAAACTTTCTTAGGAATTATGTGATCCTTACTAGCTGGAAGTAAGGGAGATGGGGCATGAAGTTATTTCTAGAGGTTGGACACATACCAAGTTTAGCTCAGTTCTGGGCATCTTTGATATACCTATACAAACTTGTTCCTACGTAGTAACTCGAGCATTCAGAACATATACCACGTTGCTGTAAGCAAGCACATTCTCAAATTATGTGATCCTTACTAGCTGGAAGTAAGGGAGATGGGGCCTGATGTTATTTCTAGGAGTTGGACACATACGAAGTTTAGCTCAGTTCTGGGCATCTTTGAAATACCTATACAAACTTGTTCCTACATAGTAACTTGCCACTTTGAATGAGAATGTGCTTGCTTACAGCAACGTGCTATATGTTCTGAATGCCCGAATTGGGAATCTGTGTCAAAACTTTCTTAGGAATTATGTGATCCTTACTAGATGGAAGTAAGTGAGATGGGGCATGAAGTTATTTGTAGGAGTTGGACACATACAACGTTTAGCTCAGTTCCGGGCATCTTTGAAATACCTATACAAACTTATTCCTACATAGTAACTTGCAACTTTGAATGAGAATGTGCTTGCTTACAGCAACGTGCTACATGTTCTGAATGCCCGAATTGGGAATCTGTGTCAAAACTTTGTTAGGAATTATGTGATCCTTACTAGCTGGAAGTAAGGGAGATGGGGCATGAAGTTATTTCTAGGAGTTGGAGAAATACCAAGTTTAGCTCAGTTCTGGGCATCTTTAAAATCCCTTACAAACTTGTTCCCACATAGTAACTTGCAACTTTGAATGAGAATGTGCTTGCTTACAGCAACGTGCTATATGTTCTGAATGCCCGAATAGGGAATCTGTGTCAAAACTTTGTTAGGAATTATGTGATCCTTACTAGCTGGAAGTAAGGGAGATGGAGCATGAAGATATTTCTAGAGGTTGGACACATACCAAGGTTAGCTCAGTTCTGGGCATCTTTGAAATACCTATACAAACTTGTTCCTACATAGTAACTTGCAACTTTGAATGAGAATGTGCTTGCTTACAGCAACGTGCTATATGTTCTGAATGCCCGAATTGGGAATCTGTGTCAAAACTTTGTTCGGAATTATGTGATCCTTACTAGCTGGAAGTAAGGGAGATGGGGCATGAAGTTATTTCTAGAGGCTGGACACATACCAAGTTTAGCTCAGTTCTGGGCATCTTTGATATACCTATACAAACTTGTTCCTACATAGTAACTTGCCACTTTGAACGAGAATGTGCTTGCTTACAGCAACGTGCTATAAGTTCTGAATGCCCGAATTGGGAATCTGTGTCAAAACTTTGATAGGAATTATGTGATCCTTACTAGCTGAAAGTAAGGGAGATGGAGCATGAAGTTATTTCTAGGAGTTGGATACATACAACGTTTAGCTCAGTTCTGAGCATCTTTGAAATACCTATACAAACTTGTTCCTACATAGTAACTTGCAACTTTGAATGAGAATGTGCTTGCTTACAGCAACGTGCTACATGTTCTGAATGCCCGAATTGGGAATCTGTGTCAAAACTTTGTTAGAAATTATGTAATCCTTACTAGATGGAAGTAAGGGAGATGGGGCATGAAGTTATTTCTAGGAGTTGGAGACATACAACGTTTAGCTCAGTTCTGGGCATCTTTGAAATACCTATACAAACTTGTTCCTACATAGTAACTTGCAACTTTGAATGAGAATGTTCTTGCTTACAGCAACGTGCTACATGTTCTGAATGCCCGAATTGGGAATCTGTGTCAAAACTTTGTTAGGAATTATGTGATCCTTACTAGTTGGAAGTAAGGGAGATGGGGCATGAAGTTATTTCTAGGAGTTGGAGACATACCAAGTTTAGCTCAGTTCTGGGCATCTTTGAAATACCTATACAAACTTGTTCCTACATAGTAACTTGCAACTTTGAATGAGAATGTGCTTGCTTACAGCAACGTGCTATATGTTCTGAATGCCCGAATTGGGAATCTGTGTCAAAACTTTGTTAGGAATTATGTGATCCTTACTAGCCTGAAGTAAGGGAGATGGGGCATGAAGTTATTTCTAGGAGTTGGAGACATACAACGTTTAGCTCAGTTCTGGGCATCTTGGAAATACCTATACAAACTTGTTCCTACATAGTAACTTGCAACTTTGAATGAGAATGTTCTTACTTACAGCAACGTACTATATGTTCTGAATGCCCGAATTGGGAATCTGTGTCAAAACTTTGTTCGGAATTATGTGATCCTTACTAGCTGGAAGTAAGGGAGATGGGGCATGAAGTTATTTCTAGGAGGTGGACACATACATACCAAGTTTATCTAAGATCTGGGCATCCTTGAAATACCTATACAAACTTGTTCCTACATAGTAACTTGCAACTTTGAATGATAATGTGCTTGCTTACAGCAACGTGCTATATGTTCTGAATGCCCGAATTGGGAATCTGTATCAAAACTTTGTTAGGAATTATGTGATCCTTACTAGCTGGAAGTAAGGGAGATGGGGCATGAAGTTATTTCTAGGAGTTGGACACATACCAAGTTTAGCTCAGTTCTGGGCATCTTTGAAATACCTATACAAACTTGTTCCTACATAGTAACTTGCAACTTTGAATGAGAATGTGCTTGCTTGCAGCAACGTGCTATATGTTCTGAATGCCCGAATTGGGAATCTGTGTCAAAACTTTGTTCGGAATTATGTGATACTTATTAGCTGCAAGTAAGGGAGATGGGGCATGAAGATATTTCTAGGAGTTGGAGACATACCAAGTTTAGCTCAGTTCTGGGCATCTTTGAAATACCTATACAAACTTGTTCCTACATAGTAACTTGCAACTTTGATTGAGAATGTGCTTGCTTACAGCAACGTGCTATATGATCTGAATGCCCGAATTGGGAATCTGTGTCAAAACATTGTTAGGAATTATGTCATCCTTACTAGCTGGAAGTAAGGGAGATGGGGCATGAAGTTATTTCTAGGAGTTGGAGACATACAACGTTTAGCTCAGTTCTGGGCATCTTTGAAATACCTATACAAACTTGTTCCTACATAGTAACTTGCAACTTTGAATGAGAATGTGCTTGCTTACAGCAACGTGCTATATGTTCTGAATGCCCGAATTGGGAATCTGTGTCAAAACTTTGTTAGGAATTATGTGATCCTTACTAGCTGGAAGTAAGGGAGATGGGGGATGAAGTTATTTCTAGGAGTTGGACACATTTCAGGTTTAGCTCAGTTCTGGGCATCTTTGAAATACCTATACAAACTTGTTCCTACCTGGTAACCTGCAACTTTGAATGAGAATGTGCTTGCTTAGAGCAACGTGCTATATGATCTGAATGCCCGAATTGGGAATCTGTGTCAAAGCTTTGTTAGGAATTATGTGATCCTTACTAGCTGGAAGTAAGGGATTTGGGGCATGAAGTTATTTCTAGGAGTCGGAGACATACCAAGTTTAGGTCAGTTCTGGGCATCTTTGAAACACCTATACAAACTTGTTCCTACATAGTAACTTGCAACTTTGAATGAAAATGTGCTTGCTTACAGAAACGTGCTCTATGTTCTGAATGCCCGAATTGGGAATCTGTGTCAAATCTTTGTTAGGAATTATGTGATCCTTACTAGCTGGAAGTAAGGGAGTTGGGGCATGAAGTTATTTCTAGGAGTTGGAGACATACCAAGTTTAGCTCAGTTGTGGGCATCTTTGAAATACCTATACAAACTTGTTCCTACATAGTAACTTGCAACTTTGAATGAGAATGTGCTTGCTTACAGCAACGTGCTATATGTTCTGAATGCCCGAATTGGGAATCTGTGTCAAAACTTTGTTAGGAATTATGTGATCCTTACTAGCTGGAAGTAAGGGAGATGGAGCATGAAGATATTTCTAGAGGTTGGACACATACCAAGGTTAGCTCAGTTCTGGGCATCTTTGAAATACCTATACAAACTTGTTCCTACATAGTAACTTGCAACTGTGAATGAGAATGTGCTTGCTTACAGCAACGTGCTATATGTTCTGAATGCCCGAATTGGGAATCTGTGTCAAAACTTTGTTCGGAATTATGTGATCCTTACTAGCTGGAAGTAAGGGAGATGGGGCATGAAGTTATTTCTAGAGGCTGGACACATACCAAGTTTAGCTCAGTTCTGGGCATCTTTGATATAACTATACAAACTTGTTCCTACATAGTAACTTGCCACTTTGAACGAGAATGTGCTTGCTTACAGCAACGTGCTATATGTTCTGAATGCCCGAATTGGGAATCTGTGTCAAAACTTTGATAGGAATTATGTGATCCTTACTAGCTGAAAGTAAGGGAGATGGAGCATGAAGTTATTTCTAGGAGTTGGAGACATACAACGTTTAGCTCAGTTCTGAGCATCTTTGAAATACCTATACAAACTTGTTCCTACATAGTAACTTGCAACTTTGAATGAGAATGTGCTTGCTTACAGAAACGTGTTATATGTTCTGAATGCCCGAATTGGGAATCTGTGTCAAAACTTTGTTAGAAATTATGTAATCCTTACTAGATGTAAGTAAGGGAGATGGGGCATGAAGTTATTTCTAGGAGTTGGAGACATACAACGTTTAGCTCAGTTCTGGGCATCTTTGAAATACCTATACAAACTTGTTCCTACATAGTAACTTGCAACTTTGAATGAGAATGTTCTTGCTTACAGCAACGTGCTACATGTTCTGAATGCCCGAATTGGGAATCTGTGTCAAAACTTTGTTAGGAATTATGTGATCCTTACTAGTTGGAAGTAAGGGAGATGGGGCATGAAGTTATTTCTAGGAGTTGGAGACATACCAAGTTTAGCTCAGTTGTGGGCATCTTTGAAATACCTATACAAACTTGTTCCTACATAGTAACTTGCAACTTTGAATGAGAATGTGCTTGCTTACAGCAACGTGCTATATGTTCTGAATGCCCGAATTGGGAATCTGTGTCAAAACTTTGTTAGGAATTATGTGATCCTTACTAGCTGGAAGTAAGGGAGATGGAGCATGAAGATATTTCTAGAGGTTGGACACATACCAAGGTTAGCTCAGTTCTGGGCATCTTTGAAATACCTATACAAACTTGTTCCTACATAGTAACTTGCAACTGTGAATGAGAATGTGCTTGCTTACAGCAACGTGCTATATGTTCTGAATGCCCGAATTGGGAATCTGTGTCAAAACTTTGTTCGGAATTATGTGATCCTTACTAGCTGGAAGTAAGGGAGATGGGGCATGAAGTTATTTCTAGAGGCTGGACACATACCAAGTTTAGCTCAGTTCTGGGCATCTTTGATATAACTATACAAACTTGTTCCTACATAGTAACTTGCCACTTTGAACGAGAATGTGCTTGCTTACAGCAACGTGCTATATGTTCTGAATGCCCGAATTGGGAATCTGTGTCAAAACTTTGATAGGAATTATGTGATCCTTACTAGCTGAAAGTAAGGGAGATGGAGCATGAAGTTATTTCTAGGAGTTAGAGACATACAACGTTTAGCTCAGTTCTGAGCATCTTTGAAATACCTATACAAACTTGTTCCTACATAGTAACTTGCAACTTTGAATGAGAATGTGCTTGCTTACAGAAACGTGTTATATGTTCTGAATGCCCGAATTGGGAATCTGTGTCAAAACTTTGTTAGAAATTATGTAATCCTTACTAGATGGAAGTAAGGGAGATGGGGCATGAAGTTATTTCTAGGAGTTGGAGACATACAACGTTTAGCTCAGTTCTGGGCATCTTTGAAATACCTATACAAACTTGTTCCTACATAGTAACTTGCAACTTTGAATGAGAATGTTCTTGCTTACAGCAACGTGCTACATGTTCTGAATGCCCGAATTGGGAATCTGTGTCAAAACTTTGTTAGGAATTATGTGATCCTTACTAGTTGGAAGTAAGGGAGATGGGGCATGAAGTTATTTCTAGGAGTTGGAGACATACCAAGTTTAGCTCAGTTCTGGGCATCTTTGAAATACCTATACAAACTTGTTCCTACATAGTAACTTGCAACTTTGAATGAGAATGTGCTTGCTTACAGCAACGTGCTATATGTTCTGAATGCCCGAATTGGGAATCTGTGTCAAAACTTTGTTAGGAATTATGTGATCCTTACTAGCCTGAAGTAAGGGAGATGGGGCATGAAGTTATTTCTAGGAGTTGGAGACATACAACGTTTAGCTCAGTTCTGGGCATCTTGGAAATACCTATACAAACTTGTTCCTACATAGTAACTTGCAACTTTGAATGAGAATGTTCTTACTTACAGCAACGTGCTATATGTTCTGAATGCCCGAATTGGGAATCTGTGTCAAAACTTTGTTCGGAATTATGAGATCCTTACTAGCTGGAAGTAAGGGAGATGGGGCATGAAGTTATTTCTAGGAGGTGGACACATACATACCAAGTTTATCTAAGATCTGGGCATCTTTGAAATACCTATACAAACTTGTTCCTACATAGTAACTTGCAACTTTGAATGAAAATGTGCTTGCTTACAGAAACGTGCTATATGTTCTGAATGCCCGAATTGGGAATCTGTGTCAAATCTTTGTTAGGAATTATGTGATCCTTACTAGCTGGAAGTAAGGGAGATGGGGCATGAAGTTATTTCTAGGAGTTGGACACATACCAAGTTTAGCTCAGTTCTGGGCATCTTTGAAATACCTATACAAACTTGTTCCTACCTAGTAACTTGCAACTTTGAATGAGAATGTGTTTAGTTACAGCAACGTGCTATATGTTCTGAATGCCCGAATTGGGAATCTGTGTCAAAACTTTGTTAGGAATTATGTGATCCTTACTAGCTGGAAGTAAGGGAGTTGGGGCATGAAGTTATTTCTAGGAGTTGGAGACATACCAAGTTTAGCTCAGTTGTGGGCATCTTTGAAATACCTATACAAACTTGTTCCTACATAGTAACTTGCAACTTTGAATGAGAATGTGCTTGCTTACAGCAACGTGCTATATGTTCTGAATGCCCGAATTGGGAATCTGTGTCAAAACTTTGTTAGGAATTATGTGATCCTTACTAGCTGGAAGTAAGGGAGATGGAGCATGAAGATATTTCTAGAGGTTGGACACATACCAAGGTTAGCTCAGTTCTGGGCATCTTTGAAATACCTATACAAACTTGTTCCTACATAGTAACTTGCAACTGTGAATGAGAATGTGCTTGCTTACAGCAACGTGCTATATGTTCTGAATGCCCGAATTGGGAATCTGTGTCAAAACTTTGTTCGGAATTATGTGATCCTTACTAGCTGGAAGTAAGGGAGATGGGGCATGAAGTTATTTCTAGAGGCTGGACACATACCAAGTTTAGCTCAGTTCTGGGCATCTTTGATATACCTATACAAACTTGTTCCTACATAGTAACTTGCCACTTTGAACGAGAATGTGCTTGCTTACAGCAACGTGCTATATGTTCTGAATGCCCGAATTGGGAATCTGTGTCAAAACTTTGATAGGAATTATGTGATCCTTACTAGCTGAAAGTAAGGGAGATGGAGCATGAAGTTATTTCTAGGAGTTGGAGACATACAACGTTTAGCTCAGTTCTGAGCATCTTTGAAATACCTATACAAACTTGTTCCTACATAGTAACTTGCAACTTTGAATGAGAATGTGCTTGCTTACAGAAACGTGTTATATGTTCTGAATGCCCGAATTGGGAATCTGTGTCAAAACTTTGTTAGAAATTATGTAATCCTTACTAGATGGAAGTAAGGGAGATGGGGCATGAAGTTATTTCTAGGAGTTGGAGACATACAACGTTTAGCTCAGTTCTGGGCATCTTTGAAATACCTATACAAACTTGTTCCTACATAGTAACTTGCAACTTTGAATGAGAATGTTCTTGCTTACAGCAACGTGCTACATGTTCTGAATGCCCGAATTGGGAATCTGTGTGAAAACTTTGTTAGGAATTATGTGATCCTTACTAGTTGGAAGTAAGGGAGATGGGGCATGAAGTTATTTCTAGGAGTTGGAGACATACCAAGTTTAGCTCAGTTCTGGGCATCTTTGAAATACCTATACAAACTTGTTCCTACATAGTAACTTGCAACTTTGAATGAGAATGTGCTTGCTTACAGCAACGTGCTATATGTTCTGAATGCCCGAATTGGGAATCTGTGTCAAAACTTTGTTAGGAATTATGTGATCCTTACTAGCCTGAAGTAAGGGAGATGGGGCATGAAGTTATTTCTAGGAGTTGGAGACATACAACGTTTAGCTCAGTTCTGGGCATCTTGGAAATACCTATACAAACTTGTTCCTACATAGTAACTTGCAACTTTGAATGAGAATGTTCTTACTTACAGCAACGTGCTATATGTTCTGAATGCCCGAATTGGGAATCTGTGTCAAAACTTTGTTCGGAATTATGTGATCCTTACTAGCTGGAAGTAAGGGAGATGTGGCATGAAGTTATTTCTAGGAGGTGGACACATACATACCAAGTTTATCTAAGATGTGGGCATCTTTGAAATACCTATACAAACTTGTTCCTACATAGTAACTTGCAACTTTGAATGATAATGTGCTTGCTTACAGCAACGTGCTATATGTTCTGAATGCCCGAATTGGGAATCTGTGTCAAAACTTTGTTAGGAATTATGTGATCCTTACTAGCTGGAAGTAAGGGAGATGGGGCATGAAGTTATTTCTAGGAGTTGGACACATACCAAGTTTAGCTCAGTTCTGGGCATCTTTGAAATACCTATACAAACTTGTTCCTACATAGTAACTTGCAACTTTGAATGAGAATGTGCTTGCTTGCAGCAACGTGCTATATGTTCTGAATGCCCGAATTGGGAATCTGTGTCAAAACTTTGTTCGGAATTATGTGATACTTATTAGCTGCAAGTAAGGGAGATGGGGCATGAAGATATTTCTAGGAGTTGGAGACATACCAAGTTTAGCTCAGTTCTGGGCATCTTTGAAATACCTATACAAACTTGTTCCTACATAGTAACTTGCATCATTGAATGAGAATGTGCTTGCTTGCAGCCACGTGCTATATGTTCTGAATGCCCGAATTCGGAATCTGTGTCAAAACTTTCTTAGGAATTATGTGATCCTTACTAGATGGAAATAAATGAGATGGGGCATGAAGTTATTTGTAGGAGTTGGACACATACAACGTTTAGCTCAGTTCCGGGCATCTTTGAAATACCTATACAAACTTATTCCTACATAGTAACTTGCAACTTTGAATGAGAATGTGCTTGCTTACAGCAACGTGCTATATGTTCCGAATGCCCGAATTGGGAATCTGTGTCAAAACTTTGTTAGGAATTATGTGATCCTTACTAGCTGGAAGTAAGGGAGATGGGGCATGAAGTTATTTCTAGGAGTTGGACACATACAACGTTTAGCTCAGTTCTGGGCATCTTTGAAATACCTATACAAACTTGTTCCTACATAGTAACTTGCAAATTTGATTGAGAATGTGCTTGCTTACAGCAACGTGCTATATGTTCTTAATGCCCGAATTGGGAATCTGTGTCAAAACATTGTTAGGAATTATGTCATCCTTACTAGCTGGAAGTAAGGGAGATGGGGCATGAAGTTATTTCTAGGAGTTGGAGACATACAACGTTTAGCTCAGTTCTGGGCATCTTTGAAATACCTATACAAACTTGTTCCTACATAGTAACTTGCAACTTTGAATGAGAATGTGCTTGCTTACAGCAACGTGCTATATGTTCTGAATGACCGAATTGGGAATCTGTGTCAAAACTTTGTTAGGAATTATGTGATCCTTACTAGCTGGAAATAAGGGAGATGGGGCATGAAGTTATTTCTAGGAGTTGGAGACATACCAAGTTTAGCTCAGTTCTGGGCATCTTTGAAATACCTATACAAACTTGTTCCTACATAGTAACTTGCAACTTTGAATGAGAATGTGCTTGCTTACAGCAACGTGCTACATGTTCTGAATGCCCGAATTCGGAATCTGTGTCAAAAATTTCTTAGGAATTATGTGATCCTTACTAGCTGGAAGTAAGGGAGATGGGGCATGAAGTTATTTTTAGGTGTTGAGGACACACCAAGTTTAGCTCAGTTCTGGGCATCTTTGAAATACCTATACAAACTTGTTCCTGCAAGGTAACTTGCAACTCTGAATGAGAATGTGCTTGCTTACAGAAACGTGCTACATGTTCTGAATGCCCGAATTGGGAATCTGTGTCAAAACTTTCTTAGGAATTATGTGATCCTTACTAGCTGGAAGTAAGGGAGATGGGGCATGAAGTTATTTCTAGAGGTTGGACACATACCAAGTTTAGCTCAGTTCTGGGCATCTTTGAAATACCTATACAAACTTGTTCCTACGTAGTAACTCGAGCATTCAGAACATATACCACGTTGCTGTAAGCAAGCACATTCTCAAATTATGTGATCCTTACTAGCTGGAAGTAAGGGAGATGGGGCCTGAAGTTATTTCTAGGAGTTGGACACATACGAAGTTTAGCTCAGTTCTGGGCATCTTTGAAATACCTATACAAACTTGTTCCTACATAGTAACTTGCCACTTTGAATGAGAATGTGCTTGCTTACAGCAACGTGCTATATGTTCTGAATGCCCGAATTGGGAATCTGTGTCAAAACTTTGTTAGGAATTATGTGATCCTTACTAGTTGGAAGTAAGGGAGATGGGGCATGAAGTTATTTCTAGGAGTTGGAGACATACCAAGTTTAGCTCAGTTCTGGGCATCTTTGAAATACCTATACAAACTTGTTCCTACATAGTAACTTGCAACTTTGAATGAAAATGTGCTTGCTTACATCAACGTGCTATATGTTCTGAATGCCCGAATTGGGAATCTGTGTCAAAACTTTGTTAGGAATTATGTGATCCTTACTAGCCTGAAGTAAGGGAGATGGGGCATGAAGTTATTTCTAGGAGTTGGAGACATACAACGTTTAGCTCAGTTCTGGACATCTTGGAAATACCTATACAAACTTGTTCCTACATAGTAACTTGCAACTTTGAATGAGAATGTTCTTACTTACAGCAACGTGCTATATGTTCTGAATGCCCGAATTGGGAATCTGTGTCAAAACTTTGTTCGGAATTATGTGATCCTTACTAGCTGGAAGTAAGGGAGATGGGGCATGAAGTTATTTCTAGGAGGTGGACACATACATACCAAGTTTATCTAAGATCTGGGCATCTTTGAAATACCTATACAAACTTGTTCCTACATAGTAACTTGCAACTTTGAATGAGAATGTGCTTGCTTACAGCAACGTGCTATATGTTCTGAATGCCCGAATTGGGAATCTGTGTCAAAACTTTGTTAGGAATTATGTGATCCTTACTAGCTGGAAGTAAGGGAGATGGGGCATGAAGTTATTTCTAGGAGTTGGACACATACCAAGTTTAGCTCAGTTCTGGGCATCTTTGAAATACCTATACAAACTTGTTCCTACATAGTAACTTGCAACTTTGAATGAGAATGTGCTTGCTTGCAGCAACGTGCTATATGTTCTGAATGCCCGAATTGGGAATCTGTGTCAAAACTTTGTTCGGAATTATGTGATACTTATTAGCTGCAAGTAAGGGAGATGGGGCATGAAGATATTTCTAGGAGTTGGAGACATACCAAGTTTAGCTCAGTTCTGGGCATCTTTGAAATACCTATACAAACTTGTTCCTCCATAGTAACTTGCCACTTTGAATGAGAATGTGCTTGCTTGCAGCCACGTGCTATATGTTCTGAATGCCCGAATTGGGAATCTGTGTCAAAACTTTCTTAGGAATTATGTGATCCTTACTAGATGGAAGTAAATGAGATGGGGCATGAAGTTATTTGTAGGAGTTGGACACATACAACGTTTAGCTCAGTTCCGGGAATCTTTGAAATACCTATACAAACTTATTCCTACATAGTAACTTGCAACTTTGAATGAGAATGTGCTTGCTTACAGCAACGTGCTACATGTTCTGAATGCCCGAATTGGGAATCTGTGTCAAAACTTTGTTAGGAATTATGTGATCCTTACTAGCTGGAAGTAAGGGAGATGGGGCATGATGTTATTTCTAGGAGTTGGAGAAATACCAAGTTTAGCTCAGTTCTGGGCATCTTTAAAATCCCTTACAAACTTGTTCATAAATAGTAACTTGCAACTTTGAATGAGAATGTGCTTGCTTACAGCAACGTGCTATATGTTCTGAATGCCCGAATTGGGAATCTGTGTCAAAACTTTGTTAGGAATTATGTGATCCTTAGTAGCTGGAAGTAAGGGATATGGGGCATGAAGTTATTTCTAGAGGCTGGACACATACCAAGTTTAGCTCAGTTCTGGGCATCTTTGATATACCTATACAAACTAGTTCCTACATGGTCACTTGCCACTTTGAATGAGTATGTGCTTGCTTACAGCAACGTGCTATATGTTCTGAATGCCCGAATTTGGAATCTGTGTCAAAACGTTGATAGGAATTATGTGATCCTTACTAGCTGAAAGTAAGGGAGATGGAGCATGAAGTTATTTCTAGGAGTTGGAGACATACCAAGTTTATCTCAGTTCTGAGCATCTTTGAAATACCTATACAAACTTGTTCCTACATAGTAACTTGCAACTTTGAATGAGAATGTGCTTGCTTACAGCAACGTGTTATATGTTCTGAATGCCCGAATTGGGAATCTGTGTCAAAACTTTGTTAGAAATTATGTAATCCTTACTAGATGCAAGTAAGGGAGATGGGGCATGAAGTTATTTCTAGGAGTTGGAGACATACAACGTTTAGCTCAGTTCTGGGTATCTTTGAAATACCTATACAAACTTGTTCCTACATAGTAACTTGCAACTTTGAATGAGAATGTGCTTGCTTACAGCAACGTGCTACATGTTCTGAATGCCCGAATTGGGAATCTGTGTCAAAACTTTGTTAGGAATTATTTGATCCTTACTAGCTGGAAGTAAGTGAGATGGGGCATGAAGTTATTTCTAGACTCTGGACACATACCAAGTTTAGCTCAGTTCTGGGCATCTTTGATATACCTATACAAACTTGTTCCTACATGGTAACTTGGCACTTTGAATGAGAATGTGCTTGCTTACAGCAACGTGCTATATGTTCTGAATGCCCGAATTGGGAATCTGTGTCAAAACTTTGATAGGAATTATGTGATCCTTACTAGCTGAAAGTAAGGGAGATGGAGCATGAAGTTATTTCTAGGAGTTGGAGACATACCAAGTTTATCTCAGTTCTAAGCATCTTTGAAATACCTATACAAACTTGTTCCTACATAGTAACTTGCAACTTTGAATGAGAATGTGCTTGCTTACAGCAACGTGTTATATGTTCTGAATGCCCGAATTGGGAATCTGTGTCAAAACTTTGTTAGAAATTATGTAATCCTTACTAGATGCAAGTAAGGGAGATGGGGCATGAAGTTATATCTAGGAGTTGGAGACATACAACGTTTAGATCAGTTCTGGGCATCTTTGAAATACCTATACAAACTTGTTCCTACATAGTAACTTGCAACTTTGAATGAGAATGTGCTTGCTTACAGCAACGTGCTATATGTTCTGAATGCCCGAATTGGGAATCTGTGTCAAAACTTTGTTAGGAATTATGTGATCCTTACTAGCTGGAAGTAAGGGAGATGGGGCATGAAGTTATTTCTAGGAGTTGGAGATATACAACGTTTAGCTCAGTTCTGGGCATCTTTGAAATACCTATACAAACTTGTTCCTACATAGTAACTTGCAACTTTGAATGAGAATGTGCTTGCTTACAGCAACGTGCTATATGTTCTGAATGCCCGAATTGGGAATCTGTGTCAAAACTTTGTTCGGAATTATGTGATCCTTACTAGCTGGAAGTAAGGGAGATGGGGCATGAAGTTATTTCTAGGAGTTGGACACATAAAACGTTTAGCTCAGTTCCGGGCTTCTTTGAAATACCTATACAAACTTGTTCCTACATAGTAACTTGCAACTTTGAATGAGAATGTGCTTGCTTGCAGCCGCGTGCTATATGTTCTGAATGCCCGAATTGGGAATCTGTGTCAAAACTTTCTTAGGAATTATGTGATCCTTACTAGATGGAAGTAAATGAGATGGGGCATGAAGTTATTTGTAGGAGTTGGACACATACAACGTTTAGCTCAGTTCCGGGCATCTTTGAAATACCTATACAAACTTATTCTTACATAGTAACTTGCAACTTTGAATGAGAATGTGCTTGCTTACAGCAACGTGCTACATGTTCTGAATGCCCGAATTGGGAATCTGTGTCAAAACTTTGTTAGGAATTATGTGATCCTTACTAGCTGGAAGTAAGGGAGATGGGGCATGAAGTTATTTCTAGAGGCTGGACACATACCAAGTTTAGCTCAGTTCTGGGCATCTTTGATATACCTATACAAACTTGTTCCTACATGGTAACTTGCCACTTTGAATGAGAATGTGCTTGCTTACAGCAACGTGCTATATGTTCTGAATGCCCGAATTGGGAATCTGTGTCAAAACTTTGATAGGAATTATGTGATCCTTACTAGCTGAAAGTAAGGGAGATGGAGCATGAAGTTATTTCTAGGAGTTGGAGACATACCAAGTTTATCTCAGTTCTAAGCATCTTTGAAATACCTATACAAACTTGTTCCTACATAGTAACTTGCAACTTTGAATGAGAATGTGCTTGCTTACAGCAACGTGTTATATGTTCTGAATGCCCGAATTGGGAATCTGTGTCAAAACTTTGTTAGAAATTATGTAATCCTTACTAGATGCAAGTAAGGGAGATGGGGCATGAAGTTATTTCTAGGAGTTGGAGACATACAACGTTTAGCTCAGTTCTGGGCATCTTTGAAATACCTATACAAACTTGTTCCTACATAGTAACTTGCAACTTTGAATGAGAATGTGCTTGCTTACAGCAACGTGCTACATGTTCTGAATGCCCGAATTGGGAATCTGTGTCAAAACTTTGTTAGGAATTATGTGATCCTTACTAGTTGGAAGTAAGGGAGATGGGGCATGAAGTTATTTCTAGGAGTTGGAGACATACCAAGTTTAGCTCAGTTCTGAGCATCTTTGAAATACCTATACAAACTTGTACCTACATAGTAACTTGCAACTTTGAATGAGAATGTGCTTGCTTACAACAACGTGTTATATGTTCTGAATGCCCGAATTGGGAATCTGTGTCAAAACTTTGTTAGAAATTATGTAATCCTTACTTGATGGAAGTAAGGGAGATGGGGCATGAAGTTATTTCCAGGAGTTGGAGACATACAACCTTTAGCTCAGTTCTGGGCATCTTTGAAATACCTATACAATCTTGTTCCTACATAGTAACTTGCAACTTTGAATGAGAATGTGCTTGCTTACAGCAACGTGCTACATGTTCTGAATGCCCGAATTGGGAATCTGTGTCAAAACTTTGTTAGGAATTATGTGATCCTTACTAGTTGGAAGTAAGGGAGATGGGGCATGAAGTTATTTCTAGGAGTTGGAGACATACCAAGTTTAGCTCAGTTCTGGGCATCTTTGAAATATCTATACAAACTTGTTCCTACATAGTAACTTGCCACTTTGAATGAGAATGTGCTTGCTTACAGCAACGTGCTATATGTTCTGAATGCCCGAATTGGGAATCTGTGTCAAAACTTTGTTAGGAATTATGTGATCCTTACTAGCCTGAAGTAAGGGAGATGGGGCTTGAAGTTATTTCTAGGAGTTGGAGACATACAACGTTTAGCTCAGTTCTGGGCATCTTGGAAATACCTATACAAACTTGTTCCTACATAGTAACTTGCAACTTTGAATGAGAATGTGCTTACTTACAGCAACGTGCTATATGTTCTGAATGCCCGAATTGGGAATCTGTGTCAAAACTTTGTTCGGAATTATGTGATCCTTACTAGCTGGAAGTAAGGGAGATGGGGCATGAAGTTATTTCTAGGAGGTGGACACATACATACCAAGTTTATCTAAGTTCTGGGCATCTTTGAAATACCTATACAAACTTGTTCCTACATAGTAACTTGCAACTTTGAATGAGAATGTGCTTGCTTACAGCAACGTGCTATATGTTCTGAATGCCCGAATTGGGAATCTGTGTCAAAACTTTGTTAGGAATTATGTGATCCTTACTAGCTGGAAGTAAGGGAGATGGGGCATGAAGTTATTTCTAGGAGTTGGACACATACCAAGTTTAGCTCAGTTCTGGGCATCTTTGAAATACCTATACAAACATGTTCCTACATAGTAACTTGCAACTTTGAATGAGAATGTGCTTGCCTACAGCAACGTGCTATATGTTCTGAATGCCCGAATTGGGAATCTGTGTAAAAACTTTGTTAGAAATTATGTGATCCTTACTAGCCTGAAGTAAGGGAGATGGGGCATGAAGTTATTTCTAGGAGTTGGAGACATACAACGTTTAGCTCAGTTCTGGGCATCTTTGAAATACCTATACAAACTTGTTCCTACATAGTAACTTGCAACTTTGAATGAGAATGTGCTTGCTTACAGCAACGTGCTATATGTTCTGAATGCCCGAATTGGGAATCTGTGTCAAATCTTTCTTCGGAATTATGTGATCCTTACTAGCTGGAAGTAAGGGAGATGGGGCATGAAGTTATTTCTAGGAGTTGGACACATACAACGTTTAGCTCAGTTCCGGGCTTCTTTGAAATACCTATACAAACTTGTTCCTACATAGTAACTTGAAACTTTGAATGAGAATGTGCTTGCTTGCAGCAACGTGCTATATGTTCTGAATGCCCGAATTGGGAAACTGTGTCAAAACTTTGTTCGGATTTATGTGATACTTATTAGCTGCAAGTAAGGGAGATGGGGCATGAAGATATTTCTAGGAGTTGGAGACATACCAAGTTTAGCTCAGTTCTGGGCATCTTTGAAATACCTATACAAACTTGTTCCTACATAGTAACTGGCCACTTTGAATGAGAATGTGCTTGCTTGCAGCCACGTGCTATATGTTCTGAATGCCCGAATTGGGAATCTGTGTCAGAACTTTCTTAGGAATTATGTGATCCTTACTAGATGGAAGTAAGTGAGATGGGGCATGAAGTTATTTGTAGGAGTTGGACACATACAACGTTTAGATCAGTTCCGAGCATCTTTCAAATACCTATACAAACTTATTCCTACATAGTAACTTGCAACTTTGAATGAGAATGTGCTTGCTTACAGCAACGTGCTACATGTTGTGAATGCCCGAATTGGGAATCTGTGTCAAAACTTTGTTAGGAATTATGTGATCCTTACTAGCTGGAAGTAAGGGAGATGGGGCATGAAGTTATTTCTAGGAGTTGGAGAAATACCAAGTTTAGCTCAGTTCTGGGCATCTTTAAAATCCCTTACAAACATGTTCCTACATAGTAACTTGCAACTTTGAATGAGAATGTGCTTGCTTACAGCAACGTGCTATATGTTCTGAATGCCCGAATTGGGAATCTGTGTCAAAACTTTGTTAGGAATTATGTGATCCTTACTAGCTGGAAGTAAGGGAGATGGAGCATGAAGTTATTTCTAGAGGTTGGACACATACCAAGTTTAGCTCAGTCTGGGCATCTTTGAAATACCTATACAAACTTGTTCCTACATAGTATCTTGCAACTTTGAATGAGAATGTGCTTGCTTACAGCAACGTGCTATATGTTCTGAATGCCCGAATTGGGAATCTGTGTCAAAACTTTGTTAGGAATTATGTGATCCTTACTAGCTGGAAGTAAGGGAGATGGGGCATGAAGTGATTTCTAGAGGCTGGACACATACCAAGTTTAGCTCAGTTCTGGGCATCTTTGATATACCTATACAAACTTGTTCCTACATGGTAACTTGCCACTTTGAATGAGAATGTGCTTGCTTACAGCAACGTGCTATATGTTCTGAATGCCCGAATTGGGAATCTGTGTCAAAACTTTGATAGGAATTATGTGATCCTTACTAGCTGAAAGTAAGGGAGATGGAGCATGAAGTTATTTCTAGGAGTTGGAGACATACCAAGTTTAACTCAGTTCTGAGCATCTTTGAAATACCTATACAAACTTGTTCCTACATAGTAACTTGCAACTTTGAATGAGAATGTGCTTGCTTACAGCAACGTGTTATATGTTCTGAATGCCCGAATTGGGAATCTGTGTCAAAACTTTGTTAGAAATTATGTAATCCTTACTAGATGGAAGTAAGGGAGATGGGGCATGAAGTTATTTCTAGGAGTTGGAGACATACAACGTTTAGCTCAGTTCTGGGCATCTTTGAAATACCTATACAAACTTGTTCCTACATAGTAACTTGCAACTTTGAATGAGAATGTGCTTGCTTACAGCAACGTGCTATACGTTCTGAATGCCTGAATTGGGAATCTGTGTCAAAACTTTGTTCGGAAATATGTGATCCTTACTAGCTGGAAGTAAGGGAGATGGGGCATGAAGTTATTTCTAGGAGTTGGACACATACAACGTTTAGCTCAGTTCCGGGCTTCTTTGAAATACCTATACAAACTTGTTCCTACATAGTAACTTGCAACTTTGAATGAGAATGTGCTTGCTTGCAGCAACGTGCTATATGTTCTGAATGCCCGAATTGGGAATCTGTGTCAAAACTTTGTTCGGAATTATGTGATAATTATTAGCTGCAAGTAAGGGAGATGGGGCATGATGATGTTTCTAGGAGTTGGAGACATACCAAGTTTAGCTTAGTTCTGGGCATCTTTGAAATACCTATACAAACTTGTTCCTACATAGTAACTTGCCACTTTGAATGAGAATGTGCTTGCTTGCAGCCACGTGCTATATGTTCTGAATGCCCGAATTGGGGATCTGTGTCAAAATTTTCTTAGGAATTATGTGATCCTTACTAGTTGGAAGTAAGGGAGATGGGGCATGAAGTTATTTCTAGGAGTTTGACACATACCAAGTTTAGCTCAGTTCTGGGCATCTTTGAAATACCTATACAAACTTGTTCCTACATAGTAACTTGCCACTTTGAATGAGAATGTGCTTGCTTACAGCAACGTGCTATATGTTCTGAATGCCTGAATTGGGAATCTGTGTCAAAACTTTGTTAGAAATTATGGGATCCTTACTAGCTGGAAGTAAGGGAGATGGGGCATGAAGTTATTTCTAGGAGTTGGAGACATACCAAGTTTAGGTCAGTTCTGGGGATCTTTGAAATACCTATACAAACTTGCTCCTACATAGTAACTTGCAACTTTGAATGAGAATGTGCTTGCTTACAGCAACGTGCTACATGTTCTGAATGCCCGAATTGGGAATCTGTGTCAAAACTTTGTTAGGAATTATGTGATCCTTACTAGCTAGAAGTAAGGGAGATGAGGCATGAAGTTATTTCTAGGAGTTGGACACATACCAAGTTTAGCTCAGTTCTGGGCGTCTTTAAAATACCTATACAAACTTGTTCCTACATAGTAAGTTGCAACTTTGAATGAGAATGTGCTTGCTTACAACAACGTGCTATATGTTCTGAATGCACGAAAGGGGAATCTGTGTCAAAACTTTGTTAGGAATTATGTAATCCTTACTAGCTGGAAGTAAGGGAGATGGGGCATGAAGTTATTTCTAGAGGTTGGACACATACCAAGTTTAGCTCAGTTCTGGGCATCTTTGAAATACCTATACAAACTTGTTCCTACATAGTAACTTGCCACTTTGAATGAGAATGTGCTTGCTTACAGCAACGTGCTACATGTTCTGAATGTCCGAATTGGGAATCTGTGTCAAAACTTTGTTAGGAATTATGTGATCCTTACTAGCTGGAAGTAAGGGAGATGGGGCATGAAGTTATTTCTAGGAGTTGGAGACATACCAAGTTTAGCTCAGTTCTGGGCATCTTTGAAATACCTATACAAACTTGTTCCTACATAGTAACTTGCAACTTTGAATGAGAATGTGCTTGCTTACAGCAACGTGCTATATGTTCTGAATGCCCAAATTGGGAATCTGTGTCAAAACTTTGTTAGAAATTATGTGATCCTTAATAGATGGAAGTAAGGGAGATGGGGCATGAAGTTATTTCTAGGAGTTGGAGACATACAACGTTTAGCTCAGTTCTGGGCATCTTTGAAATACCTATACAAACTTGTTCCTACATAGTAACTTGCAACTTTGAATGAGAATGTGCTTGCTTACAGCAACGTGCTACATGTTCTGAATGTCCGAATTGGGAATCTGTGTCAAATCTTTGTTAGGAATTATGTGATCATTACTAGCTGGAAGTAAGGGAGATGGGGCATGAAGTTATTTCTAGGAGTTGGACACATACCAAGTTTAGCTCAGTTCTGGGAATCTTTGAAATACCTATACAAACTTGTTCCTACATAGTAACTTGCCACTTTGAATGAGACTGTGCTTGCTTACAGCAACGTGCTATATGTTCTGAATGCCCGAAATGGGAATCTGTGTCAAAACTTTGTTAGGAATTATGTGATCCTTACTAGCTGGAAGTAAGGGAGATGGGGCATGAAGTTATTTCTAGGAGTTGGACATATACCAAGTTTATCTCAGTTCTGGGCATCTTTGAAATACCTATACAAACTTGTTCCTACATAGTAACTTGCCACTTTGAATGAGAATGTGCTTGCTTACAGCAACGTGCTATATGTTCTGAATGCCCGAATTGGGAATCTGTGTGAAAACTTTGTTAGGAATTATGTGATCCTTACTAGCTGGAAGTAAGGGAGATGGGGCATGAAGATATTTCTAGCAGTTGGAGACATACAACTTTTAGCCTAGTTCTGGGCATCTTTGAAATATCTATACAAACTTGTTCCTACATAGTAACTTGCCACTTTGAATGAGAATGTGCTTGCTTACAGCAACGTGCTATATGTTCTGAATGCCTGAATTGGGAATCTGTGTGAAAACTTTGTTCGGAATTATGTGATCCTTACTAGCTGGAAGTAAGGGAGATGGGGCATGAAGTTATTTCTAGGAGTTGGACACATACCAAGTTTAGCTAAGTTCTGGGCATCTTTGAAATACCTATACAAACTTGTTCCTACATAGTAACTTGCAACTTTGAATGAGAATGTGCTTGCTTACAGCAACGTGCTACATGTTCTGAATGTCCGAATTGGGAATCTGTGTCAAAAATTTGTTAGGAATTATGTGATCCTTACTAGCTGGAAGTAAGGGAGATGGGGCATGAAGTTATTTCCAGGAGTTGGACACATACCAAGTTTAGCTCAGTTCTGGGAATCTTTGAAATACCTATACAAACTTGTTCCTACATAGTAACTTGCCACTTTGAATGAGAATGTGCTTGCTTACAGCAACGTGCTGTATGTTCTGAATGCCCGAATTGGGAATCTTTGTCAAAACTTTGTTAGGAATTATGTGATCCTTACTAGCTGGAAGTAAGGGAGATGGGGCATGAAGTTATTTCTAGGAGTTGGAGACATACAACGTTTAGCTCAGTTCTGGGCATCTTTGAAATACCTATACAAACTTGTTCCTACATAGTAACTTGCCACTTTGAATGAGAATGTGCTTGCTTACAGCAACGTGCTATATGTTCTGAATGCCCGAATTGGGAATCTGTGTCAAAGCTTTGTTAGGAATTATGTGATCCTTACTAGCTGGAAGTAAGGGAGATGGGGCATGAAGTTATTTCTAGGAGTTGGAGACATACAACGTTTAGCTCAGTTCTGGGCATCTTTGAAATACCTATACAAACTTGTTCCTACATAGAAACTTGCAACTTTGAATGAGAATGTGCTTACTTACAGCAACGTGCTATATGTTCTGAATGCCCGAATTGGGAATCTGTGTCAAAACTTTGTTCGGAATTATGTGATCCTTACTAGCTGGAAGTAAGGTAGATGGGGCATGAAGTTATTTCTAGGAGGTGGACACATACATACCAAGTTTATCTAAGTTCTGGGCATCTTTGAAATACCTATACAAACTTGTTCCTACATAGTAACTTGCAACTTTGAATGAGAATGTGCTTGCTTACAGCAACGTGCTATATGTTCTGAATGCCCGAATTGGGAATCTGTGTCAAAACTTTGTTAGGAATTATGTGATCCTTACTAGCTGGAAGTAAGGGAGATGGGGCATGAAGTTATTTCTAGGAGTTGAACACATACCAAGTTTAGCTCAGTTCTGGGCATCTTTGAAATACCGATACAAACTTGTTCCTACATAGTAACTTGCCACTTTGAATGAGAATGTGCTTGCCTACAGCAACGTGCTATATGTTCTGAATGCCCGAAATGGGAATCTGTGTCAAAACTTTGTTAGGAATTATGTGATCCTTACTAGCTGGAAGTAAGGGAGATGGGGCATGAAGTTATTTCTAGAGGCTGGACACATACCAAGTTTAGCTCAGTTCTGGGCATCTTTGATATACCTATACAAACTTGTTCCTACATGGTAACTTGCCACTTTGAATGAGAATGTGCTTGCTTACAGCAACGTGCTATATTTTCTGAATGCCCGAATTGGGAATCTGTGTCAAAACTTTGATAGGAATTATGTGATCCTTACTAGATGAAAGTAAGGGAGATGGAGCATGAAGTTATTTCTAGGAGTTGGAGACATACCAAGTTTATCTCAGTTCTGAGAATCTTTGAAATGCCTATACAAACATGTTCCTACATAGTAACTTGCAACATTGAATGAGAATGTGCTTGCTTACAGCAACGTACTATATGTTCTGAATGCCCGAATTGGGAATCTGTGTCAAAACTTTGTTCGGAATTATGTGATCCTTACTAGGTGGAAGTAAGGGAGATGGGGCATGAAGTTATTTCTAGGAGTTTGACACATACCAAGTTTAGCTCAGTTCTGGGCATCTTTGAAATACCTATACAAACTTGTTCCTACATAGTAACTTGCAACTTTGAATGAGAATGTGCTTGCCTACAGCAACGTGCTATATGTTCTGAATGCCCGAATTGGGAATCTGTGTCAAAACATTGTTAGAAATTATGTGATCCTTACTAGCCTGAAGTAAGGGAGATGGGGCATGAAGTTATTTGTAGGAGTTGGACACATACAACGTTTAGCTCAGTTCCGGGCATCTTTGAAATACCTATACAAACTTATTCCTACATAGTAACTTGCAACTTTGAATGAGAATGTGCTTGCTTACAGCAACGTGCTACATGTTCTGAATGCCCGAATTGGGAATCTGTGTCAAAACTTTGTTAGGAATAATGTGATCCTTACTAGCTGGAAGTAAGGGAGATGGGGCATGAAGTTATTTCTAGGAGTTGGAGAAATACCAAGTTTAGCTCAGTTCTGGGCATCTTTAAAATCCCTTACAAACTTGTTCCTACATAGTAACTTGCAACTTTGAATGAGAATGTGCTTGCTTACAGCAACGTGCTATATGTTCTGAATGCCCGAATTGGGAATCTGCGTCAAAACTTTGTTAGGAATTATGTGATCCTTACTAGCCTGAAGTAAGGGAGATGGGGCATGAAGTTATTTCTAGGAGTTGGAGACATACAACGTTTAGCTCAGTTCTGGGCATCTTGGAAATACCTATGCAAACTTGTTACTACATAGTAACTTGCAACTTTGAATGAGAATGTGCTTACTTACAGCAACGTGCTATATGTTCTGAATGCCCGAATTGGGAATCTGTGTCAAAACTTTGTTCGGAATTATGTGATCCTTACTAGCTGGAAGTAAGGGAGATGGGGCATGAAGTTATTTCTAGGAGGTGGACACATACATACCAAGTTTATCTAAGTTATGGGCATCTTTGAAATACCTATACAAACTTGTTCCTACATAGTAACTTGCAACTTTGAATGAGAATGTGCTTGCTTACAGCAACGTGCTATATGTTCTGAATGCCCGAATTAGGAATCTGTGTCAAAACTTTGTTAGGAATTATGTGATCCTTACTAGCTGGAAGTAAGGGAGATGGGGCATGAAGTTATTTCTAGGAGTTGGAGACATACAACGTTTAGCTCAGTTCTGGGCATCTTTGAAATACCTGTACTAACTTGTTCCTACATAGTAACTTGCAAATTTGAATGAGAATGTGCTTGCTTACAGCAACGTGCTATATGTTCTGAATGCCCAAATTGGGAATCTGTGTCAAAACTTTGTTAGAAATTATGTGATCCTTACTAGCTGGAAGTAAGGGAGATGGGGCATGAAGTTATTTCTAGGAGTTGGAGACATACAACGTTTAGCTCAGTTCTGGGCATCTTTGAAATACCTATACAAACTTGTTCCTACATAGTAACTTGCCACTTTGAATGAGAATGTGCTTGCTTACAGCAACGTGCTATATGTTCTGAATGCCCGAATTGGGAATCTCTGTCAAAGCATTGTTAGGAATTATGTGATCCTTACTAGCTGGAAGTAAGGGAGATGGGGCATGAAGTTATTTCTAGGAGTTGGAGACATACAACGTTTAGCTCAGTTCTGGGCATCTTTGAAATACCTATACAAACTTGTTCCTACATAGTAACTTGCAACTTTGAATTAGAATGTGCTTGCTTACAGCAACGTGCTATATGTTCTGAATGCCCGAATTGGGAATCTGTGTCAAATCTTTGTTAGGAATTATGTGATCCTTACTAGCTGGAAGTAAGGGAGATGGGGCATGAAGTTATTTCTAGGAGTTGGAGACATACAACGTTTAGCTCAGTTCTGGGCATCTTTGAAATATCTATACAAACTTGGTCCTACATTGTAACTTGCCACTTTGAATGAGAATGTGCTTGCTTACAGCAACGTGCTATATGTTCTGAATGCCCGAATTGGGAATCTGTGTGAAAACTTTGTTCGGAATTATGTGATCCTTACTAGCTGGAAGTAAGGGAGATGGGGCATGAAGTTATTTCTAGGAGTTGGAGACATACAACGTTTAGCTCAGTTCTGGGCATCTTTGAAATACCTATACAAACTTGTTCCTACATAGTAACTTGCCACTTTGAATGAGAATGTGCTTGCTTACAGCAACGTGCTATATGTTCTGAATGCCTGAATTGGGAATCTGTGTCAAAACTTTGTTAGAAATTATGGGATCCTTACTAGCTGGAAGTAAGGGAGATGGGGCATGAAGTTATTTCTAGGAGTTGGAGACATACCAAGTTTAGGTCAGTTCTGGGGATCTTTGAAATACCTATACAAACTTGCTCCTACATAGTAACTTGCAACTTTGAATGAGAATGTGCTTGCTTACAGCAACGTGCTACATGTTCTGAATGCCCGAATTGGGAATCTGTGTCAAAACTTTGTTAGGAATTATGTGATCCTTACTAGCTAGAAGTAAGGGAGATGAGGCATGAAGTTATTTCTAGGAGTTGGACACATACCAAGTTTAGCTCAGTTCTGGGCGTCTTTAAAATACCTATACAAACTTGTTCCTACATAGTAAGTTGCAACTTTGAATGAGAATGTGCTTGCTTACAACAACGTGCTATATGTTCTGAATGCACGAAAGGGGAATCTGTGTCAAAACTTTGTTAGGAATTATGTAATCCTTACTAGCTGGAAGTAAGGGAGATGGGGCATGAAGTTATTTCTAGAGGTTGGACACATACCAAGTTTAGCTCAGTTCTGGGCATCTTTGAAATACCTATACAAACTTGTTCCTACATAGTAACTTGCCACTTTGAATGAGAATGTGCTTGCTTACAGCAACGTGCTACATGTTCTGAATGTCCGAATTGGGAATCTGTGTCAAAACTTTGTTAGGAATTATGTGATCCTTACTAGCTGGAAGTAAGGGAGATGGGGCATGAAGTTATTTCTAGGAGTTGGAGACATACAACGTTTAGCTAAGTTCTGGGCATCTTTGAAATACCTATACAAACTTGTTCCTACATAGTAACTTGCCACTTTGAATGAGAATGTGCTTGCTTACAGCAACCTGCTATATGTTCTGAATGCCCGAATTGGGAATCTGTGTCAAAGCTTTTTTAGGAATTATGTGATCCTTACTAGCTGGAAGTAAGGGAGATGGGGCATGAAGTTATTTCTAGGAGTTGGAGACATACAACGTTTAGCTCAGTTCTGGGCATCTTTGAAATACCTATACAAACTTGTTCCTACATAGTAACTTGCCACTTTGAATGAGAATGTGCTTGCTTACAGCAACGTGCTATATGTTCTGAATGCCCGAATTTGGAATCTGTGGGAAAACTTTGTTCGGAATTATGTGTTCCTTACTATCTGCATGTAAGGGAGATGGGGCATGAAGTTATTTCTAGGAGTTTACACATACCAAGTTTAGCTCACTTCTGGGCATCTTTGAAATACCTATACAAACTTGTTCCTACATAGTAACTTGCCACTTTGAATGAGAATGTGCTTGCTGACAGCAACGTGCTATATGTTCTGAATGCCCGAATTGGGAATCTGTGTCAAAACGTTGTTAGAAATTATGTGATCCTTACTAGCTGGAAGTAAGGGAGATGGGGCATGAAGTTATTTCTAGGAGTTGGAGACATACCAAGTTTAGCTCAGTTCTGGGCATCTTTGAAATACCTATACAAACTTGTTCCTACATAGTAACTTGCAACTTTGAATGAGAATGTGCTTGCTTACAGCAACGTGCTATATGTTCTGAATGCCCAAATTGGGAATCTGTGTCAAAACTTTGTTAGAAATTATGTGATCCTTAATAGATGGAAGTAAGGGAGATGGGGCATGAAGTTATTTCTAGGAGTTGGAGACATACAACGTTTAGCTCAGTTCTGGGCATCTTTGAAATACCTATACAAACTTGTTCCTACATAGTAACTTGCAACTTTGAATGAGAATGTGCTTGCTTACAGCAACGTGCTACATGTTCTGAATGTCCGAATTGGGAATCTGTGTCAAATCTTTGTTAGGAATTATGTGATCCTTACTAGCTGGAAGTAAGGGAGATGGGGCATGAAGTTATTTCTAGGAGTTGGAGACATACCAAGTTTAGGTCAGTTCTGGGGATCTTTGAAATACCTATACAAACTTGCTCCTACATAGTAACTTGCAACTTTGAATGAGAATGTGCTTGCTTACAGCAACGTGCTACATGTTCTGAATGCCCGAATTGGGAATCTGTGTCAAAACTTTGTTAGGAATTATGTGATCCTTACTAGCTAGAAGTAAGGGAGATGAGGCATGAAGTTATTTCTAGGAGTTGGACACATACCAAGTTTAGCTCAGTTCTGGGCGTCTTTAAAATACCTATACAAACTTGTTCCTACATAGTAAGTTGCAACTTTGAATGAGAATGTGCTTGCTTACAACAACGTGCTATATGTTCTGAATGCACGAAAGGGGAATCTGTGTCAAAACTTTGTTAGGAATTATGTAATCCTTACTAGCTGGAAGTAAGGGAGATGGGGCATGAAGTTATTTCTAGAGGTTGGACACATACCAAGTTTAGCTCAGTTCTGGGCATCTTTGAAATACCTATACAAACTTGTTCCTACATATTAACTTGCCACTTTGAATGAGAATGTGCTTGCTTACAGCAACGTGCTACATGTTCTGAATGTCCGAATTGGGAATCTGTGTCAAAACTTTGTTAGGAATTATGTGATCCTTACTAGCTGGAAGTAAGGGAGATGGGGCATGAAGTTATTTCTAGGAGTTGGAGACATACAACGTTTAGCTAAGTTCTGGGCATCTTTGAAATACCTATACAAACTTGTTCCTACATAGTAACTTGCCACTTTGAATGAGAATGTGCTTGCTTACAGCAACCTGCTATATGTTCTGAATGCCCGAATTGGGAATCTGTGTCAAAGCTTTTTTAGGAATTATGTGATCCTTACTAGCTGGAAGTAAGGGAGATGGGGCATGAAGTTATTTCTAGGAGTTGGAGACATACAACGTTTAGCTCAGTTCTGGGCATCTTTGAAATACCTATACAAACTTGTTCCTACATAGTAACTTGCCACATTGAATGAGAATGTGCTTGCTTACAGCAACGTGCTATATGTTCTGAATGCCCGAATTTGGAATCTGTGGGAAAACTTTGTTCGGAATTATGTGTTCCTTACTAGCTGCATGTAAGGGAGATGGGGCATGAAGTTATTTCTAGGAGTTTACACATACCAAGTTTAGCTCACTTCTGGGCATCTTTGAAATACCTATACAAACTTGTTCCTACATAGTAACTTGCCACTTTGAATGAGAATGTGCTTGCTGACAGCAACGTGCTATATGTTCTGAATGCCCGAATTGGGAATCTGTGTCAAAACGTTGTTAGAAATTATGTGATCCTTACTAGCTGGAAGTAAGGGAGATGGGGCATGAAGTTATTTCTAGGAGTTGGAGACATACCAAGTTTAGCTCAGTTCTGGGCATCTTTGAAATACCTATACAAACTTGTTCCTACATAGTAACTTGCAACTTTGAATGAGAATGTGCTTGCTTACAGCAACGTGCTATATGTTCTGAATGCCCAAATTGGGAATCTGTGTCAAAACTTTGTTAGAAATTATGTGATCCTTAATAGATGGAAGTAAGGGAGATGGGGCATGAAGTTATTTCTAGGAGTTGGAGACATACAACGTTTAGCTCAGTTCTGGGCATCTTTGAAATACCTATACAAACTTGTTCCTACATAGTAACTTGCAACTTTGAATGAGAATGTGCTTGCTTACAGCAACGTGCTACATGTTCTGAATGTCCGAATTGGGAATCTGTGTCAAATCTTTGTTAGGAATTATGTGATCCTTACTAGCTGGAAGTAAGGGAGATGGGGCATGAAGTTATTTCTAGGAGTTGGACACATACCAAGTTTAGCTCAGTTCTGGGAATCTTTGAAATACCTATACAAACTTGTTCCTACATAGTAACTTGCCACTTTGAATGAGACTGTGCTTGCTTACAGCAACGTGCTATATGTTCTGAATGCCCGAAATGGGAATCTGTGTCAAAACTTTGTTAGGAATTATGTGATCCTTACTAGCTGGAAGTAAGGGAGATGGGGCATGAAGTTATTTCTAGGAGTTGGACATATACCAAGTTTATCTCAGTTCTGGGCATCTTTGAAATACCTATACAAACTTGTTCCTACATAGTAACTTGCCACTTTGAATGAGAATGTGCTTGCTTACAGCAACGTGCTATATGTTCTGAATGCCCGAATTGGGAATCTGTGTGAAAACTTTGTTAGGAATTATGTGATCCTTACTAGCTGGAAGTAAGGGAGATGGGGCATGAAGTTATTTCTAGCAGTTGGAGACATACAACTTTTAGCCTAGTTCTGGGCATCTTTGAAATATCTATACAAACTTGTTCCTACATAGTAACTTGCCACTTTGAATGAGAATGTGCTTGCTTACAGCAACGTGCTATATGTTCTGAATGCCCGAATTGGGAATCTGTGTGAAAACTTTGTTCGGAATTATGTGATCCTTACTAGCTGGAAGTAAGGGAGATGGGGCATGAAGTTATTTCTAGGAGTTGGACACATACCAAGTTTAGCTAAGTTCTGGGCATCTTTGAAATACCTATACAAACTTGTTCCTACATAGTAACTTGCAACTTTGAATGAGAATGTGCTTGCTTACAGGAACGTGCTACATGTTCTGAATGTCCGAATTGGGAATCTGTGTCAAAAATTTGTTAGGAATTATGTGATCCTTACTAGCTGGAAGTAAGGGAGATGGGGCATGAAGTTATTTCCAGGAGTTGGACACATACCAAGTTTAGCTCAGTTCTGGGAATCTTTGAAATACCTATACAAACTTGTTCCTACATAGTAACTTGCCACTTTTAATGAGAATGTGCTTGCTTACAGCAACGTGCTGTATGTTCTGAATGCCCGAATTGGGAATCTTTGTCAAAACTTTGTTAGGATTTATGTGATCCTTACTAGCTGGAAGTAAGGGAGATGGGGCATGAAGTTATTTCTAGGAGTTGGAGACATACAACGTTTAGCTCAGTTCTGGGCATCTTTGAAATACCTATACAAACTTGTTCCTACATAGTAACTTGCCACTTTGAATGAGAATGTGCTTGCTTACAGCAACGTGCTATATGTTCTGAATGCCCGAATTGGGAATCTGTGTCAAAGCTTTGTTAGGAATTATGTGATCCTTACTAGCTGGAAGTAAGGGAGATGGGGCATGAAGTTATTTCTAGGAGTTGGAGACATACAACGTTTAGCTCAGTTCTGGGCATCTTTGAAATACCTATACAAACTTGTTCCTACATAGAAACTTGCAACTTTGAATGAGAATGTGCTTACTTACAGCAACGTGCTATATGTTCTGAATGCCCGAATTGGGAATCTGTGTCAAAACTTTGTTCGGAATTATGTGATCCTTACTAGCTGGAAGTAAGGTAGATGGGGCATGAAGTTATTTCTAGGAGTTGGAGACATAAAACGTTTAGCTCAGTTCTGGGCATCTTTGAAATACCTAAACTAACTTGTTCCTACATAGTAACTTGCAACTTTGAATGAGAATGTGCTTGCTTACAGCAACGTGCTATATGTTCTGAATGCCCGAATTGGGAATCTGTGTCAAAACTTTGTTAGGAATTATGTGATCCTTACTAGCTGGAAGTAAGGGAGATGGGGCATGAAGTTATTTCTAGGAGTTGAACACATACCAAGTTCAGCTCAGTTCTGGGCATCTTTGAAATACCGATACAAACTTGTTCCTACATAGTAACTTGCCACTTTGAATGAGAATGTGCTTGCCTACAGCAACGTGCTATATGTTCTGAATGCCCGAAATGGGAATCTGTGTCAAAACTTTGTTAGGAATTATGTGATCCTTACTAGCTGGAAGTAAGGGAGATGGGGCATGAAGATATTTCTAGAGGCTGGACACATACCAAGTTTAGCTCAGTTCTGGGCATCTTTGATATACCTATACAAACTTGTTCCTACATGGTAACTTGCCACTTTGAATGAGAATGTGCTTGCTTACAGCAACGTGCTATATTTTCTGAATGCCCGAATTGGGAATCTGTGTCAAAACTTTGATAGGAATTATGTGATCCTTACTAGATGAAAGTAAGGGAGATGGAGCATGAAGTTATTTCTAGGAGTTGGAGACATACCAAGTTTATCTCAGTTCTGAGAATCTTTGAAATGCCTATACAAACATGTTCCTACATAGTAACTTGCAACATTGAATGAGAATGTGCTTGCTTACAGCAACGTACTATATGTTCTGAATGCCCGAATTGGGAATCTGTGTCAAAACTTTGTTAGGAATTATGTGATCCTTACTAGGTGGAAGTAAGGGAGATGGGGCATGAAGTTATTTCTAGGAGTTGGACACATACCAAGTTTAGCTCAGTTCTGGGCATCTTTGAAATACCTATACAAACTTGTTCCTACATAGTAACTTGCAACTTTGAATGAGAATGTGCTTGCCTACAGCAACGTGCTATATGTTCTGAATGCCCGAATTGGGAATCTGTGTCAAAACATTGTTAGAAATTATGTGATCCTTACTAGCCTGAAGTAAGGGAGATGGGGCATGAAGTTATTTCTAGGAGTTGGAGACATACAACGTTTAGCTCAGTTCTGGGCATCTTTGAAATACCTATAAAAACTTGTTCCTACATAGTAACTTGCCACTTTGAATGAGAATGTGCTTGCTTGCAGCCACGTGCTATATGTTCTGAATGCCCGAATTGTGAATCTGTGTCAAAACTTTCTTAGGAATTATGTGATCCTTACTAGCTGGAAGTAAGGGAGACGGGGCATGAAGTCATTTCTAGGAGTTGGAGAAATACCAAGTTTAGCTCAGTTCTGGGCATCTTTAAAATCCCTTACAAACTTGTTCCTACATAGTAACTTGCAACTTTGAATGAGAATGTGCTTGCTTACAGCAACGTGCTATATGTTCTGAATGCCCGAATTGGGAATCTGTGTCAAAACTTTGTTAGGAATTATGTGATCCTTACTAGCCTGAAGTAAGGGAGATGGGGCATGAAGTTATTTCTAGGAGTTGGAGACATACAACCTTTAGCTCAGTTCTGGGCATCTTGGAAATACCTATGCAAACTTGTTACTACATAGTAACTTGCAACTTTGAATGAGAATGTGCTTACTTACAGCAACGTGCTATATGTTCTGAATGCCCGAATTGGGAATCTGTGTCAAAACTTTGTTCGGAATTATGTGATCCTTACTAGCTGGAAGTAAGGGAGATGGGGCATGAAGTTATTTCTAGGAGGTGGACACATACATACCAAGTTTATCTAAGTTATGGGCATCTTTGAAATACCTATACAAACTTGTTCCTACATAGTAACTTGCAACTTTGAATGAGAATGTGCTTGCTTACAGCAACGTGCTATATGTTCTGAATGCCCGAATTAGGAATCTGTGTCAAAACTTTGTTAGGAATTATGTGATCCTTACTAGCTGGAAGTAAGGGAGATGGGGCATGAAGTTATTTCTAGGAGTTGGAGACATACAACGTTTAGCTCAGTTCTGGGCATCTTTGAAATACCTGTACTAACTTGTTCCTACATAGTAACTTGCAAATTTGAATGAGAATGTGCTTGCTTACAGCAACGTGCTATATGTTCTGAATGCCCAAATTGGGAATCTGTGTCAAAACTTTGTTAGAAATTATGTGATCCTTACTAGCTGGAAGTAAGGGAGATGGGGCATGAAGTTATTTCTAGGAGTTGGAGACATACAACGTTTAGCTCAGTTCTGGGCATCTTTGAAATACCTGTACTAACTTGTTCCTACATAGTAACTTGCAAATTTGAATGAGAATGTGCTTGCTTACAGCAACGTGCTATATGTTCTGAATGCCCAAATTGGGAATCTGTGTCAAAACTTTGTTAGAAATTATGTGATCCTTACTAGCTGGAAGTAAGGGAGATGGGGCATGAAGTTATTTCTAGGAGTTGGAGACATACAACGTTTAGCTAAGTTCTGGGCATCTTTGAAATACCTATACAAACTTGTTCCTACATAGTAACTTGCAACTTTGAATGAGAATGTGCTTGCTTACAGCAACGTGCTACATGTTCTGAATGTCCGAATTGGGAATCTGTGTCAAAAATTTGTTAGGAATTATGTGATCCTTACTAGCTGCAAGTAAGGGAGATGGGGCATGAAGTTATTTCCAGGAGTTGGACACATACCAAGTTTAGCTCAGTTCTGGGAATCTTTGAAATACCTATACAAACTTGTTCCTACATAGTAACTTGCCACTTTGAATGAGAATGTGCTTGCTTACAGCAACGTGCTGTATGTTCTGAATGCCCGAATTGGGAATCTTTGTCAAAACTTTGTTAGGAATTATGTGATCCTTACTAGCTGGAAGTAAGGGAGATGGGGCATGAAGTTATTTCTAGGAGTTGGAGACATACAACGTTTAGCTCAGTTCTGGGCATCTTTGAAATACCTATACAAACTTGTTCCTACATAGTAACTTGCCACTTTGAATGAGAATGTGCTTGCTTACAGCAACGTGCTATATGTTCTGAATGCCCGAATTGGGAATCTGTGTCAAAGCTTTGTTAGGAATTATGTGATCCTTACTAGCTGGAAGTAAGGGAGATGGGGCATGAAGTTATTTCTAGGAGTTGGAGACATACAACGTTTAGCTCAGTTCTGGGCATCTTTGAAATACCTATACAAACTTGTTCCTACATAGAAACTTGCAACTTTGAATGAGAATGTGCTTACTTACAGCAACGTGCTATATGTTCTGAATGCCCGAATTGGGAATCTGTGTCAAAACTTTGTTCGGAATTATGTGATCCTTACTAGCTGGAAGTAAGGTAGATGGGGCATGAAGTTATTTCTAGGGTTGGAGACATAAAACGTTTAGCTCAGTTCTGGGCATCTTTGAAATACCTAAACTAACTTGTTCCTACATAGTATCTTGCAACTTTGAATGAGAATGTGCTTGCTTACAGCAACGTGCTATATGTTCTGAATGCCCGAATTGGGAATCTGTGTCAAAACTTTGTTAGGAATTATGTGATCCTTACTAGCTGGAAGTAAGGGAGATGGGGCATGAAGTTATTTCTAGGAGTTGAACACATACCAAGTTTAGCTCAGTTCTGGGCATCTTTGAAATACCGATACAAACTTGTTCCTACATAGTAACTTGCCACTTTGAATGAGAATGTGCTTGCCTACAGCAACGTGCTATATGTTCTGAATGCCCGAAATGGGAATCTGTGTCAAAACTTTGTTAGGAATTATGTGATCCTTACTAGCTGGAAGTAAGGGAGATGGGGCATGAAGATATTTCTAGAGGCTGGACACATACCAAGTTTAGCTCAGTTCTGGGCATCTTTGATATACCTATACAAACTTGTTCCTACATGGTAACTTGCCACTTTGAATGAGAATGTGCTTGCTTACAGCAACGTGCTATATTTTCTGAATGCCCGAATTGGGAATCTGTGTCAAAACTTTGATAGGAATTATGTGATCCTTACTAGATGAAAGTAAGGGAGATGGAGCATGAAGTTATTTGTAGGAGTTGGAGACATACCAAGTTTATCTCAGTTCTGAGAATCTTTGAAATGCCTATACAAACATGTTCCTACATAGTAACTTGCAACATTGAATGAGAATGTGCTTGCTTACAGCAACGTACTATATGTTCTGAATGCCCGAATTGGGAATCTGTGTCAAAACTTTGTTAGGAATTATGTGATCCTTACTAGGTGGAAGTAAGGGAGATGGGGCATGAAGTTATTTCTAGGAGTTGGACACATACCAAGTTTAGCTCAGTTCTGGGCATCTTTGAAATACCTATACAAACTTGTTCCTACATAGTAACTTGCAACTTTGAATGAGAATGTGCTTGCCTACAGCAACGTGCTATATGTTCTGAATGCCCGAATTGGGAATCTGTGTCAAAACATTGTTAGAAATTATGTGATCCTTACTAGCTGGAAGTAAGGGAGATGGGGCATGAAGTTATTTCTAGGAGTTGGAGACATACAACGTTTAGCTCAGTTCTGGGCATCTTTGAAATACCTATAAAAACTTGTTCCTACATAGTAACTTGCCACTTTGAATGAGAATGTGCTTGCTTGCAGCCACGTGCTATATGTTCTGAATGCCCGAATTGGGAATCTGTGTCAAAACTTTCTTAGGAATTATGTGATCCTTACTAGATGGAAGTAAGTGAGATGGGGCATGAAGTTATTTGTAGGAGTTGGACACATACAACGTTTAGCTCAGTTCCGGGCATCTTTGAAATACCTATACAAACTTATTCCTACATAGTAACTTGCAACTTTGAATGAGAATGTGCTTGCTTACAGCAACGTGCTACATGTTCTGAATGCCCGAATTGGGAATCTGTGTCAAAACTTTGTTAGGAATAATGTGATCCTTACTAGCTGGAAGTAAGGGAGATGGGGCATGAAGTTATTTCTAGGAGTTGGAGAAATACCAAGTTTAGCTCAGTTCTGGGCATCTTTAAAATCCCTTACAAACTTGTTCCTACATAGTAACTTGCAACTTTGAATGAGAATGTGCTTGCTTACAGCAACGTGCTATATGTTCTGAATGCCCGAATTGGGAATCTGTGTCAAAACTTTGTTAGGAATTATGTGATCCTTACTAGCCTGAAGTAAGGGAGATGGGGCATGAAGTTATTTCTAGGAGTTGGAGACATACAACCTTTAGCTCAGTTCTGGGCATCTTGGAAATACCTATGCAAACTTGTTACTACATAGTAACTTGCAACTTTGAATGAGAATGTGCTTACTTACAGCAACGTGCTATATGTTCTGAATGCCCGAATTGGGAATCTGTGTCAAAACTTTGTTCGGAATTATGTGATCCTTACTAGCTGGAAGTAAGGGAGATGGGGCATGAAGTTATTTCTAGGAGGTGGACACATACATACCAAGTTTATCTAAGTTATGGGCATCTTTGAAATACCTATACAAACTTGTTCCTACATAGTAACTTGCAACTTTGAATGAGAATGTGCTTGCTTACAGCAACGTGCTATATGTTCTGAATGCCCGAATTAGGAATCTGTGTCAAAACTTTGTTAGGAATTATGTGATCCTTACTAGCTGGAAGTAAGGGAGATGGGGCATGAAGTTATTTCTAGGAGTTGGAGACATACAACGTTTAGCTCAGTTCTGGGCATCTTTGAAATACCTGTACTAACTTGTTCCTACATAGTAACTTGCAAATTTGAATGAGAATGTGCTTGCTTACAGCAACGTGCTATATGTTCTGAATGCCCAAATTGGGAATCTGTGTCAAAACTTTGTTAGAAATTATGTGATCCTTACTAGCTGGAAGTAAGGGAGATGGGGCATGAAGTTATTTCTAGGAGTTGGAGACATACAACGTTTAGCTCAGTTCTGGGCATCTTTGAAATACCTATACAAACTTGTTCCTACATAGTAACTTGCCACTTTGAATGAGAATGTGCTTGCTTACAGCAACGTGCTATATGTTCTGAATGCCCGAATTGGGAATCTCTGTCAAAGCATTGTTAGGAATTATGTGATCCTTACTAGCTGGAAGTAAGGGAGATGGGGCATGAAGTTATTTCTAGGAGTTGGAGACATACAACGTTTAGCTCAGTTCTGGGCATCTTTGAAATACCTATACAAACTTGTTCCTACATAGTAACTTGCCACTTTGAATGAGAATGTGCTTGCTTACAGCAACGTGCTATATGTTCTGAATGCCTGAATTGGGAATCTGTGTCAAAACTTTGTTAGAAATTATGGGATCCTTACTAGCTGGAAGTAAGGGAGATGGGGCATGAAGTTATTTCTAGGAGTTGGAGACATACCAAGTTTAGGTCAGTTCTGGGGATCTTTGAAATACCTATACAAACTTGCTCCTACATAGTAACTTGCAACTTTGAATGAGAATGTGCTTGCTTACAGCAACGTGCTACATGTTCTGAATGCCCGAATTGGGAATCTGTGTCAAAACTTTGTTAGGAATTATGTGATCCTTACTAGCTAGAAGTAAGGGAGATGAGGCATGAAGTTATTTCTAGGAGTTGGACACATACCAAGTTTAGCTCAGTTCTGGGCGTCTTTAAAATACCTATACAAACTTGTTCCTACATAGTAAGTTGCAACTTTGAATGAGAATGTGCTTGCTTACAACAACGTGCTATATGTTCTGAATGCACGAAAGGGGAATCTGTGTCAAAACTTTGTTAGGAATTATGTAATCCTTACTAGCTGGAAGTAAGGGAGATGGGGCATGAAGTTATTTCTAGAGGTTGGACACATACCAAGTTTAGCTCAGTTCTGGGCATCTTTGAAATACCTATACAAACTTGTTCCTACATAGTAACTTGCCACTTTGAATGAGAATGTGCTTGCTTACAGCAACCTGCTATATGTTCTGAATGCCCGAATTGGGAATCTGTGTCAAAGCTTTTTTAGGAATTATGTGATCCTTACTAGCTGGAAGTAAGGGAGATGGGGCATGAAGTTATTTCTAGGAGTTGGAGACATACAACGTTTAGCTCAGTTCTGGGCATCTTTGAAATACCTATACAAACTTGTTCCTACATAGTAACTTGCCACTTTGAATGAGAATGTGCTTGCTTACAGCAACGTGCTATATGTTCTGAATGCCCGAATTTGGAATCTGTGGGAAAACTTTGTTCGGAATTATGTGTTCCTTACTAGCTGCTTGTAAGGGAGATGGGGCATGAAGTTATTTCTAGGAGTTTACACATACCAAGTTTAGCTCACTTCTGGGCATCTTTGAAATACCTATACAAACTTGTTCCTACATAGTAACTTGCCACTTTGAATGAGAATGTGCTTGCTGACAGCAACGTGCTATATGTTCTGAATGCCCGAATTGGGAATCTGTGTCAAAACGTTGTTAGAAATTATGTGATCCTTACTAGCTGGAAGTAAGGGAGATTGGGCATGAAGTTATTTCTAGGAGTTGGAGACATACCAAGTTTAGCTCAGTTCTGGGCATCTTTGAAATACCTATACAAACTTGTTCCTACATAGTAACTTGCAACTTTGAATGAGAATGTGCTTGCTTACAGCAACGTGCTATATGTTCTGAATGCCCAAATTGGGAATCTGTGTCAAAACTTTGTTAGAAATAATGTGATCCTTAATAGATGGAAGTAAGGGAGATGGGGCATGAAGTTATTTCTAGGAGTTGGAGACATACAACGTTTAGCTCAGTTCTGGGCATCTTTGAAATACCTATACAAACTTGTTCCTACATAGTAACTTGCAACTTTGAATGAGAATGTGCTTGCTTACAGCAACGTGCTACATGTTCTGAATGTCCGAATTGGGAATCTGTGTCAAATCTTTGTTAGGAATTATGTGATCCTTACTAGCTGGAAGTAAGGGAGATGGGGCATGAAGTTATTTCTAGGAGTTGGACACATACCAAGTTTAGCTCAGTTCTGGGAATCTTTGAAATACCTATACAAACTTGTTCCTACATAGTAACTTGCCACTTTGAATGAGACTGTGCTTGCTTACAGCAACGTGCTATATGTTCTGAATGCCCGAAATGGGAATCTGTGTCAAAACTTTGTTAGGAATTATGTGATCCTTACTAGCTGGAAGTAAGGGAGATGGGGCATGAAGTTATTTCTAGGAGTTGGACATATACCAAGTTTATCTCAGTTCTGGGCATCTTTGAAATACCTATACAAACTTGTTCCTACATAGTAACTTGCCACTTTGAATGAGAATGTGCTTGCTTACAGCAACGTGCTATATGTTCTGAATGCCCGAATTGGGAATCTGTGTGAAAACTTTGTTAGGAATTATGTGATCCTTACTAGCTGGAAGTAAGGGAGATGGGGCATGAAGTTATTTCTAGCAGTTGGAGACATACAACTTTTAGCCTAGTTCTGGGCATCTTTGAAATATCTATACAAACTTGTTCCTACATAGTAACTTGCCACTTTGAATGAGAATGTGCTTGCTTACAGCAACGTGCTATATGTTCTGAATGCCCGAATTGGGAATCTGTGTGAAAACTTTGTTCGGAATTATGTGATCCTTACTAGCTGGAAGTAAGGGAGATGGGGCATGAAGTTATTTCTAGGAGTTGGACACATACCAAGTTTAGCTAAGTTCTGGGCATCTTTGAAATACCTATACAAACTTGTTCCTACATAGTAACTTGCCACTTTTAATGAGAATGTGCTTGCTTACAGCAACGTGCTGTATGTTCTGAATGCCCGAATTGGGAATCTTTGTCAAAACTTTGTTAGGAATTATGTGATCCTTACTAGCTGGAAGTAAGGGAGATGGGGCATGAAGTTATTTCTAGGAGTTGGAGACATACAACGTTTAGCTCAGTTCTGGGCATCTTTGAAATACCTATACAAACTTGTTCCTACATAGTAACTTGCCACTTTGAATGAGAATGTGCTTGCTTACAGCAACGTGCTATATGTTCTGAATGCCCGAATTGGGAATCTGTGTCAAAGCTTTGTTAGGAATTATGTGATCCTTACTAGCTGGAAGTAAGGGAGATGGGGCATGAAGTTATTTCTAGGAGTTGGAGACATACAACGTTTAGCTCAGTTCTGGGCATCTTTGAAATACCTATACAAACTTGTTCCTACATAGAAACTTGCAACTTTGAATGAGAATGTGCTTGCTTACAGCAACGTGCTATATGTTCTGAATGCCCGAATTTGGAATCTGTGTGAAAACTTTGTTCGGAATTATGTGATCCTTACTAGCTGGATGTAAGGGAGATGGGGCATGAAGTTATTTCTAGGAGTTTACACATACCAAGTTTAGCTCACTTCTGGGCATCTTTGAAATACCTATACAAACTTGTTCCTACATAGTAACTTGCCACTTTGAATGAGAATGTGCTTGCTTACAGCAACGTGCTATATGTTCTGAATGCCCGAATTGGGAATCTGTGTCAAAACTTTGTTAGAAATTATGTGATCCTTACTAGCTGGAAGTAAGGGAGATGGGGCATGAAGTTATTTCTAGGAGTTGGAGACATACCAAGTTTAACTCAGTTCTGGGCATCTTTGAAATACCTATACAAACTTGTTCCTACATAGTAACTTGCAACTTTGAATGAGAATGTGCTTGCTTACAGCAACGTGCTACATGTTCTGAATGTCCGAATTGGGAATCTGTGTCAAAAATTTGTTAGGAATTATGTGATCCTTAGTAGCTGGAAGTAAGGGAGATGGGGCATGAAGTTATTTCTAGGAGTTGGACACATACCAAGTTTAGCTCTGTTCTGGGAATCTTTGAAATACCTATACAAACTTGTTCCTACATAGTAACTTGCCACTTTGAATGAGACTGTGCTTGCTTACAGCAACGTGCTATATGTTCTGAATGCCCGAATTGGGAATCTGTGTCAAAACTTTGTTAGGAATTATGTGATCCTTACTAGCTGGAAGTAAGGGAGATGGGGCATGAAGTTATTTCTAGGAGTTGGAGACATACAACGTTTAGCTCAGTTCTGGGCATCTTTGAAATACCTATACAAACTTGTTCCTACATAGTAACTTGCCACTTTGAATGACAATGTGCTTGCTTACAGCAACGTGCTATATGTTCTGAATGCCCGAATTGGGAATCTGTGTCAAAGCATTGTTAGGAATTATGTGATCCTTACTAGCTGGAAGTAAGGGAGATGGGGCATGAATTTATTTCTAGGAGTTGGAGACATACAACGTTTAGCTCAGTTCTGGGCATCTTTGAAATACCTATACAAACTTGTTCCTACATAGTAACTTGCCACTTTGAATGAGAATGTGCTTGCTTACAGCAACGTGCTATATGTTCTGAATGCCCGAATTGGGAATCTGTGTGAAAACTTTGTTCGGAATTATGTGATCCTAACTAGCTGGATGTAAGGGAGATGGGGCATGAAGTTATTTCTAGGAGTTTACACATACCAAGTTTAGCTCACTTCTGGGCATCTTTGAAATACCTATACAAACTTGTTCCTACATAGTAACTTGCCACTTTGAATGAGAATGTTCTTGCTTACAGCAACGTGCTTTATGTTCTGAATGCCCGAATTGGGAATCTGTGTCAAAACTTTGTTAGAAATTATGTGATCCTTACTAGCTGGAAGTAAGGGAGATGGGGCATGAAGTTATTACTAGGAGTTGGAGACATACCAAGTTTAGCTCAGTTCTGGGCATCTTTGAAATACGTATACAAACTTGTTCCTACATAGTAACTTGCAACTTTGAATGAGAATGTGCTTGCTTACAGCAACGTGCTACATGTTCTGAATGCCCGAATTCGGAATCTGTGTGAAAACTTTGTTCGGAATTATGTGATCCTTACTAGCTGGAAGTAAGGGAGATGGGGCATGAAGTTATTTCTAGGAGTTGGAGAAATACCAAGTTTAGCTCTGTTCTGGGCATCTTTAAAATACCTATACAAACTTGTTCCTACATAGTAACTTGCAACTTTGAATGAGAATGTGCTTGCTTACAGCAACGTGCTATATGTTCTGAATGCCCGAATTGGGAATCTGTGTCAAAACTTTGTTAGAAATTATGTGATCCTTAATAGATGGAAGTAAGGGAGATGGGGCATGAAGATATTTCTAGGAGTTGGAGACATACAACGTTTAGCTCAGTTCTGGGCATCTTTGAAATACCTATACAAACTTGTTCCTACATAGTAACTTGCAACTTTGAATGAGAATGTGCTTGCTTACAGCAACGTGCTACATGTTCTGAATGTCCGAATTGGGAATCTGTGTCAAAACTTTGTTCGGAATTATGTGATCCTTACTAGCTGGAAGTAAGGGAGATGGGGCATGAAGTTATTTCTAGGAGTTGGACACATACCAAGTTTAGCTAAGTTCTGGGCATCTTTGAAATACCTATACAAACTTGTTCCTACATAGTAACTTGCCACTTTGAATGAGAATGTGCTTGCTTACAGCAACGTGCTATATGTTCTGAATGCCTGAATTGGGAATCTGTGTCAAAACTTTGTTAGAAATTATGTGATCCTTACTAGCTGGAAGTAAGGGAGATGGGGCATGAAGTTATTTCTAGGAGTTGGAGACATACCAAGTTTAGCTCAGTTCTGGGCATCTTTGAAATACCTATAGAAACTTGTTCCTACATAGTAACTTGCAACTTTGAATGAGAATGTGCTTGCTTACAGCAACGTGCTATATGTTCTGAATGCCCGAATTGGGAATCTGTGTCAAAACTTTGTTAGGAATAATGTGATCCTTACTAGCTGGAAGTAAGGGAGATGGGGCATGAAGTTATTTCTAGGAGTTGGAGAAATACCAAGTTTAGCTCTGTTCTGGGCATCTTTAAAATACCTATACAAACTTGTTCCTACATAGTAACTTGCCACTTTGAATGAGAATGTGCTTGCTTACAGCAACGTGCTATATGTTCTGAATGCCCGAATTGGGAATCTGTGTCAAAACTTTGTTAGAAATTATGTGATCCTTAATAGATGGAAGTAAGGGAGATGGGGCATGAAGTTATTTCTAGGAGTTGGAGACATACAACGTTTAGCTCAGTTCTGGGCATCTTTGAAATACCTATACAAACTTGTTCCTACATAGTAACTTGCAACTTTGAATGAGAATGTGCTTGCTTACAGCAACGTGCTACATGTTCTGAATGTCCGAATTGGGAATCTGTGTCAAAACTTTGTTAGGAATTATGTGATCCTTACTAGCTGGAAGTAAGGGAGATGGGGCATGAAGTTATTTCTAGGAGTTGGACACATACCAAGTTTAGCTCAGTTCTGGGAATCTTTGAAATACCTATACAAACTTGTTCCTACATAGTAACTTGCCACTTTGAATGAGACTGTGCTTGCTTACAGCAACGTGCTATATGTTCTGAATGCCCGAATTGGGAATCTGTGTCAAAACTTTGTTAGGAATTATGTGATCCTTACTAGCTGGAAGTAAGGTAGATGGGGCATGAAGTTATTTCTAGGAGTTGGACATATACCAAGTTTATCTCAGTTCTGGGCATCTTTGAAATACCTATACAAACTTGTTCCTACATAGTAACTTGCAACTTTGAATGAGAATGTGCTTGCTTACAGCAACGTGCTATATGTTCTGAATGCCCGAATTGGGAATCTGTGTCAAATCTTTGTTAGGAATTATGTGATCCTTACTAGCTGGAAGTAAGGGAGATGGGGCATGAAGTTATTTCTAGGAGTTGGAGACATACAACGTTTCGCTCAGTTCTGGGCTTCTTTGAAATACCTATACAAACTTGTTCCTACATAGTAACTTGCCACTTTGAATGAGAATGTGCTTGCTTAGAGCAACGTGCTATATGTTCTGAATGCCCGTATTGGGAATCTGTGTGAAAACTTTGTTAGGAATTATGTGATCCTTACTAGCTGGAAGTAAGTGAGATGGGGCATGAAGTTATTTCTAGGAGTTGGAGACATACAACCTTTAGCCTAGTTCTGGGCATCTTTGAAATATGTATACAAACTTGTTCCTACATAGTAACTTGCCACTTTGAATGAGAATGTGCTTGCTTACAGCAACGTGCTATATGTTCTGAATGCCCGAATTGGGAATCTGTGTGAAAACTTTGTTCGGAATTATGTGATCCTTACTAGCTGGAAGTAAGGGAGATGGGGCATGAAGTTATTTCTAGGAGTTGGACACATACCAAGATTAGCTAAGTTCTGGGCATCTTTGAAATACCTATACAAACTTGTTCCTACATAGTAACTTGCCACTTTGAATGAGAATGTGCTTGCTTACAGCAACGTGCTACATGTTCTGAATGTCCGAATTGGGAATGTGTGTCAAAACTTTGTTAGGAATTATGTGATCCTTACTAGCTGGAAATAAGGGAGATGGGGCATCAAGTTATTTCTAGGAGTTGGAGAAATACCAAGTTTAGCTCTGTTCTGGGCATCTTTGAAATACCTATACAAACTTGTTCCTACATAGTAACTTGCAACTTTGAATGAGAATGTGCTTGCTTACAGCAACGTGCTATATGTTCTGAATGCCCGAATTGGGAATCTGAGTGAAAACTTTGTTAGGAATTATGTGATCCTTACTAGCTGGAAGTAAGGGAGATGGGGCATGAAGTTATTTCTAGGAGTTGGAGACATACAACGTTTAGCTCAGTTCTGGGCATCTTTGAAATACCTATACAAACTTGTTCCTACATAGTAACTTGCAACTTTGAATGAGAATGTGCTTGCTTACAGCAACGTGCTACATGTTCTGAATGTCCGAATTGGGAATCTGTGTCAAAACTTTGTTAGGAATTATGTGATCCTTACTAGCTTGAAGAAGGGAGATGGGGCATGAAGTTATTTCTAGGAGTTGGACACATACCAAGTTTGGCTCAGTTCTGGGCATCTTTGAAATACCTATACAAACTTGTTCCTACATAGTAACTTGCCACTTTGAATGAGACTGTGGTTGCTTACAGCAACGTGCTATATGTTCTGAATGCCCGAATTGGGAATCTGTGTCAAAACTTTGTTAGCAATTATGTGATCCTTACTAGCTGGAAGTAAGGGAGATGGGGCATGAAGTTATTTCTAGGAGTTGGAGACATACAACGTTTAGCTCAGTTCTGGGCATCTTTGAAATACCTATACAAACTTGTTCCTACATAGTAACTTGCCACTTTGAATGAGAATGTGCTTGCTTACAGCAACGTGCTATATGTTCTGAATGCCCGAATTGGGTATCTGTGTCAAAGCTTTGTTAGGAATTATGTGATCCTTACTAGCTGGAAGTAAGGGAGATGGGGCATGAAGTTATTTCTAGGAGTTTACACATACCAAGTTTAGCTCACTTCTGGGCATCTTTGAAGTACCTATACAAACTTGTTCCTACATAGTAACTTGCCACTTTGAATGAGAATGTGCTTGCTTACAGCAACGTGCTTTATGTTCTGAATGCCCGAATTGGGAATCTGTGTCAAAACTTTGTTAGAAATTATGTGATCCTTACTAGCTGGAAGTAAGGGAGATGGGGCATGAAGTTATTTCTAGGAGTTGGAGACATACCAAGTTTAGCTCAGTTCTGGGCATCTTTGAAATACGTATACAAACTTGTTCCTACATAGTAACTTGCAACTTTGAATGAGAATGTGCTTGCTTACAGCAACGTGCTACATGTTCTGAATGCCCGAATTGGGAATCTGTGTGAAAACTTTGTTCGGAATTATGTGATCCTTACTAGCTGGAAGTAAGGGAGATGGGGCATGAAGTTATTTCTAGGAGTTGGAGAAATACCAAGTTTAGCTCTGTTCTGGGCATCTTTAAAATACCTATACAAACTTGTTCCTACATAGTAACTTGCAACTTTGAATGAGAATGTGCTTGCTTACAGCAACGTGCTATATGTTCTGAATGCCCGAATTGGGAATCTGTGTCAAAACTTTGTTAGAAATTATGTGATCCTTAATAGATGGAAGTAAGGGAGATGGGGCATGAAGTTATTTCTAGGAGTTGGAGACATACAACGTTTAGCTCAGTTCTGGGCATCTTTGAAATACCTATACAAACTTGTTCCTACATAGTAACTTGCAACTTTGAATGAGAATGTGCTTGCTTACAGCAACGTGCTACATGTTCTGAATGTCCGAATTGGGAATCTGTGTCAAAACTTTGTTCGGAATTATGTGATCCTTACTAGCTGGAAGTAAGGGAGATGGGGCATGAAGTTATTTCTAGGAGTTGGACACATACCAAGTTTAGCTCAGTTCTGGGCATCTTTGAAATACCTATACAAACTTGTTCCTACATAGTAACTTGCAACTTTGAATGAGAATGTGCTTGCTTACAGCAACGTGCTATATGTTCTGAATGCCCGAATTGGGAATCTGTGTCAAAACTTTGTTAGGAATTATGTGATCCTTACTAGCTGGAAGTAAGGGAGATGGGGCATGAAGTTATTTCTAGGAGTTGGAGAAATACCAAGTTTAGCTCTGTTCTGGGCATCTTTAAAATACCTATACAAACTTGTTCCTACATAGTAACTTGCCTCTTTGAATGAGAATGTGCTTGCTTACAGCAACGTGCTATATGTTCTGAATGCCCGAATTGGGAATCTGTGTCAAAACTTTGTTAGAAATTATGTGATCCTTAATAGATGGAAGTAAGGGAGATGGGGCATGAAGTTATTTCTAGGAGTTGGAGACATACAACGTTTAGCTCAGTTCTGGGCATCTTTGAAATACCTATACAAACTTGTTCCTACATAGTAACTTGCAACTTTGAATGAGAATGTGCTTGCTTACAGCAACGTGCTACATGTTCTGAATGTCCGAATTGGGAATCTGTGTCAAATCTTTGTTAGGAATTATGTGATCCTTACTAGCTGGAAGTAAGGGAGATGGGGCATGAAGTTATTTCTAGGAGTTGGACACATACCAAGTTTAGCTCAGTTCTGGGAATCTTTGAAATACCTATGCAAACTTGTTCCTACATAGTAACTTGCCACTTTGAATGAGACTGTGCTTGCTTACAGCAACGTGCTATATGTTCTGAATGCCCGAATTGGGAATCTGTGTCAAAACTTTGTTAGGAATTATGTGATCCTTACTAGCTGGAAGTAAGGGAGATGGGGCATGAAGTTATTTCTAGGAGTTGGACATATACCAAGTTTATCTCAGTTCTGGGCATCTTTGAAATACCTATACAAACTTGTTCCTACATAGTAACTTGCAACTTTGAATGAGAATGTGCTTGCTTACAGCAACGTGCTATATGTTCTGAATGCCCGAATTGGGAATCTGTGTCAAAACTTTGTTAGGAATTATGTGATCCTTACTAGCTGGAAGTAAGGGAGATGGGGCATGAAGTTATTTCTAGGAGTTGGAGACATACAACGTTTCGCTCAGTTCTGGGCATCTTTGAAATACCTATACAAACTTGTTCCTACATAGTAACTTGCCACTTTGAATGAGAATGTGCTTGCTTAGAGCAACGTGCTATATGTTCTGAATGCCCGAATTGGGAATCTGTGTGAAAACTTTGTTAGGAATTATGTGATCCTTACTAGCTGGAAGTAAGGGAGATGGGGCATGAAGATATTTCTAGGAGTTGGAGACATACAACCTTTAGCCTAGTTCTGGGCATCTTTGAAATACCTATACAAACTTGTTCCTACATAGTAACTTGCCACTTTGAATGAGAATGTGCTTGCTTACAGCAACGTGCTATATGTTCTGAATGCCCGAATTGGGAATCTGTGTGAAAACTTTGTTCGGAATTATGTGATCCTTACTAGCTGGAAGTAAGGGAGATGGGGCATGAAGTTATTTCTAGGAGTTGGACACATACCAAGATTAGCTAAGTTCTGGGCATCTTTGAAATACCTATACAAACTTGTTCCTACATAGTAACTTGCAACTTTGAATGAGAATGTGCTTGCTTACAGCAACGTGCTACATGTTCTGAATGTCCGAATTGGGAATGTGTGTCAAAACTTTGTTAGGAATTATGTGATCCTTACTAGCTGGAAGTAAGGGAGATGGGGCATGAAGTTATTTCTAGGAGTTGGAGAAATACCAAGTTTAGCTCTGTTCTGGGCATCTTTGAAATACCTATACAAACTTGTTCCTACATAGTAACTTGCAACTTTGAATGAGAATGTGCTTGCTTACAGCAACGTGCTATATGTTCTGAATGCCCGAATTGGGAATCTGTGTGAAAACTTTGTTAGGAATTATGTGATCCTTACTAGCTGGAAGTAAGGGAGATGGGGCATGAAGTTATTTCTAGGAGTTGGAGACATACAACGTTTAGCTCAGTTCTGCGCATCTTTGAAATACCTATACAAACTTGTTCCTACATAGTAACTTGCAACTTTGAATGAGAATGTGCTTGCTTACAGCAACGTGCTACATGTTCTGAATGTCCGAATTGGGAATCTGTGTCAAAACTTTGTTAGGAATTATGTGATCCTTACTAGCCTGAAGAAAGGGAGATGGGGCATGAAGTTATTTCTAGGAGTTGGACACATACCAAGTTTGGCTCAGTTCTGGGCATCTTTGAAATACCTATACAAACTTGTTCCTACATAGTAACTTGCCACTTTGAATGAGACTGTGGTTGCTTACAGCAACGTGCTATATGTTCTGAATGCCCGAATTGGGAATCTGTGTCAAAACTTTGTTAGGAATTATGTGATCCTTACTAGCTGGAAGTAAGGGAGATGGGGCATGAAGTTATTTCTAGGAGTTGGAGACATACAACGTTTAGCTCAGTTCTGGGCATCTTTGAAATACCTATACAAACTTGTTCCTACATAGTAACTTGCAACTTTGAATGAGAATGTGCTTGCTTACAGAAACGTGCTACATGTTCTGAATGTCCGAATTGGGAATCTGTGTCAAAACTTTGTTAGGAATTATGTGATCCTTACTAGCCTGAAGAAAGGGAGATGGGGCATGAAGTTATTTCTAGGAGTTGGACACATACCAAGTTTGGCTCAGTTCTGGGCATCTATGAAATACCTATACAAACTTGTTCCTACATAGTAACTTGCCACTTTGAATGAGACTGTGCTTGCTTACAGCAACGTGCTATATGTTCTGAATGCCCGAATTGGGAATCTGTGTCAAAACTTTGTTAGGAATTATGTGATCCTTACTAGCTGGAAGTAAGGGAGATGTGGCATGAAGTTATTTCTAGGAGTTTGACATATACCAAGTTTATCTCAGTTCTGGGCATCTTTGAAATACCTATACAAACTTGTTCCTACATAGTAACTTGCAACTTTGAATGAGATTGTGCTTGCTTACAGCAACGTGCTATATGTTCTGAATGCCCGAATTGGGAATCTGTGTCAAAATTTTGTTAGGAATTATGTGATCCTTACTAGCTGGAAGTAAGGGAGATGGGGCATGAAGTTATTTCTAGGAGTTGGAGACATACAACGTTTAGCTCAGTTCTGGGCATCTTTGAAATACCTATACAAACTTGTTCCTACATAGTAACTTGCCACTTTGAATGAGAATGTGCTTGCTTACAGCAACGTGCTATATGTTCTGAATGCCCGAATTGGGAATCTGTGTGAAAACTTTGTTAGGAATTATGTGATCCTTACTAGCTGGAAGTAAGGGAGATGGGGCATAAAGTTATTTCTAGGAGTTGGAGACATACAACGTTTAGCTAAGTTCTGGGCATCTTTGAAATATCTATACAAACTTGTTCCTACATAGTAACTTGCCACTTTGAATGAGAATGTGCTTGCTTACAGCAACGTGCTATATGTTCTGAATGCCCGAATTGGGAATCTGTGTGAAAACTTTGTTCGGAATTATGTGATCCTTACTAGCTGGAAGTAAGGGAGGTGGGGGATGAAGTTATTTCTAGGAGTTGGACACATACCAAGTTTAGCTAAGTTCTTGGCATCTTTGAAATACCTATACAAACTTGTTCCTACATAGTAATTTGCCACTTTGAATGAGAATGTGCTTGCTTACAGCAACGTGCTATATGTTCTGAATGCCTGAATTGGGAATCTGTGTCAAAACGTTGTTAGAAATTATGTGATCCTTACTAGCTGGAAGTAAGGGAGATGGGGCATGAAGTTATTTCTAGGAGTTGGAGACATACCAAGTTTAGGTCAGTTCTGGGCATCTTTGAAATACCTATACAAACTTGCTCCTACATAGTAACTTGCAACTTTGAATGAGAATGTGCTTGCTTACAGCAACGTGCTACATGTTCTGAATGCCCGAATTGGGAATCTGTGTCAAAACTTTGTTAGGAATTATGTGATCCTTACTAGCTAGAAGTAAGGGAGATGGGGCATGAAGTTATTTCTAGGAGTTGGACACATACCAAGTTTAGCTCAGTTCTGGGCATCTTTGAAATACCTATACAAACTTGTTCCTACATAGTAACTTGCCACTTTGAATGAGAATGTGCTTGCTTACAGCAACGTGCTATATGTTCTGAATGCCCGAATTGGGAATCTGTGTCAAAACTTTGTTAGGAATTATGTGATCCTTACTAGCTGAAAGTAAGGGAGATGGGGCATGAAGTTATTTGTAGGAGTTGGAGACATACCAAGTTCATCTCAGTTCTGGGCATCCTTGAAATACCTATACAAACTTGTTCCTACATAGTAACTTGCAACTTTGAATGAGAATGTGCTTGCTTACAGCAACGTGCTACATGTTCTGAATGCCCGAATTGGGAATCTGTGTCAAAACTTTGTTAGAAATTATGTGATCCTTACTAGCTGGAAGTAAGGGAGATGGGGCATGAAGTTATTTCTAGGAGTTGGAGACATACAACGTTTAGCTCAGTTCTGGGCATCTTTGAAATACCTATACAAACTTGTTCCTACATAGTAACTTGCAACTTTGAATGAGAATGTGCTTGCTTACAGCAACGTGCTACATGTTCTGAATGCCCGAATTGGGAATCTGTGTCAAAACTTTGTTAGGAATTATGTGATATTTACTAACTGGAAGTAAGGGAGATGGGGCATGAAGTTATTTCTATGAGTTGGACATATACCAAGTTTATCTCAGTTCTGGGCATCTTTGAAATACCTATACAAACTTGTTCCTACATAGTAACTTGCAACTTTGAATGAGAATGTGCTTGCTTACAGCAACGTGCTATATGTTCTGAATGCCCGAATTGGGAATCTGTGTCAAAACTTTCTTAGGAATTATGTGATCCTTACTAGCTGGAAGTAATGGAGATGGGGCATGAAGTTATTTCTAGGAGTTGGACACATACCAAGTTTAGCTCAGTTCTGGGCATCTTTGAAATACCTATACAAACTTGTTCCTACATAGTAACTTGCAACTTTGAATGAGAATGTGAATGCTTACAGCAACGTGCTATATGTTCTGAATGCCCGAATTGGGAATCTGTGTCAAAACTTTGTTAGGAATTATGTGATCCTTACTAGCTGGAAGTAAGGGAGATGGGGCATGAAGTTATTTCTTGGAGTTGGACACATACCAAGTTTAGCTCAGTTCTGGGCATCTTTTAAATACCTATACAAACTTGTTCCTACATAGTAACTTGCAACTTTAATGAGAATGGGCTTGCTTACAGCAACGTGCTATATGTTCTGAATGCCCGAATTGGGAATCTGTGTCAAAACTTTGTTAGGAATTATGTGATCCTTACTAGATGGAAGTAAGGGAGATGGGGCATGAAGTTATTTCTAGGATTTGGACACATACCAAGTTTAGCTCAGTTCTGGGCATCTTTGAAATGCCTATATAAACTTGTTCCTACATAGTAACTTGCAACTTTGAATGAGAATGTGTTTGCTTACAGCAACGTGCTATATGTTCTGAATGCCCGAATTGGGAATGTGTGTCAAAAGTTTGTTAGTAATTATGTGATCCTTACTAGCTGGAAGTAAGGGAGATGGGGCATGAAGTTATTTCTAGGAGTTGGAGACATACAACGTTTAGCTCAGTTCTGGGCATCTTTAAAATACCTATACAAACTTGTTCCTACATAGTAACTTGCCACTTTGAATGAGACTGTGCTTGCTTACAGCAACGTGCTATATGTTCTGAATGCCCGAATTGGGAATCTGTGTCAAACTTTGTTAGGAATTACGTGATCCTTACTAACTGGAAGTAAGGGAGATGTGGCATGAAGTTATTTCGAGGAGTTTGACATAGACCAAGTTTATCTCAGTTCTGGGCATCTTTGAAATACCTATACAAACTTGTTCCTACATAGTAACTTGCAACTTTGAATGAGAATGTGCTTGCTTACAGCAACGTGCTATATGTTCTGAATGCCCGAATTGGGAAACTGTGTCAAAACTTTGTTAGGAATTATGTGATCCTTACTAGCTGGAAGTAAGGGAGATGGGGCATGAAGTTATTTCTAGGAGTTGGAGACATACAACGTTCATCTCAGTTCTGGGCATCCTTGAAATACCTATACAAACTTGTTCCTACATAGTAACTTGCCACTTTGAATGAGAATGTGCTTGCTTACAGCAACGTGCTATATGTTCTGAATGCCCGAATTGGGAATCTGTGTGAAAACTTTGTTAGGAATTATGTGATCCTTACTAGCTGGAAGTAAGGGAGATGGGGCATAAAGTTATTTCTAGGAGTTGGAGACATGCAACGTTTAGCTAAGTTCTGGGCATCTTTGAAATATCTATACAAACTTGTTCCTACATAGTAACTTGCCACTTTGAATGAGAATGTGCTTGCTTACAGCAACGAGCTATATGTTCTGAATGCCCGAATTGGGAATCTGTGTGAAAACTTTGTTCGGAATTATGTGATCCTTACTAGCTGGAAGTAAGGGAGATGGGGCATGAAGTTATTTCTAGGAGTTGGACACATACCAAGTTTAGCTAAGTTCTTGGCATCTTTGAAATACCTATACAAACTTGTTCCTACATAGTAACTTGCAACTTTGAATGAGAATGTGCTTGCTTACAACAACGTGCTATATGTTCTGAATGCCTGAATTGGGAATCTGTGTCAAAACTTTGTTAGAAATTATGTGATCCTTACTAGCTGGAAGTAAGGGAGATGGGGCATGAAGTTATTTCTAGGAGTTGGAGACATACCAAGTTTAGGTCAGTTCTGGGCATCTTTGAAATACCTATACAAACTTGCTCCTACATAGTAACTTGCAACTTTGAATGAGAATGTGCTTGCTTACAGCAACATGCTACATGTTCTGAATGCCCGAATTGGGAATCTGTGTCAAAACTTTGTTAGGAATTATGTGATCCTTACTAGCTGGAAGTAAGGGAGATGGGGCATGAAGTTATTTCTAGAGGTTGGACACATACCAAGTTTAGCTCAGTTCTGGGCATCTTTGAAATACCTATACAAACTTGTTCCTACATAGTAACTTGCAACTTTGAATGAGAATGTGCTTGCTTACAGCAACGTGCTATATGTTCTGAATGCCCGAATTGGGAATCTGTGTCAAAACTTTGTTAGGAATTATGTGATCCTTACTAGCTGGAAGTAAGGGAGATGGGGCATGAAGTTATTTCTAGAGGCTGGACACATACCAAGTTTAGCTCAGTTCTGGGCATCTTTGAAATACCTATACAAACTTGTTCCTACATAGTAACTTGCCACTTTGAATGAGAATGTGCTTGCTTACAGCAACGTGCTATATGTTCTGAATGCCCTAATTGGGAATCTGTGTCAAAACTTTGTTAGGAATTATGTGATCCTTACTAGCTGAAAGTAAGGGAGATGGGGCATGAAGTTATTTGTAGGAGTTGGAGACATACCAAGTTCATCTCAGTTCTGGGGATCCTTGAAATACCTATACAAACTTGTTCCTACATAGTAACTTGCAACATTGAATGAGAATGTGCTTGCTTACAGCAACGTGCTACATGTTCTGAATGCCCGAATTGGGAATCTGTGTCAAAACTTTGTTAGGAATTATGTGATCCTTACTAGCTGGAAGTAAGGGAGATGGGGCATGAAGTTATTTCTAGGAGTTGGAGACATACAACGTTAGCTCAGTTCTGGGCATCTTTGAAATACCTACACAAACTTGTTCCTACATAGTAACTTGCAACTTTGAATGAGAATGTGCTTGCTTACAGCAACGTGCTATATGTTCTGAATTCCCGAATTGGGAATCTGTGTCAAAATTTTGTTAGGAATTATGTGATCCTTACTAGCTGGAAGTAAGGGAGATGGGGCATGAAGTTATTTCTAGGAGTTGGACACATACCAAGTTTAGATCAGTTCTGGGCACCTTTGAAATACCTATACAAACTTGTTCCTACATAGTAACTTGCAACTTTGAATGAGAATGTGCTTGCTTACAGCAACGTGCTATATGTTCTGAATGCCCGAATTGGGAATCTGTGTCAAAACTTTGTTAGGAATTATGTGATCCTTACTATCTGGAAGTAAGGGAGATGGGGCATGAAGTTATTTCTAGGAGTTGGAGACATACAACGTTTAGCCTAGTTCTGGGCATCTTTGAAATATCTATACAAACTTGTTCCTACATAGTAACTTGCCACTTTGAATGAGAATGTGCTTGCTTACAGCAACGTGGTACATCTTCTGAATGTCCGAATTGGGAATCTGTGTCAAAAATTTGTTAGGAATTATGTGATCCTTACTAGCTGGAAGTAAGGGAGATGGGGCATGAAGTTATTTCTAGGAGTTGGACACATACCAAGTTTAGCTCAGTTCTGGGAATCTTTGAAATACCTATACAAACTTGTTCCTACATAGTAACTTGCCACTTTGAATGAGAATGTGCTTGCTTACAGCAACGTGCTGTATGTTCTGAATGCCCGAATTGGGAATCTTTGTCAAAACTTTGTTAGGAATTATGTGATCCTTACTAGCTGAAAGTAAGGGAGATGGGGCATGAAGTTATTTGTAGGAATTGGAGACATACCAAGTTCAGCTCAGTTCTGGGCATCCTTGAAATACCTATACAAACTTGTTCCTACATAGTAACTTGCAACTTTGAATGAGAATGTGCTTGCTTACAGCAACGTGCTACATGTTCTGAATGCCCGAATTGGGAATCTGTGTCAAAACTTTGTTAGGAATTATGTGATCCTTACTAGCTGGAAGTAAGGGAGATGGGGCATGAAGTTATTTCTAGGAGTGGGAGACATACAACGTTTAGCTCAGTTCTGGGCATCTTTGAAATACCTATACAAACTTGTTCCTACATAGTAACTTGCAACTTTGAATGAGAATGTGCTTGCTTACAGCAACGTGCTATATGTTCTGAATGCACGAATTGGGAATCTGTGTCAAAATTTTGTTAGGAATTATGTGATCCTTACTAGCTGGAAGTAAGGGAGATGGGGCATGAAGTTATTTCTAGGAGTTGGACACATACCAAGTTTAGCTCAGTTCTGGGCATCTTTGAAATACCTATACAAACTTGTTCCTACATAGTAACTTGCCACTTTGAATGAGAATGTGCTTGCTTACAGCAACGTGCTATATGTTCTGAATGCCCGAATTGGGAATCTGTGTGAAAACTTTGTTCGGAATTATGTGATCCTTACTAGCTGGAAGTAAGGGAGATGGGGCATGAAGTTATTTCTAGGAGTTGGACACATACCAAGTTTAGCTAAGTTCGGGCATCTTTGAAATACCTATACAAACTTGTTCCTACATAGTAACTTGCCACTTTGAATGAGAATGTGCTTGCTTACAGCAACGTGCTACATGTTCTGAATGTCCGAATTGGGAATCTGTGTCAAAAATTTGTTAGGAATTATGTGATCCTTACTAGCTGGAAGTAAGGGAGATGGGGCATGAAGTTATTTCTAGGAGTTGGACACATACCAAGTTTAGCTCGGTTCTGGGAATCTTTGAAATACCTATACAAACTTGTTCCTACATAGTAACTTGCCACTTTGAATGAGAATGTGCTTGCTTACAGCAACGTGCTGTATGTTCTGAATCCCCGAATTGGGAATCTTTGTCAAAACTTTGTTAGGAATTATGTGATCCTTACTAGCTGAAAGTAAGGGAGATGGGGCATGAAGTTATTTGTAGGAGTTGGAGACATACCAAGTTCAGCTCAGTTCTGGGCATCCTTGAAATACCTATACAAACTTGTTCCTACATAGTAACTTGCAACTTTGAATGAGAATGTGCTTGCTTACAGCAACGTGCTACATGTTCTGAATGCCCGAATTGGGAATCTGTGTCAAAACTTTGTTATGAATTATGTGATCCTTACTAGCTGGAAGTAAGGGAGATGGGGCATGAAGTTATTTCTAGGAGTTGGAGACATACAACGTTTAGCTCAGTTCTGGGCATCTTTGAAATACCTATACAAACTTGTTCCTACATAGTAACTTGCAACTTTGAATGAGAATGTGCTTGCTTACAGCAACGTGCTATATGTTCTGAATGCCCGAATTGGGAATCTGTGTCAAAATTTTGTTAGGAATTATGTGATCCTTACTAGCTGGAAGTAAGGGAGATGGGGCATGAAGTTATTTCTAGGAGTTGGACACATACCAAGTTTAGCTCAGTTCTGGGCATCTTTGAAATACCTATACAAACTTGTTCCTACATAGTAACTTGCAACTTTGAATGAGAATGTGCTTGCTTACAGCAACGTGCTATATGTTCTGAATGCCCGAATTGGGAATCTGTGTCAAAACTTTGTTAGAAATTATGTGATCCTTACTAGCTGGAAGGAAGGAAGATGGGGCATGAAGTTATTTCTAGGAGTTGGAGAAATACCAAGTGTAGCTCAGTTCTGGGCATCTTTGAAATACCTATACAAACTTGTTCCTACATAGTAACTTGCATCTTTGAATGAGAATGTGCTTGCTTACAGCAACGTGCTACATGTTCTTAATGCCCGAATTGGGATACTGTGTCAAAACTTTGTTAGGAATTATGTGATCCTTACTAGCTGGAAGTAAGGGAGATGGGGCATGAAGTTATTTCTAGGAGTTGGAGACATACAACGTTTAGCTCAGTTCTGGGCATCTTTGAAATACCTATACAAACTTGTTCCTACATAGTAACTTGCCACTTTGAATGAGACTGTGCTTGCTTACAGCAACGTGCTATATGTTCTGAATGCCCGAATTGGGAATCTGTGTCAAAACTTTGTTAGGAATTATGTGATCCTTACTAGCTGGAAGTAAGGGAGATGTGGCATGAAGTTATTTCTAGGAGTTTGACATATACCAAGTTTATCTCAGTTCTGGGCATCTTTGAAATACCTATACAAACTTGTTCCTACATAGTAACTTGCAACTTTGAATGAGAATGTGCTTGCTTACAGCAACGTGGTATATGTTCAGAATGCCCGAATTGGGAATCTGTGTCAAAACTTTGTTAGGAATTATGTGATCCTTACTAGCTGGAAGTAAGGGAGATGGGGCATGAAGTTATTTCTAGGAGTTGGAGACATACAACGTTTAGCTCAGTTCTGGGCATCATTGAAATACCTATACAAACTTGTTCCTACATAGTAACTTGCCACTTTGAATGAGAATGTGCTTGCTTACAGCAACGTGCTATATGTTCTGAATGCCCGAATTTGGAATCTGTGTGAAAACTTTGTTAGGAATTATGTGATCCTTACTAGCTGGAAGTAAGGGAGATGGGGCATAAAGTTATTTCTAGGAGTTGGAGACATACAACGTTTAGCTAAGTTCTGGGCATCTTTGAAATATCTATACAAACTTGTTCCTACATAGTAACTTGCCACTTTGAATGAGAATGTGCTTGCTTACAGCAACGTGCTATATGTTCTGAATGCCCGAATTGGGAATCTGTGTCAAAATTTTGTTAGGAATTATGTGATCCTTACTAGCTGGAAGTAAGGGAGATGGGGCATGAACTTATTTCTAGGAGTTGGACACATACCAAGTTTAGATCAGTTCTGGGCATCTTTGAAATCCCTATACAAACTTGTTCCTACATAGTAACTTGCAACTTTGAATGAGAATGTGCTTGCTTACAGCAACGTGCTATATGTTCTGAATGCCCGAATTGGGAATCTGTGTCAAAACATTGTTAGAAATTATGTGATCCTTACTAGCTGGAAGGAAGGAAGATGGGGCATGAAGTTATTTCTAGGAGTTGGAGACATACCAAGTTTAGCTCAGTTCTGGGTATCTTTGAAATACCTAGACAAACTTGTTCCTACATAGTAACTTGCAACTTTGAATGAGAATGTGCTTGCTTACAGAAACGTGCTACATGTTCTTAATGCCCGAATTGGGATACTGTGTCAAAACTTTGTTAGGAATTATGTGATCCTTACTAGCTGGAAGTAAGGGAGATGGGGCATGAAGTTATTTCTAGGAGTTGGAGACATACAACGTTTAGCTCAGTTCTGGGCATCTTTGAAATACCTATACAAACTTGTTCCTACATAGTAACTTGCCACTTTGAACGAGAATGTGCTTGCTTACAGCAACGTGCTATATGTTCTGAATGCCCGAATTGGGAATCTGTGTCAAAACTTTGTTAGAAATTATGTGATCCTTAATAGATGGAAGTAAGGGAGATGGGGCATGAAGTTATTTCTAGGAGTTGGAGACATACAACGTTTAGCTCAGTTCTGGGCATCTTTGAAATACCTATACAAACTTGTTCCTACATAGTAACTTGCAACTTTGAATGAGAATGTGCTTGCTTACAGAAACGTGCTACATGTTCTGAATGTCCGAATTGGGAATCTGTGTCAAAACTTTGTTAGGAATTATGTGATCCTTACTAGCTGGAAGTAAGGGAGATGTGGCATGAAGTTATTTCTAGGAGTTGGACACATACCAAGTTTAGCTCAGTTCTGGGCATCTTTGAAATACCTATACAAACTTGTTCCTACATAGTAACTTGCCAGTTTGAATGAGACTGTGCTTGCTTACAGCAACGTGCTATATGTTCTGAATGCCCGAATTGGGAATCTGTGTCAAAACTTTGTTAGGAATTATGTGATCCTTACTAGCTGGAAGTAAGGGAGATGTGGCATGAAGTTATTTCTAGGAGTTTGACATATACCAAGTTTATCTCAGTTCTGGGCATTTTTGAAATACCTATACAAACTTGTTCCTACATAGTAACTTGCAACTTTGAATGAGAATGTGCTTGCTTACAGCAACGTGCTATATGTTCTGAATGCCCGAACTGGGAATCTGTGTCAAAACTTTGTTAGGAATTATGTGATCCTTACCAGCTGGAAGTAAGCGAGATGGGGCATGAAGTTATTTCTAGAAGTTGGAGACATACAACGTTTAGCTCAATTCTGGGCATCTTTGAAATACCTATACAAACTTGTTCCTACATAGTAACTTGCAACTTTGAATGAGAATGTGCTTGCTTACAGCAACGTGCTATATGTTCTGAATGCCCGAATTGGGAATCTGTGTGAAAACTTTCTTAGGAATTATGTGATCCTTAATAGCTGGAAGTAAGGGAGATGGGGCATGAAGTTATTTCTAGGAGTTGGAGACATACCAAGTTTAGCTCAGTTCTGGGCATCTTTGAAATACGTATACAAACTTGTTCCTACATAGTAACTTGCAACTTTGAATGAGAATGTGCTTGCTTACAGCAACGTGCTACATGTTCTGAATGCCCGAATTGGGAATCTGTGTCAAAACTTTGTTCGGAATTATGTGATCCTTACTAGCTGGAAGTAAGGGAGATGGGGCATGAAGTTATTTCTAGGAGTTGGAGAAATACCAAGTTTAGCTCTGTTCTGGGCATCTTTAAAATACCTATACAAACTTGTTCCTACATAGTAACTTGCAACTTTGAATGAGAATGTGCTTGCTTACAGCAACGTGCTATATGTTCTGAATGCCCGAATTGGGAATCTGTGTCAAAACTTTGTTAGAAATTATGTGATCCTTAATAGATGGAAGTAAGGGAGATGGGGCATGAAGTTATTTCTAGGAGTTGGAGACATACAACGTTTAGCTCAGTTCTGGGCATCTTTGAAATACCTATACAAACTTGTTCCTACATAGTAACTTGCAACTTTGAATGAGAATGTGCTTGCTTACAGAAACGTGCTACATGTTCTGAATGTCCGAATTGGGAATCTGTGTCAAAACTTTGTTAGGAATTATGTGATCCTTACTAGCTGGAAGTAAGGGAGATGTGGCATGAAGTTATTTCTAGGAGTTGGACACATACCAAGTTTAGCTCAGTTCTGGGCATCTTTGAAATACCTATACAAACTTGTTCCTACATAGTAACTTGCCAGTTTGAATGAGACTGTGCTTGCTTACAGCAACGTGCTATAAGTTCTGAATGCCCGAATTGGGAATCTGTGTCAAAACTTTGTTAGGAATTATGTGATCCTTACTAGCTGGAAGTAAGGGAGATGTGGCATGAAGTTATTTCTAGGAGTTTGACATATACCAAGTTTATCTCAGTTCTGGGCATCTTTGAAATACCTATACAAACTTGTTCCTACATAGTAACTTGCAACTTTGAATGAGAATGTGCTTGCTTACAGCAACGTGCTATATGTTCTGAATGCCCGAATTGGGAATCTGTGTCAAAACTTTGTTAGGAATTATGTGATCCTTACTAGCTGGAAGTAAGGGAGATGGGGCATGAAGTTATTTCTAGAAGTTGGAGACATACAACGTTTAGCTCAGTTCTGGGCATCTTTGAAATACCTATACAAACTTGTTCCTACATAGTAACTTGCAACTTTGAATGAGAATGTGCTTGCTTACAGCAACGTGCTATATGTTCTGAATGCCCGAATTGGGAATCTGTGTGAAAACTTTGTTCGGAATTATGTGATCCTTACTAGCTGGAAGTAAGGGAGATGGGGCATGAAGTTATTTCTAGGAGTTGGACACATACCAAGTTTAGCTAAGTTCTGGGCATCTTTGAAATACCTATACAAACTTGTTCCTACATAGTAATTTGCCACTTTGAATGAGAATGTGCTTGCTTACAGCAACGTGCTATATGTTCTGAATGCCTGAATTGGGAATCTGTGTCAAAACTTTGTTAGAAATTATGTGATCCTTACCAGCTGGAAGTAAGGGAGATGGGGCATGAAGTTATTTCTAGGAGTTGGAGACATACCAAGTTTAGCTCAGTTCTGGGCATCTTTGAAATACCTATACAAACTTGTTCCTACATAGTAACTTGCCACTTTGAATGAGAATGTGCTTGCTTACAGCAACGTGCTACATGTTCTGAATGCCCGAATTGGGAATCTGTGTCAAAACTTTGTTAGGAATTATGTGATCCTTACTAGCTGGAAGTAAGGGAGATGGGGCATGAAGTTATTTCTAGGAGTTGGAGAAATACCAAGTTTAGCTCTGTTCTGGGCATCTTTGAAATACCTATACAAACTTGTTCCTTCATAGTAACTTGCCACTTTGAATGAGAATGTGCTTGCTTAAAGCAACGTGCTATATGTTCTGAATGCCCGAATTGGGAATCTGTGTCAAAACTTTGTTAGAAATTATGTGATCCTTAATAGATGGAAGTAAGGGAGATGGGGCATGAAGTTATTTCTAGGAGTTGGAGACATACAACGTTTAGCTCAGTTCTGGGCATCTTTGAAATACCTATACAAACTTGTTCCTACATAGTAACTTGCAACTTTGAATGAGAATGTGCTTGCTTACAGCAACGTGCTACATGTTCTGAATGTCCGAATTGGGAATCTGTGTCAAAACTTTGTTAGGAATTATGTGATCCTTACTAGCCTGAAGAAAGGGAGATGGGGCATGAAGTTATTTCTAGGAGTTGGACACATACCAAGTTTGGCTCAGTTCTGGGCATCTTTGAAATACCTATACAAACTTGTTCCTACATAGTAACTTGCCACTTTGAATGAGACTGTGCTTGCTTACAGCAACGTGCTATATGTTCTGAATGCCCGAATTGGGAATCTGTGTCAAAACTTTGTTAGGAATTATGTGATCCTTACTAGCTGGAAGTAAGGGAGATGTGGCATGAAGTTATTTCTAGGAGTTTGACATATACCATGTTTATCTCAGTTCTGGGCTTCTTTGAAATACCTATACAAACTTGTTCCTACATAGTAACTTGCAACTTTGAATGAGAATGTGCTTGCTTACAGCAAAGTGGTATATGTTCTGAATGCCCGAATTGGGAATCTGTGTCAAATCGTTGTTAGGAATTATGTGATCCTTACTAGCTGGAAGTAAGGGAGATGGGGCATGAAGTTATTTCTAGGAGTTGGAGACATACAACGTTTAGCTCAGTTCTGGGCATCTTTGAAATACCTATACAAACTTGTTCCTACATAGTAACTTGCCACTTTGAATGAGAATGTGCTTGCTTACAGCAACGTGCTATATGTTCTGAATGCCCGAATTGGGAATCTGTGTGAAAACTTTGTTAGGAATTATGTGATCCTTACTAGCTGTAAGTAAGGGAGATGGGGCATAAAGTTATTTCTAGGAGTTGGAGACATACAACGTTTAGCTAAGTTCTGGGCATCTTTGAAATATCTATACAAACTTGTTCCTACATAGTAACTTGCCACTTTGAATGAGAATGTGCTTGCTTACAGCAACGTGCTATATGTTCTGAATGCCCGAATTGGGAATCTGTGTGAAAACTTTGTTCGGAATTATGTGATCCTTACTAGCTGGAAGTAAGGGAGATGGGGCATGAAGTTATTTCTAGGAGTTGGACACATACCAAGTTTAGCTAAGTTCTGGGCATCTTTGAAATACCTATACAAACTTGTTCCTACATAGTAACTTGCCACTTTGAATGAGAATGTGCTTGCTTACAGCAACGTGCTATATGTTCTGAATGTCCGAATTGGGAATCTGTGTCAAAACTTTGTTAGAAATTATGTGATCCTTACTAGCCTGAAGAAAGGGAGATGGGGCATGAAGTTATTTCTAGGAGTTGGACACATACCAAGTTTGGCTCAGTTCTGGGCATCTTTGAAATACCTATACAAACTTGTTCCTACATAGTAACTTGCCACTTTGCATGAGACTGTGCTTGCTTACAGCAACGTGCTATATGTTCTGAATGCCCGAATTGGGAATCTGTGTCAAAACTTTGTTAGGAATTATGTGATCCTTACTAGCTGGAAGTAAGGGAGATGTGGCATGAAGTTATTTCTAGGAGTTTGACATATACCATGTTTATCTCAGTTCTGGGCATCTTTGAAATACCTATACAAACTTGTTCCTACATAGTAACTTGCAACTTTGAATGAGAATGTGCTTGCTTACAGCAACGTGGTATATGTTCTGAATGCCCGAATTGGGAATCTGTGTCAAATCTTTGTTAGGAATTATGTGATCCTTACTAGCTGGAAGTAAGGGAGATGGGGCATGAAGTTATTTCTAGGAGTTGGAGACATACAACGTTTAGCTCAGTTCTGGGCATCTTTGAAATACCTATACAAACTTGTTCCTACATAGTAACTTGCCACTTTGAATGAGAATGTGCTTGCTTACAGCAACGTGCTATATGTTCTGAATGCCCGAATTGGGAATCTGTGTGAAAACTTTGTTAGGAATTATGTGATCCTTACTAGCTGTAAGTAAGGGAGATGGGGCATAAAGTTATTTCTAGCAGTTGGAGACATACAACGTTTAGCTAAGTTCTGGGCATCTTTGAAATATCTATACAAACTTGTTCCTACATAGTAACTTGCCACTTTGAATGAGAATGTGCTTGCTTACAGCAGAGTGCTATATGTTCTGAATGCCCGAATTGGGAATCTGTGTGAAAACTTTGTTCGGAATTATGTGATCCTTACTAGCTGGAAGTAAGGGAGATGGGGCATGAAGTTATTTCTAGGAGTTGGACACCTACCAAGTTTAGCTAAGTTCTTGGCATCTTTGAAATACCTATACAAACTTGTTCCTACATAGTAACTTGCCACTTTGAATGAGAATGTGCTTGCTTACAGCAACATGCTATATGTTCTGAATGCCTGAATTGGGAATCTGTGTCAAAACTTTGTTAGAAATTATGTGATCCTTACTAGCTGGAAGTAAGGGAGATGGGGCATGAAGTTATTTCTAGGAGTTGGAGACATACCAAGATTAGGTCAGTTCTGGGCATCTTTGAAATACCTATACAAACTTGCTCCTACATAGTAACTTGCAACTTTGAATGAGAATGTGCTTGCTTACAGCAACGTGCTACATGTTCTGAATGCCCGAATTGGGAATCTGTGTCAAAACTTTGTTAGGAATTATGTGATCCTTACTAGCTAGAAGTAAGGGAGATGGGGCATGAAGTTATTTCTAGGAGTTGGACACATGCCAAGTTTAGCTCAGTTCTGGGCATCTTTGAAATACCTATACAAACTTGTTCCTACATAGTAACTTGCAACTTTGAATGAGAATGTGCTTGCTTACAGCAACGTGCTATAAGTTCTGAATGCCCGAATTGGGAATCTGTGTCAAAACTTTGTTAGGAATTATGTGATCCTTACTAGCTGGAAGTAAGGGAGATGGGGCATGAAGTTATTTCTAGAGGCTGGACACATACCAAGTTTAGCTCAGTTCTGGGCATCTTTGAAATACCTATACAAACTTGTTCCTACATAGTAACTTGCCACTTTGAATGAGAATGTGCTTGCTTACAGCAACGTGCTATATGTTCTGAATGCCCGAATTGGGAATCTGTGTCAAATCTTTGTTAGGAATTATGTGATCCTTACTAGCTGAAAGTAAGGGAGATGGGGCATGAAGTTATTTGTAGGAGTTGGAGACATACCAAGTTCATCTCAGTTCTGGGCATCCTTGAAATACCTATACAAACTTGTTCCTACATAGTAACTTGCAACTTTGAATGAGAATGTGCTTGCTTACAGCAACGTGCTACATGTTCTGAATGCCCGAATTGGGAATCTGTGTCAAAACTTTGTTAGAAATTATGTGATCCTTACTAGCTGGAAGTAAGGGAGATGGGGCATGAAGTTATTTCTAGGGGTTGGAGACATACAACGTTTAGCTCAGTTCTGGGCATCTTTGAAATACCTATACAAACTTGTTCCTACATAGTAACTTGCAACTTTGAATGAGAATGTGCTTGCTTACAGCAACGTGCTACATGTTCTGAATGCCCGAATTGGGAATCTGTGTCAAAACTTTGTTAGGAATTATGTGATCCTTACTAGCTGGAAGTAAGGGAGATGGGGCATGAAGTTATTTCTAGGAGTTGGAGAAATATCAAGTTTAGCTCTGTTCTGGGCATCTTTAAAATACCTATACAAACTTGTTCCTACATAGTAACTTGCAACTTTGAATGAGAATGTGCTTGCTTACAGCAACGTGCTATATGTTCTGAATGCCCGAATTGGGAATCTGTGTCAAAACTTTGTTAGAAATTATGTGATCCTTACTAGCTGGAAGTAAGGGAGATGGGGCATAAAGTTATTTCTAGGAGTTGGAGACATACAACGTTTAGCTAAGTTCTGGGCATCTTTGAAATACCTATACAAACTTGTTCCTACATAGTAACTTGCCACTTTGAATGAGAATGTGCTTGCTTACAGCAACGTGCTACATGTTCTGAATGCCCGAATTGGGAATCTGTGTCAAAACTTTGTTCGGAATTATGTGATCCTTACTAGCTGGAAGTAAGGGAGATGGGGCATGAAGTTATTTCTAGGAGGTGGACACATACCAAGTTTAGCTAAGTTCTTGGCATCTTTGAAATACCTATACAAACTTGTTCCTACATAGTAACTTGCCACTTTGAATGAGAATGTGCTTGCTTACAGCAACGTGCTATATGTTCTGAATGCCTGAATTGGGAATCTGTGTCAAAACTTTGTTAGAAATTATGTGATCCTTACTAGCTGGAAGTAAGGGTGATTGGGCATGAAGTTATTTCTAGGAGTTGGAGACATACAACGTTTAGGTCAGTTCTGGGCATCTTTGAAATACCTATACAAACTTGCTCCTACATAGTAACTTGCAACTTTGAATGAGAATGTGCTTGCTTACAGCAACGTGCTACATGTTCTGAATGCCCGAATTGGGAATCTGTGTCAAAACTTTGTTAGGAATTATGTGATCCTTACTAGCTAGAAGTAAGGGAGATGGGGCATTAAGTTATTTCTAGGAGTTGGACACATACCAAGTTTAGCTCAGTTCTGAGCATCTTTGAAATACCTATACAAACTTGTTCCTACATAGTAACTTGCAACTTTGAATGAGAATGTGCTTGCTTACAGCAACGTGCTATATGTTCTGAATGCCCGAATTGGGAATCTGTGTCAAAACTTTGTTAGGAATTATGTGATCCTTACTAGCTGGAAGTAAGGGAGATGGGGCATGAAGTTATTTCTAGAGGCTGGACACATACCAAGTTTAGCTCAGTTCTGGGCATCTTTGAAATACCTGTACAAACTTGTTCCTACATAGTAACTTGCCACTTTGAATGAGAATGTGCTTGCTTACAGCAACGTGCTATATGTTCTGAATGCCCGAATTGGGAATCTGTGTCAAAACTTTGTTAGGAATTATGTGATCCTTACTAGCTGGAAGTAAGGGAGATGGGGCATGAAGTTATTTGTAGGAGTTGGAGACATACCAAGTTCATCTCAGTTCTGGGCATCCTTGAAATACCTATACAAACTTGTTCCTACATAGTAACTTGCAACTTTGAATGAGAATGTGCTTGCTTACAGCAACGTGCTATAAGTTCTGAATGCCCGAATTGGGAATCTGTCTCAAAACATTCTTAGGAATTATGTGATCCTTACTAGCTGGAAGTAAGGGAGATGGGGCATGAAGTTATTTCTAGGAGTTGGACACATACCAAGTTTAGCTCAGTTCTGGGCATCTTTGAAATACCTATACAAACTTGTTCCTGCATAGTAACTTGCAACTTTGAATGAGAATGTGCTTTCTTACAGCAACGTGCTATATGTTCTGAATGCCCGAATTGGGAATCTGTGTCTAAACTTTGTTAGGAATTATGTGATCCTTAGTAGCTGGAAGTAAGGGAGATGGGGCATGAAGTTATTTCTAGGAGTTGGAGACATCCCAAGTTTAGCTCAGTACTGGGCATCTTTGAAATACCTATACAAACTTGTTCCTACATAGTAACTTGCAACTTTGAATGAGAATGTGCTTGCTTACAGCAAAGTGCTATATGTTCTGAATGCCCGAATTGGGAATCTGTGTCAAATCTTTGAAATTATGTGATCCTTACTAGATGGAAGTAAGGGAGATGGGGCTTGAAGTTATTTCTAGGAGTTGGAGACATACAACGTTTAGCTCAGTTCTGGGCATCTTTGAAATACCTATACAAACTTGTTCCTACATAGTAACTTGCAACTTTGAATGAGAATGTGCTTGCTTACAGCAACGTGCTATATGTTCTGAATGCCCGAATTGGGAATCTGTGTCAAAACTTTGTTAGGAATTATGTGATCCTTACTAGCTGGAAGTAAGGGAGATGGGGCATGAAGTTATTTCTAGGAGTTGGAGACATACCAAGTTTAGCTCAGTTCTGGGCATCTTTGAAATACCTATACAAACTTGTTCCTACATAGTAACTTGCAACTTTGAATGAGGAATGTGCTTGCTTACAGCAACGTGCTATATGTTCTGAATGCCCGAATTTGGAATCTGTGTCAAAACTTTGTTAGGAATTATGTGATCCTTACTAGCTGGAAGTAAGGGAGATGGGGCATGAAGTTATTTCTAGGAGTTGGACACATACCAAGTTTAGCTCAGTTCTGGGCATCTTTGAAATACCTATACAAACTTGTTCCTACATAGTAACTTGCAACTTTGAATGAGAATGTGCTTGCTTACAGCAACGTGCTATATGTTCTGAATGCCCGAATTGGGAATCTGTGTCAAAACTTTGTTAGGAATTATGTGATCCTTACTAGCTGGAAGTAAGGGAGATGGGGCATGAAGTTATTTCTAGAGGTTGGACACATACCAAGTTTAGTTCAGTTCTGGGCATCTTTGAAATACCTATACAAACTTGTTCCTACATAGTAACTTGCCACTTTGAATGAGAATGTGCTTACTTACAGCAACGTGCTACATGTTCTGAATGCCCGAATTGGGAATCTGTGTCAAAACTTTGTTAGGAATTATGTGATCCTTACTAGCTGGAAGTAAGGGAGATGGGGCATGAAGTTATTTCTAGGAGTTGGAGACATACCAAGTTTAGCTCAGTTCTGGGCATCTTTGAAATACCTATACAAACTTATTCCTACATAGTAACTTGCAACTTTGAATGAGAATGTGCTTGCTTACAGCAACGTGCTATATGTTCTGAATGCCCGAATTGGGAATCTGTGTCAAAACTTTGCTATGAATTATGTGATCCTTACTAGCTGGAAGTAAGGGAGATGGGGCATGAAGTTATTTCTAGGAGTTGGACACATACCAAGTTTAGCTCAGTTCTGGGCATCTTTGAAATACCTATACAAACTTGTTCCTACATAGTTACCTGCAACTTTGAATGAGAATGTGCTTGATTACAGCAACGTGCTATATGATCTGTATGCCCGAATTGGGAATCTGTGTCAAAACTTTGTTAGGAATTATGTGATCCTTACTAGCTGGAAGTAAGGGAGATGGGTCATGAAGTTATTTCTAGGAGTTGGAGACATACCAAGTTTAGCTCAGTTCTGGGCATCTTTGAAATACCTATACAAACTTGTTCCTACATAGTAACTTGCAACTTTGAATGAGAATGTGCTTGCTTACAGCAACGTGCTATATGTTCTGAATGCCCGAATTGGGAATCTGTGTCAAAACTTTGTTAGGAATTATGTGATCCTTAGTAGCTGGAAGTAAGGGAGATGGGGCATGAAGTTATTTCTAGGAGTTGGACACATACCAAGTTTAGGTCAGTTCTGGGCATCTTTGAAATACCTATACAAACTTGTTCCTACATAGTAACTTGCAACTTTGAATGAGAATGTGCTTGCTTACAGCAAAGTGCTATATGTTCTGAATGCCCGAATTGGGAATCTGTGTCAAAACTTTGAAATTATATGATCCTTACTAGATGGAAGTAAGGGAGATGGGGCATGAAGTTATTTCTAGAAGTTGGAGACATACAACGTTTAGCTCAGTTCTGGGCATCTTTGAAATACCTATACAAACTTGTTCCTACATAGTAACTTGCAACTTTGAATGAGAATGTGCTTGCTTACAGCAAAGTGCTATATGTTCTGAATGCCCGAATTGGGAATCTGTGTCAAAAATTTAAAATTATGTGATCCTTACTAGATGGAAGTAAGGGAGATGGGGCGTGAAGTTATTTCTAGGAGTTGGAGACATATAACGTTTAGCTCAGTTCTGGGCATCTTTGAAATACCTATACAAACTTGTTCCTGCATAGTAACTTGCAACTATGAATGAGAATGTGCTTGCTTACAGCAGCGTGCTATATGTTCTGAATGCCCGAATTGGGAATCTGTGTCAAAACTTTGTTAGGAATTATGTGATCCTTACTAGCTGGAAGTAAGGGAGATGGGGCATGAAGTTATTTCTAGGAGTTGGAGACATACCAAGTTTAGCTCAGTTCTGGGCATCTTTGAAATACCTATACAAACTTGTTCCTACATAGTAACTTGCAACTTTGAATGAGGAATGTGCTTGCTTACAGCAACGTGCTATATGTTCTGAATGCCCGAATTGGGAATCTGTGTCAAAACTTTGTTAGGAATTATGTGATCCTTACTAGCTGGAAGTAAGGGAGATGGGGCATGAAGTTATTTCTAGGAGTTGGAGACATACCAAGTTTAGCTCAGTTCTGGGCATCTTTGAAATACCTATACAAACTTGTTCCTACATAGTAACTTGCCACTTTGAATGAGAATTTGCTTACATCAGCAAACCGCTATATGTTCTGAATGCCCGAATTGGAAATCTGTGTCAAAACTTTGTTAGGAATTATGTGATCCTTAGTAGCTGGAAGTAAGGGAGATGGGGCATGAAGTTATTTCTAGGAGTTGGAGACATACCAAGTTTAGCTAAGTTCTGGGCATCTTTGAAATACCTATACAAACTTGTTCCTACATAGTAACTTGCAACTTTGAATGAGAATGTGCTTGCTTACAGCAACGTGCTATATGTTCTGAATGCCCGAATTGGGAATCTGTGTCAAATCTTTGTTAGGAATTATGTGATTCTTACTAGCTGGAAGTAAGGGAGATGGGGCATGAAGTTATTTCTAGGAGTTGGACACATACAACGTTTAGCTCAGTTCTGGGCATCTTTGAAATACCTATACAAACTTGTTCCTACATAGCAACTTGCAACTTTGAATGAGAATGTGCTTGCTTACAGCAACGTGCTATATGTTCTGAATGCCCGAATTGGGAATCTGTGTCAAAACTTTGTTAGAAATTATGTGATCCTTACTAGCCTGAAGTAAGGGAGATGGGGCATGAAGTTATTTCTAGGAGTTGGAGACATACAACGTTTAGCTCAGTTCTGGGCATCTTTGAAATACCTATACAAACTTGTTCCTACATAGTAACTTGCCACTTTGAATGAGAATGTTCTTACTTCAGCAACGCGCTATATGTTCTGAATGCCCGAATTGGAAATCTGTGTCAAAACTTTGTTAGGAATTATGTGATCCTTAGTAGCTGGAAGTAAGGGAGATGGGGCATGAAGTTATTTCTAGGAGTTGGAGACATACCAAGTTTAGCTCAGTTCTGGGCATCTTTGAAATACCTATACAAACTTGTTCCTACATAGTAACTTGCAACTTTGAATGAGAATGTGCTTCCTTACAGCAACGTGCTATATGTTCTGAATGCCCGAATTGGGAATCTGTGTCAAAACTTTGTTAGGAAATATGTGATTCTTACTAGCTGGAAGTAAGGGAGATGGGGCATGAAGTTATTTCTAGGAGTTGGACACATACAACGTTTAGCTCAGTTCTGGGCATCTTTGAAATACCTATACAAACTTGTTCCTACATAGCAACTTGCAACTTTGAATGAGAATGTGCTTGCTTACAGCAACGTGCTATATGTTCTGAATGCCCGAATTGGGAATCTGTGTCAAAACTTTGTTAGAAATTATGTGATCCTTGCTAGCTGGAAGTAAGGGAGATGGGGCATGAAGTTATTTCTAGGAGTTGGAGACATACATCGTTTAGGTCAGTTCTGGGCATCTTTGAAATACCTATACAAACTTGTCCTACATAGTAACTTGCAACTTTGAATGAGAATGTGGTTGCTTACAACAACGTGCTATATGTTCTGAATGCTCGAATTGGGAATCTGTGTCAAAATTTTGTTAGGAATTATGTGATCCTTACTAGCTGGAAGTAAGGGAGATGGGGCATGAAGTTATTTCTAGGAGTTGGACACATACCAAGTTTAGCTCAGTTCTGGGCATCTTTGAAATACCTATACAAACTTGTTCCTACATAGTAACTTGCAACATTGAATGAGAATGTGCTTGCTTACAGCAACGTGCTATATGTTCTGAATGCCCGAATTGGGAATCTGTGTCAAAACTTTGTTAGGAATTATGTGATCCTTACTAGCTGGAAGTAAGGGAGATGTGGCATGAAGTTATTTCTAGGAGTTTGACATATACCATGTTTATCTCAGTTCTGGGCATCTTTGAAATACCTATACAAACTTGTTCCTACATAGTAACTTGCAACTTTGAATGAGAATGTGCTTGCTTACAGCAAAGTGGTATATGTTCTGAATGCCCGAATTGGGAATCTGTGTCAAATCGTTGTTAGGAATTATGTGATCCTTACTAGCTGGAAGTAAGGGAGATGGGGCATGAAGTTATTTCTAGGAGTTGGAGACATACAACGTTTAGCTCAGTTCTGGGCATCTTTGAAATACCTATACAAACTTGTTCCTACATAGTAACTTGCAACTTTGAATGAGAATGTGCTTGCTTACAGCAAAGTGCTATATGTTCTGAATGCCCGAATTGGGAATCTGTGTCAAAAATTTGAAATTATGTGATCCTTACTAGATGGAAGTAAGGGAGATGGGGCTTGAAGTTATTTCTAGGAGTTGGAGACATATAACGTTTAGCTCAGTTCTGGGCATCTTTGAAATACCTATACAAACTTGTTCCTGCATAGTAACTTGCAACTATGAATGAGAATGTGCTTGCTTACAGCAGCGTGCTATATGTTCTGAATGCCCGAATTGGGAATCTGTGTCAAAACTTTGTTAGGAATTATGTGATCCTTACTAGCTGGAAGTAAGGGAGATGGGGCATGAAGTTATTTCTAGGAGTTGGAGACATACCAAGTTTAGCTCAGTTCTGGGCATCTTTGAAATACCTATACAAACTTGTTCCTACATAGTAACTTGCAACTTTGAATGAGGAATGTGCTTGCTTACAGCAACGTGCTATATGTTCTGAATGCCCGAATTGGGAATCTGTGTCAAAACTTTGTTAGGAATTATGTGATCCTTACTAGCTGGAAGTAAGGGAGATGGGGCATGAAGTTATTTCTAGGAGTTGGAGACATACCAAGTTTAGCTCAGTTCTGGGCATCTTTGAAATACCTATACAAACTTGTTCCTACATAGTAACTTGCCACTTTGAATGAGAATTTGCTTACATCAGCAAACCGCTATATGTTCTGAATGCCCGAATTGGAAATCTGTGTCAAAACTTTGTTAGGAATTATGTGATCCTTAGTAGCTGGAAGTAAGGGAGATGGGGCATGAAGTTATTTCTAGGAGTTGGAGACATACCAAGTTTAGCTAAGTTCTGGGCATCTTTGAAATACCTATACAAACTTGTTCCTACATAGTAACTTGCAACTTTGAATGAGAATGTGCTTGCTTACAGCAACGTGCTATATGTTCTGAATGCCCGAATTGGGAATCTGTGTCAAAACTTTGTTAGGAATTATGTGATCCTTACTAGCTGGAAGTAAGGGAGATGGGGCATGAAGTTATTTCTAGGAGTTGGAGACATACCAAGTTTAGCTCAGTTCTGGGCATCTTTGAAATACCTATACAAACTTGTTCCTACATAGTAACTTGCAACTTTGAATGAGGAATGTGCTTGCTTACAGCAACGTGCTATATGTTCTGAATGCCCGAATTTGGAATCTGTGTCAAAACTTTGTTAGGAATTATGTGATCCTTACTAGCTGGAAGTAAGTGAGATGGGGCATGAAGTTATTTCTAGGAGTTGGACACATACCAAGTTTAGCTCAGTTCTGGGCATCTTTGAAATACCTATACAAACTTGTTCCTACATAGTAACTTGCAACTTTGAATGAGAATGTGCTTGCTTACAGCAACGTGCTATATGTTCTGAATGCCCGAATTGGGAATCTGTGTCAAAACTTTGTTAGGAATTATGTGATCCTTACTAGCTGGAAGTAAGGAAGATGGGGCATGAAGTTATTTCTAGAGGTTGGACACATACCAAGTTTAGTTCAGTTCTGGGCATCTTTGAAATACCTATACAAACTTGTTCCTACATAGTAACTTGCCACTTTGAATGAGAATGTGCTTACTTACAGCAACGTGCTACATGTTCTGAATGCCCGAATTGGGAATCTGTGTCAAAACTTTGTTAGGAATTATGTGATCCTTACTAGCTGGAAGTAAGGGAGATGGGGCATGAAGTTATTTCTAGGAGTTGGAGACATACCAAGTTTAGCTCAGTTCTGGGCATCTTTGAAATACCTATACAAACTTGTTCCTACATAGTAACTTGCAACTTTGAATGAGAATGTGCTTGCTTACAGCAACGTGCTATATGTTCTGAATGCCCGAATTGGGAATCTGTGTCAAAACTTTGTTAGGAATTATGTGATCCTTACTAGCTGGAAGTAAGGGAGATGGGGCATGAAGTTATTTCTAGGAGTTGGACACATACCAAGTTTAGCTCAGTTCTGGGCATCTTTGAAATACCTATACAAACTTGTTCCTACATAGTTACCTGCAACTTTGAATGAGAATGTGCTTGATTACAGCAACGTGCTATATGATCTGTATGCCCGAATTGGGAATCTGTGTCAAAACTTTGTTAGGAATTATGTGATCCTTACTAGCTGGAAGTAAGGGAGATGGGTCATGAAGTTATTTCTAGGAGTTGGAGACATACCAAGTTTAGCTCAGTTCTGGGCATCTTTGAAATACCTATACAAACTTGTTCCTACATAGTAACTTGCAACTTTGAATGAGAATGTGCTTGCTTACAGCAACGTGCTATATGTTCTGAATGCCCGAATTGGGAATCTGTGTCAAAACTTTGTTAGGAATTATGTGATCCTTAGTAGCTGGAAGTAAGGGAGATGGGGCATGATGTTATTTCTAGGAGTTGGACACATACCAAGTTTAGGTCAGTTCTGGGCATCTTTGAAATACCTATACAAACTTGTTCCTACATAGTAACTTGCAACTTTGAATGAGAATGTGCTTGCTTACAGCAAAGTGCTATATGTTCTGAATGCCCGAATTGGGAATCTGTGTCAAAACTTTGAAATTATATGATCCTTACTAGATGGAAGTAAGGGAGATGGGGCATGAAGTTATTTCTAGGAGTTGGAGACATACAACGTTTAGCTCAGTTCTGGGCATCTTTGAAATACCTATACAAACTTGTTCCTACATAGTAACTTGCAACTTTGAATGAGAATGTGCTTGCTTACAGCAAAGTGCTATATGTTCTGAATGCCCGAATTGGGAATCTGTGTCAAAAATTTGAAATTATGTGATCCTTACTAGATGGAAGTAAGGGAGATGGGGCTTGAAGTTATTTCTAGGAGTTGGAGACATATAACGTTTAGCTCAGTTCTGGGCATCTTTGAAATACCTATACAAACTTGTTCCTGCATAGTAACTTGCAACTATGAATGAGAATGTGCTTGCTTACAGCAGCGTGCTATATGTTCTGAATGCCCGAATTGGGAATCTGTGTCAAAACTTTGTTAGGAATTATGTGATCCTTACTAGCTGGAAGTAAGGGAGATGGGGCATGAAGTTATTTCTAGGAGTTGGAGACATACCAAGTTTAGCTCAGTTCTGGGCATCTTTGAAATACCTATACAAACTTGTTCCTACATAGTAACTTGCAACTTTGAATGAGAATGTGCTTGCTTACAGCAACGTGCTATATGTTGTGAATGCCCGAATTGGGAATCTGTGTCAAAACTTTGTTAGGAATTATGTGATCCTTACTAGCTGGAAGTAAGGGAGATGGGGCATGAAGTTATTTCTAGGAGTTGGAGACATACCAAGTTTAGCTCAGTTCTGGGCATCTTTGAAATACCTATACAAACTTGTTCCTACATAGTAACTTGCCACTTTGAATGAGAATTTGCTTACATCAGCAAACCGCTATATGTTCTGAATGCCCGAATTGGAAATCTGTGTCAAAACTTTGTTAGGAATTATGTGATCCTTAGTAGCTGGAAGTAAGGGAGATGGGGCATGAAGTTATTTCTAGGAGTTGGAGACATACCAAGTTTAGCTAAGTTCTGGGCATCTTTGAAATACCTATACAAACTTGTTCCTACATAGTAACTTGCAACTTTGAATGAGAATGTGCTTGCTTACAGCAACGTGCTATATGTTCTGAATGCCCGAATTGGGAATCTGTGTCAAATCTTTGTTAGGAATTATGTGATTCTTACTAGCTGGAAGTAAGGGAGATGGGGCATGAAGTTATTTCTAGGAGTTGGACACATACAACGTTTAGCTCAGTTCTGGGCATCTTTGAAATACCTATACAAACTTGTTCCTACATAGCAACTTGCAACTTTGAATGAGAATGTGCTTGCTTACAGCAACGTGCTATATGTTCTGAATGCCCGAATTGGGAATCTGTGTCAAAACTTTGTTAGAAATTATGTGATCCTTACTAGCCTGAAGTAAGGGAGATGGGGCATGAAGTTATTTCTAGGAGTTGGAGACATACAACGTTTAGCTCAGTTCTGGGCATCTTTGAAATACCTATACAAACTTGTTCCTACATAGTAACTTGCCACTTTGAATGAGAATGTGCTTACTTCAGCAACGCGCTATATGTTCTGAATGCCCGAATTGGAAATCTGTGTCAAAACTTTGTTAGGAATTATGTGATCCTTAGTAGCTGGAAGTAAGGGAGATGGGGCATGAAGTTATTTCTAGGAGTTGGAGACATACCAAGTTTAGCTCAGTTCTGGGCATCTTTGAAATACCTATACAAACTTGTTCCTACATAGTAACTTGCAACTTTGAATGAGAATGTGCTTCCTTACAGCAACGTGCTATATGTTCTGAATGCCCGAATTGGGAATCTGTGTCAAAACTTTGTTAGGAAATATGTGATTCTTACTAGCTGGAAGTAAGGGAGATGGGGCATGAAGTTATTTCTAGGAGTTGGACACATACAACGTTTAGCTCAGTTCTGGGCATCTTTGAAATACCTATACAAACTTGTTCCTACATAGCAACTTGCAACTTTGAATGAGAATGTGCTTGCTTACAGCAACGTGCTATATGTTCTGAATGCCCGAATTGGGAATCTGTGTCAAAACTTTGTTAGAAATTATGTGATCCTTGCTAGCTGGAAGTAAGGGAGATGGGGCATGAAGTTATTTCTAGGAGTTGGAGACATACATCGTTTAGGTCAGTTCTGGGCATCTTTGAAATACCTATACAAACTTGTCCTACATAGTAACTTGCAACTTTGAATGAGAATGTGCTTGCTTACAACAACGTGCTATATGTTCTGAATGCTCGAATTGGGAATCTGTGTCAAAATTTTGTTAGGAATTATGTGATCCTTACTAGCTGGAAGTAAGGGAGATGGGGCATGAAGTTATTTCTAGGAGTTGGACACATACCAAGTTTAGCTCAGTTCTGGGCATCTTTGAAATACCTATACAAACTTGTTCCTACATAGTAACTTGCAACATTGAATGAGAATGTGCTTGCTTACAGCAACGTGCTATATGTTCTGAATGCCCGAATTGGGAATCTGTGTCAAAACTTTGTTAGGAATTATGTGATCCTTACTAGCTGGAAGTAAGGGAGATGTGGCATGAAGTTATTTCTAGGAGTTTGACATATACCATGTTTATCTCAGTTCTGGGCATCTTTGAAATACCTATACAAACTTGTTCCTACATAGTAACTTGCAACTTTGAATGAGAATGTGCTTGCTTACAGCAAAGTGGTATATGTTCTGAATGCCCGAATTGGGAATCTGTGTCAAATCGTTGTTAGGAATTATGTGATCCTTACTAGCTGGAAGTAAGGGAGATGGGGCATGAAGTTATTTCTAGGAGTTGGAGACATACAACGTTTAGCTCAGTTCTGGGCATCTTTGAAATACCTATACAAACTTGTTCCTACATAGTAACTTGCCACTTTGAATGAGAATGTGCTTGCTTACAGCAACGTGCTATATGTTCTGAATGCCCGAATTGGGAATCTGTGTGAAAACTTTGTTAGGAATTATGTGATCCTTACTAGCTGTAAGTAAGGGAGATGGGGCATAAAGTTATTTCTAGGAGTTGGAGACATACAACGTTTAGCTAAGTTCTGGGCATCTTTGAAATATCTATACAAACTTGTTCCTACATAGTAACTTGCCACTTTGAATGAGAATGTGCTTGCTTACAGCAACGTGCTATATGTTCTGAATGCCCGAATTGGGAATCTGTGTGAAAACTTTGTTCGGAATTATGTGATCCTTAGTAGCTGGAAGTAAGGGAGATGGGGCATGAAGTTATTTCTAGGAGTTGGACACATACCAAGTTTAGCTAAGTTCTGGGCATCTTTGAAATACCTATACAAACTTGTTCCTACATAGTAACTTGCCACTTTGAATGAGAATGTGCTTGCTTACAGCAACGTGCTATATGTTCTGAACGCCTGAATTGGGAATCTGTGTCAAAACTTTGTTAGAAATTATGTGATCCTTACTAGCTGGAAGTAAGGGAGATGGGGCATGAAGTTATTTCTAGGAGTTGGAGACATACCAAGTTTAGCTCAGTTCTCGGCATCTTTGAAATACCTATACAAACTTGTTCCTACATAGTAACTTGCCACTTTGAATGAGAATGTGCTTGCTTACAGCAACGTGCTACATGTTCTGAATGCCCGAATTGGGAATCTGTGTCAAAACTTTGTTAGGAATCATGTGATCCTTACTAGCTGGAAGTAAGGGAGATGGGGCATGAAGTTATTTCTAGGAGTTGGAGAAATACCAAGTTTAGCTCTGTTCTGGGCACCTTTAAAATACCTATACAAACTTGTTCCTTCATAGTAACTTGCCACTTTGAATGAGAATGTGCTTGCTTACAGCAACGTGCTATATGTTCTGAATGCCCGAATTGGGAATCTGTGTCAAAACTTTGTTAGAAATTATGTGATCCTTAATAGATGGAAGTAAGGGAGATGGGGCATGAAGTTATTTCTAGGAGTTGGAGACATACAACGTTTAGCTCAGTTCTGGGCATCTTTGAAATACCTATACAAACTTGTTCCTACATAGTAACTTGCAACTTTGAATGAGAATGTGCTTGCTTACAGCAACGTGCTACATGTTCTGAATGTCCGAATTGGGAATCTGTGTCAAAACTTTGTTAGGAATTATGTGATCCTTACTAGCCTGAAGAAAGGGAGATGGGGCATGAAGTTATTTCTAGGAGTTGGACACATACCAAGTTTGGCTCAGTTCTGGGCATCTTTGAAATACCTATACAAACATGTTCCTACATAGTAACTTGCCACTTTGCATGAGACTGTGCTTGCTTACAGCAACGTGCTATATGTTCTGAATGCCCGAATTGGGAATCTGTGTCAAAACTTTGTTAGGAATTATGTGATCCTTACTAGCTGGAAGTAAGGGAGATGTGGCATGAAGTTATTTCTAGGAGTTTGACATATACCATGTTTATCTCAGTTCTGGGCATCTTTGAAATACCTATACAAACTTGTTCCTACATAGTAACTTGCAACTTTGAATGAGAATGTGCTTGCTTACAGCAACGTTTTATATGTTCTGAATGCCCGAATTGGGAATCTGTGTCAAATCTTTGTTAGGAATTATGTGATCCTTACTAGCTGGAAGTAAGGGAGATGGGGCATGAAGTTATTTCTAGGAGTTGGAGACATACAACGTTTAGCTCAGTTCTGGGCATCTTTGAAATACCTATACAAACTTGTTCCTACATAGTAACTTGCCACTTTGAATGAGAATGTGCTTGCTTACAGCAACGTGCTATATGTTCTGAATGCCCGAATTGGGAATCTGTGTGAAAACTTTGTTAGGAATTATGTGATCCTTACTAGCTGTAAGTAAGGGAGATGGGGCATAAAGTTATTTCTAGGAGTTGGAGACATACAACGTTTAGCTAAGTTCTGGGCATCTTTGAAATATCTATACAAACTTGTTCCTACATAGTAACTTGCCACTTTGAATGAGAATGTGCTTGCTTACAGCAACGTGCTATATGTTCTGAATGCCCGAATTGGGAATCTGTGTGAAAACTTTGTTCGGAATTATGTGATCCTTACTAGCTGGAAGTAAGGGAGATGGGGCATGAAGTTATTTCTAGGAGTTGGACACCTACCAAGTTTAGCTAAGTTCTTGGCATCTTTGAAATACCTATACAAACTTGTTCCTACATAGTAACTTGCCACTTTGAATGAGAATGTGCTTGCTTACAGCAACATGCTATATATTCTGAATGCCTGAATTGGCAATCTGTGTCAAAACTTTGTTAGAAATTATGTGATCCTTACTAGCTGGAAGTAAGGGAGATGGGGCATGAAGTTATTTCTAGGAGTTGGAGACATACCAAGATTAGGTCAGTTCTGGGCATCTTTGAAATACCTATACAAACTTGCTCCTACATAATAACTTGCAACTTTGAATGAGAATGTGCTTGCTTACAGCAACGTGCTACATGTTCTGAATGCCCGAATTGGGAATCTGTGTCAAAACTTTGTTAGGAATTATGTGATCCTTACTAGCTAGAAGTAAGGGAGATGGGGCATGAAGTTATTTCTAGGAGTTGGACACATGCCAAGTTTAGCTCAGTTCTGGGCATCTTTGAAATACCTATACAAACTTGTTCCTACATAGTAACTTGCAACTTTGAATGAGAATGTGCTTGCTTACAGCAACGTGCTATAAGTTCTGAATGCCCGAATTGGGAATCTGTGTCAAAACTTTGTTAGGAATTATGTGATCCTTACTAGCTGGAAGTAAGGGAGATGGGGCATGAAGTTATTTCTAGAGGCTGGACACATACCAAGTTTAGCTCAGTTCTGGGCATCTTTGAAATACCTATACAAACTTGTTCCTACATAATAACTTGCAACTTTGAATGAGAATGTGCTTGCTTACAGCAACGTGCTATATGTTCTGAATGCCCGAATTGGGAATCTGTGTCAAAACTTTGTTAGGAATTATGTGATCCTTACTAGCTGGAAGTAAGGGAGATGGGGCATGAAGTTATTTCTAGAGGCTGGACACATACCAAGTTTAGCTCAGTTCTGGGCATCTTTGAAATACCTGTACAAACTTGTTCCTACATAGTAACTTGCCACTTTGAATGAGAATGTGCTTGCTTACAGCAACGTGCTATATGTTCTGAATGCCCGAATTGGGAATCTGTGTCAAAACTTTGTTAGGAATTATGTGATCCTTACTAGCTGGAAGTAAGGGAGATGGGGCATGAAGTTATTTGTAGGAGTTGGAGACATACCAAGTTCATCTCAGTTCTGGGCATCCTTGAAATACCTATACAAACTTGTTCCTACATAGTAACTTGCAACTTTGAATGAGAATGTGCTTGCTTACAGCAACGTGCTATAAGTTCTGAATGCCCGAATTGGGAATCTGTGTCAAAACATTCTTAGGAATTATGTGATCCTTACTAGCTGGAAGTAAGGGAGATGGGGCATGAAGTTATTTCTAGGAGTTGGACACATACCAAGATTAGCTCAGTTCTGGGCATCTTTGAAATACCTATACAAACTTGTTCCTACATAGTAACTTGCAACTTTGAATGAGAATGTGCTTGCTTACAGCAACGTGCTATATGTTCTGAATGCCCGAATTGGGAATCTGTGTCTAAACTTTGTTAGGAATTATGTGATCCTTAGTAGCTGGAAGTAAGGGAGATGGGGCATGAAGTTATTTCTAGGAGTTGGAGACATCCCAAGTTTAGCTCAGTACTGGGCATCTTTGAAATACCTATACAAACTTGTTCCTACATAGTAACTTGCAACTTTGAATGAGAATGTGCTTGCTTACAGCAAAGTGCTATATGTTCTGAATGCCCGAATTGGGAATCTGTGTCAAATCTTTGAAATTATGTGATCCTTACTAGATGGAAGTAAGGGAGATGGGGCTTGAAGTTATTTCTAGGAGTTGGAGACATACAACGTTTAGCTCAGTTCTGGGCATCTTTGAAATACCTATACAAACTTGTTCCTACATAGTAACTTGCAACTTTGAATGAGAATGTGCTTGCTTACAGCAACGTGCTATATGTTCTGAATGCCCGAATTGGGAATCTGTGTCAAAACTTTGTTAGGAATTATGTGATCCTTACTAGCTGGAAGTAAGGGAGATGGGGCATGAAGTTATTTCTAGGAGTTGGAGACATACCAAGTTTAGCTCAGTTCTGGGCATCTTTGAAATACCTATACAAACTTGTTCCTACATAGTAACTTGCAACTTTGAATGAGGAATGTGCTTGCTTACAGCAACGTGCTATATGTTCTGAATGCCCGAATTGGGAATCTGTGTCAAAACTTTGTTAGGAATTATGTGATCCTTACTAGCTGGAAGTAAGGGAGATGGGGCATGAAGTTATTTCTAGAGGTTGGACACATACCAAGTTTAGTTCAGTTCTGGGCATCTTTGAAATACCTATACAAACTTGTTCCTACATAGTAACTTGCCACTTTGAATGAGAATGTGCTTACTTACAGCAACGTGCTACATGTTCTGAATGCCCGAATTGGGAATCTGTGTCAAAACTTTGTTAGGAATTATGTGATCCTTACTAGCTGGAAGTAAGGGAGATGGGGCATGAAGTTATTTCTAGGAGTTGGAGACATACCAAGTTTAGCTCAGTTCTGGGCATCTTTGAAATACCTATACAAACTTGTTCCTACATAGTAACTTGCAACTTTGAATGAGAATGTGCTTGCTTACAGCAACGTGCTATATGTTCTGAATGCCCGAATTGGGAATCTGTGTCAAAACTTTGCTATGAATTATGTGATCCTTACTAGCTGGAAGTAAGGGAGATGGGGCATGAAGTTATTTCTAGGAGTTGGACACATACCAAGTTTAGCTCAGTTCTGGGCATCTTTGAAATACCTATACAAACTTGTTCCTACATAGTTACCTGCAACTTTGAATGAGAATGTGCTTGATTACAGCAACGTGCTATATGATCTGTATGCCCGAATTGGGAATCTGTGTCAAAACTTTGTTAGGAATTATGTGATCCTTACTAGCTGGAAGTAAGGGAGATGGGGCATGAAGTTATTTCTAGGAGTTGGAGACATACCAAGTTTAGCTCAGTTCTGGGCATCTTTGAAATACCTATACAAACTTGTTCCTACATAGTAACTTGCAACTTTGAATGAGAATGTGCTTGCTTACAGCAACGTGCTATATGTTCTGAATGCCCGAATTGGGAATCTGTGTCAAAACTTTGTTAGGAATTATGTGATCCTTAGTAGCTGGAAGTAAGGGAGATGGGGCATGAAGTTATTTCTAGGAGTTGGACACATACCAAGTTTAGGTCAGTTCTGGGCATCTTTGAAATACCTATACAAACTTGTTCCTACATAGTAACTTGCAACTTTGAATGAGAATGTGCTTGCTTACAGCAAAGTGCTATATGTTCTGAATGCCCGAATTGGGAATCTGTGTCAAAACTTTGAAATTATATGATCCTTACTAGATGGAAGTAAGGGAGATGGGGCATGAAGTTATTTCTAGGAGTTGGAGACATACAACGTTTAGCTCAGTTCTGGGCATCTTTGAAATACCTATACAAACTTGTTCCTACATAGTAACTTGCAACTTTGAATGAGAATGTGCTTGCTTACAGCAAAGTGCTATATGTTCTGAATGCCCGAATTGGGAATCTGTGTCAAAAATTTGAAATTATGTGATCCTTACTAGATGGAAGTAAGGGAGATGGGGCTTGAAGTTATTTCTAGGAGTTGGAGACATATAACGTTTAGCTCAGTTCTGGGCATCTTTGAAATACCTATACAAACTTGTTCCTGCATAGTAACTTGCAACTATGAATGAGAATGTGCTTGCTTATGGCAGCGTGCTATATGTTCTGAATGCCCGAATTGGGAATCTGTGTCAAAACTTTGTTAGGAATTATGTGATCCTTACTAGCTGGAAGTAAGGGAGATGGGGCATGAAGTTATTTCTAGGAGTTGGAGACATACCAAGTTTAGCTCAGTTCTGGGCATCTTTGAAATACCTATACAAACTTGTTCCTACATAGTAACTTGCAACTTTGAATGAGGAATGTGCTTGCTTACAGCAACGTGCTATATGTTCTGAATGCCCGAATTGGGAATCTGTGTCAAAACTTTGTTAGGAATTATGTGATCCTTACTAGCTGGAAGTAAGGGAGATGGGGCATGAAGTTATTTCTAGGAGTTGGACACCTACCAAGTTTAGCTAAGTTCTTGGCATCTTTGAAATACCTATACAAACTTGTTCCTACATAGTAACTTGCCACTTTGAATGAGAATGTGCTTGCTTACAGCAACATGCTATATGTTCTGAATGCCTGAATTGGGAATCTGTGTCAAAACTTTGTTAGAAATTATGTGATCCTTACTAGCTGGAAGTAAGGGAGATGGGGCATGAAGTTATTTCTAGGAGTTGGAGACATACCAAGATTAGGTAAGTTCTGGGCATCTTTGAAATACCTATACAAACTTGCTCCTACATAATAACTTGCAACTTTGAATGAGAATGTGCTTGCTTACAGCAACGTGCTACATGTTCTGAATGCCCGAATTGGGAATCTGTGTCAAAACTTTGTTAGGAATTATGTGATCCTTACTAGCTAGAAGTAAGGGAGATGGGTGCATGAAGTTATTTCTAGGAGTTGGACACATGCCAAGTTTAGCTCAGTTCTGGGCATCTTTGAAATACCTATACAAACTTGTTCCTACATAGTAACTTGCAACTTTGAATGAGAATGTGCTTGCTTACAGCAACGTGCTATAAGTTCTGAATGCCCGAATTGGGAATCTGTGTCAAAACTTTGTTAGGAATTATGTGATCCTTACTAGCTGGAAGTAAGGGAGATGGGGCATGAAGTTATTTCTAGAGGCTGGACACATACCAAGTTTAGCTCAGTTCTGGGCATCTTTGAAATACCTATACAAACTTGTTCCTACATAGTAACTTGCCACTTTGAATGAGAATGTGCTTGCTTACAGCAACGTGCTATATGTTCTGAATGCCCGAATTGGGAATCTGTGTCAAATCTTTGTTAGGAATTATGTGATCCTTACTAGCTGAAAGTAAGGGAGATGGGGCATGAAGTTATTTGTAGGAGTTGGACACATACCAAGTTTAGGTCAGTTCTGGGCATCTTTGAAATACCTATACAAACTTGTTCCTACATAGTAACTTGCAACTTTGAATGAGAATGTGCTTGCTTACAGCAAAGTGCTATATGTTCTGAATGCCCGAATTGGGAATCTGTGTCAAAACTTTGAAATTATATGATCCTTACTAGATGGAAGTAAGGGAGATGGGGCATGAAGTTATTTCTAGGAGTTGGAGACATACAACGTTTAGCTCAGTTCTGGGCATCTTTGAAATACCTATACAAACTTGTTCCTACATAGTAACTTGCAACTTTGAATGAGAATGTGCTTGCTTACAGCAAAGTGCTATATGTTCTGAATGCCCGAATTGGGAATCTGTGTCAAAAATTTGAAATTATGTGATCCTTACTAGATGGAAGTAAGGGAGATGGGGCTTGAAGTTATTTCTAGGAGTTGGAGACATATAACGTTTAGCTCAGTTCTGGGCATCTTTGAAATACCTATACAAACTTGTTCCTGCATAGTAACTTGCAACTATGAATGAGAATGTGCTTGCTTATGGCAGCGTGCTATATGTTCTGAATGCCCGAATTGGGAATCTGTGTCAAAACTTTGTTAGGAATTATGTGATCCTTACTAGCTGGAAGTAAGGGAGATGGGGCATGAAGTTATTTCTAGGAGTTGGAGACATACCAAGTTTAGCTCAGTTCTGGGCATCTTTGAAATACCTATACAAACTTGTTCCTACATAGTAACTTGCAACTTTGAATGAGGAATGTGCTTGCTTACAGCAACGTGCTATATGTTCTGAATGCCCGAATTGGGAATCTGTGTCAAAACTTTGTTAGGAATTATGTGATCCTTACTAGCTGGAAGTAAGGGAGATGGGGCATGAAGTTATTTCTAGGAGTTGGACACCTACCAAGTTTAGCTAAGTTCTTGGCATCTTTGAAATACCTATACAAACTTGTTCCTACATAGTAACTTGCCACTTTGAATGAGAATGTGCTTGCTTACAGCAACATGCTATATGTTCTGAATGCCTGAATTGGGAATCTGTGTCAAAACTTTGTTAGAAATTATGTGATCCTTACTAGCTGGAAGTAAGGGAGATGGGGCATGAAGTTATTTCTAGGAGTTGGAGACATACCAAGATTAGGTAAGTTCTGGGCATCTTTGAAATACCTATACAAACTTGCTCCTACATAATAACTTGCAACTTTGAATGAGAATGTGCTTGCTTACAGCAACGTGCTACATGTTCTGAATGCCCGAATTGGGAATCTGTGTCAAAACTTTGTTAGGAATTATGTGATCCTTACTAGCTAGAAGTAAGGGAGATGGGTGCATGAAGTTATTTCTAGGAGTTGGACACATGCCAAGTTTAGCTCAGTTCTGGGCATCTTTGAAATACCTATACAAACTTGTTCCTACATAGTAACTTGCAACTTTGAATGAGAATGTGCTTGCTTACAGCAACGTGCTATAAGTTCTGAATGCCCGAATTGGGAATCTGTGTCAAAACTTTGTTAGGAATTATGTGATCCTTACTAGCTGGAAGTAAGGGAGATGGGGCATGAAGTTATTTCTAGAGGCTGGACACATACCAAGTTTAGCTCAGTTCTGGGCATCTTTGAAATACCTATACAAACTTGTTCCTACATAGTAACTTGCCACTTTGAATGAGAATGTGCTTGCTTACAGCAACGTGCTATATGTTCTGAATGCCCGAATTGGGAATCTGTGTCAAATCTTTGTTAGGAATTATGTGATCCTTACTAGCTGAAAGTAAGGGAGATGGGGCATGAAGTTATTTGTAGGAGTTGGAGACATACCAAGTTCATCTCAGTTCTGGGCATCCTTGAAATACCTATACAAACTCTTCCTACATAGTAACTTGCAACTTTGAATGAGAATGTGCTTGCTTACAGCAACGTGCTACATGTTCTGAATGCCCGAATTGGGAATCTGTGTCTAAACTTTGTTAGAAATTATGTGATCCTTACTAGCTGGAAGTAAGGGAGATGGGGCATGAAGTTATTTCTAGGGGTTGGAGACATACAACGTTTAGCTCAGTTCTGGGCATCTTTGAAATACCTATACAAACTTGTTCCTACATAGTAACTTGCAACTTTGAATGAGAATGTGCTTGCTTACAGCAACGTGCTACATGTTCTGAATGCCCGAATTGGGAATCTGTGTCAAAACTTTGTTAGGAATTATGTGATCCTTACTAGCTGGAAGTAAGGGAGATGGGGCATGAAGTTATTTCTAGGAGTTGGAGAAATACCAAGTTTAGCTCTGTTCTGGGCATCTTTAAAATGCCTATACAAACTTGTTCCTACATAGTAACTTGCAACTTTGAATGAGAATGTGCTTGCTTACAGCAACGTGCTATATGTTCTGAATGCCCGAATTGGGAATCTGTGTCAAAACTTTGTTAGAAATTATGTGATCCTTAATAGATGGAAGTAAGGGAGATGGGGCATGAAGTTATTTCTAGGAGTTGGAGACATACCAAGTTTAGCTCAGTTCTGGGCATCTTTGAAATACCTATACAAACTTGTTCCTACATAGTAACTTGCAACTTTGAATGAGAATGTGCTTGCTTACAGCAACGTGGTATATGTTCTGAATGCCCGAATTGGGAATCTGTGTCAAATCTTTGTTAGGAATTATGTGATCCTTACTAGCTGGAAGTAAGGGAGATGGGGCATGAAGTTATTTCTAGGAGTTGGAGACATACAACGTTTAGCTCAGTTCTGGGCATCTTTGAAATACCTATACAAACTTGTTCCTACATAGTAACTTGCCACTTTGAATGAGAATGTGCTTGCTTACAGCAACGTGCTATATGTTCTCAATGCCCGAATTGGGAATCTGTGTGAAAACTTTGTTAGGAATTATGTGATCCTTACTAGCTGGAAGTAAGGGAGATGGGGCATAAAGTTATTTCTAGGAGTTGGAGACATACAACGTTTAGCTAAGTTCTGGGCATCTTTGAAATATCTATACAAACTTGTTCCTACATAGTAACTTGCCACTTTGAATGAGAATGTGCTTGCTTACAGCAACGTGCTATATGTTCTGAATGCCCGAATTGGGAATCTGTGTGAAAACTTTGTTCGGAATTATGTGATCCTTACTAGCTGGAAGTAAGGGAGATGGGGCATGAAGTTATTTCTAGGAGTTGGACACATACCAAGTTTAGCTAAGTTCTTGGCATCTTTGAAATACCTATACAAACTTGTTCCTACATAGTAACTTGCCACTTTGAATGAGAATGTGCTTGCTTACAGCAACGTGCTATATGTTCTGAATGCCTGAATTGGGAATCTGTGTCAAAACTTTGTTAGAAATTATGTGATCCTTACTAGCTGGAAGTAAGGGTGATGGGGCATGAAGTTATTTCTAGGAGTTGGAGACATACAACGTTTAGGTCAGTTCTGGGCATCTTTGAAATACCTATACAAACTTGCTCCTACATAGTAACTTGCAACTTTGAATGAGAATGTGCTTGCTTACAGCAACGTGCTACATGTTCTGAATGCCCGAATTGGGAATCTGTGTCAAAACTTTGTTAGGAATTATGTGATCCTTACTAGCTAGAAGTAAGGGAGATGGGGCATTGAGTTATTTCTAGGAGTTGGACACATACCAAGTTTAGCTCAGTTCTGAGCATCTTTGAAATACCTATACAAACTTGTTCCTACATAGTAACTTGCAACTTTGAATGAGAATGTGCTTGCTTACAGCAACGTGCTATATGTTCTGAATGCCCGAATTGGGAATCTGTGTCAAAACTTTGTTAGGAATTATGTGATCCTTACTAGCTGGAAGTAAGGGAGATGGGGCATGAAGTTATTTCTAGAGGCTGGACACATACCAAGTTTAGCTCAGTTCTGGGCATCTTTGAAATACCTGTACAAACTTGTTTCTACATAGTAACTTGCCACTTTGAATGAGAATGTGCTTGCTTACAGCAACGTGCTATATGTTCTGAATGCCCGAATTGGGAATCTGTGTCAAAACTTTGTTAGGAATTATGTGATCCTTACTAGCTGGAAGTAAGGGAGATGGGGCATGAAGTTATTTGTAGGAGTTGGAGACATACCAAGTTCATCTCAGTTCTGGGCATCCTTGAAATACCTATACAAACTTGTTCCTACATAGTAACTTGCAACTTTGAATGAGAATGTGCTTGCTTACAGCAACGTGCTATAAGTTCTGAATGCCCGAATTGGGAATCTGTGTCAAAACATTCTTAGGAATTATGTGATCCTTACTAGCTGGAAGTAAGGGAGATGGGGCATGAAGTTATTTCTAGGAGTTGGACACATACCAAGTTTAGCTCAGTTCTGGGCATCTTTGAAATACCTATACAAACTTGTTCCTACATAGTAACTTGCAACTTTGAATGAGAATGTGCTTGCTTACAGCAACGTGCTATATGTTCTGAATGCCCGAATTGGGAATCTGTGTCTAAACTTTGTTAGGAATTATGTGATCCTTAGTAGCTGGAAGTAAGGGAGATGGGGCATGAAGTTATTTCTAGGAGTTGGAGACATCCCAAGTTTAGCTCAGTACTGGGCATCTTTGAAATACCTATACAAACTTGTTCCTACATAGTAACTTGCAAGTTTGAATGAGAATGTGCTTGCTTACAGCAAAGTGCTATATGTTCTGAATGCCCGAATTGGGAATCTGTGTCAAATCTTTGAAATTATGTGATCCTTACTAGATGGAAGTAAGGGAGATGGGGCTTGAAGTTATTTCTAGGAGTTGGAGACATACAACGTTTAGCTCAGTTCTGGGCATCTTTGAAATACCTATACAAACTTGTTCCTACATAGTAACTTGCAACTTTGAATGAGAATGTGCTTGCTTACAGCAACGTGCTATATGTTCTGAATGCCCGAATTGGGAATCTGTGTCAAAACTTTGTTAGGAATTATGTGATCCTTACTAGCTGGAAGTAAGGGAGATGGGGCATGAAGTTATTTCTAGGAGTTGGAGACATACCAAGTTTAGCTCAGTTCTGGGCATCTTTGAAATACCTATACAAACTTGTTCCTACATAGTAACTTGCAACTTTGAATGAGGAATGTGCTTGCTTACAGCAACGTGCTATATGTTCTGAATGCCCGAATTTGGAATCTGTGTCAAAACTTTGTTAGGAATTATGTGATCCTTACTAGCTGGAAGTAAGGGAGATGGGGCATGAAGTTATTTCTAGGAGTTGGACACATACCAAGTTTAGCTCAGTTCTGGGCATCTTTGAAATACCTATACAAACTTGTTCCTACATAGTAACTTGCAACTTTGAATGAGAATGTGCTTGCTTACAGCAACGTGCTATATGTTCTGAATGCCCGAATTGGGAATCTGTGTCAAAACTTTGTTAGGAATTATGTGATCCTTACTAGCTGGAAGTAAGGGAGATGGGGCATGAAGTTATTTCTAGAGGTTGGACACATACCAAGTTTAGTTCAGTTCTGGGCATCTTTGAAATACCTATACAAACTTGTTCCTACATAGTAACTTGCCACTTTGAATGAGAATGTGCTTACTTACAGCAACGTGCTACATGTTCTGAATGCCCGAATTGGGAATCTGTTTCAAAACTTTGTTAGGAATTATGTGATCCTTACTAGCTGGAAGTAAGGGAGATGGGGCATGAAGTTATTTCTAGGAGTTGGAGACATACCAAGTTTAGCTCAGTTCTGGGCATCTTTGAAATACCTATACAAACTTGTTCCTACATAGTAACTTGCAACTTTGAATGAGAATGTGCTTGCTTACAGCAACGTGCTATATGTTCTGAATGCCCGAATTGGGAATCTGTGTCAAAACTTTGCTATGAATTATGTGATCCTTACTAGCTGGAAGTAAGGGAGATGGGGCATGAAGTTATTTCTAGGAGTTGGACACATACCAAGTGTAGCTCAGTTCTGGGCATCTTTGAAATACCTATACAAACTTGTTCCTACATAGTTACCTGCAACTTTGAATGAGAATGTGCTTGATTACAGCAACGTGCTATATGATCTGTATGCCCGAATTGGGAATCTGTGTCAAAACTTTGTTAGGAATTATGTGATCCTTACTAGCTGGAAGTAAGGGAGATGGGGCATGAAGTTATTTCTAGGAGTTGGAGACATACCAAGTTTAGCTCAGTTCTGGGCATCTTTGAAATACCTATACAAACTTGTTCCTACATAGTAACTTGCAACTTTGAATGAGAATGTGCTTGCTTACAGCAACGTGCTATATGTTCTGAATGCCCGAATTGTCAATCTGTCAAAACTTTGTTAGGAATTATGTGATCCTTAGTAGCTGGAAGTAAGGGAGATGGGGCATGAAGTTATTTCTAGGAGTTGGACACATACCAAGTTTAGGTCAGTTCTGGGCATCTTTGAAATACCTATACAAACTTGTTCCTACATAGTAACTTGCAACTTTGAATGAGAATGTGCTTGCTTACAGCAAAGTGCTATATGTTCTGAATGCCCGAATTGGGAATCTGTGTCAAAACTTTGAAATTATATGATCCTTACTAGATGGAAGTAAGGGAGATGGGGCATGAAGTTATTTCTAGGAGTTGGAGACATACAACGTTTAGCTCAGTTCTGGGCATCTTTGAAATACCTATACAAACTTGTTCCTACATAGTAACTTGCAACTTTGAATGAGAATGTGCTTGCTTACAGCAAAGTGCTATATGTTCTGAATGCCCGAATTGGGAATCTGTGTCAAAAATTTGAAATTATGTGATCCTTACTAGATGGAAGTAAGGGAGATGGGGCTTGAAGTTATTTCTAGGAGTTGGAGACATATAACGTTTAGCTCAGTTCTGGGCATCTTTGAAATACCTATACAAACTTGTTCCTGCATAGTAACTTGCAACTATGAATGAGAATGTGCTTGCTTACAGCAGCGTGCTATATGTTCTGAATGCCCGAATTGGGAATCTGTGTCAAAACTTTGTTAGGAATTATGTGATCCTTAGTAGCTGGAAGTAAGGGAGATGGGGCATGAAGTTATTTCTAGGAGTTGGAGACATACCAAGTTTAGCTCAGTTCTGGGCATCTTTGAAATACCTATACAAACTTGTTCCTACATAGTAACTTGCAACTTTGAATGAGAATGTGCTTGCTTACAGCAACGTGCTATATGTTCTGAATGCCCGAATTGGGAATCTGTGTCAAAACTTTGTTAGGAATTATGTGATCCTTACTAGCTGGAAGTAAGGGAGATGGGGCATGAAGTTATTTCTAGGAGTTGGACACATACCAAGTTTAGCTCAGTTCTGGGCATCTTTGAAATACCTGTACAAACTTGTTCCTACATAGTAACTTGCCACTTTGAATGAGAATGTGCTTGCTTACAGCAACGTGCTATATGTTCTGAATGCCCGAATTGGGAATCTGTGTCAAAACTTTGTTAGGAATTATGTGATCCTTACTAGCTGGAAGTAAGGGAGATGGGGCATGAAGTTATTTGTAGGAGTTGGAGACATACCAAGTTCATCTCAGTTCTGGGCATCCTTGAAATACCTATACAAACTTGTTCCTACATAGTAACTTGCAACTTTGAATGAGAATGTGCTTGCTTACAGCAACGTGCTATAAGTTCTGAATGCCCGAATTGGGAATCTGTGTCAAAACATTCTTAGGAATTATGTGATCCTTACTAGCTGGAAGTAAGGGAGATGGGGCATGAAGTTATTTCTAGGAGTTGGACACATACCAAGTTTAGCTCAGTTCTGGGCATCTTTGAAATACCTATACAAACTTGTTCCTACATAGTAACTTGCAACTTTGAATGAGAATGTGCTTGCTTACAGCAACGTGCTATATGTTCTGAATGCCCGAATTGGGAATCTGTGTCTAAACTTTGTTAGGAATTATGTGATCCTTAGTAGCTGGAAGTAAGGGAGATGGGGCATGAAGTTATTTCTAGGAGTTGGAGACATCCCAAGTTTAGCTCAGTACTGGGCATCTTTGAAATACCTATACAAACTTGTTCCTACATAGTAACTTGCAACTTTGAATGAGAATGTGCTTGCTTACAGCAAAGTGCTATATGTTCTGAATGCCCGAATTGGGAATCTGTGTCAAATCTTTGAAATTATGTGATCCTTACTAGATGGAAGTAAGGGAGATGGGGCTTGAAGTTATTTCTAGGAGTTGGAGACATACCAAGTTTAGCTCAGTTCTGGGCATCTTTGAAATACCTATACAAACTTGTTCCTACATAGTAACTTGCAACTTTGAATGAGGAATGTGCTTGCTTACAGCAACGTGCTATATGTTCTGAATGCCCGAATTTGGAATCTGTGTCAAAACTTTGTTAGGAATTATGTGATCCTTACTAGCTGGAAGTAAGGGAGATGGGGCATGAAGTTATTTCTAGGAGTTGGACACATACCAAGTTTAGCTCAGTTCTGGGCATCTTTGAAATACCTATACAAACTTGTTCCTACATAGTAACTTGCAACTTTGAATGAGAATGTGCTTGCTTACAGCAACGTGCTATATGTTCTGAATGCCCGAATTGGGAATCTGTGTCAAAACTTTGCTATGAATTATGTGATCCTTACTAGCTGGAAGTAAGGGAGATGGGGCATGAAGTTATTTCTAGAAGTTGGACACATACCAAGTTTAGCTCAGTTCTGGGCGTCTTTGAAATACCTATACAAACTTGTTCCTACATAGTTACCTGCAACTTTGAATGAGAATGTGCTTGATTACAGCAACGTGCTATATGATCTGTATGCCCGAATTGGGAATCTGTGTCAAAACTTTGTTAGGAATTATGTGATCCTTACTAGCTGGAAGTAAGGGAGATGGGGCATGAAGTTATTTCTAGGAGTTGGAGACATACCAAGTTTAGCTCAGTTCTGGGCATCTTTGAAATACCTATACAAACTTGTTCCTACATAGTAACTTGCAACTTTGAATGAGAATGTGCTTGCTTACAGCAACGTGCTATATGTTCTGAATGCCCGAATTGGGAATCTGTGTCAAAACTTTGTTAGGAATTATGTGATCCTTAGTAGCTGGAAGTAAGGGAGATGGGGCATGAAGTTATTTCTAGGAGTTGGACACATACCAAGTTTAGGTCAGTTCTGGGCATCTTTGAAATACCTATACAAACTTGTTCCTACATAGTAACTTGCAACTTTGAATGAGAATGTGCTTGCTTACAGCAAAGTGCTATATGTTCTGAATGCCCGAATTGGGAATCTGTGTCAAAACTTTGAAATTATATGATCCTTACTAGATGGAAGTAAGGGAGATGGGGCATGAAGTTATTTCTAGGAGTTGGAGACATACAACGTTTAGCTCAGTTCTGGGCATCTTTGAAATACCTATACAAACTTGTTCCTACATAGTAACTTGCAACTTTGAATGAGAATGTGCTTGCTTACAGCAAAGTGCTATATGTTCTGAATGCCCGAATTGGGAATCTGTGTCAAAAATTTGAAATTATGTGATCCTTACTAGATGGAAGTAAGGGAGATGGGGCTTGAAGTTATTTCTAGGAGTTGGAGACATATAACGTTTAGCTCAGTTCTGGGCATCTTTGAAATACCTATACAAACTTGTTCCTGCATAGTAACTTGCAACTATGAATGAGAATGTGCTTGCTTACAGCAGCGTGCTATATGTTCTGAATGCCCGAATTGGGAATCTGTGTCAAAACTTTGTTAGGAATTATGTGATCCTTACTAGCTGGAAGTAAGGGAGATGGGGCATGAAGTTATTTCTAGGAGTTGGAGACATACCAAGTTTAGCTCAGTTCTGGGCATCTTTGAAATACCTATACAAACTTGTTCCTACATAGTAACTTGCAACTTTGAATGAGGAATGTGCTTGCTTACAGCAACGTGCTATATGTTCTGAATGCCCGAATTGGGAATCTGTGTCAAAACTTTGTTAGGAATTATGTGATCCTTACTAGCTGGAAGTAAGGGAGATGGGGCATGAAGTTATTTCTAGGAGTTGGAGACATACCAAGTTTAGCTCAGTTCTGGGCATCTTTGAAATACCTATACAAACTTGTTCCTACATAGTAACTTGCCACTTTGAATGAGAATTTGCTTACATCAGCAAACCGCTATATGTTCTGAATGCCCGAATTGGAAATCTGTGTCAAAACTTTGTTAGGAATTATGTGATCCTTAGTAGCTGGAAGTAAGGGAGATGGGGCATGAAGTTATTTCTAGGAGTTGGAGACATACCAAGTTTAGCTAAGTTCTGGGCATCTTTGAAATACCTATACAAACTTGTTCCTACATAGTAACTTGCAACTTTGAATGAGAATGTGCTTGCTTACAGCAACGTGCTATATGTTCTGAATGCCCGAATTGGGAATCTGTGTCAAATCTTTGTTAGGAATTATGTGATTCTTACTAGCTGGAAGTAAGGGAGATGGGGCATGAAGTTATTTCTAGGAGTTGGACACATACAACGTTTAGCTCAGTTCTGGGCATCTTTGAAATACCTATACAAACTTGTTCCTACATAGCAACTTGCAACTTTGAATGAGAATGTGCTTGCTTACAGCAACGTGCTATATGTTCTGAATGCCCGAATTGGGAATCTGTGTCAAAACTTTGTTAGAAATTATGTGATCCTTACTAGCCTGAAGTAAGGGAGATGGGGCATGAAGTTATTTCTAGGAGTTGGAGACATACAACGTTTAGCTCAGTTCTGGGCATCTTTGAAATACCTATACAAACTTGTTCCTACATAGTAACTTGCCACTTTGAATGAGAATGTGCTTACTTCAGCAACGCGCTATATGTTCTGAATGCCCGAATTGGAAATCTGTGTCAAAACTTTGTTAGGAATTATGTGATCCTTAGTAGCTGGAAGTAAGGGAGATGGGGCATGAAGTTATTTCTAGGAGTTGGAGACATACCAAGTTTAGCTCAGTTCTGGGCATCTTTGAAATACCTATACAAACTTGTTCCTACATAGTAACTTGCAACTTTGAATGAGAATGTGCTTCCTTACAGCAACGTGCTATATGTTCTGAATGCCCGAATTGGGAATCTGTGTCAAAACTTTGTTAGGAAATATGTGATTCTTACTAGCTGGAAGTAAGGGAGATGGGGCATGAAGTTATTTCTAGGAGTTGGACACATACAACGTTTAGCTCAGTTCTGGGCATCTTTGAAATACCTATACAAACTTGTTCCTACATAGCAACTTGCAACTTTGAATGAGAATGTGCTTGCTTACAGCAACGTGCTATATGTTCTGAATGCCCGAATTGGGAATCTGTGTCAAAACTTTGTTAGAAATTATGTGATCCTTGCTAGCTGGAAGTAAGAGAGATGGGGCATGAAGTTATTTCTAGGAGTTGGAGACATACATCGTTTAGGTCAGTTCTCGGCATCTTTGAAATACCTATACAAACTTGTCCTACATAGTAACTTGCAACTTTGAATGAGAATGTGCTTGCTTACAACAACGTGCTATATGTTCTGAATGCCCGAAATGTGAATCTGTGTGAAAACTTTGTTCGGAATTATGTGATCCTTACTAGCAGGAAGTAAGGGAGATGGGGCATGAAGTTATTTCTAGGAGTTGGACACATACCAAGTTTAGCCCAGTTCTGGGCATCTTTGAAATACCTATACAAACTTGTTCCTACATAGTAACTTGCAACTTTGAATGAGAATGTGCTTGCTTACAGCAACGTGCTATATGTTCTGAATGCCCGAATTGGGAATCTGTGTGAAAACTTTGTTCGGAATTATGTGATCCTTACTAGCTGGAAGTAAGGGAGATGGGGCATGAAGTTATTTCTAGGAGTTGGAGACATACAACGTTTAGCTCAGTTCTGGGCATCTTTGAAATACCTATACAAACTTGTTCCTACATAGTAACTTGCCACTTTGAATGAGAATGTGCTTACTTCAGCAACGCGCTATATGTTCTGAATGCCCGAATTGGAAATCTGTGTCAAAACTTTGTTAGGAATTATGTGATCCTTAGTAGCTGGAAGTAAGGGAGATGGGGCATGAAGTTATTTCTAGGAGTTGGACACATACCAAGTTTAGCTCAGTTCTGGGCATCTTTGAAATACCTATACAAACTTGTTCCTACATAGTAACTTGCAACTTTGAATGAGAATGTGCTTCCTTACAGCAACGTGCTATATGTTCTGAATGCCCGAATTGGGAATCTGTGTCAAAACTTTGTTAGGAAAAATGTGATTCTTACTAGCTGGAAGTAAGGGAGATGGGGCATGAAGTTATTTCTAGGAGTTGGACACATACAACGTTTAGCTCAGTTCTGGGCATCTTTGAAATACCTATACAAACTTGTTCCTACATAGCAACTTGCAACTTTGAATGAGAATGTGCTTGCTTACAGCAACGTGCTATATGTTCTGAATGCCCGAATTGGGAATCTGTGTCAAAACTTTGTTAGAAATTATGTGATCCTTAATAGATGGAAGTAAGGGAGATGGGGCATGAAGTTATTTCTAGGAGTTGGAGACATACATCGTTTAGGTCAGTTCTGGGCATCTTTGAAATACCTATACAAACTTGTCCTACATAGTAACTTGCAACTTTGAATGAGAATGTGCTTGCTTACAACAACGTGCTATATGTTCTGAATGCTCGAATTGGGAATCTGTGTCAAAACTTTGTTAGGAATTATGTGATCCTTACTAGCTGGAAGTAAGGGAGATGGGGCATGAAGTTATTTCTAGGAGTTGGACACATACCAAGTTTAGCTCAGTTCTGGGCATCTTTGAAATACCTATACAAACTTGTTCCTACATAGTAACTTGCAACATTGAATGAGAATGTGCTTGCTTACAGCAACGTGCTATATGTTCTGAATGCCCGAATTGGGAATCTGTGTCAAAACTTTGTTAGGAATTATGTGATCCTTACTAGCTGGAAGTAAGGGAGATGGGGCATGAAGTTATTTCTAGGAGTTGGAGACATACAACGTTTAGCTCAGTTCTGGGCATCTTTGAAATACCTATACAAACTTGTTCCTACATAGTAACTTGCAACTTTGAATGAGAATGTGCTTGCTGACAGCAACGTGCTATATGTTCTGAATGCCCGAATAGGGAATCTGTGTCAAATCTTTGTTAGGAATTATGTGATCCTTACTAGCTGGAAGTAAGGGAGATGGGGCATAAAGTTATTTCTAGGAGTTGGAGACATGCCAAGTTTAGCTCAGTTCTGGGCATCTTTGAAATACCTATACAAACTTGTTCCTACATAGTAACTTGCCACTTTGAATGAGAATGTGCTTGCTTACAGCAACGTGCTATATGTTCTGAATGCCCGAATTGGAAATCTGTGTCAAAACTTTGTTTGGAATTATGTGATCCTTACTAGCCTGAAGTAAGGGAGATGGGGCATGAAGTTATTTCTAGGAGTTGGAGACATACAACGTTTAGCTCAGTTCTGGGCATCTTTGAAATACCTATACAAACTTGTTCCTTCATAGTAACTTGCCACTTTGAATGAGAATGTGCTTGCTTACAGCAACGTGCTATATGTTCTGAATGCCCGAAATGTGAATCTGTGTGAAAACTTTGTTCGGAATTATGTGATCCTTACTAGCAGGAAGTAAGGGAGATGGGGCATGAAGTTATTTCTGGGAGTTGGACACATACCAAGTTTAGCTCAGTTCTGGGCATCTTTGAAATACCTATACAAACTTGTTCCTACATAGTAACTTGCAACTTTGAATGAGAATGTGCTTGCTTACAGCAACGTGCTATATGTTCTGAATGCCCGAATTGGGAATCTGTGTCAAAACTTTGTTAGGAATTATGTGATCCTTACTAGCTGGAAGTAAGGGAGATGGGGCATGAAGTTATTTCTAGGAGTTGGAGACATACAACGTTTAGCTCAGTTCTGGGCATCTTTGAAATACCTAAACTAACTTGTTCCTACATAGTAACTTGCCACTTTGAATGAGAATGTGCTTGCTTACAGCAACGTGCTATATGTTCTGAATGCCCGAAATGTGAATCTGTGTGAAAACTTTGTTCGGAATTATGTGATCCTTACTAGCTGGAAGTAAGGGAGATGGGGCATGAAGTTATTTCTAGGAGTTGGACACATACCAAGTTTAGCTCAGTTCTGGGCATCTTTGAAATACCTATACAAACTTGTTCCTACATAGTAACTTGCAACTTTGAATGAGAAAGAGCTTGCTTAAAGCAACGTGCTATATGTTCTGAATGCCCGAATTGGGAATCTGTGTCAAAACTTTGTTCGGAATTATGTGATCCTTAGTAGCTGGAAGTAAGGGAGATGGGGCATGAAGTTATTTCTAGGAGTTGGACACATACCAAGTTTAGGTCAGTTCTGGGCATCTTTGAAATACCTATACAAACTTGTTCCTACATAGTAACTTGCAACTTTGAATGAGAATGTGCTTGCTTACAGCAAAGTGCTATATGTTCTGAATGCCCGAATTGGGAATCTGTGTCAAAACTTTGAAATTATATGATCCTTACTAGATGGAAGTAAGGGAGATGGGGCATGAAGTTATTTCTAGGAGTTGGAGACATACAACGTTTAGCTCAGTTCTGGGCATCTTTGAAATACCTATACAAACTTGTTCCTACATAGTAACTTGCAACTTTGAATGAGAATGTGCTTGCTTACAGCAAAGTGCTATATGTTCTGAATGCCCGAATTGGGAATCTGTGTCAAAAATTTGAAATTATGTGATCCTTACTAGATGGAAGTAAGGGAGATGGGGCTTGAAGTTATTTCTAGGAGTTGGAGACATATAACGTTTAGCTCAGTTCTGGGCATCTTTGAAATACCTATACAAACTTGTTCCTGCATAGTAACTTGCAACTATGAATGAGAATGTGCTTGCTTACACCAGCGTGCTATATGTTCTGAATGCCCGAATTGGGAATCTGTGTCAAAACTTTGTTAGGAATTATGTGATCCTTACTAGCTGGAAGTAAGGGAGATGGGGCATGAAGTTATTTCTAGGAGTTGGACACATACCAAGTTTAGCTCAGTTCTGGGCATCTTTGAAATACCTATACAAACTTGTTCCTACATAGTAACTTGCAACTTTGAATGAGGAATGTGCTTGCTTACAGCAACGTGCTATATGTTCTGAATGCCCGAATTGGGAATCTGTGTCAAAACTTTGTTAGGAATTATGTGATCCTTACTAGCTGGAAGTAAGGGAGATGGGGAATGAAGTTATTTCTAGGAGTTGGAGACATACCAAGTTTAGCTCAGTTCTGGGCATCTTTGAAATACCTATACAAACTTGTTCCTACATAGTAACTTGCCACTTTGAATGAGAATGTGCTTACTTCAGCAACGCGCTATATGTTCTGAATGCCCGAATTGGAAATCTGTGTCAAAACTTTGTTAGGAATTATGTGATCCTTAGTAGCTGGAAGTAAGGGAGATGGGGCATGAAGTTATTTCTAGGAGTTGGAGACATACCAAGTTTAGCTCAGTTCTGGGCATCTTTGAAATACCTATACAAACTTGTTCCTACATAGTAACTTGCAACTTTGAATGAGAATGTGCTTCCTTACAGCAACGTGCTATATGTTCTGAATGCCCGAATTGGAATCTGTGTCAAAACTTTGTTAGGAAATATGTGATTCTTACTAGCTGGAAGTAAGGGAGATGGGGCATGAAGTTATTTCTAGGAGTTGGACACATACAACGTTTAGCTCAGTTCTGGGCATCTTTGAAATACCTATACAAACTTGTTCCTACATAGCAACTTGCAACTTTGAATGAGAATGTGCTTGCTTACAGCAACGTGCTATATGTTCTGAATGCCCGAATTGGGAATCTGTGTCAAAACTTTGTTAGAAATTATGTGATCCTTGCTAGCTGGAAGTAAGGGAGATGGGGCATGAAGTTATTTCTAGGAGTTGGAGACATACATCGTTTAGGTCAGTTCTGAGCATCTTTGAAATACCTATACAAACTTGTCCTACATAGTAACTTGCAACTTTGAATGAGAATGTGCTTGCTTACAACAACGTGCTATATGTTCTGAATGCTCGAATTGGGAATCTGTGTCAAAACTTTGTTCGGAATTATGTGATCCTTACTAGCTGGAAGTAAGGGAGATGGGGCATGAAGTTATTTCTAGGAGTTGGACACATACCAAGTTTAGCTCAGTTCTGGGCATCTTTGAAATACCTATACAAACTTGTTCCTACATAGTAACTTGCAACAATGAATGAGAATGTGCTTGCTTACAGCAACGTGCTATATGTTCTGAATGCCCGAATTGGGAATCTGTGTCAAAACTTTGTTAGGAATTATGTGATCCTTACTGGCTGGAAGTAAGGGAGATGGGGCATGAAGTTATTTCTAGGAGTTGGAGACATACAACGTTTAGCTCAGTTCTGGGCATCTTTGAAATACCTATACAAACTTGTTCCTACATAGTAACTTGCAACTTTGAATGAGAATGTGCTTGCTGACAGCAACGTGCTATATGTTCTGAGCGCCCGAATAGGGAATCTGTGTCAAATCTTTGTTAGGAATTATGTGATCCTTACTAGCTGGAAGTAAGGGAGATGGGGCATAAAGTTATTTCTAGGAGTTGGAGACATGCCAAGTTTAGCTCAGTTCTGGGCATCTTTGAAATACCTATACAAACTTGTTCCTACATAGTAACTTGCCACTTTGAATGAGAATGTGCTTGCTTACAGCAACGTGCTATATGTTCTGAATGCCCGAATTGGAAATCTGTGTCAAAACTTTGTTTGTAATTATGTGATCCTTACTAGCCTGAAGTAAGGGAGATGGGGCATGAAGTTATTTCTAGGAGTTGGAGACATACAACGTTTAGCTCAGTTCTGGGCATCTTTGAAATACCTATACAAACTTGTTCCTACATAGTAACTTGCCACTTTGAATGAGAATGTGCTTGCTTACAGCAACGTGCTATATGTTCTGAATGCCCGAAATGTGAATCTGTGTGAAAACTTTGTTCGGACTTATGTGATCCTTACTAGCAGGAAGTAAGGGAGATGGGGCATGAAGTTATTTCTAGGAGTTGGACACATACCAAGTTTAGCCCAGTTCTGGGCATCTTTGAAATACCTATACAAACTTGTTCCTACATAGTAACTTGCAACTTTGAATGAGAATGTGCTTGCTTACAGCAACGTGCTATATGTTCTGAATGCCCGAATTGGGAATCTGTGTCAAAACTTTGTTAGGAATTATGTGATCCTTACTAGCTGGAAGTAAGGGAGATGGGGCATGAAGTTATTTCTAGGAGTTGGAGACATACAACGTTTAGCTCAGTTCTGGGCATCTTTGAAATACCTATACAAACTTGTTCCTACATAGTAACTTGCCACTTTGAATGAGAATGTGCTTACTTCAGCAACGCGCTATATGTTCTGAATGCCCGAATTGGGAATCTGTGTCAAAACTTTGTTAGGAAATATGTGATTCTTACTAGCTGGAAGTAAGGGAGATGGGGCATGAAGTTATTTCTAGGAGTTGGACACATACAACGTTTAGCTCAGTTCTGGGCATCTTTGAAATACCTATACAAACTTGTTCCTACATAGCAACTTGCAACTTTGAATGAGAATGTGCTTGCTTACAGCAACGTGCTATATGTTCTGAATGCCCGAATTGGGAATCTGTGTCAAAACTTTGTTAGAAATTATGTGATCCTTACTAGCTGGAAGTAAGGGAGATGGGGCATGAAGTTATTTCTAGGAGTTGGAGACATACATCGTTTAGGTCAGTTCTGGGCATCTTTGAAATACCTATACAAACTTGTCCTACATAGTAACTTGCAACTTTGAATGAGAATGTGCTTGCTTACAACAACGTGCTATATGTTCTGAATGCTCGAATTGGGAATCTGTGTCAAAACTTTGTTAGGAATTATGTGATCCTTACTAGCTGGAAGTAAGGGAGATGGGGCATGAAGTTATTTCTAGGAGTTGGACACATACCAAGTTTAGCTCAGTTCTGGGCATCTTTGAAATACCTATACAAACTTGTTCCTACATAGTAACTTGCAACATTGAATGAGAATGTGCTTGCTTACAGCAACGTGCTATATGTTCTGAATGCCCGAATTGGGAATCTGTGTCAAAACTTTGTTAGAAATTATGTGATCCTTACTAGCTGGAAGTAAGGGAGATGGGGCATGAAGTTATTTCTAGGAGTTGGAGACATACAACGTTTAGCTCAGTTCTGGGCATCTTTGAAATACCTATACAAACTTGTTCCTACATAGTAACTTGCAACTTTGAATGAGAATGTGCTTGCTGACAGCAACGTGCTATATGTTCTGAATGCCCGAATAGGGAATCTGTGTCAAATCTTTGTTAGGAATTATGTGATCCTTACTAGCTGGAAGTAAGGGAGATGGGGCATAAAGTTATTTCTAGGAGTTGGAGACATGCCAAGTTTAGCTCAGTTCTGGGCATCTTTGAAATACCTATACAAACTTGTTCCTACATAGTAACTTGCCACTTTGAATGAGAATGTGCTTGCTTACAGCAACGTGCTATATGTTCTGAATGCCCGAATTGGAAATCTGTGTCAAAACTTTGTTTGGAATTATGTGATCCTTACTAGCCTGAAGTAAGGGAGATGGGGCATGAAGTTATTTCTAGGAGTTGGAGACATACAACGTTTAGCTCAGTTCTGGGCATCTTTGAAATACCTATACAAACTTGTTCCTTCATAGTAACTTGCCACTTTGAATGAGATTGTGCTTGCTTACAGCAACGTGCTATATGTTCTGAATGCCCGAAATGTGAATATGTGTGAAAACTTTGTTCGGAATTATGTGATCCTTACTAGCAGGAAGTAAGGGAGATGGGGCATGAAGTTATTTCTAGGAGTTGGACACATACCAAGTTTAGCCCAGTTCTGGGCATGTTTGAAATACCTATACAAACTTGTTCCTACATAGTAACTTGCAACTTTGAATGAGAATGTGCTTGCTTACAGCAACGTGCTATATGTTCTGAATGCCCGAATTGGGAATCTGTGTCAAAACTTTGTTAGGAATTATGTGATCCTTACTAGCTGGAAGTAAGGGAGATCGGGCATGAATTTATTTCTAGGAGTTGGAGACATACAACGTTTAGCTCAGTTCTGGGCATCTTTGAAATACCTAAACTAACTTGTTCCTACATAGTAACTTGCCACTTTGAATGAGAATGTGCTTGCTTACAGCAACGTGCTATATGATCTGAATGCCCGAATTGGGAATCTGTGTCAAAACTTTGTTAGGAATTATGTGATCCTTACTAGCTGGAAGTAAGGGAGATGGGGCATGAAGTTATTTCTAGGAGTTGGAGACATACAACGTTTAGCTCAGTTCTGGGCATCTTTGAAATACCTATACAAACTTGTTCCTACATAGTAACTTGCCACTTTGAATGAGAATGTGCTTGCTTGCAGCAACGTGCTATATGTTCTGAATGCCCGAATTGGGAATCTGTGTCAAATCTTTGTTAGGAATTATGTGATCCTTACTAGCTGGAAGTAAGGGAGATGGGGCATGAAGTTATTTCTAGGAGTTGGACACATACCAAGTTTAGCTCAGTTCTGGGCATCTTTGAAATACCTATACAAACTTGTTCCTACATAGTAACTTGCAACTTTGAATGAGAATGTGCTTGCTTACAGCAACGTGCTATATGTTCTGAATGCCCGAATTGGGAATCTGTGTCAAAACTTCGTTAGGAATTATGTGATCCTTACTAGCTGGAAGTAAGGGAGATGGGGCATGAAGTTATATCTAGGAGTTGGAGACATAAAACATTTAGCTCAGTTCTGGGCATCTTTGAAATACCTAAACTAACTTGTTCCTACATAGTAACTTGCCACTTTGAATGAGAATGTGCTTGCTTACACCAACGTGCTGTATGATCTGAATGCCCGAATTGGGAATCTGTGTCAAATCTTTGTTAGGAATTATGTGATCCTTAGTAGCTGGAAGTAAGGGAGATGGGGTATGAAGTTATTTCTAGGAGTTGGAGACATACAACGTTTAGCTCAGTTCTGGGCATCTTTGAAATACCTATACAAACTTGTTCCTACATAGTAACTTGCCACTTTGAATGAGAATGTGCTTGCTTACAGCAACGTGCTATATGTTCTGAATGCCCGAATTGGGAATCTGTGTCAAAACTTTGTTTGGAATTATGTGATCCTTACTAGCCTGAAGTAAGGGAGATGGGGCATGAAGTTATTTCTAGGAGTTGGAGACATACAACGTTTAGCTCAGTTCTGGGCATCTTTGAAATACCTATACAAACTTGTTCCCACATAGTAACTTGCCACTTTGAATGAGAATGTGCTTGCTTACAGCAACGTGCTATATGTTCTGAATGCCCGAAATGTGAATCTGTGTGAAAATTTTGGTCGGAATTATGTGATCCTTACTAAATGGAAGTAAGGGAGATGGGGCATGAAGTTATTTCTAGGAGTTGGACACATACCAAGTTTAGTTCACTTCTGGGCATCTTTGAAATACCTATACAAACTTGTTCCTACATAGTAACCTGCCACTTTGAATGAGAATGTGCTTGCTTACAGCAACGTGCTATATGTTTTGAATGCCTGAATTGGGAATCTGTGTCAAAACTTTGTTAGAAATTATGTGATCCTTACTAGCTGGAAGTAAGGGAGATGGGGCATGAAGTTATTTCTAGGAGTTGGACACATACCAAGTTTAGCTCAGTTCTGGGCATCTTTGAAATACCTATACAAACTTGTTCCTACATAGTAACTTGCAACTTTGAATGAGAAAGAGCTTGCTTAAAGCAACGTGCTATATGTTCTGAATGCCCGAATTGGGAATCTGTGTGAAAACTTTGTTCGGAATTATGTGATCCTTACTAGCTGGAAGTAAGGGAGATGGGGCATGAAGTTATTTCTAGGAGTTGGAGACATAAAACGTTTAGCTCAGTTCTGGGCATCTTTGAAATACCTAAACTAACTTGTTCCTACATAGTAACTTGCCACTTTGAATGAGAATGTGCTTGCTTACAGCAACGTGCTATATGTTCTGAATGCCCGAATTGGGAATCTGTGTCAAAACTTTGTTAGGAATTATGTGATCGTTACTAGCTGGAAGTAAGGGAGATGGGGCATGAAGTTATTTCTAGGAGTTGGAGACATACAACGTTTAGCTGAGTTCTGGGCATCTTTGAAATACCTATACAAACTTGTTCCTACATAGTAACTTGCCACTTTGAATGAGAATGTGCCTGCTTGCAGCAACGTGCTATATGTTCTGAATGCCCGAATTGGGAATCTGTGTCAAAACTTTGTTCGGAATTATGTGATCCTTACTAGCTGGAAGTAAGGGAGATGGGGCATGAAGTCATTTCTAGGAGTTGGACACATACCAAGTTTAGCTCAGTTCTGGGCATCTTTGAAATACCTATACAAACTTGTTCCTACATAGTAACTTGCAACTTTGAATGAGAATGTGCTTGCTTACAGCAACGTGCTATATGTTCTGAATGCCCGAATTGGGAATCTGTGTCAAAACTTTGTTAGGAATTATGTGATCCTTACTAGCTGGAAGAAGGGAGATGGGGCATGAAGTTATTTCTAGGAGTTGGAGACATACAACGTTTAGCTCAGTTCTGGGCATCTTTGAAATACCTATACAAACTTGTTCCTACATAGTAACTTGCAACTTTGAATGAGAATGTGCTTGCTTGCAGCAACGTGCTATATGTTCTGAATGCCCGAATTGGGAATCTGTGTCAAAACTTTGTTCGGAATTATGTGATCCTTATTAGCTGGAAGTAAGGGAGATGGGGCATGAAGTTATTTCTGGGAGTTGGACACATACCAAGTTTTGCTCAGTTCTGGGCATCTTTGAAATACCTATACAAACTTGTTCCTACATAGTAACTTGCAACTTTGAATGAGAATGTGCTTGCTTACAGCAACGTGCTATATGTTCTGAATGCCCGAATTGGGACTGTGTCAAAACTTTGTTAGGAATTATGTGATCCTTACTAGCTGGAAGTAAGGGAGATGGGGCATGAAGTTATTTCTAGGAGTTGGAGACATACAACGTTTAGCTCAGTTCTGGGCATCTTTGAAATACCTAAACTAACTTGTTCCTACATAGTAACTTGCCACTTTGAATGAGAATGTGCTTGCTTACAGCAACGTGCTATATGTTCTGAATGCCCGAAATGTGAATCTGTGTGAAAACTTTGTTCGGAATTATGTGATCCTTACTAGCTGGAAGTAAGGGAGATGGGGCATGAAGTTATTTCTAGGAGTTGGAGACATACAACGTTTAGCTGAGTCCTGGGCATCTTTGAAATACCTATACAAACATGTTCCTACATAGTAACTTGCCACTTTGAATGAGAATGTGCTTGCTTGCAGCAACGTGCTATATGTTCTGAATGCCCGAATTGGGAATCTGTGTCAAAACTTTGTTCGGAATTATGTGATCCTTACTAGCTGGAAGTAAGGGAGATGGGGCATGAAGTTATTTCTAGGAGTTGGACACATACCAAGTTTAGCTCAGTTCTGGGCATCTTTGAAATACCTATACAAACTTGTTCCTACATAGTAACTTGCAACTTTGAATGAGAAAGAGCTTGCTTAAAGCAACGTGCTATATGTTCTGAATGCCCGAATTGGGAATCTGTGTGAAAACTTTGTTGGGAATTATGTGATCCTTACTAGCTGGAAGTAAGGGAGATGGGGCATGAAGTTATTTCTAGGAGTTGGAGACATAAAAAGTTTAGCTCAGTTCTGGGCATCTTTGAAATACCTAAACTAACTTGTTCCTACATAGTAACTTGCCACTTTGAATGAGAATGTGCTTGCTTACAGCAACGTGCTATATGTTCTGAATGCCCGAATTGGGAATCTGTGTCAAAACTTTGTTAGGAATTATGTGATCCTTACTAGCTGGAAGTAAGGGAGATGGGGCATGAAGTTATTTCTAGGAGTTGGACACATACAACGTTTAGCTGAGTTCTGGGCATCTTTGAAATACCTATACAAACTTGTTCCTACATAGTAACTTGCCACTTTGAATGAGAATGTGCTTGCTTACAGCAACGTGCTATATGTTCTGAATGCCCGAATTGGGAATCTGTGTCAAATCTTTGTTTGGAATTATGTGATCCTTACTAGCTGGAAGTAAGGGAGATGGGGCATGAAGTTATTTCTAGGAGTTGGAGACATACAACGTTTAGCTCAGTTCTGGGCATCTTTGAAATACCTATACAAACTTGTTCCTACATAGTAACTTGCAACTTTGAATGAGAATTGCTTGCTTACAGCAACGTGCTATATGTTCTGAATGCCCGAAATGTGAATCTGTGTCAAAACTTTGTTCGGAATTATGTGATCCTTACTAGCCTGAAATAAGGGAGATGGGGCATGAAGTTATTTCTAGAAGTTGGAGACATACAACGTTTAGCTCAGTTCTGGGCATCTTTGAAATACCTATACAAACTTGTTCCTACATAGTAACTTGCCACTTTGAATGAGAATGTGCTTGCTTACAGCAACGTGCTATATGTTCTGAATGCCCGAATTGGGAATCTGTGTCAAAACTTTGTTAGGAATTATGTGATTCTTACTAGCTGGAAGTAAGGGAGATGGGGCATGAAGTTATTTCTAGGAGTTGGAGACATACAACGGTTAGCTCAGTTCTGGGCATCTTTGAAATACCTATACAAACTGGTTCGTACATAGTAACCTGCCACTTTGAATGAGAATGTGCTTGCTTACAGCAACGTGCTATATGTTCTGAATGCCCGAAATGGGAATCTGTGTGAAAATTTTGTTCGGAATTATGTGATCCTTACTAAATGGAAGTAAGGGAGATGGGGCATGAAGTTATTTCTAGGAGTTGGACACATACCAAGTTTAGCTCACTTCTGGGCATCTGTGAAATACCTATACAAACTTGTTCCTACATAGTAACCTGCCACTTTGAATGAGAATGTGCTTGCTTACAGCAACGTGCTATATGTTCTGAATGCCCGAATTGGGAATCTGTGTCAAAACTTTGTTAGAAATTATGTGATCCTTACTAGCTGGAAGTAAGGGAGATGGGGCATGAAGTTATTTCTAGGAGTTGGACACATACCAAGTTTAGCTCAGTTCTGGGCATCTTTGAAAGACCTATACAAACTTGTTCCTACATAGTAACTTGCCACTTTGAATGAGAATGTGCTTGCTTACAGCAACGTGCTATATGTTCTGAATGCCCGAATTGGGAATCTGTGTCAAAACTTTGTTAGGAATTATGTGATCCTTACTAGCAGGAAGTAAGGGAGATGGGGCATGAAGTTATTTCTAGGAGTTGGACACATACCAAGTTTAGCCCAGTTCTGGGCATCTTTGAAATACCTATACAAACTTGTTCCTACATAGTAACTTGCCACTTTGAATGAGAATGTGCTTGCTTACAACAACGTGCTATATGTTCTGAATGCTCGAATTGGGAATCTGTGTCAAAACTTTGTTAGGAATTATGTGATCCTTACTAGCTGGAAGTAAGGGAGATGGGGCATGAAGTCATTTCTAGGAGTTGGACACATACCAAGTTTAGCTCAGTTCTGGGCATCTTTGAAATCCCTATACAAACTTGTTCCTACATAGTAACTTGCAACATTGAATGAGAATGTGCTTGCTTACAGCAACGTGCTATATGTTCTGAATGCCCGAATTGGGAATCTGTGTCAAAACTTTGTTAGGAATTATGTGATCCTTACTGGCTGGAAGTAAGGGAGATGGGGCATGAATTTATTTCTAGGAGTTGGAGACATACAACGTTTAGCTCAGTTCTGGGCATCTTTGAAATACCTATACAAACTTGTTCCTACATAGTAACTTGCAACTTTGAATGAGAATGTGCTTGCTGACAGCAACGTGCTATATGTTCTGAATGCCCGAATAGGGAATCTGTGTCAAATCTTTGTTAGGAATTATGTGATCCTTACTAGCTGGAAGTAAGGGAGATGGGGCATAAAGTTATTTCTAGGAGTTGGAGACATGCCAAGTTTAGCTCAGTTCTGGGCATCTTTGAAATACCTATACAAACTTGTTCCTACATAGTAACTTGCCACTTTGAATGAGAATGTGCTTGCTTACAGCAACGTGCTATATGTTCTGAATGCCCGAATTGGAAATCTGTGTCAAAACTTTGTTTGGAATTATGTGATCCTTACTAGCCTGAAGTAAGGGAGATGGGGCATGAAGTTATTTCTAGGAGTTGGAGACATACAACGTTTAGCTCAGTTCTGGGCATCTTTGAAATACCTATACAAACTTGTTCCTACATAGTAACTTGCCACTTTGAATGAGAATGTGCTTGCTTACAGCAACGTGCTATATGTTCTGAATGCCCGAAATGTGAATCTGTGTGAAAACTTTGTTCGGAATTATGTGATCCTTACTAGCAGGAAGTAAGGGAGATGGGGCATGAAGTTATTTCTAGGAGTTGGACACATACCAAGTTTAGCCCAGTTCTGGGCATCTTTGAAATACCTATACAAACTTGTTCCTACATAGTAACTTGCAACTTTGAATGAGAATGTGCTTGCTTACAGCAACGTGCTATATGTTCTGAATGCCCGAATTGGGAATCTGTGTCAAAACTTTGTTAGGAATTATGTGATCCTTACTAGCTGGAAGTAAGGGAGATGGGGCATGAAGTTATTTCTAGGAGTTGGACACATACCAAGTTTAGCTCAGTTCTGGGCATCTTTGAAATACCTATACAAACTTGTTCCTACATAGTAACTTGCCACTTTGAATGAGAATGTGCTTACTTCAGCAACGCGCTATATGTTCTGAATGCCCGAATTGGAAATCTGTGTCAAAACTTTGTTAGGAATTATGTGATCCTTAGTAGCTGGAAGTAAGGGAGATGGGGCATGAAGTTATTTCCAGGAGTTGGAGACATACCAAGTTTAGCTCAGTTCTGGGCATCTTTGAAATACCTATACAAACTTGTTCCTACATAGTAACTTGCAACTTTGAATGAGAATGTGCTTCCTTACAGCAACGTGCTATATGTTCTGAATGCCCGAATTGGGAATCTGTGTCAAATCTTTGTTAGGAAATATGTGATTCTTACTAGCTGGAAGTAAGGGAGATGGGGCATGAAGTTATTTCTAGGAGTTGGACACATACAACGTTTAGCTCAGTTCTGGGCATCTTTGAAATACCTATACAAACTTGTTCCTACATAGCCACTTGCAACTTTGAATGAGAATGTGCTTGCTTACAGCAACATGCTATATGTTCTGAATGCCCGAATTGGGAATCTGTGTCAAAACTTTGTTAGAAATTATGTGATCCTTACTAGCTGGAAGTAAGGGAGATGGGGCATGAAGTTATTTCTAGGAGTTGGAGACATACATCGTTTAGGTCAGTTCTGGGCATCTTTGAAATACCTATACAAACTTGTCCTACATAGTAACTTGCAACTTTGAATGAGAATGTGCTTGCTTACAACAACGTGCTATATGTTCTGAATGCTCGAATTGGGAATCTGTGTCAAAACTTTGTTAGGAATTATGTGATCCTTACTAGCTGGAAGTAAGGGAGATGGGGCATGAAGTTATTTCTAGGAGTTGGACACATACCAAGTTTAGCTCAGTTCTGGGCATCTTTGAAATACCTATACAAACTTGTTCCTACATAGTAACTTGCAACATTGAATGAGAATGTGCTTGCTTACAGCAACGTGCTATATGTTCTGAATGCCCGAATTGGGAATCTGTGTCAAAACTTTGTTAGGAATTATGTGATCCTTACTAGCTGGAAGTAAGGGAGATGGGGCATGAAGTTATTTCTAGGAGTTGGAGACATACAACGTTTAGCTCAGTTCTGGGCATCTTTGAAATACCTATACAAACTTGTTCCTACATAGTAACTTGCCACTTTGAATGAGAATGTGCTTGCTTACAGCAACGTGCTATATGTTCTGAATGCCCGAAATGTGAATCTGTGTGAAAACTTTGTTCGGAATTATGTGATCCTTACTAGCAGGAAGTAAGGGAGATGGGGCATGAAGTTATTTCTAGGAGTTGGACACATACCAAGTTTAGCCCAGTTCTGGGCATCTTTGAAATACCTATACAAACTTGTTCCTACATAGTAACTTGCAACTTTGAATGAGAATGTGCTTGCTTACAGCAACGTGCTATATGTTCTGAATGCCCGAATTGGGAATCTGTGTCAAAACTTTGTTAGGAATTATGTGATCCTTACTAGCTGGAAGTAAGGGAGATCTGGCATGAATTTATTTCTAGGAGTTGGAGACATACAACGTTTAGCTCAGTTCTGGGCATCTTTGAAATACCTAAACTAACTTGTTCCTACATAGTAACTTGCCACTTTGAATGAGAATGTGCTTGCTTACAGCAACGTGCTATATGATCTGAATGCCCGAATTGGGAATCTGTGTCAAAACTTTGTTAGGAATTATGTGATCCTTACTAGCTGGAAGTAAGGGAGATGGGGCATGAAGTTATTTCTAGGAGTTGGACACATACCAAGTTTAGTTCACTTCTGGGCATCTTTGAAATACCTATACAAACTTGTTCCTACATAGTAACCTGCCACTTTGAATGAGAATGTGCTTGCTTACAGCAACGTGCTATATGTTTTGAATGCCTGAATTGGGAATCTGTGTCAAAACTTTGTTAGAAATTTTGTGATCCTTACTAGCTGGAAGTAAGGGAGATGGGGCATGAAGTTATTTCTAGGAGTTGGACACATACCAAGTTTAGCTCAGTTCTGGGCATCTGTGAAATACCTATACAAACTTGTTCCTACATAGTAACTTGCAACTTTGAATGAGAATGTGCTTGCTTACAGCAACGTGCTATATGTTCTGAATGCCCGAATTGGGAATCTGTGTCAAAACTTTGTTAGGAATTATGTGATCCTTACTAGCTGGAAGTAAGGGAGATGGGGCATGAAGTTATTTCTAGGAGTTGGAGACATACAACGTATAGCTCAGTTCTGGGCATCTTTGAAATAAATAAACTAACTTGTTCCTACATAGTAACTTGCCACTTTGAATGAGAATGTGCTTGCTTACAGCAACGTGCTATATGTTCTGAATGCCCGAAATGTGAATCTGTGTGAAAACTTTGTTCGGAATTATGTGATCCTTACTAGCTGGAAGTAAGGGAGATGGGGCATGAAGTTATTTCTAGGAGTTGGAGACATACAACGTTTAGCTCAGTTCTGGGCATCTTTGAAATACCTATACAAACATGTTCCTACATAGTAACTTGCCACTTTGAATGAGAATTGCTTGCTTACAGCAACGTGCTATATGTTCTGAATGCCCGAAATGTGAATCTGTGTCAAAACTTGGTTCGGAATTATGTGATCCTTACTAGCCTGAAATAAGGGAGATGGGGCATGAAGTTATTTCTAGGAGTTGGAGACATACAACGTTTAGCTCAGTTCTGGGCATCTTTGAAATACCTATACAAACTTGTTCCTACATAGTAACTTGCCACTTTGAATGAGAATGTGCTTGCTTACAGCAACGTGCTATATGTTCTGAATGCCCGAAATGTGAATCTGTGTGAAAACTTTGTTCGGAATTATGTGATCCTTACTAGCTGGAAGTAAGGGAGATGGGGCATGAAGTTATTTCTAGGAGTTGGAGACATACAACGTTTAGCTCAGTTCTGGGCATCTTTGAAATACCTATACAAACATGTTCCTACATAGTAACTTGCCACTTTGAATGAGAATGTGCTTGCTTGCAGCAACGTGCTATATGTTCTGAATGCCCGAATTGGGAATCTGTGTCAAAACTTTGTTCGGAATTATGTGATCCTTACAAGCTGGAAGTAAGGGAGATGGGGCATGAAGTTATTTCTAGGAGTTGGAGACATACAACGTTTAGCTCAGTTCTGGGCATCTTTGAAATACCTAAACTAACTTGTTCCTACATAGTAACTTGCCACTTTGAACGAGAATGTGCTTGCTTACAGCAACGTGCTATATGTTCTGAATGCCCGAATTGGGAATCTGAGTCAAAACTTTGTTAGGAATTATGTGATCCTTACTAGCTGGAAGTAAGGGAGATGGGGCATGAAGTTATTTCTAGGAGTTGGAGACGTACAACGTTTAGCTGAGTTCTGGGCATCATTGAAATACCTATACAAACTTGTTCCTACATAGTAACTTGCCACTTTGAATGAGAATGTGCTTGCTTACAGCAACGTGCTATATGTTCTGAATGCCCGAATTGGGAATCTGTGTCAAAACTTTGTTTGGAATTATGTGATCCTTACTAGCCTGAAGTAAGGGAGATGGGGCATGAAGTTATTTCTAGGAGTTGGAGACATACAACGTTTAGCTCAGTTCTGGGCATCTTTGAAATACCTATACAAACTTGTTCCTACATAGTAACTTGCCACTTTGAATGAGAATTGCTTGCTTACAGCAACGTGCTATATGATCTGAATGCCCGAATTGGGAATCTGTGTCAAAACTTTGTTAGGAATTATGTGATCCTTACTAGCTGGAAGTAAGGGAGATGGGGCATGAAGTTATTTCTAGGAGTTGGAGACATACAACGTTTAGCTCAGTTCTGGGCATCTTTGAAATACCTATACAAACTTGTTCCTACATAGTAACTTGCAACTTTGAATGAGAATGTGCTTGCTTGCAGCAACGTGCTATATGTTCTGAATGCCCGAATTGGGAATCTGTGTCAAAACTTTGTTCGGAATTATGTGATCCTTACTAGCTGGAAGTAAGGGAGATGGGGCATGAAGTTATTTCTAGGAGTTGGAGACATACAACGTTTAGCTGAGTTCTTGGCATCTTTGAAATACCTATACAAACTTGTTCCTACATAGTAACTTGCCACTTTGAATGAGAATGTGCTTGCTTACAGCAACGTGCTATATGTTCTGAATGCCCTAATTGGGAATCTGTGTCAAAACTTTGTTAGGAATTATGTGATCCTTACTAGCTGGAAGTAAGGGAGATGGGGCATGAAGTTATTTCTAGGAGTTGGAGACATACAACGTTTAGCTAAGTTATGGGCATCTTTGAAATACCTATGCAAACTTGTTCCTACATAGTAACTTGCCACTTTGAATGAGAATGTGCTTGCTTGCAGCAACGTGCTATATGTTCTGAATGCCCGAATTGGGAATCTGTGTCAAAACTTTGTTCGGAATTATGTGATCCTTACTAGCTGGAAGTAAGGGAGATGGGGCATGAAGTTATTTCTAGGAGTTGGAGACATAAAACGTTTAGCTCAGTTCTGGGCATCTTTGAAATACCTAAACTAACTGGTTCGTACATAGTAACCTGCCACTTTGAATGAGAATGTGCTTGCTTACAGCAACGTGCTATATGTTCTGAATGCCCGAATTGGGAATCTGTGTCTAAACTTTGTTAGGAATTATGTGATTCTTACTAGCTGGAAGTAAGGGAGATGGGGCATGAAGTTATTTCTAGGAGTTGGAGACATACAACGGTTAGCTCAGTTCTGGGCATCTTTGAAATACCTATACAAACTGGTTCGTACATAGTAACCTGCCACTTTGAATGAGAATGTGCTTGCTTACAGCAACGTGCTATATGTTCTGAATGCCCGAAATGGGAATCTGTGTGAAAATTTTGTTCGGAATTATGTGATCCTTACTAAATGGAAGTAAGGGAGATGGGGCATGAAGTTATTTCTAGGAGTTGGACACATACCAAGTTTAGCTCACTTCTGGGCATCTGTGAAATACCTATACAAACTTGTTCCTACATAGTAACCTGCCACTTTGAATGAGAATGTGCTTGCTTACAGCAACGTGCTATATGTTCTGAATGCCCGAATTGGGAATCTGTGTCAAAACTTTGTTAGAAATTATGTGATCCTTACTAGCTGGAAGTAAGGGAGATGGGGCATGAAGTTATTTCTAGGAGTTGGACACATACCAAGTTTAGCTCAGTTCTGGGCATCTTTGAAAGACCTATACAAACTTGTTCCTACATAGTAACTTGCCACTTTGAATGAGAATGTGCTTGCTTACAGCAACGTGCTAAATGTTCTGAATGCCCGAATTGGGAATCTGTGTCAAAACTTTGTTAGGAATTATGTGATCCTTACTAGCTGGAAGTAAGGGAGATGGGGCATGAAGTTATTTCTAGGAGTTGGACACATACCAAGTTTAGCTCAGTTCTGGGCATCTTTGAAATACCTATACAAACTTGTTCCTACACAGTAACTTGCCACTTTGAATGAGAATGTGCTTGCTTACAGCAACGTGCTATATGTTCTGAATGCCCGAATTGGGAATCTGTGCCAAAACTTTGTTAGGAATTATGTGATCCTTACGAGCTGGAAGTATGGGAGATGGGGCATGAAGTTATTTCTAGGAGTTGGAGACATACAACGTTTAGCTCAGTTCTGGGCATCTTTGAAATACCTATACAAACTTGTTCCTACATAGTAACTTGCAACTTTGAATGAGAATGTGCTTGCTTACAGCAACGTGCTATATGATCTGAATGCCCGAATTGGGAATCTGTGTCAAAACTTTGTTAGGAATTATGTGATCCTTACTAGCTGGAAGTAAGGGAGATGGGGCATGAAGTTATTTCTAGGAGTTGGAGACATAAAACGTTTAGCTCAGTTCTGGGCATCTTTGAAATACCTAAACTAACTGGTTCGTACATAGTAACCTGCCACTTTGAATGAGAATGTGCTTGCTTACAGCAACGTGCTATATGTTCTGAATGCCCGAATTGGGAATCTGTGTCAAAACTTTGTTAGGAATTATGTGATTCTTACTAGCTGGAAGTAAGGGAGATGGGGCATGAAGTTATTTCTAGGAGTTGGAGACATACAACGGTTAGCTCAGTTCTGGGCATCTTTGAAATACCTATACAAACTGGTTCGTACATAGTAACCTGCCACTTTGAATGAGAATGTGCTTGCTTACAGCAACGTGCTATATGTTCTGAATGCCCTAATTGGGAATCTGTGTCAAAACTTTGTTAGGAATTATGTGATCCTTACTAGCTGGAAGTAAGGGAGATGGGGCATGAAGTTATTTCTAGGAGTTGGAGACATACAACGTTTAGCTAAGTTCTGGGCATCTTTGAAATACCTATGCAAACTTGTTCCTACATAGTAACTTGCCACTTTGAATGAGAATGTGCTTGCTTGCAGCAACGTGCTATATGTTCTGAATGCCCGCATTGGGAATCTGTGTCAAAACTTTGTTCGGAATTATGTGATCCTTACTAGCTGGAAGTAAGGGAGATGGGGCATGAAGTTATTTCTAGGAGTTGGACACATACCAAGTTTAGCTCAGTTCTGGGCATCTTTGAAATACCTATACAAACTTGTTCCTACACAGTAACTTGCCACTTTGAATGAGAATGTGCTTGCTTACAGCAACATGCTATATGTTCTGAATGCCCGAATTGGGAATCTGTGTCAAAACTTTGTTAGGAATTATGTGATCCTTACTAGCTGGAAGTAAGGGAGATGGGGCATGAAGTTATTTCTAGGAGTTGGAAACATACAACGTTTAGCTCAGTTCTGGGAATCTTTGAAATACCTATACAAACTTGTTCCTACATAGTAACTTGCCACTTTGAATGAGAATGTGCTTGCTTGCAGCAACGTGCTATATGTTCTGAATGCCCGAATTGGGAATCTGTGTAAAACTTTGTTCGGAATTATGTGATCCTTACTAGCTGGAAGTAAGGGAGATGGGGCATGAAGTTATTTCTGGGAGTTGGACACATACCAAGTTTAGCTCAGTTCTGGGCATCTTTGAAATACCTATACAAACTTGTTCCTACATAGTAACTTGCAACTTTGAATGAGAATGTGCTTGCTTACAGCAACGTGCTATATGATCTGAATGCCCGAATTGGGAATCTGTGTCAAAACTTTGTTAGGAATTATGTGATCCTTACTAGCTGGAAGTAAGGGAGATGGGGCATGAAGTTATTTCTAGGAGTTTTAGACATAAAACGTTTAGCTCAGTTCTGGGCATCTTTGAAATACCTAAACTAACTGGTTCGTACATAGTAACCTGCCACTTTGAATGAGAATGTGCTTGCTTACAGCAACGTGCTATATGTTCTGAATGCCCGAATTGGGAATCTGTGTCAAAACTTTGTTAGGAATTATGTGATTCTTACTAGCTGGAAGTAAGGGAGATGGGGCATGAAGTTATTTCTAGGAGTTGGAGACATACAACGGTTAGCTCAGTTCTGGGCATCTTTGAAATACCTATACAAACTGGTTCGTACATAGTAACCTGCCACTTTGAATGAGAATGTGCTTGCTTACAGCAACGTGCTATATGTTCTGAATGCCCGAAATGGGAATCTGTGTGAAAATTTTGTTCGGAATTATGTGATCCTTACTAAATGGAAGTAAGGGAGATGGGGCATGAAGTTATTTCTAGGAGTTGGACACATACCAAGTTTAGCTCAGTTCTGGGCATCTGTGAAATACCTATACAAACTTGTTCCTACATAGTAACCTGCCACTTTGAATGAGAATGTGCTTGCTTACAGCAACGTGCTATATGTTCTGAATGCCCGAATTGGGAATCTGTGTCAAAACTTTGTTAGGAATTATGTGATCCTTACTAGCTGGAAGTAAAGGAGATGGGGCATGAAGTTATTTCTAGGAGTTGGAGACATACAACGTTTAGCTGAGTTCTAGGCATCTTTGAAATACCTATACAAACTTGTTCCTACATAGTAACTTGCCACTTTGAATGAGAATGTGCTTGCTTACAGCAACGTGCTATATGTTCTGAATGCCTGAATTGGGAATCTGTGTCAAAACTTTGTTTGGAATTATGTGATCCTTACTAGCCTGAAGTAAGGGAGATGGGGCATGAAGTTATTTCTAGGAGTTGGAGACATACAACATTTAGCTCAGTTCTGGGCATCTTTGAAATGCCTTTGCAAACTTGTTCCTACATAGTAACTTGCCACTTTGAATGAGAATTGCTTGCTTACAGCAACGTGCTATATGTTCTGAATGCCGGAAATGTGAATCTGTGTGAAAACTTTGTTCGGAATTATGTGATCCTTACTAGCTGGAAGTAAGGGAGATGGGGCATGAAGTTATTTCTAGGAGTTGGACACATACCAAGTTTAGCTCAGTTCTGGGCATCTTTGAAATACCTATACAAACTTGTTCCTACACAGTAACTTGCCACTTTGAATGAGAATGTGCTTGCTTACAGCAACGTGCTATATGTTCTGAATGCCCGAATTGGGAATCTGTGTCAAAACTTTGTTAGGAATTATGTGATCCTTACGAGCTGGAAGTATGGGAGATGGGGCATGAAGTTATTTCTAGGAGTTGGAGACATACAACGTTTAGCTCAGTTCTGGGCATCTTTGAAATACCTATACAAACTTGTTCCTACATAGTAACTTGCAACTTTGAATGAGAATGTGCTTGCTTACAGCAACGTGCTATATGATCTGAATGCCCGAATTGGGAATCTGTGTCAAAACTTTGTTAGGAATTATGTGATCCTTACTAGCTGGAAGTAAGGGAGATGGGGCATGAAGTTATTTATAGGAGTTGGAGACATAAAACGTTTAGCTCAGTTCTGGGCATCTTTGAAATACCTAAACTAACTGGTTCGTACATAGTAACCTGCCACTTTGAATGAGAATGTGCTTGCTTACAGCAACGTGCTATATGTTCTGAATGCCCGAATTGGGAATCTGTGTCAAAACTTTGTTAGGAATTATGTGATTCTTACTAGCTGGAAGTAAGGGAGATGGGGCATGAAGTTATTTCTAGGAGTTGGAGACATACAACGGTTAGCTCAGTTCTGGGCATCTTTGAAATACCTATACAAACTGGTTCGTACATAGTAACCTGCCACTTTGAATGAGAATGTGCTTGCTTACAGCAACGTGCTATATGTTCTGAATGCCCGAAATGGGAATCTGTGTGAATATTTTGTTCGGAATTATGTGATCCTTACTAAATGGAAGTAAGGGAGATGGGGCATGAAGTTATTTCTAGGAGTTGGACACATACCAAGTTTAGCTCACTTCTGGGCATCTGTGAAATACCTATACAAACTTGTTCCTACATAGTAACCTGCCACTTTGAATGAGAATGTGCTTGCTTACAGCAACGTGCTATATGTTCTGAATGCCCGAATTGGGAATCTGTGTCAAAACTTTGTTAGAAATTATGTGATCCTTACTAGCTGGAAGTAAGGGAGATGGGGCATGAAGTTATTTCTAGGAGTTGGACACATACCAAGTTTAGCTCAGTTCTGGGCATCTTTGAAAGACCTATACAAACTTGTTCCTACATAGTAACTTGCCACTTTGAATGAGAATGTGCTTGCTTACAGCAACGTGCTATATGTTCTGAATGCCCGAATTGGGAATCTGTGTCAAAACTTTGTTAGGAATTATGTGATCCTTACTAGCTGGAAGTAAAGGAGATGGGGCATGAAGTTATTTCTAGGAGTTGGAGACATACAACGTTTAGCTGAGTTCTAGGCATCTTTGAAATACCTATACAAACTTGTTCCTACATAGTAACTTGCCACTTTGAATGAGAATGTGCTTGCTTACAGCAACGTGCTATATGTTCTGAATGCCCGAATTGGGAATCTGTGTCAAAACTTTGTTTGGAATTATGTGATACTTACTAGCCTGAAGTAAGGGAGATGGGGCATGAAGTTATTTCTAGGAGTTGGAGACATACAACGTTTAGCTCAGTTCTGGCAACTTTGAAATGCCTATACAAACTTGTTCCTACATAGTAACTTGCCACTTTGAATGAGAATGTGCTTGCTTACAGCAACGTGCTATATGTTCTGAATGCCCGAATTGGGAATCTGTGTCAAAACTTTGTTAGGAATTATGTGATCCTTACTAGCTGGAAGTAAGGGAGATGGGGCATGAAGTTATTTCTAGGAGTTGGACACATACCAAGTTTAGCTCAGTTCTGTGCATCTTTGAAATACCTAAACTAACTTGTTCCTACATAGTAACTTGCCACTTTGAATGAGAATGTGCTTGCTTACAGCAACGTGCTATATGATCTGAATGCCCGAATTGGGAATCTGTGTCAAAACTTTGTTAGGAATTATGTGATCCTTACTAGCTGGAAGTAAGGGAGATGGGGCATGAAGTTATTACTAGGAGTTGGAGACATACAACGTTTAGCTCAGTTCTGGGCATCTTTGAAATACCTATACAAACTTGTTCCTACATAGTAACTTGCCACTTTGAATGAGAATGTGCTTGCTTACAGCAACGTGCTATATGTTCTGAATGCCCGAATTGGGAATCTGTGTCGATACTTTGTTAGGAATTATGTGATTCTTACTAGCTGGAAGTAAGGGAGATGGGGCATGAAGTTATTTCTAGGAGTTGGACACATACCAAGTTTAGCTCAGTTCTGGGCATCTTTGAAATACCTATACAAACTTGTTCCTACATAGTAACCTGCCACTTTGAATGAGAATGTGCTTGCTTACAGCAACGTGCTATATGTTTTGAATGCCTGAATTGGGAATCTGTGTCAAAACTTTGTTAGAAATTGTGTGATCCATACTAGCTGGAAGTAAGGAAGATGGGGCATGAAGTTATTTCTAGGAGTTGGACAACTACCAAGTTTAGCTCAGTTCTGGGCATCTTTGAAATACCTATGCAAACTTGTTCCTACATAGTAACTTGCAACTATGAATGAGAATGTGCTTGCTTACAGCAACGTGCTATATGTTCTGAATGCCCGAATTGGGAATCTGTGTCAAAACTTTGTTAGGAATTATGTGATCCTTTCTAGCTGGAAGTAAGGGAGATGAGGCATGAAGTTATTTCTAGGAGTTGGAGACATAAAACGTTTAGCTCAGTTCTGGGCATCTTTGAAATACCTAAACTAACTTGTTCCTACATAGTAACTTGCAACTTTGAATGAGAATGTGCTTGCTTACAGCAACGTGCTATATGTTCTGAATGCCCGAATTGGGAATTTGTGTCAAAATTTGTTTGGAATTATGTGATCCTTACTAGCCTGAAGCAAGGGAGATGGGGCATGATGTTATTTCTAGGAGTTGGAGACATACAACATTTAGCTCAGTTCTGGGCATCTTTGAAATACCTATACAAACTTGTTCCCACATAGTAACTTGCCACTTTGAATGAGAATTGCTTGCTTACAGCAACGTGCTATATGTTCTGAATGCCCGAAATGTGAATCTGTGTGAAAACTTTGTTCGGAATTATGTGATCCTTAGTAGCTGGAAGTAAGGGAGATGGGGCATGAAGTTATTTCTAGGAGTTGGACACATACCAAGTTTAGCTCAGTTCTAGGCATCTTTGAAATACCTATCAAACTTGTTCCTACATAGTAACTTGCAACTTTGAATGAGAATGTGCTTGCTTACAGCAACGTGCTATATGTTCTGAATGCCCGAATTGGGAATCTGTATCAAAACTTTGTTAGGAATTATGTGATCCTTACTAGCTGGAAGTAAGGGAGATGGGGCATGAAGTTATTTCTAGGAGTTGGAGACATAAAACGTTTGGCTCAGTTCTGGGCATCTTTGAAATACCTAAACTAACGTGTTCCTACATAGTAACTTGCCAATTTGAATGAGAATGTGCTTGCTTACAGCAACGTGCTATATGATCTGAATGCCCGAATTGGGAATCTGTGTCAAAACTTTGTTAGGAATTATGTGATCCTTACTAGCTGGAAGTAAGGGAGATGGGGCATGAAGTTATTTCTAGGAGTTGGAGACATACAACGTTTAGCTCAGTTCTGGGCATCATTGACATACCTATACAAACTTGTTCCTACATAGTAACTTGCCACTTTGAATGAGAATGTGCTTGCTTGCAGCAACGTGCTATATGTTCTGAATGCCCGAATTGGGAATCTGTGTCAAAACTTTCTTCGGAATTATGTGATCCTTACTAGCTGGAAGTAAGGGAGATGGGGCATGAAGTTATTTCTAGGAGTTGGACACATACCAAGTGTAGCTCAGTTCTAGGCATCTTTGAAATACCTATACAAACTTGTTCCTACATAGTAACTTGCCACTTTGAATGAGAATGTGCTTGCTTGCAGCAACGTGCTATATGTTCTGAATGCCCGAATTGGGAATCTGTGTCAAAACTTTGTTAGGAATTATGTGATCCTTACTAGCTGGAAGTAAGGGAGATGGGGTATGAAGTTATTTCTAGGAGTTGGAGACATAAAACGTTTAGCTCAGTTCTGGGCATCTTTGAAATACCTAAACTAACTTGTTCCTACATAGTAACTTGCCACTTTGAATGAGAATGTGCTTGCTTACAGCAACGTGCTATATGTTCTGAATGCCCGAATTGGGAATCTGTGTCAAAACTTTGTTTGGAATTATGTGATCCTTACTAGCCTGAAGTAAGGGAGATGGGGCATGAAGTTATTTCTAGGAGTTGGAGACATACAACGTTTAGCTCAGTTCTGGGCATCTTTGAAATACCTATACAAACTTGTTCCTACATAGTAACTTGCAACTTTGAATGAGAATGTGCTTGCTTACAGCAACGTGCTATATGTTCTGAATGCCCGAAATGTGAATCTGTGTGAAAACTTTGTTCGGAATTATGTGATCCTTACTAGCTGGAAGTAAGGGAGATGGGGCATGAAGTTATTTCTAGGAGTTGGACACATACCAAGTTTAGCCAAGTTCTGGGCATCTTTGAAATACCTATACAAACTTGTTCCTACATAGTAACTTGCAACTTTGAATGAGAATGTGCTTGCTTACAGCAACGTGCTATATGTTCTGAATGCCCGAATTGGGAATCTGTGTCAAAACTTTGTTAGGAATTATGTGATCCTTACTAGCTGGAAGTAAGGGAGATGGGGCATGAAGTTATTTCTAGGAGTTGGAGACATAAAACGTTTAGCTCAGTTCTGGGCATCTTTGAAATACCTAAACTAACTTGTTCCTACATAGTAACTTGCCACTTTGAATGAGAATGTGCTTGCTTACAGCAACGTGCTATATGTTCTGAATGCCCGAATTGGGAATCTGTGTCAAAACTTTGTTAGGAATTATGTGATCCTTACTAGCTGGAAGTAAGGGAGATGGGGCATGAAGTTATTTCTAGGAGTTGGAGACATACAACGTTTAGCTCAGTTCTGGGCATCTTTGAAATACCTATACAAACTTGTTCCTACATAGTAACTTGCAACTTTGAATGAGAATGTGCTTGCTTGCAGCAACTTGCTATATGTTCTGAATGCCCGAATTGGGAATCTGTGTCAAAACTTTGTTCGGAATTATGTGATCCTTACTAGCTGGAAGTAAGGGAGATGGGGCATGAAGTTATTTCTAGGAGTTGGAGACATACAACGTTTAGCTCAGTTCTGGGCATCTTTGAAATACCTATACAAACTTGTTCCTACATAGTAACTTGCCACTTTGAATGAGAATGTGCTTGCTTGCAGCAACGTGCTATATGTTCTGAATGCCCGAATTGGGAATCTGTGTCAAAACTTTGTTCGGAATTATGTGATCCTTACTAGCGGGAAGTAAGGGAGATGGGGCATGAAGTTATTTCTAGGAGTTGGACACATACCAAGTTTAGCTCAGTTCTGGGCATCTTTGAAATACCTATACAAACTTGTTCCTACATAGTAACTTGCAACTTTGAATGAGAATGTGCTTGCTTACAGCAACGTGCTATATGTTCTGAATGCCCGAATTGGGAATCGGTGTCAAAACTTTGTTAGGAATTATGTGATCCTTACTAGCTGGAAGTAAGGGAGATGGGGCATGAAGTTATTTCTAGGAGTTGGAGACATACAACGTTTAGCTCAGTTCTGGGCACCTTTGAAATACCTATACAAACTTGTTCCTACATAGTAACTTGCCAATTTGAATGAGAATGTGCTTGCTTACAGCAACGTGCTATATGATCTGAATGCCCGAATTGGGAATCTGTGTCAAAACTTTGTTAGGAATTATGTGATCCTTACTAGCTGGAAGTAAGGGAGATGGGGCATGAAGTTATTTCTAGGAGTTGGAGACATACAACGTTTAGCTCAGTTCTGGGCATCTTTGAAATACCTATACAAACTTGTTCCTACATAGTAACTTGCCACTTTGAATGAGAATGTGCTTGCTTGCAGCAACGTGCTATATGTTCTGAATGCCCGAATTGGGAATCTGTGTCAAAACTTTCTTCGGAATTATGTGATCCTTACTAGCTGGAAGTAAGGGAGATGGGGCATGAAGTTATTTCTAGGAGTTGGACACATACCAAGTGTAGCTCAGTTCTAGGCATCTTTGAAATACCTATACAAACTTGTTCCTACATAGTAACTTGCAACTTTGAATGAGAATGTGCTTGCTTGCAGCAACGTGCTATATGTTCTGAATGCCCGAATTGGGAATCTGTGTCAAAACTTTGTTCGGAATTATGTGATCCTTATTAGCTGGAAGTAAGGGAAATGGGGCATGAAGTTATTTCTGGGAGTTGGACACATACCAAGTTTAGCTCAGTTCTGGGCATCTTGGAAATAGCTATACAAACTTGTTCCTACATAGTAACTTGCAACTTTGAATGAGAATGTGCTTGCTTACAGCAACGTGCTATATGTTCTGAATGCCCGAATTGTGAATCTGTGTCAAAACTTTGTTAGGAATTATGTGATCCTTACTTGCTGGAAGTAAGGGAGATGGGGCATGAAGTTATTTCTAGGAGTTGGAGACATACAACGTTTAGCTCAGTTCTGGGCATCTTTGAAATACCTATACAAACTTGTTCCTACATAGTAACTTGCCACTTTGAATGAGAATGTGCTTGCTTGCAGCAACGTGCTATATGTTCTGAATGCCCGAATTGGGAATCTGTGTCAAAACTTTGTTCGGAATTATGTGATCCTTACTAGCTGGAAGTAAGGGAGATGGGGCATGAAGTTATTTCTAGGAGTTGGACACATACCAAGTTTAGCTCAGTTCTGGGCATCTTTGAAATACCTATACAAACTTTTTCCTACATAGTAACTTGCAACTTTGAATGAGAATGTGCTTGCTTACAGCAACGTGCTATATGTTCTGAATGCCCAAATTGGGAATCTGTGTCAAAACTTTGTTAGGAATTATGTGATCCTTACGATCTGGAAGTAAGGGAGATGGGGCATGAAGTTATTTCTAGGAGTTGGAGACATAAAACGTTTAGCTCAGTTCTGGGCATCTTTGAAATACCTAAACTAACTTGTTCCTACATAGTAACTTGCCACTTTGAATGAGAATGTGCTTGCTTACAGCAACGTGCTATATGATCTGAATGCCCGAATTGGGAATCTGTGTCAAAACTTTGTTAGGAATTATGTGATCCTTACTAGCTGGAAGTAAGGGAGATGGGGCATGAAGTTATTTCTAGGAGTTGGAGACATACCAAGTTTAGCTCAGTTCTGGGCATCTTTGAAATACCTATACAAACTTGTTCCTACATAGTAACTTGCCACTTTGAATGAGAATGTGCTTGCTTACAGCAACGTGCTATATGTTCTGAATGCCCGAATTGGGAATCTGTGTCAAAACTTTGTTTGGAATTATGTGATTCTTACTAGCCTGAAGTAAGGGAGATGGGGCATGAAGTTATTTCTAGGAGTTGGAGACATACAACGTTTAGCTCAGTTCTGGGCATCTTTGAAATACCTATACAAACTTGTTCCTACATAGTAACTTGCAACTTTGAATGAGAATGTGCTTGCTTACAGCAACGTGCTATATGTTCTGAATGCCCGAAATGTGAATCTGTGTGAAAACTTTGTTCGGAATTATGTGATCCTTACTAGCTGGAAGTAAGGGAGATGGGGCATGAAGTTATTTCTAGGAGTTGGACACATACCAAGTTTAGCCCAGTTCTGGGCACCTTTGAAATACCTATACAAACTTGTTCCTACATAGTAACTTGCCACTTTGAATGAGAATGTGCTTGCTTACAGCAACGTGCTATATGTTCTGAATGCCCGAATTGTCAATCTGTGTCAAAACTTTGGTAGGAATTATGTGATCCTTACTAGCTGGAAGTAAGGGAGATGGGGCATGAAGTTATTTCTAGGAGTTGGAGACATAAAACGTTTAGCTCAGTTCTGGGCATCTTTGAAATACCTAAACTAACTTGTTCCTACATAGTAACTTGCCACTTTGAATGAGAATGTGCTTGCTTACAGCAACGTGCTATATGTTCTGAATGCCCGAATTGGGAATCTGTGTCAAAACTTTGTTAGGAATTATGTGATCCTTACTAGCTGGAAGTAAGGGAGATGGGGCATGAAGTTATTTCTAGGAGTTGGAGACATACAACGTTTAGCTCAGTTCTGGGCATCTTTGAAATACCTATACAAACTTGTTCCTACATAGTAACTTGCCACTTTGAATGAGAATGTGCTTGCTTGCAGCAACGTGCTATATGTTCTGAATGCCCGAATTGGGAATCGGTGTCAAAACTTTGTTCGGAATTATGTGATCCTTACTAGCGGGAAGTAAGGGAGATGGGGCATGAAGTTATTTCTAGGAGTTGGACACATACCAAGTTTAGCTCAGTTCTGGGCATCTTTGAAATACCTATACAAACTTGTTCCTACATAGTAACTTGCAACTTTGAATGAGAATGTGCTTGCTTACAGCAACGTGCTATATGTTCTGAATGCCCGAATTGGGAATCGGTGTCAAAACTTTGTTAGGAATTATGTGATCCTTACTAGCTGGAAGTAAGGGAGATGGGGCATGAAGTTATTTCTAGGAGTTGGAGACATAAAACGTTTAGCTCAGTTCTGGGCATCTTTGAAATACCTAAACTAACTTGTTCCTACATAGTAACTTGCCACTTTGAATGAGAATGTGCTTGCTTACAGCAACGTGCTATGTGATCTGAATGCCCGAATTGGGAATCTGTGTCAAAACTTTGTTAGGAATTATGTGATCCTTACTAGCTGGAAGTAAGGGAGATGGGGCATGAAGTTATTTCTAGGAGTTGGAGACATACAACGTTTAGCTCAGTTCTGGGCACCTTTGAAATACCTATACAAACTTGTTCCTACATAGTAACTTGCCACTTTGAATGAGAATGTGCTTGCTTGCAGCAACGTGCTATATGTTCTGAATGCCCGAATTGGGAATCTGTGTCAAAACTTTGTTCGGAATTATGTGATCCTTACTAGCTGGAAGTAAGGGAGATGGGGCATGAAGTTATTTCTAGGAGTTCGACACATACCAAGTTTAGCTCAGTTCTGGGCATCTTTGAAATACCTATACAAACTTGTTCCTACACAGTAACTTGCAACTTTGAATGAGAATGTGCTTGCTTACAGCAACGTGCTATATGTTCTGAATGCCCGAATTGGGAATCTGTGTCAAAACTTTGTTCGGAATTATGTGATCCTTACTAGCTGGAAGTAAGGGAGATGGGGCATGAAGTTATTTCTAGGAGTTGGAGACATACAACGTTTAGCTCAGTTCTGGGCATCTTTGAAATACCTATACAAACTTGTTCCTACATAGTAACTTGCAACTTTGAATGAGAATGTGCTTGCTTGCAGCAACGTGCTATAGGTTCTGAATGCCCGAATTGGGAATCTGTGTCAAAACTTTGTTCGGAATGATGTGATCCTTATTAGCTGGAAGTAAGGGAGATGGGGCATGAAGTTTTTTCTGGGAGTTGGACACATACCAAGTTTAGCTCAGTTCTGGGCATCTTTGAAATACCTATACAAACTTGTTCCTACATAGTAACTTGCAACTTTGAATGAGAATGTGCTTGCTTACAGCAACGTGCTATATGTTCTGAATGCCCGAATTGGGAATCTGTGTCAAAACTTTGTTAGGAATTATGTGATCCTTACTAGCTGGAAGTAAGGGAGATGGGGCATGAAGTTATTTCTAGGAGTTGGAGACATACAACGTTTAGCTCAGTTCTGGGCATCTTTGAAATACCTATACAAACTTGTTCCTACATAGTAACTTGCCACTTTGAATGAGAATGTGCTTGCTTGCAGCAACGTGCTATATGTTCTGAATGCCCGAATTGGGAATCTGTGTCAAAACTTTGTTCGGAATTATGTGATCCTTACTAGCTGGAAGTAAGGGAGATGGGGCATGAAGTTATTTCTAGGAGTTGGACACATACCAAGTTTAGCTCAGTTCTGGGCATCTTTGAAATACCTATACAAACTTGTTCCTACACAGTAACTTGCAACTTTGAATGAGAATTTGCTTGCTTACAGCAACGTGCTATATGTTCTGAATGCCCGAATTGGGAATCTGTGTCAAAACTTTGTTAGGAATTATGTGATCCTTACTAGCTGGAAGTAAGGGAGATGGGGCATGAAGTTATTTCTAGGAGTTGGAGACATAAAACGTTTAGCTCAGTTCTGGGCATCTTTGAAATACCTAAACTAACTTGTTCCTACATAGTAACTTGCCACTTTGAATGAGAATGTGCTTGCTTACAGCAACGTGCTATATGATCTGAATGCCCGAATTGGGAATCTGTGTCAAAACTTTGTTAGGAATTATGTGATCCTTACTAGCTGGAAGTAAGGGAGATGGGGCATGAAGTTATTTCTAGGAGTTGGACACATACCAAGTTTAGCTCAGTTCTGGGCATCTTTGAAATACCTATACAAACTTGTTCCTACATAGTAACTTGCCACTTTGAATGAGAATGTGCTTGCTTACAGCAACGTGCTATATGTTCTGAATGCCCGAATTGGGAATCTGTGTCAAAACTTTGTTTGGAATTATGTGATTCTTACTAGCCTGAAGTAAGGGAGATGGGGCATGAAGTTATTTCTAGGAGTTGGAGACATACAACGTTTAGCTCAGTTCTGGGCATCTTTGAAATACCTATACAAACTTGTTCCTACATAGTAACTTGCAACTTTGAATGAGAATGTGCTTGCTTACAGCAACGTGCTATATGTTCTGAATGCCCGAATTGTCAATCTGTGTCAAAACTTTGGTAGGAATTATGTGATCCTTACTAGCTGGAAGTAAGGGAGATGGGGCATGAAGTTATTTCTAGGAGTTGGAGACATAAAACGTTTAGCTCAGTTCTGGGCATCTTTGAAATACCTAAACTAACTTGTTCCTACATAGTAACTTGCCACTTTGAATGAGAATGTGCTTGCTTACAGCAACGTGCTATATGTTCTGAATGCCCGAATTGGGAATCTGTGTCAAAACTTTGTTAGGAATTATGTGATCCTTACTAGCTGGAAGTAAGGGAGATGGGGCATGAAGTTATTTCTAGGAGTTGGAGACATACAACGTTTAGCTCAGTTCTGGGCATCTTTGAAATACCTATACAAACTTGTTCCTACATAGTAACTTGCCACTTTGAATGAGAATGTGCTTGCTTGCAGCAACGTGCTATATGTTCTGAATGCCCGAATTGGGAATCTGTGTCAAAACTTTGTTCGGAATTATGTGATCCTTACTAGCGGGAAGTAAGGGAGATGGGGCATGAAGTTATTTCTAGGAGTTGGACACATACCAAGTTTAGCTCAGTTCTGGGCATCTTTGAAATACCTATACAAACTTGTTCCTACATAGTAACTTGCAACTTTGAATGAGAATGTGCTTGCTTACAGCAACGTGCTATATGTTCTGAATGCCCGAATTGGGAATCGGTGTCAAAACTTTGTTAGGAATTATGTGATCCTTACTAGCTGGAAGTAAGGGAGATGGGGCATGAAGTTATTTCTAGGAGTTGGAGACATAAAACGTTTAGCTCAGTTCTGGGCATCTTTGAAATACCTAAACTAACTTGTTCCTACATAGTAACTTGCCACTTTGAATGAGAATGTGCTTGCTTACAGCAACGTGCTATGTGATCTGAATGCCCGAATTGGGAATCTGTGTCAAAACTTTGTTAGGAATTATGTGATCCTTACTAGCTGGAAGTAAGGGAGATGGGGCATGAAGTTATTTCTAGGAGTTGGAGACATACAACGTTTAGCTCAGTTCTGGGCACCTTTGAAATACCTATACAAACTTGTTCCTACATAGTAACTTGCCACTTTGAATGAGAATGTGCTTGCTTGCAGCAACGTGCTATATGTTCTGAATGCCCGAATTGGGAATCTGTGTCAAAACTTTGTTCGGAATAATGTGATCCTTACTAGCTGGAAGTAAGGGAGATGGGGCATGAAGTTATTTCTAGGAGTTCGACACATACCAAGTTTAGCTCAGTTCTGGGCATCTTTGAAATACCTATACAAACTTGTTCCTACACAGTAACTTGCAACTTTGAATGAGAATATGCTTGCTTACAGCAACGTGCTATATGTTCTGAATGCCCGAATTGGGAATCTGTGTCAAAACTTTGTTCGGAATTATGTGATCCTTACTAGCTGGAAGTAAGGGAGATGGGGCATGAAGTTATTTCTAGGAGTTGGAGACATACAACGTTTAGCTCAGTTCTGGGCATCTTTGAAATACCTATACAAACTTGTTCCTACATAGTAACTTGCAACTTTGAATGAGAATGTGCTTGCTTGCAGCAACGTGCTATATGTTCTGAATGCCCGAATTGGGAATCTGTGTCAAAACTTTGTTCGGAATGATGTGATCCTTATTAGCTGGAAGTAAGGGAGATGGGGCATGAAGTTATTTCTGGGAGTTGGACACATACCAAGTTTAGCTCAGTTCTGGGCATCTTTGAAATACCTATACAAACTTGTTCCTACATAGTAACTTGCAACTTTGAATGAGAATGTGCTTGCTTACAGCAACGTGCTATATGTTCTGAATGCCCGAATTGGGAATCTGTGTCAAAACTTTGTTAGGAATTATGTGATCCTTACTAGCTGGAAGTAAGGGAGATGGGGCATGAAGTTATTTCTAGGAGTTGGAGACATACAACGTTTAGCTCAGTTCGGGGATATCTTTGAAATACCTATACAAACTTGTTCCTACATAGTAACTTGCCACTTTGAATGAGAATGTGCTTGCTTGCAGCAACGTGCTATATGTTCTGAATGCCCGAATTGGGAGTCTGTGTCAAAACTTTGTTCGGAATTATGTGATCCTTACTAGCTGGAAGTAAGGGAGATGGGGCATGAAGTTATTTCTAGGAGTTGGACACATACCAAGTTTAGCTCAGTTCTGGGCATCTTTGAAATACCTATACAAACTTGTTCCTACACAGTAACTTGCAACTTTGAATGAGAATGTGCTTGCTTACAGCAACGTGCTATATGTTCTGAATGCCCGAATTGGGAATCTGTGTCAAAACTTTGTTAGGAATTATGTGATCCTTACTAGCTGGAAGTAAGGGAGATGGGGCATGAAGTTATTTCTAGGAGTTGGAGACATAAAACGTTTAGCTCAGTTCTGGGCATCTTTGAAATACCTAAACTAACTTGTTCCTACATAGTAACTTGCCACTTTGAATGAGAATGTGCTTGCTTACAGCAACGTGCTATATGATCTGAATGCCCGAATTGGGAATCTGTGTCAAAACTTTGTTAGGAATTATGTGATCCTTACTAGCTGGAAGTAAGGGAGATGGGGCATGAAGTTATTTGTATGAGTTGCTGACATACAACGTTTAGCTCAGTTCTGGGCATCTTTGAAATACCTATACAAACTTGTTCCTACATAGTAACTTGCCACTTTGAATGAGAATGTGCTTGCTTGCAGCAACGTGCTATATGTTCTGAATGCCCGAATTGGGAATCTGTGTCAAAACTTTGTTCGGAATTATGTGATCCTTACTAGCTGGAAGTAAGGGAGATGGGGCATGAAGTTATTTCTAGGAGTTGGACACATACAAAGTTTAGCTCAGTTCTGGGCATCTTTGAAATACCTATACAAACTTGTTCCTACATAGTAACTTGCAACTTTGAATGAGAATGTGCTTGCTTACAGCAACGTGCTATATGTTCTGAATGCCCAAATTGGGAATCTGTGTCAAAACTTTGTTAGGAATTATGTGATCCTTACTAGCTGGAAGTAAGGGAGATGGGGAATGAAGTTATTTCTAGGAGTTGGAGACATACAACGTTTAGCTCAGTTCTGGGCATCTTTGAAATACCTAAACTAACTTGTTCCTACATAGTAACTTACCACTTTGAATGAGAATGTGCTAGCTTACAGCAACGTGCTATATGTTCTGAATGCCCGAATTGGGAATCTGTGTCAAAACTTTGTTAGGAATTATGTGATCCTTACTAGCTGGAAGTAAGGGAGATGGGGCATGAAGTTATTTCTAGGAGTTGGAGACATACAACGTTTAGCTCAGTTCTGGGCATCTTTGAAATACCTATACAAACTTGTTCCTACATAGTAACTTGCCACTTTGAATGAGAATGTGCTTGCTTGCAGCAACGTGCTATATGTTCTGAATGCCCGAATTGGGAATCTGTGTCAAAACTTTGTTCGGAATTATGTGATCCTTACTAGCTGGAAGTAAGGGAGATGGGGCATGAAGTTATTTCTAGGAGTTGGACACATACCAAGTTTAGCTCAGTTCTGGGCATCTTTGAAATACCTATACAAACTTGTTCCTACATAGTAACTTGCAACTTTGAATGAGAATGTGCTTGCTTACAGCAACGTGCTATATGTTCTGAATGCCCGAATTGGGAATCTGTGTCAAAACTTTGTTCGGAATTATGTGATCCTTACTAGCTGGAAGTAAGGGAGATGGGGCATGAAGTTATTTCTAGGAGTTGGAGACATACAACGTTTAGCTCAGTTCTGGGCATCTTTGAAATACCTATACAAACTTGTTCCTACATAGTAACTTGCAACTTTGAATGAGAATGTGCTTGCTTGCAGCAACGTGCTATATGTTCTGAATGTCCGAATTGGGAATCTGTGTCAAAACTTTGTTCGGAATTATGTGATCCTTATTAGCTGGAAGTAAGGGAGATGGGGCATGAAGTTATTTCTGGGAGTTGGACACATACCAAGTTTAGCTCAGTTCTGGGCATCTTTGAAATACCTATACAAACTTGTTCCTACATAGTAACTTGCAACTTTGAATGAGAATGTGCTTGCTTACAGCAACGTGCTATATGTTCTGAATGCCCGAATTGGGAATCTGTGTCAAAACTTTGTTAGGAATTATGTGATCCTTACTAGCTGGAAGTAAGGGAGATGGGGCATGAAGTTATTTCTAGGAGTTGGAGACATAAAACGTTTAGCTCAGTTCTGGGCATCTTTGAAATACCTAAACTAACTTGTTCCTACATAGTAACTTGCCACTTTGAATGAGAATGTGCTTGCTTACAGCAACGTGCTATATGTTCTGAATGCCCGAATTGGGAATCTGTGTCAAAACTTTGTTAGGAATTATGTGATCCTTACTAGCTGGAAGTAAGGGAGATGGGGCATGAAGTTATTTCTAGGAGTTGGAGACATACAACGTTTAGCTCAGTTCTGGGCATCTTTGAAATACCTATACAAACTTGTTCCTACATAGTAACTTGCCACTTTGAATGAGAATGTGCTTGCTTGCAGCAACGTGCTATATGTTCTGAATGCCCGAATTGGGAATCTGTGTCAAAACTTTGTTCGGAAGTATGTGATCCTTACGAGCTGGAAGTAAGGGAGATGGGGCATGAAGTTATTTCTAGGAGTTGGACACATACCAAGTTTAGCTCAGTTCTGGGCATCTTTGAAATACCTATACAAACTTGTTCCTACATAGTAACTTGCCACTTTGAATGAGAATGTGCTTGCTTACAGCAACGTTCTATATGTTCTGAATGCCCGAATTGGGAATCTGTGTCAAAACTTTGTTAGGAATTATGTGATCCTTACTAGCTGGAAGTAAGGGAGATGGGGCATGAAGTTATTTCTAGGAGTTGGAGACATACAACGTTTAGCTCAGTTCTGGGCATCTTTGAAATACCTATACAAACTTGTTCCTACATAGTAACTTGCCACTTTGAATGAGAATGTGCTTGCTTGCAGCAACGTGCTATATGTTCTGAATGCCCGAATTGGGAATCTGTGTCAAAACTTTGTTAGGAATTATGTGATCCTTACTAGCTGGAAGTAAGGGAGATGGGGCATGAAGTTATTTCTAGGAGTTGGAGACATACAAGGTTTAGCTCAGTTCTGGGCATCTTTGAAATACCTATACAAACTTGTTCCTACATAGTAACTTGCCACTTTGAATGAGAATGTGCTTGCTTACAGCAACGTGCTATATGTTCTGAATGCCCGAATTGGGAATCTGTGTCAAAACTTTGTTTGGAATTATGTGATCCTTACTAGCCTGAAGTAAGGGAGATGGGGCATGAAGTTATTTCTAGGAGTTGGAGACATACAACGTTTAGCTCAGTTCTGGGCATCTTTGAAATACCTATACAAACTTCTTCCTACATAGTAACTTGCAACTTTGAAAGAGAATGTGCTTGCTTACAGCAACGTGCTATATGTTCTGAATGCCCGAAATGTGAATCTGTGTGAAAACTTTGTTCGGAATTATGTGATCCTTACTAGCTGGAAGTAAGGGAGATGGGGCATGAAGTTATTTCTAGGAGTTGGACACATACCAAGTTTAGCCCAGTTCTGGGCATCTTTGAAATACCTATACAAACTTGTTCCTACATAGTAACTTGCAACTTTGAATGAGAATGTGCTTGCTTACAGCAACGTGCTATATGTTCTGAATGCCCGAATTGTGAATCTGTGTCAAAACTTTGTTAGGAATTATGTGATCCTTACTAGCTGGAAGTAAGGGAGATGGGGCATGAAGTTATTTCTAGGAGTTGGAGACATAAAACGTTTAGCTCACTTCTGGGCATCTTTGAAATACCTATACAAACTTGTTCCTACATAGTAACTTGCCACTTTGAATGAGAATGTGCTTGCTTGCAGCAACGTGCTATATGTTCTGAATGCCCGAATTGGGAATCTGTGTCAAAAATTTTGTTCGGAATTATGTGATCCTTACTAGCTGGAAGTAAGGGAGATGGGGCATGAAGTTATTTCTAGGAGTTGGAGACATACAACGTTTAGCTCAGTTCTGGGCATCTTTGAAATACCTATACAAACTTGTTCCTACATAGTAACTTGCCACTTTGAATGAGAATGTGCTTGCTTGCAGCAACGTGCTATATGTTCTGAATGCCCGAATTGGGAATCTGTGTCAAAACTTTGTTCGGAATTATGTGATCCTTACTAGCGGGAAGTAAGGGAGATGGGGCATGAAGTTATTTCTAGGAGTTGGACACATACCAAGTTTAGCTCAGTTCTGGGCATCTTTGAAATACCTATACAAACTTGTTCCTACATAGTAACTTGCAACTTTGAATGAGAATGTGCTTGCTTACAGCAACATGCTATATGTTCTGAATGCCCGAATTGGGAATCGGCGTCAAAACTTTGTTAGGAATTATGTGATCCTTACTAGCTGGAAGTAAGGGAGATGGGGCATGAAGTTATTTCTAGGAGTTGGAGACATAAAACGTTTAGCTCAGTTCTGGGCATCTTTGAAATACCTAAACTAACTTGTTCCTACATAGTAACTTGCCACTTTGAATGAGAATGTGCTTGCTTACAGCAACGTGCTATATGATCTGAATGCCCGAATTGGGAATCTGTGTCAAAACTTTGTTAGGAATTATGTGATCCTTACTAGCTGGAAGTAAGGGAGATGGGGCATGAAGTTATTTCTAGGAGTTGGAGACATACAACGTTTAGCTCAGTTCTGGGCACCTTTGAAATACCTATACAAACTTGTTCCTACATAGTAACTTGCCACTTTGAATGAGAATGTGCTTGCTTGCAGCAACGTGCTATATGTTCTGAATGCCCGAATTGGGAATCTGTGTCAAAACTTTGTTAGGAATTATGTGATCCTTACTAGCTGGAAGTAAGGGAGATGGGGCATGAAGTTATTTCTAGGAGTTCGACACATACCAAGTTTAGCTCAGTTCTGGGCATCTTTGAAAGACCTATACAAACTTGTTCCTACATAGTAACTTGCAACTTTGAATGAGAATGTGCTTACTTGCAGCAACGTGCTATATGTTCTGAATGCCCGAATTGGGAATCTGTGTCAAAACTTTGTTCGGAATTATGTGATCCTTATTAGCTGGAAGTAAGGGAGATGGGGCATGAAGTTATTTCTGGGAGTTGGACACATACCAAGTTTAGCTCAGTTCTGGGCATCTTTGAAATACCTATACAATCTTGTTCCTACATAGTAACTTGCAACTTTGAATGAGAATGTGCTTGCTTACAGCAACGTGCTATGTGTTCTGAATGCCCGAATTGTGAATCTGTGTCAAAACTTTGTTAGGAATTATGTGATCCTTACTAGCTGGAAGTAAGGGAGATGGGGCATGAAGTTATTTCTAGGAGTTGGAGACATACAACGTTTAGCTCAGTTCTGGGCATCTTTGAAATACCTATACAAACTTGTTCCTACATAGTAACTTGCCACTTTGAATGAGAATGTGCTTGCTTGCAGCAACGTGCTATATGTTCTGAATGCCCGAATTGGGAATCTGTGTCAAAACTTTGTTCGGAATTATGTGATCCTTACTAGCTGGAAGTAAGGGAGATGGGGCATGAAGTTATTTGTAGGAGTTGGAGACATAAAACGTTTAGCTCAGTTCTGGGCATCTTTGAAATACCTAAACTAACTTGTTCCTACATAGTAACTTGCCACTTTGAATGAGAATGTGCTTGCTTACAGCAACGTGCTATATGATCTGAATGCCCGAATTGGGAATCTGTGTCAAAACTTTGTTCGGAATTATGTGATCCTTACTAGCTGGAAGTAAGGGAGATGGGGCATGAAGTTATTTCTAGGAGTTGGAGACATACAACGTTTAGCTCAGTTCTGGGCATCTTTGAAATACCTATACAAACTTGTTCCTACATAGTAACTTGCCACTTTGAATGAGAATGTGCTTGCTTACAGCAACGTGCTATATGTTCTGAATGCCCGAATTGGGAATCTGTGTCAAAACTTTGTTAGGAATTATGTGATCCTTACTAGCTGGAAGTAAGGGAGATGGGGCATGAAGTTATTTCTAGGAGTTGGACACATACCAAGTTTAGCTCAGTTCTGGGCATCTTTGAAATACCTATACAAACTTGTTCCTACATAGTAACTTGCCACTTTGAATGAGAATGTGCTTGCTTGCAGCAACGTGCTATATGTTCTGAATGCCCGAATTGGGAATCTGTGTCAAAAATTTTGTTCGGAATTATGTGATCCTTACTAGCTGGAAGTAAGGGAGATGGGGCATGAAGTTATTTCTAGGAGTTGGAGACATACAACGTTTAGCTCAGTTCTGGGCATCTTTGAAATACCTATACAAACTTGTTCCTACATAGTAACTTGCCACTTTGAATGAGAATGTGCTTGCTTGCAGCAACGTGCTATATGTTCTGAATGCCCGAATTGGGAATCTGTGTCAAAACTTTGTTCGGAATTATGTGATCCTTACTAGCGGGAAGTAAGGGAGATGGGGCATGAAGTTATTTCTAGGAGTTGGACACATACCAAGTTTAGCTCAGTTCTGGGCATCTTTGAAATACCTATACAAACTTGTTCCTACATAGTAACTTGCAACTTTGAATGAGAATGTGCTTGCTTACAGCAACATGCTATATGTTCTGAATGCCCGAATTGGGAATCGGTGTCAAAACTTTGTTAGGAATTATGTGATCCTTACTAGCTGGAAGTAAGGGAGATGGGGCATGAAGTTATTTCTAGGAGTTGGAGACATAAAACGTTTAGCTCAGTTCTGGGCATCTTTGAAATACCTAAACTAACTTGTTCCTACATAGTAACTTGCCACTTTGAATGAGAATGTGCTTGCTTACAGCAACGTGCTATATGATCTGAATGCCCGAATTGGGAATCTGTGTCAAAACTTTGTTAGGAATTATGTGATCCTTACTAGCTGGAAGTAAGGGAGATGGGGCATGAAGTTATTTCTAGGAGTTGGAGACATACAACGTTTAGCTCAGTTCTGGGCACCTTTGAAATACCTATACAAACTTGTTCCTACATAGTAACTTGCCACTTTGAATGAGAATGTGCTTGCTTGCAGCAACGTGCTATATGTTCTGAATGCCCGAATTGGGAATCTGTGTCAAAACTTTGTTAGGAATTATGTGATCCTTACTAGCTGGAAGTAAGGGAGATGGGGCATGAAGTTATTTCTAGGAGTTCGACACATACCAAGTTTAGCTCAGTTCTGGGCATCTTTGAAAGACCTATACAAACTTGTTCCTACACAGTAACTTGCAACTTTGAATGAGAATGTGCTTGCTTACAGCAACGTGCTATATGTTCTGAATGCCCGAATTGGGAATCTGTGTCAAAACTTTGTTAGGAATTATGTGATCCTTACTAGCTGGAAGTAAGGGAGATGGGGCATGAAGTTATTTCTAGGAGTTGGAGACATACAACGTTTAGCTCAGTTCTGGGCATCTTTGAAATACCTATACAAACTTGTTCCTACATAGTAACTTGCCACTTTGAATGAGAATGTGCTTACTTGCAGCAACGTGCTATATGTTCTGAATGCCCGAATTGGGAATCTGTGTCAAAACTTTGTTCGGAATTATGTGATCCTTATTAGCTGGAAGTAAGGGAGATGGGGCATGAAGTTATTTCTGGGAGTTGGACACATACCAAGTTTAGCTCAGTTCTGGGCATCTTTGAAATACCTATACAATCTTGTTCCTACATAGTAACTTGCAACTTTGAATGAGAATGTGCTTGCTTACAGCAACGTGCTATATGTTCTGAATGCCCGAATTGTGAATCTGTGTCAAAACTTTGTTAGGAATTATGTGATCCTTACTAGCTGGAAGTAAGGGAGATGGGGCATGAAGTTATTTCTAGGAGTTGGAGACATACAACGTTTAGCTCAGTTCTCGGCATCTTTGAAATACCTATACAAACTTGTTCCTACATAGTAACTTGCCACTTTGAATGAGAATGTGCTTGCTTGCAGCAACGTGCTATATGTTCTGAATGCCCGAATTGGGAATCTGTGTCAAAACTTTGTTCGGAATTATGTGATCCTTACTAGCTGGAAGTAAGGGAGATGGGGCATGAAGTTATTTGTAGGAGTTGGAGACATAAAACGTTTAGCTCAGTTCTGGGCATCTTTGAAATACCTAAACTAACTTGTTCCTACATAGTAACTTGCCACTTTGAATGAGAATGTGCTTGCTTACAGCAACGTGCTATATGATCTGAATGCCCGAATTGGGAATCTGTGTCAAAACTTTGTTCGGAATTATGTGATCCTTACTAGCTGGAAGTAAGGGAGATGGGGCATGAAGTTATTTCTAGGAGTTGGAGACATACAACGTTTAGCTCAGTTCTGGGCATCTTTGAAATACCTATACAAACTTGTTCCTACATAGTAACTTGCAACTTTGAATGAGAATGTGCTTGCTTACAGCAACGTGCTATATGTTCTGAATGCCCGAATTGGGAATCTGTGTCAAAACTTTGTTAGGAATTATGTGATCCTTACTAGCTGGAAGTAAGGGAGATGGGGCATGAAGTTATTTCTAGGAGTTGGACACATACCAAGTTTAGCTCAGTTCTGGGCATCTTTGAAATACCTATACAAACTTGTTCCTACATAGTAACTTGCAACTTTGAATGAGAATGTGCTTGCTTACAGCAACGTGCTATATGTTCTGAATGCCCAAATTGGGAATCTGTGTCAAAACTTTGTTAGGAATTATGTGATCCTTACTAGCTGGAAGTAAGGGAGATGGGGAATGAAGTTATTTCTAGGAGTTGGAGACATAAAACGTTTAGCTCATTTCTGGGCATCTTTGAAATACCTAAACTAACTTGTTCCTACACAGTAACTTACCACTTTGAATGAGAATGTGCTTGCTTACAGCAACGTGCTATATGTTCTGAATGCCCGAATTGGGAATCTGTGTCAAAACTTTGTTAGGAATTATGTGATCCTTACTAGCTGGAAGTAAGGGAGATGGGGCATGAAGTTATTTCTAGGAGTTGGAGACATACAACGTTTAGCTCAGTTCTGGGCATCTTTGAAATACCTATACAATCTTGTTCCTACATAGTAACTTGCCACTTTGAATGAGAATGTGCTTGCTTGCAGCAACGTGCTATATGTTCTGAATGCCCGAATTGGGAATCTGTGTCAAAACTTTGTTCGGAATTATGTGATCCTTACTAGCTGGAAGTAAGGGAGATGGGGCATGAAGTTATTTCTAGGAGTTGGACACATACCAAGTTTAGCTCAGTTCTGGGCATCTTTGAAATACCTATACAAACTTGTTCCTACATAGTAACTTGCATCTTTGAATGAGAATGTGCTTGCTTACAGCAACGTGCTATATGTTCTGAATGCCCGAATTGGGAATCTGTGTCAAAACTTTGTTCGGAATTATGTGATCCTTACTAGCTGGAAGTAAGGGAGATGGGGCATGAAGTTATTTCTAGGAGTTGGAGACATACAACGTTTAGCTCAGTTCTGGGCATCTTTGAAATACCTATACAAACTTGTTCCTACATAGTAACTTGCAACTTTGAATGAGAATGTGCTTGCTTGCAGCAACGTGCTATATGTTCTGAATGCCCGAATTGGCAATCTGTGTCAAAACTTTGTTCGGAATTATGTGATCCTTATTAGCTGGAAGTAAGGGAGATGGGGCATGAAGTTATTTCTGGGAGTTGGACACATACCAAGTTTAGCTCAGTTCTGGGCATCTTTGAAATAACTATACAAACTTGTTCCTACATAGTAACTTGCAACTTTGAATGAGAATGTGCTTGCTTACAGCAACGTGCTATATGTTCTGAATGCCCGAATTGGGAATCTGTGTCAAAACTTTGTTAGGAATTATGTGATCCTTACTAGGTGGAAGTAAGGGAGATGGGGCATGAAGTTATTTCTAGGAGTTGGAGACATAAAACGTTTAGCTCAGTTCTGGGCATCTTTGAAATACCTAAACTAACTTGTTCCTACATAGTAACTTGCCACTTTGAATGAGAATGTGCTTGCTTACAGCAACGTGCTATATGTTCTGAATGCCCGAATTGGGAATCTGTGTCAAAACTTTGTTAGGAATTATGTGATCCTTACTAGCTGGAAGTAAGGGAGATGGGGCATGAAGTTATTTCTAGGAGTTGGAGACATACAACGTTTAGCTCAGTTCTGGGCATCTTTGAAATACCTATACAAACTTGTTCCTACATAGTAACTTGCCACTTTGAATGAGAATGTGCTTGCTTGCAGCAACGTGCTATATGTTCTGAATGCCCGAATTGGGAATCTGTGTCAAAACTTTGTTCGGAATTATGTGATCCTTACGAGCTGGAAGTAAGGGAGATGGGGCATGAAGTTATTTCTAGGAGTTGGACACATACCAAGTTTAGCTCAGTTCTGGGCATCTTTGAAATACCTATACAAACTTGTTCCTACATAGTAACTTGCCACTTTGAATGAGAATGTGCTTGCTTACAGCAACGTGCTATATGTTCTGAATGCCCGAATTGGGAATCTGTGTCAAAACTTTGTTAGGAATTATGTGATCCTTACTAGCTGGAAGTAAGGGAGATGGGGCATGAAGTTATTTCTAGGAGTTGGAGACATACAACGTTTAGCTCACTTCTGGGCATCTTTGAAATACCTATACAAACTTGTTCCTACATAGTAACTTGCCACTTTGAATGAGAATGTGCTTGCTTGCAGCAACGTGCTATATGTTATGAATGCCCGAATTGGGAATCTGTGTCAAAACTTTGTTAGGAATTATGTGATCCTTACTAGCTGGAAGTAAGGGAGATGGGGCATGAAGTTATTTCTAGGAGTTGGAGACATACAAGGTTTAGCTCAGTTCTGGGCATCTTTGAAATACCTATACAAACTTGTTCCTACATAGTAACTTGCCACTTTGAATGAGAATGTGCTTGCTTACAGCAACGTGCTATATGTTCTGAATGCCCGAATTGGGAATCTGTGTCAAAACTTTGTTTGGAATTATGTGATCCTTACTGGCCTGAAGTAAGGGAGATGGGGCATGAAGTTATTTCTAGGAGTTGGAGACATACAACGTTTAGCTCAGTTCTGGGCATCTTTGAAATACCTATACAAACTTGTTCCTACATAGTAACTTGCAACTTTGAATGAGAATGTGCTTGCTTACAGCAACGTGCTATATGTTCTGAATGCCCGAAATGTGATTCTGTGTGAAAACTTTGTTCGGAATTATGTGATCCTTACTAGCTGGAAGTAAGGGAGATGGGGCATGAAGTTATTTCTAGGAGTTGGACACATACCAAGTTTAGCCCAGTTCTGGGCATCTTTGAAATACCTATACAAACTTGTTCCTACATCGTAACTTGCAACTTTGAATGAGAATGTGCTTGCTTACAGCAACGTGCTATATGTTCTGAATGCCCGAATTGTGAATCTGTGTCAAAACTTTGTTAGGAATTATGTGATCCTTACTAGCTGGAAGTAAGGGAGATGGGGCATGAAGTTATTTCTAGGAGTTGGAGACATAAAACGTTTAGCTCACTTCTGGGCATCTTTGAAATACCTATACAAACTTGTTCCTACATAGTAACTTGCCACTTTGAATGAGAATGTGCTTGCTTGCAGCAACGTGCTATATGTTCTGAATGCCCGAATTGGGAATCTGTGTCAAAAATTTTGTTCGGAATTATGTGATCCTTACTAGCTGGAAGTAAGGGAGATGGGGCATGAAGTTATTTCTAGGAGTTGGAGACATACAACGTTTAGCTCAGTTCTGGGCATCTTTGAAATACCTATACAAACTTGTTCCTACATAGTAACTTGCCACTTTGAATGAGAATGTGCTTACTTGAAGCAACGTGCTATATGTTCTGAATGCCCGAATTGGGAATCTGTGTCAAAACTTTGTTCGGAATTATGTGATCCTTACTAGCGGGAAGTAAGGGAGATGGGGCATGAAGTTATTTCTAGGAGTTGGACACATACCAAGTTTAGCTCAGTTCTGGGCATCTTTGAAATACCTATACAAACTTGTTCCTACATAGTAACTTGCAACTTTGAATGAGAATGTGCTTGCTTACAGCAACATGCTATATGTTCTGAATGCCCGAATTGGGAATCGGTGTCAAAACTTTGTTAGGAATTATGTGATCCTTACTAGCTGGAAGTAAGGGAGATGGGGCATGAAGTTATTTCTAGGAGTTGGAGACATACAACGTTTAGCTCAGTTCTGGGCATCTTTGAAATACCTATACAAACTTGTTCCTACATAGTAACTTGCCACTTTGAATGAGAATGTGCTTGCTTGCAGCAACGTGCTATATGTTCTGAATGCCCGAATTGGGAATCTGTGTCAAAACTTTGTTCGGAATTATGTGATCCTTACTAGCTGGAAGTAAGGGAGATGGGGCATGAAGTTATTTGTAGGAGTTGGAGACATAAAACGTTTAGCTCAGTTCTGGGCATCTTTGAAATACCTAAACTAACTTGTTCCTACATAGTAACTTGCCACTTTGAATGAGAATGTGCTTGCTTACAGCAACGTGCTATATGATCTGAATGCCCGAATTGGGAATCTGTGTCAAAACTTTGTTCGGAATTATGTGATCCTTACTAGCTGGAAGTAAGGGAGATGGGGCATGAAGTTATTTCTAGGAGTTGGAGACATACAACGTTTAGCTCAGTTCTGGGCATCTTTGAAATACCTATACAAACTTGTTCCTACATAGTAACTTGCCACTTTGAATGAGAATGTGCTTGCTTACAGCAACGTGCTATATGTTCTGAATGCCCGAATTGGGAATCTGTGTCAAAACTTTGTTAGGAATTATGTGATCCTTACTAGCTGGAAGTAAGGGAGATGGGGCATGAAGTTATTTCTAGGAGTTGGACACATACCAAGTTTAGCTCAGTTCTGGGCATCTTTGAAATACCTATACAAACTTGTTCCTACATAGTAACTTGCAACTTTGAATGAGAATGTGCTTGCTTACAGCAACGTGCTATATGTTCTGAATGCCCAAATTGGGAATCTGTGTCAAAACTTTGTTAGGAATTATGTGATCCTTACTAGCTGGAAGTAAGGGAGATGGGGAATGAAGTTATTTCTAGGAGTTGGAGACATAAAACGTTTAGCTCATTTCTGGGCATCTTTGAAATACCTAAACTAACTTGTTCCTACACAGTAACTTACCACTTTGAATGAGAATGTGCTTGCTTACAGCAACGTGCTATATGTTCTGAATGCCCGAATTGGGAATCTGTGTCAAAACTTTGTTAGGAATTATGTGATCCTTACTAGCTGGAAGTAAGGGAGATGGGGCATGAAGTTATTTCTAGGAGTTGGAGACATACAACGTTTAGCTCAGTTCTGGGCATCTTTGAAATACCTATACAATCTTGTTCCTACATAGTAACTTGCCACTTTGAATGAGAATGTGCTTGCTTGCAGCAACGTGCTATATGTTCTGAATGCCCGAATTGGGAATCTGTGTCAAAACTTTGTTCGGAATTATGTGATCCTTACTAGCTGGAAGTAAGGGAGATGGGGCATGAAGTTATTTCTAGGAGTTGGACACATACCAAGTTTAGCTCAGTTCTGGGCATCTTTGAAATACCTATACAAACTTGTTCCTACATAGTAACTTGCATCTTTGAATGAGAATGTGCTTGCTTACAGCAACGTGCTATATGTTCTGAATGCCCGAATTGGGAATCTGTGTCAAAACTTTGTTCGGAATTATGTGATCCTTACTAGCTGGAAGTAAGGGAGATGGGGCATGAAGTTATTTCTAGGAGTTGGAGACATACAACGTTTAGCTCAGTTCTGGGCATCTTTGAAATACCTATACAAACTTGTTCCTACATAGTAACTTGCAACTTTGAATGAGAATGTGCTTGCTTGCAGCAACGTGCTATATGTTCTGAATGCCCGAATTGGCAATCTGTGTCAAAACTTTGTTCGGAATTATGTGATCCTTATTAGCTGGAAGTAAGGGAGATGGGGCATGAAGTTATTTCTGGGAGTTGGACACATACCAAGTTTAGCTCAGTTCTGGGCATCTTTGAAATACCTATACAAACTTGTTCCTACATAGTAACTTGCAACTTTGAATGAGAATGTGCTTGCTTACAGCAACGTGCTATATGTTCTGAATGCCCGAATTGGGAATCTGTGTCAAAACTTTGTTAGGAATTATGTGATCCTTACTAGGTGGAAGTAAGGGAGATGGGGCATGAAGTTATTTCTAGGAGTTGGAGACATAAAACGTTTAGCTCAGTTCTGGGCATCTTTGAAATACCTAAACTAACTTGTTCCTACATAGTAAGTTGCCACTTTGAATGAGAATGTGCTTGCTTACAGCAACGTGCTATATGTTCTGAATGCCCGAATTGGGAATCTGTGTCAAAACTTTGTTAGGAATTATGTGATCCTTACTAGCTGGAAGTAAGGGAGATGGGGCATGAAGTTATTTCTAGGAGTTGGAGACATACAACGTTTAGCTCAGTTCTGGGCATCTTTGAAATACCTATACAAACTTGTTCCTACATAGTAACTTGCCACTTTGAATGAGAATGTGCTTGCTTGCAGCAACGTGCTATATGTTCTGAATGCCCGAATTGGGAATCTGTGTCAAAACTTTGTTCGGAATTATGTGATCCTTACGAGCTGGAAGTAAGGGAGATGGGGCATGAAGTTATTTCTAGGAGTTGGACACATACCAAGTTTAGCTCAGTTCTGGGCATCTTTGAAATACCTATACAAACTTGTTCCTACATAGTAACTTGCCACTTTGAATGAGAATGTGCTTGCTTACAGCAACGTGCTATATGTTCTGAATGCCCGAATTGGGAATCTGTGTCAAAACTTTGTTAGGAATTATGTGATCCTTACTAGCTGGAAGTAAGGGAGATGGGGCATGAAGTTATTTCTAGGAGTTGGAGACATACAACGTTTAGCTCAGTTCTGGGCATCTTTGAAATACCTATACAAACTTGTTCCTACATAGTAACTTGCCACTTTGAATGAGAATGTGCTTGCTTGCAGCAACGTGCTATATGTTCTGAATGCCCGAATTGGGAATCTGTGTCAAAACTTTGTTAGGAATTATGTGATCCTTACTAGCTGGAAGTAAGGGAGATGGGGCATGAAGTTATTTCTAGGAGTTGGAGACATACAAGGTTTAGCTCAGTTCTGGGCATCTTTGAAATACCTATACAAACTTGTTCCTACATAGTAACTTGCCACTTTGAATGAGAATGTGCTTGCTTACAGCAACGTGCTATATGTTCTGAATGCCCGAATTGGGAATCTGTGTCAAAACTTTGTTAGGAATTATGTGATCCTTACTAGCTGGAAGTAAGGGAGATGGGGAATGAAGTTATTTCTAGGAGTTGGAGACATAAAACGTTTAGCTCATTTCTGGGCATCTTTGAAATACCTAAACTAACTTGTTCCTACACAGTAACTTACCACTTTGAATGAGAATGTGCTTGCTTACAGCAACGTGCTATATGTTCTGAATGCCCGAATTGGGAATCTGTGTCAAAACTTTGTTAGGAATTATGTGATCCTTACTAGCTGGAAGTAAGGGAGATGGGGCATGAAGTTATTTCTAGGAGTTGGAGACATACAACGTTTAGCTCAGTTCTGGGCATCTTTGAAATACCTATACAATCTTGTTCCTACATAGTAACTTGCCACTTTGAATGAGAATGTGCTTGCTTGCAGCAACGTGCTATATGTTCTGAATGCCCGAATTGGGAATCTGTGTCAAAACTTTGTTCGGAATTATGTGATCCTTACTAGCTGGAAGTAAGGGAGATGGGGCATGAAGTTATTTCTAGGAGTTGGACACATACCAAGTTTAGCTCAGTTCTGGGCATCTTTGAAATACCTATACAAACTTGTTCCTACATAGTAACTTGCATCTTTGAATGAGAATGTGCTTGCTTACAGCAACGTGCTATATGTTCTGAATGCCCGAATTGGGAATCTGTGTCAAAACTTTGTTCGGAATTATGTGATCCTTACTAGCTGGAAGTAAGGGAGATGGGGCATGAAGTTATTTCTAGGAGTTGGAGACATACAACGTTTAGCTCAGTTCTGGGCATCTTTGAAATACCTATACAAACTTGTTCCTACATAGTAACTTGCAACTTTGAATGAGAATGTGCTTGCTTGCAGCAACGTGCTATATGTTCTGAATGCCCGAATTGGCAATCTGTGTCAAAACTTTGTTCGGAATTATGTGATCCTTATTAGCTGGAAGTAAGGGAGATGGGGCATGAAGTTATTTCTGGGAGTTGGACACATACCAAGTTTAGCTCAGTTCTGGGCATCTTTGAAATAACTATACAAACTTGTTCCTACATAGTAACTTGCAACTTTGAATGAGAATGTGCTTGCTTACAGCAACGTGCTATATGTTCTGAATGCCCGAATTGGGAATCTGTGTCAAAACTTTGTTAGGAATTATGTGATCCTTACTAGGTGGAAGTAAGGGAGATGGGGCATGAAGTTATTTCTAGGAGTTGGAGACATAAAACGTTTAGCTCAGTTCTGGGCATCTTTGAAATACCTAAACTAACTTGTTCCTACATAGTAACTTGCCACTTTGAATGAGAATGTGCTTGCTTACAGCAACGTGCTATATGTTCTGAATGCCCGAATTGGGAATCTGTGTCAAAACTTTGTTAGGAATTATGTGATCCTTACTAGCTGGAAGTAAGGGAGATGGGGCATGAAGTTATTTCTAGGAGTTGGAGACATACAACGTTTAGCTCAGTTCTGGGCATCTTTGAAATACCTATACAAACTTGTTCCTACATAGTAACTTGCCACTTTGAATGAGAATGTGCTTGCTTGCAGCAACGTGCTATATGTTCTGAATGCCCGAATTGGGAATCTGTGTCAAAACTTTGTTCGGAATTATGTGATCCTTACGAGCTGGAAGTAAGGGAGATGGGGCATGAAGTTATTTCTAGGAGTTGGACACATACCAAGTTTAGCTCAGTTCTGGGCATCTTTGAAATACCTATACAAACTTGTTCCTACATAGTAACTTGCCACTTTGAATGAGAATGTGCTTGCTTACAGCAACGTGCTATATGTTCTGAATGCCCGAATTGGGAATCTGTGTCAAAACTTTGTTAGGAATTATGTGATCCTTACTAGCTGGAAGTAAGGGAGATGGGGCATGAAGTTATTTCTAGGAGTTGGAGACATACAACGTTTAGCTCAGTTCTGGGCATCTTTGAAATACCTATACAAACTTGTTCCTACATAGTAACTTGCCACTTTGAATGAGAATGTGCTTGCTTGCAGCAACGTGCTATATGTTATGAATGCCCGAATTGGGAATCTGTGTCAAAACTTTGTTAGGAATTATGTGATCCTTACTAGCTGGAAGTAAGGGAGATGGGGCATGAAGTTATTTCTAGGAGTTGGAGACATACAAGGTTTAGCTCAGTTCTGGGCATCTTTGAAATACCTATACAAACTTGTTCCTACATAGTAACTTGCCACTTTGAATGAGAATGTGCTTGCTTACAGCAACGTGCTATATGTTCTGAATGCCCGAATTGGGAATCTGTGTCAAAACTTTGTTTGGAATTATGTGATCCTTACTGGCCTGAAGTAAGGGAGATGGGGCATGAAGTTATTTCTAGGAGTTGGAGACATACAACGTTTAGCTCAGTTCTGGGCATCTTTGAAATACCTATACAAACTTGTTCCTACATAGTAACTTGCAACTTTGAATGAGAATGTGCTTGCTTACAGCAACGTGCTATATGTTCTGAATGCCCGAAATGTGATTCTGTGTGAAAACTTTGTTCGGAATTATGTGATCCTTACTAGCTGGAAGTAAGGGAGATGGGGCATGAAGTTATTTCTAGGAGTTGGACACATACCAAGTTTAGCCCAGTTCTGGGCATCTTTGAAATACCTATACAAACTTGTTCCTACATCGTAACTTGCAACTTTGAATGAGAATGTGCTTGCTTACAGCAACGTGCTATATGTTCTGAATGCCCGAATTGTGAATCTGTGTCAAAACTTTGTTAGGAATTATGTGATCCTTACTAGCTGGAAGTAAGGGAGATGGGGCATGAAGTTATTTCTAGGAGTTGGAGACATAAAACGTTTAGCTCACTTCTGGGCATCTTTGAAATACCTATACAAACTTGTTCCTACATAGTAACTTGCCACTTTGAATGAGAATGTGCTTGCTTGCAGCAACGTGCTATATGTTCTGAATGCCCGAATTGGGAATCTGTGTCAAAAATTTTGTTCGGAATTATGTGATCCTTACTAGCTGGAAGTAAGGGAGATGGGGCATGAAGTTATTTCTAGGAGTTGGAGACATACAACGTTTAGCTCAGTTCTGGGCATCTTTGAAATACCTATACAAACTTGTTCCTACATAGTAACTTGCCACTTTGAATGAGAATGTGCTTGCTTGCAGCAACGTGCTATATGTTCTGAATGCCCGAATTGGGAATCTGTGTCAAAACTTTGTTCGGAATTATGTGATCCTTACTAGCGGGAAGTAAGGGAGATGGGGCATGAAGTTATTTCTAGGAGTTGGACACATACCAAGTTTAGCTCAGTTCTGGGCATCTTTGAAATACCTATACAAACTTGTTCCTACATAGTAACTTGCAACTTTGAATGAGAATGTGCTTGCTTACAGCAACATGCTATATGTTCTGAATGCCCGAATTGGGAATCGGTGTCAAAACTTTGTTAGGAATTATGTGATCCTTACTAGCTGGAAGTAAGGGAGATGGGGCATGAAGTTATTTCTAGGAGTTGGAGACATACAACGTTTAGCTCAGTTCTGGGCATCTTTGAAATACCTATACAAACTTGTTCCTACATAGTAACTTGCCACTTTGAATGAGAATGTGCTTGCTTGCAGCAACGTGCTATATGTTCTGAATGCCCGAATTGGGAATCTGTGTCAAAACTTTGTTCGGAATTATGTGATCCTTACTAGCTGGAAGTAAGGGAGATGGGGCATGAAGTTATTTGTAGGAGTTGGAGACATAAAACGTTTAGCTCAGTTCTGGGCATCTTTGAAATACCTAAACTAACTTGTTCCTACATAGTAACTTGCCACTTTGAATGAGAATGTGCTTGCTTACAGCAACGTGCTATATGATCTGAATGCCCGAATTGGGAATCTGTGTCAAAACTTTGTTCGGAATTATGTGATCCTTACTAGCTGGAAGTAAGGGAGATGGGGCATGAAGTTATTTCTAGGAGTTGGAGACATACAACGTTTAGCTCAGTTCTGGGCATCTTTGAAATACCTATACAAACTTGTTCCTACATAGTAACTTGCCACTTTGAATGAGAATGTGCTTGCTTACAGCAACGTGCTATATGTTCTGAATGCCCGAATTGGGAATCTGTGTCAAAACTTTGTTAGGAATTATGTGATCCTTACTAGCTGGAAGTAAGGGAGATGGGGCATGAAGTTATTTCTAGGAGTTGGACACATACCAAGTTTAGCTCAGTTCTGGGCATCTTTGAAATACCTATACAAACTTGTTCCTACATAGTAACTTGCAACTTTGAATGAGAATGTGCTTGCTTACAGCAACGTGCTATATGTTCTGAATGCCCAAATTGGGAATCTGTGTCAAAACTTTGTTAGGAATTATGTGATCCTTACTAGCTGGAAGTAAGGGAGATGGGGAATGAAGTTATTTCTAGGAGTTGGAGACATAAAACGTTTAGCTCATTTCTGGGCATCTTTGAAATACCTAAACTAACTTGTTCCTACACAGTAACTTACCACTTTGAATGAGAATGTGCTTGCTTACAGCAACGTGCTATATGTTCTGAATGCCCGAATTGGGAATCTGTGTCAAAACTTTGTTAGGAATTATGTGATCCTTACTAGCTGGAAGTAAGGGAGATGGGGCATGAAGTTATTTCTAGGAGTTGGAGACATACAACGTTTAGCTCAGTTCTGGGCATCTTTGAAATACCTATACAATCTTGTTCCTACATAGTAACTTGCCACTTTGAATGAGAATGTGCTTGCTTGCAGCAACGTGCTATATGTTCTGAATGCCCGAATTGGGAATCTGTGTCAAAACTTTGTTCGGAATTATGTGATCCTTACTAGCTGGAAGTAAGGGAGATGGGGCATGAAGTTATTTCTAGGAGTTGGACACATACCAAGTTTAGCTCAGTTCTGGGCATCTTTGAAATACCTATACAAACTTGTTCCTACATAGTAACTTGCATCTTTGAATGAGAATGTGCTTGCTTACAGCAACGTGCTATATGTTCTGAATGCCCGAATTGGGAATCTGTGTCAAAACTTTGTTCGGAATTATGTGATCCTTACTAGCTGGAAGTAAGGGAGATGGGGCATGAAGTTATTTCTAGGAGTTGGAGACATACAACGTTTAGCTCAGTTCTGGGCATCTTTGAAATACCTATACAAACTTGTTCCTACATAGTAACTTGCAACTTTGAATGAGAATGTGCTTGCTTGCAGCAACGTGCTATATGTTCTGAATGCCCGAATTGGCAATCTGTGTCAAAACTTTGTTCGGAATTATGTGATCCTTATTAGCTGGAAGTAAGGGAGATGGGGCATGAAGTTATTTCTGGGAGTTGGACACATACCAAGTTTAGCTCAGTTCTGGGCATCTTTGAAATACCTATACAAACTTGTTCCTACATAGTAACTTGCAACTTTGAATGAGAATGTGCTTGCTTACAGCAACGTGCTATATGTTCTGAATGCCCGAATTGGGAATCTGTGTCAAAACTTTGTTAGGAATTATGTGATCCTTACTAGGTGGAAGTAAGGGAGATGGGGCATGAAGTTATTTCTAGGAGTTGGAGACATAAAACGTTTAGCTCAGTTCTGGGCATCTTTGAAATACCTAAACTAACTTGTTCCTACATAGTAACTTGCCACTTTGAATGAGAATGTGCTTGCTTACAGCAACGTGCTATATGTTCTGAATGCCCGAATTGGGAATCTGTGTCAAAACTTTGTTAGGAATTATGTGATCCTTACTAGCTGGAAGTAAGGGAGATGGGGCATGAAGTTATTTCTAGGAGTTGGAGACATACAACGTTTAGCTCAGTTCTGGGCATCTTTGAAATACCTATACAAACTTGTTCCTACATAGTAACTTGCCACTTTGAATGAGAATGTGCTTGCTTGCAGCAACGTGCTATATGTTCTGAATGCCCGAATTGGGAATCTGTGTCAAAACTTTGTTCGGAATTATGTGATCCTTACGAGCTGGAAGTAAGGGAGATGGGGCATGAAGTTATTTCTAGGAGTTGGACACATACCAAGTTTAGCTCAGTTCTGGGCATCTTTGAAATACCTATACAAACTTGTTCCTACATAGTAACTTGCCACTTTGAATGAGAATGTGCTTGCTTACAGCAACGTGCTATATGTTCTGAATGCCCGAATTGGGAATCGTGTCAAAACTTTGTTAGGAATTATGTGATCCTTACTAGCTGGAAGTAAGGGAGATGGGGCATGAAGTTATTTCTAGGAGTTGGAGACATACAACGTTTAGCTCAGTTCTGGGCATCTTTGAAATACCTATACAAACTTGTTCCTACATAGTAACTTGCCACTTTGAATGAGAATGTGCTTGCTTGCAGCAACGTGCTATATGTTATGAATGCCCGAATTGGGAATCTGTGTCAAAACTTTGTTAGGAATTATGTGATCCTTACTAGCTGGAAGTAAGGGAGATGGGGCATGAAGTTATTTCTAGGAGTTGGAGACATACAAGGTTTAGCTCAGTTCTGGGCATCTTTGAAATACCTATACAAACTTGTTCCTACATAGTAACTTGCCACTTTGAATGAGAATGTGCTTGCTTACAGCAACGTGCTATATGTTCTGAATGCCCGAATTGGGAATCTGTGTCAAAACTTTGTTTGGAATTATGTGATCCTTACTAGCCTGAAGTAAGGGAGATGGGGCATGAAGTTATTTCTAGGAGTTGGAGACATACAACGTTTAGCTCAGTTCTGGGCATCTTTGAAATACCTATACAAACTTGTTCCTACATAGTAACTTGCAACTTTGAATGAGAATGTGCTTGCTTACAGCAACGTGCTATATGTTCTGAATGCCCGAAATGTGATTCTGTGTGAAAACTTTGTTCGGAATTATGTGATCCTTACTAGCTGGAAGTAAGGGAGATGGGGCATGAAGTTATTTCTAGGAGTTGGACACATACCAAGTTTAGCCCAGTTCTGGGCATCTTTGAAATACCTATACAAACTTGTTCCTACATCGTAACTTGCAACTTTGAATGAGAATGTGCTTGCTTACAGCAACGTGCTATATGTTCTGAATGCCCGAATTGTGAATCTGTGTCAAAACTTTGTTAGGAATTATGTGATCCTTACTAGCTGGAAGTAAGGGAGATGGGGCATGAAGTTATTTCTAGGAGTTGGAGACATAAAACGTTTAGCTCACTTCTGGGCATCTTTGAAATACCTATACAAACTTGTTCCTACATAGTAACTTGCCACTTTGAATGAGAATGTGCTTGCTTGCAGCAACGTGCTATATGTTCTGAATGCCCGAATTGGGAATCTGTGTCAAAAATTTTGTTCGGAATTATGTGATCCTTACTAGCTGGAAGTAAGGGAGATGGGGCATGAAGTTATTTCTAGGAGTTGGAGACATACAACGTTTAGCTCAGTTCTGGGCACCTTTGAAATACCTATAAAAACTTGTTCCTACATAGTAACTTGCCACTTTGAATGAGAATGTGCTTGCTTGCAGCAACGTGCTATATGTTCTGAATGCCCGAATTGGGAATCTGTGTCAAAACTTTGTTCGGAATTATGTGATCCTTACTAGCTGGAAGTAAGGGAGATGGGGCATGAAGTTATTTCTAAGAGTTCGACACATACCAAGTTTAGCTCAGTTCTGGGCATCTTTGAAATACCTATACAAACTTGTTCCTACACAGTAACTTGCAACTTTGAATGAGAATGTGCTTGCTTACAGCAACGTGCTATATGTTCTGAATGCCCGAATTGGGAATCTGTGTCAAAACTTTGTTAGGAATTATGTGATCCTTACTAGGTGGAAGTAAGGGAGATGGGGCATGAAGTTATTTCTAGGAGTTGGAGACATACAACGTTTAGCTCAGTTCTGGGCATCTTTGAAATACCTATACAAACTTGTTCCTACATAGTAACTTGCAACTTTGAATGAGAATGTGCTTGCTTGCAGCAACGTGCTATATGTTCTGAATGCCCGAATTGGGAATCTGTGTCAAAACTTTGTTCGGAATTATGTGATCCTTATTAGCTGGAAGTAAGGGAGATGGGGCATGAAGTTATTTCTGGGAGTTGGACACATACCAAGTTTAGCTCAGTTCTGGGCATCTTTGAAATACCTATACAAACTTGTTCCTACATAGTAACTTGCAACTTTGAATGAGAATGTGCTTGCTTACAGCAACGTGCTATATGTTCTGAATGCCCGAATTGTGAATCTGTGTCAAAACTTTGTTAGGAATTATGTGATCCTTACTAGCTGGAAGTAAGGGAGATGGGGCATGAAGTTATTTCTAGGAGTTGGAGACATACAACGTTTAGCTCAGTTCTGGGCATCTTTGAAATACCTATACAAACTTGTTCCTACATAGTAACTTGCCACTTTGAATGAGAATGTGCTTCCTTGCAGCAACGTGCTATATGTTCTGAATGCCCGAATTGGGAATCTGTGTCAAAACTTTGTTCGGAATTATGTGATCCTTACTAGCTGGAAGTAAGGGAGATGGGGCATGAAGTTATTTGTAGGAGTTGGAGACATAAAACGTTTAGCTCAGTTCTGGGCATCTTTGAAATACCTAAACTAACTTGTTCCTACATAGTAACTTGCCACTTTGAATGAGAATGTGCTTGCTTACAGCAACGTGCTATATGATCTGAATGCCCGAATTGGGAATCTGTGTCAAAACTTTGTTCGGAATTATGTGATCCTTACTAGCTGGAAGTAAGGGAGATGGGGCATGAAGTTATTTCTAGGAGTTGGAGACATACAACGTTTAGCTCAGTTCTGGGCATCTTTGAAATACCTATCCAAACTTGTTCCTACATAGTAACTTGCCACTTTGAATGAGAATGTGCTTGCTTACAGCAACGTGCTATATGTTCTGAATGCCCGAATTGGGAATCTGTGTCAAAACTTTGTTAGGAATTATGTGATCCTTACTAGCTGGAAGTAAGGGAGATGGGGAATGAAGTTATTTCTAGGAGTTGGAGACATAAAACGTTTAGCTCATTTCTGGGCATCTTTGAAATACCTAAACTAACTTGTTCCTACACAGTAACTTACCACTTTGAATGAGAATGTGCTTGCTTACAGCAACGTGCTATATGTTCTGAATGCCCGAATTGGGAATCTGTGTCAAAACTTTGTTAGGAATTATGTGATCCTTACTAGCTGGAAGTAAGGGAGATGGGGCATGAAGTTATTTCTAGGAGTTGGAGACATACAACGTTTAGCTCAGTTCTGGGCATCTTTGAAATACCTATACAATCTTGTTCCTACATAGTAACTTGCCACTTTGAATGAGAATGTGCTTGCTTGCAGCAACGTGCTATATGTTCTGAATGCCCGAATTGGGAATCTGTGTCAAAACTTTGTTCGGAATTATGTGATCCTTACTAGCTGGAAGTAAGGGAGATGGGGCATGAAGTTATTTCTAGGAGTTGGAGACATACAACGTTTAGCTCAGTTCTGGGCATCTTTGAAATACCTATACAAACTTGTTCCTACATAGTAACTTGCAACTTTGAATGAGAATGTGCTTGCTTGCAGCAACGTGCTATATGTTCTGAATGCCCGAATTGGGAATCTGTGTCAAAACTTTGTTCGAAATTATGTGATCCTTATTAGCTGGAAGTAAGGGAGATGGGGCACGAAGTTATTTCTGGGAGTTGGACACATACCAAGTTTAGCTCAGTTCTGGGCATCTTTGAAATACCTATACAAACTTGTTCCTACATAGTAACTTGCAACTTTGAATGAGAATGTGCTTGCTTACAGCAACGTGCTATATGTTCTGAATGCCCGAATTGGGAATCTGTGTCAAAACTTTGTTAGGAATTATGTGATCCTTACTAGCTGGAAGTAAGGGAGATGGGGCATGAAGTTATTTCTAGGAGTTGGAGACATAAAACGTTTAGCTCAGTTCTGGGCATCTTTGAAATACCTAAACTGACTTGTTCCTACATAGTAACTTGCCACTTTGAATGAGAATGTGCTTGCTTACAGCAACGTGCTATATGTTCTGAATGCCCGAATTGGGAATCTGTGTCAAAACTTTGTTAGTAATTATGTGATCCTTACTAGCTGGAAGTAAGGGAGATGGGGCATGAAGTTATTTCTAGGAGTTGGAGACATACAACGTTTAGCTCAGTTCTGGGCATCTTTGAAATACCTATACAAACTTGTTCCTACATAGTAACTTGCCACTTTGAATGAGAATGTGCTTGCTTGCAGCAACGTGCTATATGTTCTGAATGCCCGAATTGGGAATCTGTGTCAAAACTTTGTTCGGAATTATGTGATCCTTACTAGCTGGAAGTAAGGGAGATGGGGCATGAAGTTATTTCTGGGAGTTGGACACATACCAAGTTTAGCTCAGTTCTGGGCATCTTTGAAATACCTATACAAACTTGTTCCTACATAGTAACTTGCCACTTTGAATGAGAATGTGCTTGCTTACAGCAACGTGCTATATGTTCTGAATGCCCGAATTGGGAATCTGTGTCAAAACTTTGTTAGGAATTATGTGATCCTTACTAGCTGGAAGTAAGGGAGATGGGGCATGAAGTTATTTCTAGGAGTTGGAGACATACAACGTTTAGCTCAGTTCTGGGCATCTTTGAAATACCTGTACAAACTTGTTCCTACATAGTAACTTGCAACTTTGAATGAGAATGTGCTTGCTTGCAGCAACGTGCTATATGTTCTGAATGCCCGAATTGGGAATCTGTGTCAAAACTTTGTTCGGAATTATGTGATCCTTATTAGCTGGAAGTAAGGGAGAAGGGGCATGAAGTTATTTCTGGGAGTTGGACACATACCAAGTTTAGCTCAGTTCTGGGCATCTTTGAAATACCTATACAAACTTGTTCCTACATAGTAACTTGCAACTTTGAATGAGAATGTGCTTGCTTACAGCAACGTGCTATATGTTCTGAATGCCCGAATTGGGAATCTGTGTCAAAACTTTGTTAGGAATTATGTGATCCTTACTAGCTGGAAGTAAGGGAGATGGGGCATGAAGTTATTTCTAGGAGTTGGAGACATAAAACGTTTACCTCAGTTCTGGGCATCTTTGAAATACCTAAACTAACTTGTTCCTACATAGTAACTTGCCACTTTGAATGAGAATGTGCTTGCTTACAGCAACGTGCTATATGATCTGAATGCCCGAATTGGGAATCTGTGTCAAAACTTTGTTCGGAATTATGTGATCCTTACTAGCTGGAAGTAAGGGAGATGGGGCATGAAGTTATTTCTAGGAGTTGGACACATAGCAAGTTTAGCTCAGTTCTGGGCATCTTTGAAATACCTATACAAACTAGTTCCTACACAGTAACTTGCAACTTTGTATGAGAATGTGCTTGCTTACAGCAACGTGCTATATGTTCTGAATGCCCGAATTGGGAATCTGTGTCAAAACTTTGTTAGGAATTATGTGATCTTTACTAGCTGGAAGTAAGGGAGATGGGGCATGAAGTTATTTCTAGGAGTTGGAGACATACAACGTTTAGCTCAGTTCTGGGCATCTTTGAAATACCTATACAAACTTGTTCCTACATAGTAACTTGCAACTTTGAATGAGAATGTGCTTGCTTACAGCAACGTGCTATATGTTCTGAATGCCCGAATTGGGAATCTGTGTCAAAACTTTGTTAGGAATTATGTGATCCTTACTAGCTGGAAGTAAGGGAGATGGGGCATGAAGATATTTCTAGGAGTTGGAGACATACAACGTTTAGCTCAGTTCTGGGCATCTTTGAAATACCTATACAAACTTGTTCCTACATAGTAACTTGCAACTTTAAATGAGAATGTGCTTGCTTGCAGCAACGTGCTATATGTTCTGAATGCCCGAATTGGGAATCTGTGTCAAAACTTTGTTCGGAATTATGTGATCCTTATTAGCTGGAAGTAAGGGAGATGGGGCATGAAGTTATTTCTGGGAGTTGGACACATACCAAGTTTAGCTCAGTTCTGGGCATCTTTGAAATACCTATACAAACTTGTTCCTACATAGTAACTTGCAACTTTGAATGAGAATGTGCTTGCTTACAGCAACGTGCTATATGTTCTGAATGCCCAAATTGGGAATCTGTGTCAAAACTTCGTTAGGAATTATGTGATCCTTACTAGCTGGAAGTAAGGGAGATGGGGAATGAAGTTATTTCTAGGAGTTGGAGACATAAAACGTTTAGCTCATTTCTGGGCATCTTTGAAATACCTAAACTAACTTGTTCCTACACAGTAACTTACCACTTTGAATGAGAATGTGCTTGCTTACAGCAACGTGCTATATGTTCTGAATGCCCGAATTGGGAATCTGTGTCAAACCTTTGTTCGGAATTATGTGATCCTTATTAGCTGGAAGTAAGGGAGATGGGGCACGAAGTTATTTCTGGGAGTTGGACACATACCAAGTTTAGCTCAGTTCTGGGCATCTTTGAAATACCTATACAAACTTGTTCCTACATAGTAACTTGCAACTTTGAATGAGAATGTGCTTGCTTACAGCAACGTGCTATATGTTCTCAATGCCCGAATTGGGAATCTGTGTCAAAACTTTGTTAGGAATTATGTGATCCTTACTAGCTGGAAGTAAGGGAGATGGGGCATGAAGTTATTTCTAGGAGTTGAAGACATAAAACGTTTAGCTCAGTTCTGGGCATCTTTGAAATACCTAAACTGACTTGTTCCTACATAGTAACTTGCCACTTTGAATGAGAATGTGCTTGCTTACAGCAACGTGCTATATGTTCTGAATGCCCGAATTGGGAATCTGTGTCAAAACTTTGTTAGGAATTATGTGATCCTTACTAGCTGGAAGTAAGGGAGATGGGGCATGAAGTTATTTCTAGGAGTTGGAGACATACAACGTTTAGCTCAGTTCTGGGCATCTTTGAAATACCTATACAAACTTGTTCCTACATAGTAACTTGCCACTTTGAATGAGAATGTGCTTGCTTGCAGCAACGTGCTATATGTTCTGAATGCCCGAATTGGGAATCTGTGTCAAAACTTTGTTCGGAATTATGTGATCCTTACTAGCTGGAAGTAAGGGAGATGGGGCATGAAGTTATTTCTAGGAGTTGGAGACATACAACGTTTAGCTCAGTTCTGGGCATCTTTGAAATACCTGTACAAACTTGTTCCTACATAGTAACTTGCAACTTTGAATGAGAATGTGCTTGCTTGCAGCAACGTGCTATATGTTCTGAATGCCCGAATTGGGAATCTGTGTCAAATCTTTGTTCCGAATTATGTGATCCTTATTAGCTGGAAGTAAGGGAGAAGGGGCATGAAGTTATTTCTGGGAGTTGGACACATACCAAGTTTAGCTCAGTTCTGGGCATCTTTGAAATACCTATACAAACTTGTTCCTACATAGTAACTTGCAACTTTGAATGAGAATGTGCTTGCTTACAGCAACGTGCTATATGTTCTGAATGCCCGAATTGGGAATCTGTGTCAAAACTTTGTTAGGAATTATGTGATCCTTACTAGCTGGAAGTAAGGGAGATGGGGCATGAAGTTATTTCTAGGAGTTGGAGACATAAAACGTTTACCTCAGTTCTGGGCATCTTTGAAATACCTAAACTAACATGTTCCTACATAGTAACTTGCCACTTTGAATGAGAATGTGCTTGCTTGCAGCAACGTGCTATATGTTCTGAATGCCCGAATTGGGAATCTGTGTCAAAACTTTGTTCGGAATTATGTGATCCTTACTAGCTGGAAGTAAGGGAGATGGGGCATGAAGTTATTTGTAGGAGTTGGAGACATAAAACGTTTAGCTCAGTTCTGGGCATCTTTGAAATACCTAAACTAACTTGTTCCTACATAGTAACTTGCCACTTTGAATGAGAATGTGCTTGCTTACAGCAACGTGCTATATGATCTGAATGCCCGAATTGGGAATCTGTGTCAAAACTTTGTTCGGAATTATGTGATCCTTACTAGCTGGAAGTAAGGGAGATGGGGCATGAAGTTATTTCTAGGAGTTGGAGACATACAACGTTTAGCTCAGTTCTGGGCATCTTTGAAATACCTATACAAACTTGTTCCTACATAGTAACTTGCCACTTTGAATGAGAATGTGCTTGCTTACAGCAACGTGCTATATGTTCTGAATGCCCGAATTGGGAATCTGTGTCAAAACTTTGTTAGGAATTATGTGATCCTTACTAGCTGGAAGTAAGGGAGATGGGGCATGAAGTTATTTCTAGGAGTTGGAGACATACAACGTTTAGCTCAGTTCTGGGCATCTTTGAAATACCTATACAAACTTGTTCCTACATAGTAACTTGCCACTTTGAATGAGAATGTGCTTGCTTGCAGCAACGTGCTATATGTTCTGAATGCCCGAATTGGGAATCTGTGTCAAAACTTTGTTCGGAATTATGTGATCCTTACGAGCTGGAAGTAAGGGAGATGGGGCATGAAGTTATTTCTAGGAGTTGGACACATACCAAGTTTAGCTCAGTTCTGGGCATCTTTGAAATACCTATACAAACTTGTTCCTACATAGTAACTTGCCACTTTGAATGAGAATGTGCTTGCTTATAGCAACGTGCTATATGTTCTGAATGCCCGAATTGGGAATCTGTGTCAAAACTTTGTTAGGAATTATGTGATCCTTACTAGCTGGAAGTAAGGGAGATGGGGCATGAAGTTATTTCTAGGAGTTGGAGACATACAACGTTTAGCTCAGTTCTGGGCATCTTTGAAATACCTATACAAACTTGTTCCTACATAGTAACTTGCCACTTTGAATGAGAATGTGCTTGCTTGCAGCAACGTGCTATATGTTCTGAATGCCCGAATTGGGAATCTGTGTCAAAACTTTGTTAGGAATTATGTGATCCTTACTAGCTGGAAGTAAGGGAGATGGGGCATGAAGTTATTTCTAGTAGTTGGAGACATACAAGGTTTAGCTCAGTTCTGGGCATCTTTGAAATACCTATACAAACTTGTTCCTACATAGTAACTTGCCACTTTGAATGAGAATGTGCTTGCTTACAGCAACGTGCTATATGTTCTGAATGCCCGAATTGGGAATCTGTGTCAAAACTTTGTTTGGAATTATGTGATCCTTACTAGCCTGAAGTAAGGGAGATGGGGCATGAAGTTATTTCTAGGAGTTGGAGACATACAACGTTTAGCTCAGTTCTGGGCATCTTTGAAATACCTATACAAACTTGTTCCTACATAGTAACTTGCAACTTTGAATGAGAATGTGCTTGCTTACAGCAACGTGCTATATGTTCTGAATGCCCGAAATGTGATTCTGTGTGAAAACTTTGTTCGGAATTATGTGATCCTTACTAGCTGGAAGTAAGGGAGATGGGGCATGAAGTTATTTCTAGGAGTTGGACACATACCAAGTTTAGCCCAGTTCTGGGCATCTTTGAAATACCTATACAAACTTGTTCCTACATAGTAACTTGCAACTTTGAATGAGAATGTGCTTGCTTACAGCAACGTGCTATATGTTCTGAATGCCCGAATTGTGAATCTGTGTCAAAACTTTGTTAGGAATTATGTGATCCTTACTAGCTGGAAGTAAGGGAGATGGGGCATGAAGTTATTTCTAGGAGTTGGAGACATAAAACGTTTAGCTCACTTCTGGGCATCTTTGAAATACCTATACAAACTTGTTCCTACATAGTAACTTGCCACTTTGAATGAGAATGTGCTTGCTTGCAGCAACGTGCTATATGTTCTGAATGCCCGAATTGGGAATCTGTGTCAAAAATTTTGTTCGGAATTATGTGATCCTTACTAGCTGGAAGTAAGGGAGATGGGGCATGAAGTTATTTCTAGGAGTTGGAGACATACAACGTTTAGCTCAGTTCTGGGCATCTTTGAAATACCTATACAAACTTGTTCCTACATAGTAACTTGCCACTTTGAATGAGAATGTGCTTGCTTGCAGCAACGTGCTATATGTTCTGAATGCCCGAATTGGGAATCTGTGTCAAAACTTTGTTCGGAATTATGTGATCCTTACTAGCGGGAAGTAAGGGAGATGGGGCATGAAGTTATTTCTAGGAGTTGGACACATACCAAGTTTAGCTCAGTTCTGGGCATCTTTGAAATACCTATACAAACTTGTTCCTACATAGTAACTTGCAACTTTGAATGAGAATGTGCTTGCTTACAGCAACATGCTATATGTTCTGAATGCCCGAATTGGGAATCGGTGTCAAAACTTTGTTAGGAATTATGTGATCCTTACTAGCTGGAAGTAAGGGAGATGGGGCATGAAGTTATTTCTAGGAGTTGGAGACATAAAACGTTTAGCTCAGTTCTGGGCATCTTTGAAATACCTAAACTAACTTGTTCCTACATAGTAACTTGCCACTTTGAATGAGAATGTGCTTGCTTACAGCAACGTGCTATATGATCTGAATGCCCGAATTGGGAATCTGTGTCAAAACTTTGTTCGGAATTATGTGATCCTTACTAGCTGGAAGTAAGGGAGATGGGGCATGAAGTTATTTCTAGGAGTTGGAGACATACAACGATTAGCTCAGTTCTGGGCACCTTTGAAATACCTATACAAACTTGTTCCTACATAGTAACTTGCCACTTTGAATGAGAATGTGCTTGCTTGCAGCAACGTGCTATATGTTCTGAATGCCCGAATTGGGAATCTGTGTCAAAACTTTGTTCGGAATTATGTGATCCTTACTAGCTGGAAGTAAGGGAGATGGGGCATGAAGTTATTTCTAGGAGTTCGACACATACCAAGTTTAGCTCAGTTCTGGGCATCTTTGAAATACCTATACAAACTTGTTCCTACACAGTAACTTGCAACTTTGAATGAGAATGTGCCTTCTTACAGCAACGTGCTATATGTTCTGAATGCCCGAATTGGGAATCTGTGTCAAAACTTTGTTAGGAATTATGTGATCCTTACTAGCTGGAAGTAAGGGAGATGGGGCATGAAGTTATTTCTAGGAGTTGGAGACATACAACGTTTAGCTCAGTTCTGGGCATCTTTGAAATACCTATACAAACTTGTTCCTACATAGTAACTTGCAACTTTGAATGAGAATGTGCTTGCTTGCAGCAACGTGCTATATGTTCTGAATGCCCGAATTGGGAATCTGTGTCAAAACTTTGTTCGGAATTATGTGATCCTTATTAGCTGGAAGTAAGGGAGATGGGGCATGAAGTTATTTCTGGGAGTTGGACACATACCAAGTTTAGCTCAGTTCTGGGCATCTTTGAAATACCTATACAAACTTGTTCCTACATAGTAACTTGCAACTTTGAATGAGAATGTGCTTGCTTACAGCAACGTGCTATATGTTCTGAATGCCCGAATTGTGAATCTGTGTCAAAACTTTGTTAGGAATTATGTGATCCTTACTAGCTGGAAGTAAGGGAGATGGGGAATGAAGTTATTTCTAGGAGTTGGAGACATAAAACGTTTAGCTCATTTCTGGGCATCTTTGAAATACCTAAACTAACTTGTTCCTACACAGTAACTTACCACTTTGAATGAGAATGTGCTTGCTTACAGCAACGTGCTATATGTTCTGAATGCCCGAATTGGGAATCTGTGTCAAAACTTGGTTAGGAATTATGTGATCCTTACTAGCTGGAAGTAAGGGAGATGGGGCATGAAGTTATTTCTAGGAGTTGGAGACATACAACGTTTAGCTCAGTTCTGGGCATCTTTGAAATACCTATACAATCTTGTTCCTACATAGTAACTTGCCACTTTGAATGAGAATGTGCTTGCTTGCAGCAACGTGCTATATGTTCTGAATGCCCGAATTGGGAATCTGTGTCAAAACTTTGTTCGGAATTATGTGATCCTTACTAGCTGGAAGTAAGGGAGATGGGGCATGAAGTTATTTCTAGGAGTTGGACACATACCAAGTTTAGCTCAGTTCTGGGCATCTTTGAAATACCTATACAAACTTGTTCCTACATAGTAACTTGCATCTTTGAATGAGAATGTGCTTGCTTACAGCAACGTGCTATATGTTCTGAATGCCCGAATTGGGAATCTGTGTCAAAACTTTGTTCGGAATTATGTGATCCTTACTAGCTGGAAGTAAGGGAGATGGGGCATGAAGTTATTTCTAGGAGTTGGAGACATACAACGTTTAGCTCAGTTCTGGGCATCTTTGAAATACCTATACAAACTTGTTCCTACATAGTAACTTGCAACTTTGAATGAGAATGTGCTTGCTTGCAGCAACGTGCTATATGTTCTGAATGCCCGAATTGGGAATCTGTGTCAAAACTTTGTTCGAAATTATGTGATCCTTATTAGCTGGAAGTAAGGGAGATGGGGCACGAAGTTATTTCTGGGAGTTGGACACATACCAAGTTTAGCTCAGTTCTGGGCATCTTTGAAATACCTATACAAACTTGTTCCTACATAGTAACTTGCAACTTTGAATGAGAATGTGCTTGCTTACAGCAACGTGCTATATGTTCTGAATGCCCGAATTGGGAATCTGTGTCAAAACTTTGTTAGGAATTATGTGATCCTTACTAGCTGGAAGTAAGGGAGATGGGGCATGAAGTTATTTCTAGGAGTTGGAGACATAAAACGTTTAGCTCAGTTCTGGGCATCTTTGAAATACCTAAACTGACTTGTTCCTACATAGTAACTTGCCACTTTGAATGAGAATGTGCTTGCTTACAGCAACGTGCTATATGTTCTGAATGCCCGAATTGGGAATCTGTGTCAAAACTTTGTTAGTAATTATGTGATCCTTACTAGCTGGAAGTAAGGGAGATGGGGCATGAAGTTATTTCTAGGAGTTGGAGACATACAACGTTTAGCTCAGTTCTGGGCATCTTTGAAATACCTATACAAACTTGTTCCTACATAGTAACTTGCCACTTTGAATGAGAATGTGCTTGCTTGCAGCAACGTGCTATATGTTCTGAATGCCCGAATTGGGAATCTGTGTCAAAACTTTGTTCGGAATTATGTGATCCTTACTAGCTGGAAGTAAGGGAGATGGGGCATGAAGTTATTTCTGGGAGTTGGACACATACCAAGTTTAGCTCAGTTCTGGGCATCTTTGAAATACCTATACAAACTTGTTCCTACATAGTAACTTGCCACTTTGAATGAGAATGTGCTTGCTTACAGCAACGTGCTATATGTTCTGAATGCCCGAATTGGGAATCTGTGTCAAAACTTTGTTAGGAATTATGTGATCCTTACTAGCTGGAAGTAAGGGAGATGGGGCATGAAGTTATTTCTAGGAGTTGGAGACATACAACGTTTAGCTCAGTTCTGGGCATCTTTGAAATACCTGTACAAACTTGTTCCTACATAGTAACTTGCAACTTTGAATGAGAATGTGCTTGCTTGCAGCAACGTGCTATATGTTCTGAATGCCCGAATTGGGAATCTGTGTCAAAACTTTGTTCGGAATTATGTGATCCTTATTAGCTGGAAGTAAGGGAGAAGGGGCATGAAGTTATTTCTGGGAGTTGGACACATACCAAGTTTAGCTCAGTTCTGGGCATCTTTGAAATACCTATACAAACTTGTTCCTACATAGTAACTTGCAACTTTGAATGAGAATGTGCTTGCTTACAGCAACGTGCTATATGTTCTGAATGCCCGAATTGGGAATCTGTGTCAAAACTTTGTTAGGAATTATGTGATCCTTACTAGCTGGAAGTAAGGGAGATGGGGCATGAAGTTATTTCTAGGAGTTGGAGACATAAAACGTTTACCTCAGTTCTGGGCATCTTTGAAATACCTAAACTAACTTGTTCCTACATAGTAACTTGCCACTTTGAATGAGAATGTGCTTGCTTACAGCAACGTGCTATATGATCTGAATGCCCGAATTGGGAATCTGTGTCAAAACTTTGTTCGGAATTATGTGATCCTTACTAGCTGGAAGTAAGGGAGATGGGGCATGAAGTTATTTCTAGGAGTTGGACACATAGCAAGTTTAGCTCAGTTCTGGGCATCTTTGAAATACCTATACAAACTAGTTCCTACACAGTAACTTGCAACTTTGTATGAGAATGTGCTTGCTTACAGCAACGTGCTATATGTTCTGAATGCCCGAATTGGGAATCTGTGTCAAAACTTTGTTAGGAATTATGTGATCTTTACTAGCTGGAAGTAAGGGAGATGGGGCATGAAGTTATTTCTAGGAGTTGGAGACATACAACGTTTAGCTCAGTTCTGGGCATCTTTGAAATACCTATACAAACTTGTTCCTACATAGTAACTTGCAACTTTGAATGAGAATGTGCTTGCTTACAGCAACGTGCTATATGTTCTGAATGCCCGAATTGGGAATCTGTGTCAAAACTTTGTTAGGAATTATGTGATCCTTACTAGCTGGAAGTAAGGGAGATGGGGCATGAAGTTATTTCTAGGAGTTGGAGACATACAACGTTTAGCTCAGTTCTGGGCATCTTTGAAATACCTATACAAACTTGTTCCTACATAGTAACTTGCAACTTTGAATGAGAATGTGCTTGCTTGCAGCAACGTGCTATATGTTCTGAATGCCCGAATTGGGAATCTGTGTCAAAACTTTGTTCGGAATTATGTGATCCTTATTAGCTGGAAGTAAGGGAGATGGGGCATGAAGTTATTTCTGGGAGTTGGACACATACCAAGTTTAGCTCAGTTCTGGGCATCTTTGAAATACCTATACAAACTTGTTCCTACATAGTAACTTGCAACTTTGAATGAGAATGTGCTTGCTTACAGCAACGTGCTATATGTTCTGAATGCCCAAATTGGGAATCTGTGTCAAAACTTTGTTAGGAATTATGTGATCCTTACTAGCTGGAAGTAAGGGAGATGGGGAATGAAGTTATTTCTAGGAGTTGGAGACATAAAACGTTTAGCTCATTTCTGGGCATCTTTGAAATACCTAAACTAACTTGTTCCTACACAGTAACTTACCACTTTGAATGAGAATGTGCTTGCTTACAGCAACGTGCTATATGTTCTGAATGCCCGAATTGGGAATCTGTGTCAAAACTTTGTTAGGAATTATGTGATCCTTACTAGCTGGAAGTAAGTGAGATGGGGCATGAAGTTATTTCTAGGAGTTGGAGACATACAACGTTTAGCTCAGTTCTGGGCATCTTTGAAATACCTATACAATCTTGTTCCTACATAGTAACTTGCCACTTTGAATGAGAATGTGCTTGCTTGCAGCAACGTGCTATATGTTCTGAATGCCCGAATTGGGAATCTGTGTCAAAACTTTGTTCGGAATTATGTGATCCTTACTAGCTGGAAGTAAGGGAGATGGGGCATGAAGTTATTTCTAGGAGTTGGACACATACCAAGATTAGCTCAGTTCTGGGCATCTTTGAAATACCTATACAAACTTGTTCCTACATAGTAACTTGCCCCTTTGAATGAGAATGTGCTTGCTTACAGCAACGTGCTATATGTTCTGAATGCCCGAATTGGGAATCTGTGTCAAACCTTTGTTAGGAATTATGTGATCCTTACTAGCTGGAAGTAAGGGAGATGGGGCATGAAGTTATTTCTAGGAGTTGGAGACATACAACGTTTAGCTCAGTTCTGGGCATCTTTGAAATACCTATACAAACTTGTTCCTACATAGTAACTTGCAACTTTGAATGAGAATGTGCTTGCTTGCAGCAACGTGCTATATGTTCTGAATGTCCGAATTGGGAATCTGTGTCAAAACTTTGTTCGGAATTATGTGATCCTTATTAGCTGGAAGTAAGGGAGATGGGGCACGAAGTTATTTCTGGGAGTTGGACACATACCAAGTTTAGCTCAGTTCTGGGCATCTTTGAAATACCTATACAAACTTGTTCCTACATAGTAACTTGCAACTTTGAATGAGAATGTGCTTGCTTACAGCAACGTGCTATATGTTCTGAATGCCCGAATTGGGAATCTGTGTCAAAACTTTGTTAGGAATTATGTGATCCTTACTAGCTGGAAGTAAGGGAGATGGGGCATGAAGTTATTTCTAGGAGTTGGAGACATAAAACGTTTAGCTCAGTTCTGGGCATCTTTGAAATACCTAAACTGACTTGTTCCTACATAGTAACTTGCCACTTTGAATGAGAATGTGCTTGCTTGCAGCAACGTGCTATATGTTCTGAATGCCCGAATTGGGAATCTGTGTCAAAACTTTGTTCGGAATTATGTGATCCTTACTAGCTGGAAGTAAGGGAGATGGGGCATGAAGTTATTTCTAGGAGTTGGAGACATACAACGTTTAGCTCAGTTCTGGGCATCTTTGAAATACCTGTACAAACTTGTTCCTACATAGTAACTTGCAACTTTGAATGAGAATGTGCTTGCTTGCAGCAACGTGCTATATGTTCTGAATGCCCGAATTGGGAATCTGTGTCAAATCTTTGTTCCGAATTATGTGATCCTTATTAGCTGGAAGTAAGGGAGAAGGGGCATGAAGTTATTTCTGGGAGTTGGACACATACCAAGTTTAGCTCAGTTCTGGGCATCTTTGAAATACCTATACAAACTTGTTCCTACATAGTAACTTGCAACTTTGAATGAGAATGTGCTTGCTTACAGCAACGTGCTATATGTTCTGAATGCCCGAATTGGGAATCTGTGTCAAAACTTTGTTAGGAATTATGTGATCCTTACTAGCTGGAAGTAAGGGAGATGGGGCATGAAGTTATTTCTAGGAGTTGGAGACATAAAACGTTTACCTCAGTTCTGGGCATCTTTGAAATACCTAAACTAACATGTTCCTACATAGTAACTTGCCACTTTGAATGAGAATGTGCTTGCTTGCAGCAACGTGCTATATGTTCTGAATGCCCGAATTGGGAATCTGTGTCAAAACTTTGTTCGGAATTATGTGATCCTTACTAGCTGGAAGTAAGGGAGATGGGGCATGAAGTTATTTGTAGGAGTTGGAGACATAAAACGTTTAGCTCAGTTCTGGGCATCTTTGAAATACCTAAACTAACTTGTTCCTACATAGTAACTTGCCACTTTGAATGAGAATGTGCTTGCTTACAGCAACGTGCTATATGATCTGAATGCCCGAATTGGGAATCTGTGTCAAAACTTTGTTCGGAATTATGTGATCCTTACTAGCTGGAAGTAAGGGAGATGGGGCATGAAGTTATTTCTAGGAGTTGGAGACATACAACGTTTAGCTCAGTTCTGGGCATCTTTGAAATACCTATACAAACTTGTTCCTACATAGTAACTTGCCACTTTGAATGAGAATGTGCTTGCTTACAGCAACGTGCTATATGTTCTGAATGCCCGAATTGGGAATCTGTGTCAAAACTTTGTTAGGAATTATGTGATTCTTACTAGCTGGAAGTAAGGGAGATGGGGCATGAAGTTATTTCTAGGAGTTGGACACATACCAAGTTTAGCTCAGTTCTGGGCATCTTTGAAATACCTATACAAACTTGTTCCTACATAGTAACTTGCAACTTTGAATGAGAATGTGCTTGCTTACAGCAACGTGCTATATGTTCTGAATGCCCAAATTGGGAATCTGTGTCAAAACTTTGTTAGGAATTATGTGATCCTTACTAGCTGGAAGTAAGGGAGATGGGGAATGAAGTTATTTCTAGGAGTTGGAGACATAAAACGTTTAGCTCATTTCTGGGCATCTTTGAAATACCTAAACTAACTTGTTCCTACACAGTAACTTACCACTTTGAATGAGAATGTGCTTGCTTACAGCAACGTGCTATATGTTCTGAATGCCCGAATTGGGAATCTGTGTCAAAACTTTGTTAGGAATTATGTGATCCTTACTAGCTGGAAGTAAGGGAGATGGGGCATGAAGTTATTTCTAGGAGTTGGAGACATACAACGTTTAGCTCAGTTCTGGGCATCTTTGAAATACCTATACAATCTTGTTCCTACATAGTAACTTGCCACTTTGAATGAGAATGTGCTTGCTTGCAGCAACGTGCTATATGTTCTGAATGCCCGAATTGGGAATCTGTGTCAAAACTTTGTTCGGAATTATGTGATCCTTACTAGCTGGAAGTAAGGGAGATGGGGCATGAAGTTATTTCTAGGAGTTGGACACATACCAAGTTTAGCTCAGTTCTGGGCATCTTTGAAATACCTATACAAACTTGTTCCTACATAGTAACTTGCATCTTTGAATGAGAATGTGCTTGCTTACAGCAACGTGCTATATGTTCTGAATGCCCGAATTGGGAATCTGTGTCAAAACTTTGTTCGGAATTATGTGATCCTTACTAGCTGGAAGTAAGGGAGATGGGGCATGAAGTTATTTCTAGGAGTTGGAGACATACAACGTTTAGCTCAGTTCTGGGCATCTTTGAAATACCTATACAAACTTGTTCCTACATAGTAACTTGCAACTTTGAATGAGAATGTGCTTGCTTGCAGCAACGTGCTATATGTTCTGAATGCCCGAATTGGGAATCTGTGTCAAAACTTTGTTCGAAATTATGTGATCCTTATTAGCTGGAAGTAAGGGAGATGGGGCACGAAGTTATTTCTGGGAGTTGGACACATACCAAGTTTAGCTCAGTTCTGGGCATCTTTGAAATACCTATACAAACTTGTTCCTACATAGTAACTTGCAACTTTGAATGAGAATGTGCTTGCTTACAGCAACGTGCTATATGTTCTGAATGCCCGAATTGGGAATCTGTGTCAAAACTTTGTTAGGAATTATGTGATCCTTACTAGCTGGAAGTAAGGGAGATGGGGCATGAAGTTATTTCTAGGAGTTGGAGACATAAAACGTTTAGCTCAGTTCTGGGCATCTTTGAAATACCTAAACTGACTTGTTCCTACATAGTAACTTGCCACTTTGAATGAGAATGTGCTTGCTTACAGCAACGTGCTATATGTTCTGAATGCCCGAATTGGGAATCTGTGTCAAAACTTTGTTAGGAATTATGTGATCCTTACTAGCTGGAAGTAAGGGAGATGGGGCATGAAGTTATTTCTAGGAGTTGGAGACATACAACGTTTAGCTCAGTTCTGGGCATCTTTGAAATACCTATACAAACTTGTTCCTACATAGTAACTTGCCACTTTGAATGAGAATGTGCTTGCTTGCAGCAACGTGCTATATGTTCTGAATGCCCGAATTGGGAATCTGTGTCAAAACTTTGTTCGGAATTATGTGATCCTTACTAGCTGGAAGTAAGGGAGATGGGGCATGAAGTTATTTCTAGGAGTTGGACACATACCAAGTTTAGCTCAGTTCTGGGCATCTTTGAAATACCTATACAAACTTGTTCCTACATAGTAACTTGCCACTTTGAATGAGAATGTGCTTGCTTACAGCAACGTGCTATATGTTCTGAATGCCCGAATTGGGAATCTGTGTCAAAACTTTGTTAGGAATTATGTGATCCTTACTAGCTGGAAGTAAGGGAGATGGGGCATGAAGTTATTTCTAGGAGTTGGAGACATACAACGTTTAGCTCAGTTCTGGGCATCTTTGAAATACCTGTACAAACTTGTTCCTACATAGTAACTTGCAACTTTGAATGAGAATGTGCTTGCTTGCAGCAACGTGCTATATGTTCTGAATGCCCGAATTGGGAATCTGTGTCAAAACTTTGTTCGGAATTATGTGATCCTTATTAGCTGGAAGTAAGGGAGAAGGGGCATGAAGTTATTTCTGGGAGTTGGACACATACCAAGTTTAGCTCAGTTCTGGGCATCTTTGAAATACCTATACAAACTTGTTCCTACATAGTAACTTGCAACTTTGAATGAGAATGTGCTTGCTTACAGCAACGTGCTATATGTTCTGAATGCCCGAATTGGGAATCTGTGTCAAAACTTTGTTAGGAATTATGTGATCCTTACTAGCTGGAAGTAAGGGAGATGGGGCATGAAGTTATTTCTAGGAGTTGGAGACATACAACGTTTAGCTCAGTTCTGGGCATCTTTGAAATACCTAAACTAACTTGTTCCTACATAGTAACTTGCCACTTTGAATGAGAATGTGCTTGCTTACAGCAACGTGCTATATGATCTGAATGCCCGAATTGGGAATCTGTGTCAAAACTTTGTTCGGAATTATGTGATCCTTACTAGCTGGAAGTAAGGGAGATGGGGCATGAAGTTATTTCTAGGAGTTGGACACATAGCAAGTTTAGCTCAGTTCTGGGCATCTTTGAAATACCTATACAAACTAGTTCCTACACAGTAACTTGCAACTTTGTATGAGAATGTGCTTGCTTACAGCAACGTGCTATATGTTCTGAATGCCCGAATTGGGAATCTGTGTCAAAACTTTGTTAGGAATTATGTGATCTTTACTAGCTGGAAGTAAGGGAGATGGGGCATGAAGTTATTTCTAGGAGTTGGAGACATACAACGTTTAGCTCAGTTCTGGGCATCTTTGAAATACCTATACAAACTTGTTCCTACATAGTAACTTGCAACTTTGAATGAGAATGTGCTTGCTTACAGCAACGTGCTATATGTTCTGAATGCCCGAATTGGGAATCTGTGTCAAAACTTTGTTAGGAATTATGTGATCCTTACTAGCTGGAAGTAAGGGAGATGGGGCATGAAGTTATTTCTAGGAGTTGGAGACATACAACGTTTAGCTCAGTTCTGGGCATCTTTGAAATACCTATACAAACTTGTTCCTACATAGTAACTTGCAACTTTGAATGAGAATGTGCTTGCTTGCAGCAACGTGCTATATGTTCTGAATGCCCGAATTGGGAATCTGTGTCAAAACTTTGTTCGGAATTATGTGATCCTTATTAGCTGGAAGTAAGGGAGATGGGGCATGAAGTTATTTCTGGGAGTTGGACACATACCAAGTTTAGCTCAGTTCTGGGCATCTTTGAAATACCTATACAAACTTGTTCCTACATAGTAACTTGCAACTTTCAATGAGAATGTGCTTGCTTACAGCAACGTGCTATATGTTCTGAATGCCCAAATTGGGAATCTGTGTCAAAACTTTGTTAGGAATTATGTGATCCTTACTAGCTGGAAGTAAGGGAGATGGGGAATGAAGTTATTTCTAGGAGTTGGAGACATAAAACGTTTAGCTCATTTCTGGGCATCTTTGAAATACCTAAACTAACTTGTTCCTACACAGTAACTTACCACTTTGAATGAGAATGTGCTTGCTTACAGCAACGTGCTATATGTTCTGAATGCCGAATTGGGAATCTGTGTCAAAACTTTGTTAGGAATTATGTGATCCTTACTAGCTGGAAGTAAGGGAGATGGGGCATGAAGTTATTTCTAGGAGTTGGAGACATACAACGTTTAGCTCAGTTCTGGGCATCTTTGAAATACCTATACAATCTTGTTCCTACATAGTAACTTGCCACTTTGAATGAGAATGTGCTTGCTTGCAGCAACGTGCTATATGTTCTGAATGCCCGAATTGTGAATCTGTGTCAAAACTTTGTTCGGAATTATGTGATCCTTACTAGCTGGAAGTAAGGGAGATGGGGCATGAAGTTATTTCTAGGAGTTGGACACATACCAAGTTTAGCTCAGTTCTGGGCATCTTTGAAATACCTATACAAACTTGTTCCTACATAGTAACTTGCCCCTTTGAATGAGAATGTGCTTGCTTACAGCAACGTGCTATATGTTCTGAATGCCCGAATTGGGAATCTGTGTCAAACCTTTGTTAGGAATTATGTGATCCTTACTAGCTGGAAGTAAGGGAGATGGGGCATGAAGTTATTTCTAGGAGTTGGAGACATACAACGTTTAGCTCAGTTCTGGGCATCTTTGAAATACCTATACAAACTTGTTCCTACATAGTAACTTGCAACTTTGAATGAGAATGTGCTTGCTTGCAGCAACGTGCTATATGTTCTGAATGCCCGAATTGGGAATCTGTGTCAAAACTTTGTTCGGAATTATGTGATCCTTATTAGCTGGAAGTAAGGGAGATGGGGCACGAAGTTATTTCTGGGAGTTGGACACATACCAAGTTTAGCTCAGTTCTGGGCATCTTTGAAATACCTATACAAACTTGTTCCTACATAGTAACTTGCAACTTTGAATGAGAATGTGCTTGCTTACAGCAACGTGCTATATGTTCTGAATGCCCGAATTGGGAATCTGTGTCAAAACTTTGTTAGGAATTATGTGATCCTTACTAGCTGGAAGTAAGGGAGATGGGGCATGAAGTTATTTCTAGGAGTTGGAGACATAAAACGTTTAGCTCAGTTCTGGGCATCTTTGAAATACCTAAACTGACTTGTTCCTACATAGTAACTTGCCACTTTGAATGAGAATGTGCTTGCTTACAGCAACGTGCTATATGTTCTGAATGCCCGAATTGGGAATCTGTGTCATAACTTTGTTAGGAATTATGTGATCCTTACTAGCTGGAAGTAAGGGAGATGGGGCATGAAGTTATTTCTAGGAGTTGGAGACATACAACGTTTAGCTCAGTTCTGGGCATCTTTGAAATACCTATACAAACTTGTTCCTACATAGTAACTTGCCACTTTGAATGAGAATGTGCTTGCTTGCAGCAACGTGCTATATGTTCTGAATGCCCGAATTGGGAATCTGTGTCAAAACTTTGTTCGGAATTATGTGATCCTTACTAGCTGGAAGTAAGGGAGATGGGGCATGAAGTTATTTCTAGGAGTTGGACACATACCAAGTTTAGCTCAGTTCTGGGCATCTTTGAAATACCTATACAAACTTGTTCCTACATAGTAACTTGCCACTTTGAATGAGAATGTGCTTGTTTACAGCAACGTGCTATATGTTCTGAATGCCCGAATTGGGAATCTGTGTCAAAACTTTGTTAGGAATTATGTGATCCTTACTAGCTGGAAGTAAGGGAGATGGGGCATGAAGTTATTTCTAGGAGTTGGAGACATACAACGTTTAGCTCAGTTCTGGGCATCTTTGAAATACCTGTACAAACTTGTTCCTACATAGTAACTTGCAACTTTGAATGAGAATGTTCTTGCTTGCAGCAACGTGCTATATGTTCTGAATGCCCGAATTGGGAATCTGTGTCAAATCTTTGTTCCGAATTATGTGATCCTTATTAGCTGGAAGTAAGTGAGAAGTGGCATGAAGTTATTTCTGGGAGTTGGACACATACCAAGTTTAGCTCAGTTCTGGGCATCTTTGAAATACCTATACAAACTTGTTCCTACATAGTAACTTGCAACTTTGAATGAGAATGTGCTTGCTTACAGCAACGTGCTATATGTTCTGAATGCCCGAATTGGGAATGTGTGTCAAAACTTTGTTAGGAATTATGTGATCCTTACTAGCTGGAAGTAAGGGAGATGGGGCATGAAGTTATTTCTAGGAGTTGGAGACATAAAACGTTTACCTCAGTTCTGGGCATCTTTGAAATACCTAAACTAACTTGTTCCTACATAGTAACTTGCCACTTTGAATGAGAATGTGCTTGCTTACAGCAACGTGCTATATGATCTGAATGCCCGAATTGGGAATCTGTGTCAAAACTTTGTTCGGAATTATGTGATCCTTACTAGCTGGAAGTAAGGGAGATGGGGCATGAAGTTATTTCTAGGAGTTGGAGACATACAACGTTTAGCTCAGTTCTGGGCATCTTTGAAATACCTATACAAACTAGTTCCTACACAGTAACTTGCAACTTTGTATGAGAATGTGCTTGCTTACAGCAACGTGCTATATGTTCTGAATGCCCGAATTGGGAATCTGTGTCAAAACTTTGTTAGGAATTATGTGATCTTTACTAGCTGGAAGTAAGGGAGATGGGGCATGAAGTTATTTCTAGGAGTTGGAGACATACAACGTTTAGCTCAGTTCTGGGCATCTTTGAAATACCTATACAAACTTGTTCCTACATAGTAACTTGCAACTTTGAATGAGAATGTGCTTGCTTACAGCAACGTGCTATATGTTCTGAATGCCCGAATTGGGAATCTGTGTCAAAACTTTGTTAGGAATTATGTGATCCTTACTAGCTGGAAGTAAGGGAGATGGGGCATGAAGTTATTTCTAGGAGTTGGAGACATACAACGTTTAGCTCAGTTCTGGGCATCTTTGAAATACCTATACAAACTTGTTCCTACATAGTAACTTGCCACTTTGAATGAGAATGTGCTTGCTTGCAGCAACGTGCTATATGTTCTGAATGCCCGAATTGGGAATCTGTGTCAAAAGTTTGTTCGGAATTATGTGATCCTTACTAGCTGGAAGTAAGGGAGATGGGGCATGAAGTTATTTCTAGGAGTTGGACACATACCAAGTTTAGCTCAGTTCTGGGCATCTTTGAAATACCTATACAAACTTGTTCCTACATAGTAAGTTGCAACTTTGAATGAGAATGTGCTTGCTTACAGCAACGTGCTATATGTTCTGAATGCCCGAATTGGGAATCTGTGTCAAAACTTTGTTAGGAATTATGTGATCCTTACTAGCTGGAAGTAAGGGAGATGGGGCATGAAGTTATTTCTAGGAGTTGGAGACATACCAAGTTTAGCTCAGTTCTGGGCATCTTTGAAATACCTAAACTAACTTGTTCCTACATAGTAACTTGCCACTTTGAATGAGAATGTGCTTGCTTACAGCAACGTGCTATATGATCTGAATGCCCGAATTGGGAATCTGTGTCAAAACTTTGTTAGGAATTATGTGATCCTTACTAGCTGGAAGTAAGGGAGATGGGGCATGAAGTTATTTCTAGGAGTTGGAGACATACCAAGTTTAGCTCAGTTCTGGGCATCTTTGAAATACTTATACAAACTTGTTCCTACATAGTAACTTGCCACTTTGAATGAGAATGTGCTTGCTTGCAGCAACGTGCTATATGTTCTGAATGCCCGAATTGGGAATCTGTGTCAAAACTTTGTCAGGAATTATGTGATCCTTACTAGCTGGAAGTAAGGGAGATGGGGCATGAAGTTATTTCTAGGAGTTGGAGACATACAACGTTTAGCTCAGTTCTGGGCATCTTTGAAATACCTATACAAACTTGTTCCTACATAGTAACTTGCAACTTTGAATGAGAATGTGCTTGCTTACAGCAACGTGCTATATGTTCTGAATGCCCGAATTGGGAATCTGTGTCAAAACTTTGTTAGGAATTATGTGATCCTTACTAGCTGGAAGTAAGGGAGATAGGGCATGAAGTTATTTCTAGGAGTTGGATACATACAACGTTTAGCTCAGTTCTGGGCATCTTTGAAATACCTATACAAACTTGTTCCTACATAGTAACTTGCAACTTTGAATGAGAATGTGCTTGCTTGCAGCAACGTGCTATATGTTCTGAATGCCCGAATTGGGAATCTGTGTCAAAACTTTGTTCGAAATTATGTGATCCTTATTAGCTGGAAGTAAGGGAGATGGTGCATGAAGTTATTTCTGGGAGTTGGACACATACCAAGTTTAGCTCAGTTCTGGGCATCTTTGAAATACCTATACAAACTTGTTCCTACATAGTAACTTGCCACTTTGAATGAGAATGTGCTTGCTTACAGCAACGTGCTATATGATCTGAATGCCCGAATTGGGAATCTGTGTCAAAACTTTGTCAGGAATTATGTGATCCTTACTAGCTGGAAGTAAGGGAGATGGGGCATGAATTTATTTCTAGGAGTTGGAGACATACAACGTTTAGCTCAGTTCTGGGCATCTTTGAAATACCTATACAAACTTGTTCCTACATAGTAACTTGCCACTTTGAATGAGAATGTGCTTGCTTACAGCAACGTGCTATATGATCTGAATGCCCGAATTGGGAATCTGTGTCAAAACTTTGTCAGGAATTATGTGATCCTTACTAGCTGGAAGTAAGGGAGATGGGGCATGAATTTATTTCTAGGAGTTGGAGACATACAACGTTTAGCTCAGTTCTGGGCATCTTTGAAATACCTATACAAACTTGTTCCTACATAGTAACTTGCCACTTTGAATGAGAATGTGCTTGCTTGCAGCAACGTGCTATATGTTCTGAATGCCCGAATTGGGAATCTGTGTCAAAACTTTGTTCGGAATTATGTGATCCTTACTAGCTGGAAGTAAGGGAGATGGGGCATGAAGTTATTTCTAGGAGTTGGACACATACCAAGTTTAGCTCAGTTCTGGGCATCTTTGAAATACCTATACAAACTTGTTCCTACACAGTAACTTGCAACTTTGAATGAGAATGTGCTTGCTTACAGCAACGTTGTATATGTTCTGAATGCCCGAATTGGGAATCTGTGTCAAAACTTTGTTAGGAATTATGTGATCCTTACTAGCTGGAAGTAAGGGAGATGGGGCATGAAGTTATTTCTAGGAGTTGGAGACATAATACGTTTAGCTCAGTTCTGGGCATCTTTGAAATACCTAAACTAACTTGTTCCTACATAGTAACTTGCCACTTTGAATGAGAATGTGCTTGCTTACAGCAACGTGCTATATGATCTGAATGCCCGAATTGGGAATCTGTGTCAAAACTTTGTTCGGAATTATGTGATCCTTACTAGCTGGAAGTAAGGGAGATGGGGCATGAAGTTATTTCTAGGAGTTGGAGACATACAACGTTTAGCTCAGTTCTGGGCATCTTTGAAATACCTATACAAACTAGTTCCTACACAGTAACTTGCAACTTTGTATGAGAATGTGCTTGCTTACAGCAACGTGCTATATGTTCTGAATGCCCGAATTGGGAATCTGTGTCAAAACTTTGTTAGGAATTATGTGATCTTTACTAGCTGGAAGTAAGGGAGATGGGGCATGAAGTTATTTCTAGGAGTTGGAGACATACAACGTTTAGCTCAGTTCTGGGCATCTTTGAAATACCTATACAAACTTGTTCCTACATAGTAACTTGCAACTTTGAATGAGAATGTGCTTGCTTACAGCAACGTGCTATATGTTCTGAATGCCCGAATTGGGAATCTGTGTCAAAACTTTGTTAGGAATTATGTGATCCTTACTAGCTGGAAGTAAGGGAGATGGGGCATGAAGTTATTTCTAGGAGTTGGAGACATACAACGTTTAGCTCAGTTCTGGGCATCTTTGAAATACCTATACAAACTTGTTCCTACATAGTAACTTGCCACTTTGAATGAGAATGTGCTTGCTTGCAGCAACGTGCTATATGTTCTGAATGCCCGAATTGGGAATCTGTGTCAAAACTTTGTTCGGAATTATGTGATCCTTACTAGCTGGAAGTAAGGGAGATGGGGCATGAAGTTATTTCTAGGAGTTGGACACATACCAAGTTTAGCTCAGTTCTGGGCATCTTTGAAATACCTATACAAACTTGTTCCTACATAGTAAGTTGCAACTTTGAATGAGAATGTGCTTGCTTACAGCAACGTGCTATATGTTCTGAATGCCCGAATTGGGAATCTGTGTCAAAACTTTGTTAGGAATTATGTGATCCTTACTAGCTGGAAGTAAGGGAGATGGGGCATGAAGTTATTTCTAGGAGTTGGAGACATACCAAGTTTAGCTCAGTTCTGGGCATCTTTGAAATACCTAAACTAACTTGTTCCTACATAGTAACTTGCCACTTTGAATGAGAATGTGCTTGCTTACAGCAACGTGCTATATGATCTGAATGCCCGAATTGGGAATCTGTGTCAAAACTTTGTTAGGAATTATGTGATCCTTACTAGCTGGAAGTAAGGGAGATGGGGCATGAAGTTATTTCTAGGAGTTGGAGACATACCAAGTTCAGCTCAGTTCTGGGCATCTTTGAAATACTTATACAAACTTGTTCCTACATAGTAACTTGCCACTTTGAATGAGAATGTGCTTGCTTGCAGCAACGTGCTATATGTTCTGAATGCCCGAATTGGGAATCTGTGTCAAAACTTTGTCAGGAATTATGTGATCCTTACTAGCTGGAAGTAAGGGAGATGGGGCATGAAGTTATTTCTAGGAGTTGGAGACATACAACGTTTAGCTCAGTTCTGGGCATCTTTGAAATACCTATACAAACTTGTTCCTACATAGTAACTTGCAACTTTGAATGAGAATGTGCTTGCTTACAGCAACGTGCTATATGTTCTGAATGCCCGAATTGGGAATCTGTGTCAAAACTTTGTTAGGAATTATGTGATCCTTACTAGCTGGAAGTAAGGGAGATAGGGCATGAAGTTATTTCTAGGAGTTGGATACATACAACGTTTAGCTCAGTTCTGGGCATCTTTGAAATACCTATACAAACTTGTTCCTACATAGTAACTTGCAACTTTGAATGAGAATGTGCTTGCTTGCAGCAACGTGCTATATGTTCTGAATGCCCAAATTGGGAATCTGTGTCAAAACTTTGTTCGGAATTATGTGATCCTTATTAGCTGGAAGTAAGGGAGATGGTGCATGAAGTTATTTCTGGGAGTTGGACACATACCAAGTTTAGCTCAGTTCTGGGCATCTTTGAAATACCTATACAAACTTGTTCCTACATAGTAACTTGCCACTTTGAATGAGAATGTGCTTGCTTACAGCAACGTGCTATATGATCTGAATGCCCGAATTGGGAATCTGTGTCAAAACTTTGTCAAGAATTATGTGATCCTTACTAGCTGGAAGTAAGGGAGATGGGGCATGAATTTATTTCTAGGAGTTGGAGACATACAACGTTTAGCTCAGTTCTGGGCATCTTTGAAATACCTATACAAACTTGTTCCTACATAGTAACTTGCCACTTTGAATGAGAATGTGCTTGCTTACAGCAACGTGCTATATGATCTGAATGCCCGAATTGGGAATCTGTGTCAAATCTTTGTCAGGAATTATGTGATCCTTACTAGCTGGAAGTAAGGGAGATGGGGCATGAATTTATTTCTAGGAGTTGGAGACATACAACGTTTAGCTCAGTTCTGGGCATCTTTGAAATACCTATACAAACTTGTTCCTACATAGTAACTTGCCACTTTGAATGAGAATGTGCTTGCTTGCAGCAACGTGCTATATGTTCTGAATGCCCGAATTGGGAATCTGTGTCAAAACTTTGTTCGGAATTATGTGATCCTTACTAGCTGGAAGTAAGGGAGATGGGGCATGAAGTTATTTCTAGGAGTTGGACACATACCAAGTTTAGCTCAGTTCTGGGCATCTTTGAAATACCTATACAAACTTGTTCCTACACAGTAACTTGCAACTTTGAATGAGAATGTGCTTGCTTACAGCAACGTTGTATATGTTCTGAATGCCCGAATTGGGAATCTGTGTCAAAACTTTGTTAGGAATTATGTGATCCTTACTAGCTGGAAGTAAGGGAGATGGGGCATGAAGTTATTTCTAGGAGTTGGAGACATAATACGTTTAGCTCAGTTCTGGGCATCTTTGAAATACCTAAACTAACTTGTTCCTACATAGTAACTTGCCACTTTGAATGAGAATGTGCTTGCTTACAGCAACGTGCTATATGTTCTGAATGCCCGAATTGGGAATCTGTGTCAAAACTTTGTTAGGAATTATGTGATCCTTACTAGCTGGAAGTAAGGGAGATGGGGCATGAATTTATTTCTAGGAGTTGGAGACATACAACGTTTAGCTCAGTTCTGGGCATCTTTGAAATACCTATACAAACTTGTTCCTACATAGTAACTTGCAACTTTGAATGAGAATGTGCTTGCTTGCAGCAACGTGCTATATGTTCTGATAGCCCGAATTGGGAATCTGTGTCAAAACTTTGTTCGGAATTATGTGATCCTTATTAGCTGGAAGTAAGGGAGATGGGGCATGAAGTTATTTCTGGGAGTTGGACACATACCTAGTTTAGCTCAGTTTTGGGCATCTTTGAAATACCTATACAAACTTGTTCCTACATAGTAACTTGCAACTTTGAATGAGAATGTGCTTGCTTACATCAACGTGCTATATGTTCTGAATGCCCGAATTGGGAATCTGTGTCAAAACTTTGTTAGGAATTATGTGATCCTTACTAGCTGGAAGTAAGGGAGATGGGGCATGAAATTATTTCTGGGAGTTGGAGACATAAAACGTTTAGCTCAGTTCTGGGCATCTTTGAAATACCTAAACTAACTTGTTCCTACATAGTTACTTGCCACTTTGAATGAGAATGTGCTTGCTTACAGCAACGTGCTATATGATCTGAATGCCCGAATTGGGAATCTGTGTCAAAACTTTGTTAGGAATTATGTGATCCTTACTAGCTGGAAGTAAGGGAGATGGGGCATGAAGTTATTTCTAGGAGTTGGAGACATACAACGTTTAGCTCAGTTCTGGGCATCTTTGAAATACCTATACAAACTTGTTCCTACATAGTAACTTGCCACTTTGAATGAGAATGTGCTTGCTTGCAGCAACGTGCTATATGTTCTGAATGCCCGAATTGGGAATCTGTGTCAAAACTTTGTTCGGAATTATGTGATCCTTACTAGCTGGAAGTAAGGGAGATGGGGCATGAAGTTATTTCTAGGAGTTGGACACATACCAAGTTTAGCTCAGTTCTGGGCATCTTTGAAATGCCTATACAAACTTGTTCCTACACAGTAACTTGCAACTTTGAATGAGAATGTGCTTGCTTGCAGCAACGTGGTATATGTTCTGAATGCCCGAATTGGGAATCTGTGTCAAAACTTTGTTAGGAATTATGTGATCCTTACTAGCTGGAAGTAAGGGAGATGGGGCATGAAGTTATTTCTAGGAGTTGGACACATACCTAGTTTAGCTCAGTTCTGGGCATCTTTGAAATACCTAAACTAACTTGTTCCTACATAGTAACTTGCCACTTTGAATGAGAATGTGCTTGCTTACAGCAACGTGCTATATGATCTGAATGCCCGAATTGGGAATCTGTGTCAAAACTTTGTTAGGAATTATGTGATCCTTACTAGCTGGAAGTAAGGGAGATGGTGCATGAAGTTCTTTCTAGGAGTTGGAGACATAAAACGTTTAGCTCAGTTCTGGGCATCTTTGAAATACCTAAACTAACTTGTTCCTACATAGTAACTTGCCACTTTGAATGAGAATGTGCTTGCTTACAGCAACGTGCTATATGATCTGAATGCCCGAATTGGGAATCTGTGTCAAAACTTTGTCAGGAATTATGTGATCCTTACTAGCTGGAAGTAAGGGAGATGGGGCATGAATTTATTTCTAGGAGTTGGAGACATACAACGTTTAGCTCAGTTCTGGGCATCTTTGAAATACCTATACAAACTTGTTCCTACATAGTAACTTGCCACTTTGAATGAGAATGTGCTTGCTTACAGCAACGTGCTATATGATCTGAATGCCCGAATTGGGAATCTGTGTCAAAACTTTGTCAGGAATTATGTGATCCTTACTAGCTGGAAGTAAGGGAGATGGGGCATGAATTTATTTCTAGGAGTTGGAGACATACAACGTTTAGCTCAGTTCTGGGCATCTTTGAAATACCTATACAAACTTGTTCCTACATAGTAACTTGCCACTTTGAATGAGAATGTGCTTGCTTGCAGCAACGTGCTATATGTTCTGAATGCCCGAATTGGGAATCTGTGTCAAAACTTTGTTCGGAATTATGTGATCCTTACTAGCTGGAAGTAAGGGAGATGGGGCATGAAGTTATTTCTAGGAGTTGGACAAATACCAAGTTTAGCTCAGTTCTGGGCATCTTTGAAATACCTATACAAACTTGTTCCTACACAGTAACTTGCAACTTTGAATGAGAATGTGCTTGCTTACAGCAACGTGGTATATGTTCTGAATGCCCGAATTGGGAATCTGTGTCAAAACTTTGTTAGGAATTATGTGATCCTTACTAGCTGGAAGTAAGGGAGATGGGGCATGAAGTTATTTCTAGGAGTTGGAGACATAATACGTTTAGCTCAGTTCTGGGTATCTTTGAAATACCTAAACTAACTTGTTCCTACATAGTAACTTGCCACTTTGAATGAGAATGTGCTTGCTTACAGCAACGTGCTATATGTTCTGAATGCCCGAATTGGGAATCTGTGTCAAAACTTTGTTAGGAATTATGTGATCCTTACTAGCTGGAAGTAAGGGAGATGGGGCATGAATTTATTTCTAGGAGTTGGAGACATACAACGTTTAGCTCAGTTCTGGGCATCTTTGAAATACCTATACAAACTTGTTCCTACATAGTAACTTGCAACTTTGAATGAGAATGTGCTTGCTTACAGCAACGTGCTATATGATCTGAATGCCCGAATTGGGAATCTGTGTCAAAACTTTGTTCGGAATTATGTGATCCTTACTAGCTGGAAGTAAGGGAGATGGGGCATGAAGTTATTTCTAGGAGTTGGACACATACCAAGTTTAGCTCAGTTCTGGGCATCTTTGAAATACCTATACAAACTTGTTCCTACATAGTAACTTGCAAATTTGAATGAGAATGTGCTTGCTTACAGCAACGTGCTATATGTTCTGAATGCCCGAATTGGGAATCTGTGTCAAAACTTTGTTAGGAATTATGTGATCCTTACTAGCTGGAAGTAAGGGAGATGGGGCATGAAGTTATTTCTAGGAGTTGGAGACATACAACGTTTAGCTCAGTTCTGGGCATCTTTGAAATACCTATACAAACTTGTTCCTACATAGTAACTTGCAACTTTGAATGAGAATGTGCTTGCTTGCAGCAACGTGCTATATGTTCTGAATGCCCGAATTGGGAATCTGTGTCAAAACTTTGTTCGGAATTATGTGATCCTTATTAGCTGGAAGTAAGGGAGATGGGGCATGAAGTTATTTCTGGGAGTTGGACACATACCAAGTTTAGCTCAGTTCTGCGCATCTTTGAAATACCTATACAAACTTGTTCCTACATAGTAACTTGCAACTTTGAATGAGAATGTGCTTGCTTACAGCAACGTGCTATATGTTCTGAATGCCCGAATTGGGAATCTGTGTCAAAACTTTGTTAGGAATTATGTGATCCTTACTAGCTGGAAGTAAGGGAGATGGGGCATGAAGTTATTTCTAGGAGTTGGAGACATACAACGTTTAGCTCAGTTCTGGGCATCTTTGAAATACCTATACAAACTTGTTCCTACATAGTAACTTGCCACTTTGAATGAGAATGTGCTTGCTTGCAGCAACGTGCTATATGTTCTGAATGCCCGAATTGGGAATCTGTGTCAAAACATTGTTAGGAATTATGTGATCCTTACTAGCTGGAAGTAAGGGAGATGGGGCATGAAGTTATTTCTAGGAGTTGGAGACATAAAACGTTTAGCTCAGTTCTGGGCATCTTTGAAATACCTAAACTAACTTGTTCCTACATAGTATCTTGCCGCTTTGAATGAGAATGTGCTTGCTTACAGCAACGTGCTATATGATCTGAATGCCCGAATTGGGAATCTGTGTCAAAACTTTGTTAGGAATTATGTGATCCTTACTAGCTGGAAGTAAGGGAGATGGGGCATGAAGTTATTACTAGGAGTTGGAGACATACAACGTTTAGCTCAGTTCTGGGCATCTTTGAAATACCTATACAAACTTGTTCCTACATAGTAACTTGCCACTTTGAATGAGAATGTGCTTGCTTGCAGCAACGTGCTATATGTTCTGAATGCCCGAATTGGGAATCTGTGTCAAAACTTTGTTCGGAATTATGTGATCCTTACTAGCTGGAAGTAAGGGAGATGGGGCATGAAGTTATTTCTAGGAGTTGGACACATACCAAGTTTAGCTCAGTTCTGGGCATCTTTGAAATACCTATACAAACTTGTTCCTACACAGTAACTTGCAACTTTGAATGAGAATGTGCTTGCTTACAGCAACGTGCTATATGTTCTGAATGTCCGAATTGGGAATCTGTGTCAAAACTTTGTTAGGAATTATGTGATCCTTACTAGCTGGAAGTAAGGGAGATGGGGCATGAAGTTATTTCTAGGAGTTGGAGACATAATACGTTTAGCTCAGTTCTGGGCATCTTTGAAATACCTAAACTAACTTGTTCCTACATAGTAACTTGCCACTTTGAATGAGAATGTGCTTGCTTACAGCAACGTGCTATATGATCTGAATGCCCGAATTGGGAATCTGTGTCAAAACTTTGTTAGGAATTATGTGATCCTTACTAGCTGGAAGTAAGGGAGATGGGGCATGAAGTTATTTCTAGGAGTTGGAGACATAAAATGTTTAGCTCAGTTCTGGGCATCTTTGAAATACCTATACAAACTTGTTCCTACATAGTAACTTGCCACTTTGAATGAGAATGTGCTTGCTTGCAGCAACGTGCTATATGTTCTGAATGCCCGAATTGGGAATCTGTGTCAAAACTTTGTTCGGAATTATGTGATCCTTACTAGCTGGAAGTAAGGGAGATGGGGCATGAAGTTATTTCTAGGAGTTGGACACATACCAAGATTAGCTCAGTTCTGGGCATCTTTGAAATACCTATACAAACGTGTTCCTACATAGTAACTTGCAACTTTGAATGAGAAGGTGCTTGCTTACAACAACGTGCTATATGTTCTGAATGCCCGAATTGGGAATCTGTGTCAAAACTTTGTTGGGAATTATGTGATCCTTACTAGCTGGAAGTAAGGGAGATGGGGCATGAAGTTATTTCTAGGAGTTGGAGACATAAAATGTTTAGCTCAGTTCTGGACATCTTTGAAATACCTAAACTAACTTGTTCCTACATAGTAACTTGCCACTTTGAATGAGAATGTGCTTGCTTACAGCAACGTGCTATATGATCTGAATGCCCGAATTGGGAATCTGTGTCAAAACTTTGTCAGGAATAATGTGATCCTTACTAGCTGGAAGTAAGGGAGATGGGGCATGAATTTATTTCTAGGAGTTGGAGACATACAACGTTTAGCTCAGTTCTGGGCATCTTTGAAATACCTATACAAACTTGTTCCTACATAGTAACTTGCCACTTTGAATGAGAATGTGCTTGCTTGCAGCAACGTGCTATATGTTCTGAATGCCCGAATTGGGAATCTGTGTCAAAACTTTGTTAGGAATTATGTGATCCTTACTAGCTGGAAGTAAGGGAGATGGGGCATGAAGTTATTTCTAGGAGTTGGAGACATAATACGTTTAGCTCAGTTCTGGGCATCTTTGAAATACCTAAACTAACTTGTTCCTACATAGTAACTTGCCACTTTGAATGAGAATGTGCTTGCTTACAGCAACGTGCTATATGATCTGAATGCCCGAATTGGGAATCTGTGTCAAAACTTTGTCAGGAATTATGTGATCCTTACTAGCTGGAAGTAAGGGAGATGGGGCATGAATTTATTTCTAGGAGTTGGACACATACAACGTTTAGCTCAGTTCTGGGCATCTTTGAAATACCTATACAAACTTGTTCCTACATAGTAACTTGCAACTTTGAATGAGAATGTGCTTGCTTACAGCAACGTGCTATATGATCTGAATGCCCGAATTGGGAATCTGTGTCAAAACTTTGTTCGGAATTATGTGATCCTTAGTAGCTGGAAGTAAGGGAGATGGGGCATGAAGTTATTTCTAGGAGTTGGACACATACCAAGTTTAGCTCAGTTCTGGGCATCTTTGAAATACCTATACAAACTTGTTCCTACATAGTAACTTGAAACTTTGAATGAGAATGTGCTTGCTTACAGCAACGTGCTATATGTTCTGAATGCCCGAATTGGGAATCTGTGTCAAAACTTTGTTAGGAATTATGTGATCCTTACTAGCTGGAAGTAAGGGAGATGGGGCATGAAGTTATTTCTAGGAGTTGGAGACATACAACGTTTAGCTCAGTTCTGGGCATCTTTGAAATACCTATACAAACTTGTTCCTACATAGTAACTTGCAACTTTGAATGAGAATGTGCTTGCTTGCAGCAACGTGCTATATGTTCTGAATGCCCGAATTGGGAATCTGTGTCAAAACTTTGTTCGGAATTATGTGATCCTTATTAGCTGGAAGTAAGGGAGATGGGGCATGAAGTTATTTCTGGGAGTTGGACACATACCAAGTTTAGCTCAGTTCTGGGCATCTTTGAAATACCTATACAAACTTGTTCCTACATAGTAACTTGCAACTTTGAATGAGAATGTGCTTGCTTACAGCAACGTGCTATATGTTCTGAATGCCCGAATTGGGAATCTGTGTCAAAACTTTGTTAGGAATTATGTGATCCTTACTAGCTGGAAGTAAGGGAGATGGGGCATGAAGTTATTTCTAGGAGTTGGAGACATACAACGTTTAGCTCAGTTCTGGGCATCTTTGAAATACCTATACAAACTTGTTCCTACATAGTAACTTGCCACTTTGAATGAGAATGTGCTTGCTTGCAGCAACGTGCTATATGTTCTGAATGCCCGAATTGAGAATCTGTGTCAAAACTTTGTTCGGAATTATGTGATCCTTACTAGCTGGAAGTAAGGGACATGGGGCATGAAGTTATTTCTAGGAGTTGGACACATACCAAGTTTAGCTCAGTTCTGGGCATCTTTGAAATACCTATACAAACGTGTTCCTACATAGTAACTTGCAACTTTGAATGAGAAGGTGCTTGCTTACAGCAACGTGCTATATGTTCTGAATGCCCGAATTGGGAATCTGTGTCAAAACTTTGTTAGGAATTATGTGATCCTTACTAGCTGGAAGTAAGGGAGATGGGGCATGAAGTTATTTCTAGGAGTTGGAGACATAATAGGTTTAGCTCAGTTCTGGGCATCTTTGAAATACCTAAACTAACTTGTTCCTACATAGTAACTTGCCACTTTGAATGAGAATGTGCTTGCTTACAGCAACGTGCTATATGATCTGAATGCCCGAATTGGGAATCTGTGTCAAAACTTTGTTAGGAATTATGTGATCCTTACTAGCTGGAAGTAAGGGAGATGGGGCATGAATTTATTTCTAGGAGTTGGAGACATACAACGTTTAGCTCAGTTCTGGGCATCTTTGAAATACCTATACAAACTTGTTCCTACATAGTAACTTGCCACTTTGAATGAGAATGTGCTTGCTTACAGCAACGTGCTATATGATCTGAATGCCCGAATTGGGAATCTGTGTCAAAACTTTGTTCGGAATTATGTGATCCTTATTAGCTGGAAGTAAGGGAGATGGGGCATGAAGTTATTTCTGGGAGTTGGACACATACCAAGTTTAGCTCAGTTCTGGGCATCATTGAAATACCTATACAAACTTGTTCCTACATAGTAACTTGCAACTTTGAATGAGAATGTGCTTGCTTACAGCAACGTGCTATATGTTCTGAATGCCCGAATTGGGAATCTGTGTCAAAACTTTGTTAGGAATTATGTGATCCTTACTAGCTGGAAGTAAGGGAGATGGGGCATGAAGTTATTTCTAGGAGTTGGAGACATAAAACGTTTATCTCAGTTCTGGGCAACTTTGAAATACCTAAACTAACTTGTTCCTACATAGTAACTTGCCACTTTGAATGAGAATGTGCTTGCTTACAGCAACGTGCTATATGATCTGAATGCCCGAATTGGGAATCTGTGTCAAAACTTTGTTAGGAATTATGTGATCCTTACTAGCTGGAAGTAAGGGAGATGGGGCATGAATTTATTTCTAGGAGTTGGACACATACCTAGTTTAGCTCAGTTCTGGGCATCTTTGAAATACCTATACAAACTTGTTCCTACATAGTAACTTGCAACTTTGAATGAGAATGTGCTTGCTTGCAGCAACGTGCTATATGTTCTGAATGCCAGAATTGGGAATCTGTGTCAAAACTTTGTTCGGAATTATGTGATCCTTACTAGCTGGAAGTAAGGGAGATGGGGCATGAAGTTATTTCTAGGAGTTGGACACATACCAAGTTTAGCTCAGTTCTGGGCATCTTTGAAATACCTATACAAACTTGTTCCTACACAGTAACTTGCAACTTTGAATGAGAATGTGCTTGCTTACAGCAACGTGCTATATGTTCTGAATGCCCGAATTGGGAATCTGTGTCAAAACTTTGTTAGGAATTATGTGATCCTTACTAGCTGGAAGTAAGGGAGATGGGGCATGAAGTTATTTCTAGGAGTTGGAGACATGCAACGTTTAGCTCAGTTCTGGGCATCTTTGAAATACCTATACAAACTTGTTCCTACATAGTAACTTGCCACTTTGAATGAGAATGTGCTTGCTTGCAGCAACGTGCTATATGTTCTGAATGCCCGAATTGGGAATCTGTGTCAAAACTTTGTTCGGAATTATGTGATCCTTACTAGCTGGAAGTAAGGGAGATGGGGCATGAAGTTATTTCTAGGAGTTGGACACATACCAAGTTTAGCTCAGTTCTGGGCATCTTTGAAATACCTATACAAACGTGTTCCTACACAGTAACTTGCAACTTTGAATGAGAAGGTGCTTGCTTACAGCAACGTGCTATATGTTCTGAATGCCCGAATTGGGAATCTGTGTCAAAACTTTGTTAGGAATTATGTGATCCTTACTAGCTGGAAGTAAGGGAGATGGGGCATGAAGTTATTTCTAGGAGTTGGAGACATAATACGTTTAGCTCAGTTCTGGGCATCTTTGAAATACCTAAACTAACTTGTTCCTACATAGTAACTTGCCACTTTGAATGAGAATGTGCTTGCTTACAGCAACGTGCTATATGATCTGAATGCCCGAATTGGGAATCTGTGTCAAAACTTTGTTAGGAATTATGTGATCCTTACTAGCTGGAAGTAAGGGAGATGGGGCATGAATTTATTTCTAGGAGTTGGAGACATACAACGTTTAGCTCAGTTCTGGGCATCTTTGAAATACCTATACAAACTTGTTCCTACATAGTAACTTGCCACTTTGAATGAGAATGTGCTTGCTTACAGCAACGTGCTATATGATCTGAATGCCCGAATTGGGAATCTGTGTCAAAACTTTGTTCGGAATTATGTGATCCTTACTAGCTGGAAGTAAGGGAGATGGGGCATGAAGTTATTTCTAGGCGTTGGACACATACCAAGTTTAGCTCAGTTCTGGGCATCTTTGAAATACCTATACAAACTTGTTCCTACATAGTAACTTGCAACTTTGAATGAGAATGTGCTTGCTTACAGCAACGTGCTATATGTTCTGAATGCCCGAATTGGGAATCTGTGTCAAAACTTTGTTAGGAATTATGTGATCCTTACTAGCTGGAAGTAAGGGAGATGGGGCATGAAGTTATTTCTAGGAGTTGGAGACATACAACGTTTAGCTCAGTTCTGGGCATCCTTGAAATACCTATACAAACTTGTTCCTACATAGTAACTTGCAACTTTGAATGAGAATGTGCTTGCTTGCAGCAACGTGCTATATGTTCTGAATGCCCGAATTGGGAATCTGTGTCAAAACTTTGTTCGGAATTATGTGATCCTTATTAGCTGGAAGTAAGGGAGATGGGGCATGAAGTTATTTCTGGGAGTTGGACACATACCAAGTTTAGCTCAGTTCTGGGCATCTTTGAAATACCTATACAAACTTGTTCCTACATAGTAACTTGCAACTTTGAATGAGAATGTGCTTGCTTACAGCAACGTGCTATATGTTCTGAATGCCCGAATTGGGAATCTGTGTCAAAACTTTGTTAGGAATTATGTGATCCTTACTAGCTGGAAGTAAGGGAGATGGGGCATGAAGTTATTTCTGGGAGTTGGAGACATAAAACGTTTAGCTCAGTTCTGGGCATCTTTGAAATACCTAAACTAACTTGTTCCTACATAGTAACTTGCCACTTTGAATGAGAATGTGCTTGCTTACAGCAACGTGCTATATGATCTGAATGCCCGAATTGGGAATCTGTGTCAAAACTTTGATAGGAATTATGTGATCCTTACTAGCTGGAAGTAAGGGAGATGGGGCATGAAGTTATTTCTAGGAGTTGGAGACATAAAACGTTTAGCTCAGTTCTGGGCATCTTTGAAATACCTATACAAACTTGTTCCTACATAGTAACTTGCAACTTTGAATGAGAATGTGCTTGCTTGCAGCAACGTGCTATATGTTCTGAATGCCCGAATTGGGAATCTGTGTCAAAACTTTGTTCGGAATTATGTGATCCTTACTAGCTGGAAGTAAGGGAGATGGGGCATGAAGTTATTTCTAGGAGTTGGACACATACCAAGTTTAGCTCAGTTCTGGGCATCTTTGAAATACCTATACAAACTTGTTCCTACATAGTAACTTGCCACTTTGAATGAGAATGTGCTTGCTTACAGCAACGTGCTATATGTTCTGAATGCCCGAATTGGGAATCTGTGTCAAAACTTTGTTAGGAATTATGTGATCCTTACTAGCTGGAAGTAAGGGAGATGGGGCATGAAGTTATTTCTAGGAGTTGGAGACATAAAACGTTTAGCTCAGTTCTGGGCATCTTTGAAATACCTAAACTAACTTGTTCCTAAATAGTAACTTGCCACTTTGAATGAGAATGTGCTTGCTTGCAGCAACGTGCTATATGTTCTGAATGCCCGAATTGGGAATCTGTGTCAAAACCTTGTTCGGAATTATGTGATCCTTATTAGCTGGAAGTAAGGGAGATGGGGCATGAAGTTATTTCTGGGAGTTGGACACATACCAAGTTAGGCTCAGTTCTGGGCATCTTTGAAATACCTATACAAACTTGTTCCTACATAGTAACTTGCAACTTTGAATGAGAATGTGCTTGCTTACAGCAACGTGCTATATGTTCTGAATGCCCGAATTGGGAATCTGTGTCAAAACTTTGTTAGGAATTATGTGATCCTTACTAGATGGAAGTAAGGGAGATGGGGTATGAAGTGATTTCTAGGAGTTGGAGACATAAAACTTTTAGCTCAGTTCTGGGCATCTTTGAAATACCTAAACTAACTTGTTCCTACATAGTAACTTGCCACTTTGAATGAGAATGTGCTTGCTTACAGCAACGTGCTATATGATCTGAATGCCCGAATTGGGAATCTGTGTCAAAACTTTGTCAGGAATTATGTGATCCTTTCTAGCTGGAAGTAAGGGAGATGGGGCATGAATTTATTTCTAGGAGTTGGAGACATACAGCGTTTAGCTCAGTTCTGGGCATCTTTGAAATACCTATACAAACTTGTTCCTACATAGTAACTTGCCACTTTGAATGAGAATGTGCTGGCTTGCAGCAACGTGCTATATGTTCTGAATGCCCGAATTGGGAATCTGTGTCAAAACTTTGTTCGGAATTATGTGATCCTTATTGGTGGAAGTAAGGGAGATGGGGCATGAAGTTATTTCTAGGAGTTGGACACATACCAAGTTTAGCTCAGTTCTGGGCATCTTTGAAATACCTATACAAACTTGTTCCTACATAGTAACTTGCAACTTTGAATGAGAATGTGCTTGCTTACAGCAACGTGCTATATGTTCTGAATGCCCGATTTGGGAATCTGTGTCAAAACTTTGTTAGGAATTATGTGATCCTTACTAGCTGGAAGTAAGGGAGATGGGGCATGAAGTTATTTCTAGGAGTTGGAGACATAAAACGTTTAGCTCAGTTCTGGGCATCTTTGAAATACCTATACAAACTTGTTCCTACATAGTAACTTGCAACTTTGAATGAGAATGTGCTTGCTTGCAGCAACGTGCTATATGTTCTGAATGCCCGAATTGGGAATCTGTGTCAAAACTTTGTTCGGAATTATGTGATCCTTACTAGCTGGAAGTAAGGGAGATGGGGCATGAAGTTATTTCTAGGAGTTGGACACATACCAAGTTTAGCTCAGTTCTGGGCATCTTTGAAATACCTATACAAACTTGTTCCTACATAGTAACTTGCAACTTTGAATGAGAATGTGCTTGCTTACAGCAACGTGCTATATGTTCTGAATGCCCGAATTGGGAATCTGTGTCAAAACTTTGTTAGGAATTATGTGATCCTTACTAGCTGGAAGTAAGGGAGATGGGGCATGAAGTTATTTCTAGGAGTTGGAGACATAAAACGTTTAGCTCAGTTCTGGGCATCTTTGAAATACCTATACAAACTTGTTCCTACATAGTAACTTGCCACTTTGAATGAGAATGTGCTTGCTTGCAGCAACGTGCTATATGTTCTGAATGCCCGAATTGGGAATCTGTGTCAAAACCTTGTTCGGAATTATGTGATCCTTATTAGCTGGAAGTAAGGGAGATGGGGCATGAAGTTATTTCTGGGAGTTGGACACATACCAAGTTTAGCTCAGTTCTGGGCATCTTTGAAATACCTATACAAACTTGTTCCTACATAGTAACTTGCAACTTTGAATGAGAATCTGCTTGCTTACAGCAACGTGCTATATGTTCTGAATGCCCGAATTGGGAATCTGTGTCAAAACTTTGTTAGGAATTATGTGATCCTTACTAGATGGAAGTAAGGGAGATGGGGTATGAAGTGATTTCTAGGAGTTGGAGACATAAAACTTTTAGCTCAGTTCTGGGCATCTTTGAAATACCTAAACTAACTTGTTCCTACATAGTAACTTGCCACTTTGAATGAGAATGTGCTTGCTTACAGCAACGTGCTATATGATCTGAATGCCCGAATTGGGAATCTGTGTCAAAACTTTGTCAGGAATTATGTGATCCTTTCTAGCTGGAAGTAAGGGAGATGGGGCATGAATTTATCTCTAGGAGTTGGAGACATACAACGTTTAGCTCAGTTCTGGGCATCTTTGAAATACCTATACAAACTTGTTCCTACATAGTAACTTGCCACTTTGAATGAGAATGTGCTGGCTTGCAGCAACGTGCTATATGTTCTGAATGCCCGAATTGGGAATCTGTGTCAAAACTTTGTTCGGAATTATGTGATCCTTACTAGCTGGAAGTAAGGGAGATGGGGCATGAAGTTATTTCTAGGAGTTGGACACATACCAAGTTTAGCTCAGTTCTGGGCATCTTTGAAATACCTATACAAACTTGTTCCTACATAGTAACTTGCAACTTTGAATGAGAATGTGCTTGCTTACAGCAACGTGCTATATGTTCTGAATGCCCGAATTGGGAATCTGTGTCAAAACTTTGTTAGGAATTATGTGATCCTTACTAGCTGGAAGTAAGGGAGATGGGGCATGAAGTTATTTCTAGGAGTTGGAGACATAAAACGTTTAGCTCAGTTCTGGGCATCTTTGAAATACCTATACAAACTTGTTCCTACATAGTAACTTGCAACTTTGAATGAGAATGTGCTTGCTTGCAGCAACGTGCTATATGTTCTGAATGCCCGAATTGGGAATCTGTGTCAAAACTTTGTTCGGAATTATGTGATCCTTATTAGCTGGAAGTAAGGGAGATGGGGCATGAAGTTATTTCTGGGAGTTGGACACATACCAAGTTTAGCTCAGTTCTGGGCATCTTTGAAATACCTATACAAACTTGTTCCTACATAGTAACTTGCAACTTTGAATGAGAATGTGCTTGCTTGCAGCAACGTGCTATATGTTCTGAATGCCCGAATTGGGAATCTGTGTCAAAACTTTGTTAGGAATTATGTGATCCTTACTAGCTGGAAGTAAGGGAGATGGGGCATGAAGTTATTTCTAGGAGTTGGAGACATAAAACGTTTAGCTCAGTTCTGGGCATCTTTGAAATACCTAAACTAACTTGTTCCTACATAGTAACTTGCCACTTTGAATGAGAATGTGCTTGCTTACAGCAACGTGCTATATGATCTGAATGCCCGAATTGGGCATCTGTGTCAAAACTTTGTTCGGAATTATGTGATCCTTACTAGCTGGAAGTAAGGGAGATGGGGCATGAAGTTATTTCTAGGAGTTGGAGACATACAACGTTTAGCTCAGTTCTGGGCATCTTTGAAATACCTATACAAACTTGTTCCTACATAGTAACTTGCCACTTTGAATGAGAATGTGCTTGCTTGCAGCAACGTGCTATATGTTCTGAATGCCCGAATTGGGAATCTGTGTCAAAACTTTGTTAGGAATTATGTGATCCTTACTAGCTGGAAGTAAGGGAGATGGGGCATGAAGTTATTTCTAAGAGTTGGAGACATACAACGTTTAGCTCAGTTCTGGGCATCTTTGAAATACCTATACAAACTTGTTCCTACATAGTAACTTGCCACTTTGAATGAGAATGTGCTTGCTTGCAGCAACGTGCTATATGTTCTGAATGCCCGAATTGGGAATCTGTGTCAAAACTTTGTTCGGAATTATGTGATCCTTACTAGCTGGAAGTAAGGGAGATGGGGCATGAAGTTATTTCTAGGAGTTGGACACATACCAAGTTTAGCTCAGTTCTGGGCATCTTTGAAATACCTATACAAACTTGTTCCTACATAGTAACTTGCAACTTTGAATGAGAATGTGCTTGCTTACAGCAACGTGCTATATGTTCTGAATGCCCGAATTGGGAATCTGTGTCAAAACTTTGTTAGAAATTATGTGATCCTTACTAGCTGGAAGTAAGGGAGATGGGGCATGAAGTTATTTCTAGGAGTTGGAGACATAAAACGTTTAGCTCAGTTCTGGGCATCTTTGAAATACCTAAACTAACTTGTTCCTACATAGTAACTTGCCACTTTGAATGAGAATGTGCTTGCTTACAGCAACGTGCTATATGATCTGAATGCCCGAATTGGGAATCTGTGTCAAAACTTTGTTAGGAATTATGTGATCCTTACTAGCTGGAAGTAAGGGAGATGGGGCATGAAGTTATTTCTAGGAGTTGGAGACATACAACGTTTAGCTCAGTTCTGGGCATCTTTGAAATACCTATACAAACTTGTTCCTACATAGTAACTTGCCACTTTGAATGAGAATGTGCTTGCTTGCAGCAACGTGCTATATGTTCTGAATGCCCGAATTGGGAATCTGTGTCAAAACTTTGTTCAGAATTATGTGATCCTTACTAGCTGGAAGTAAGGGAGATGGGGCATGATGTTATTTCTAGGAGTTGGACACATACCAAGTTTAGCTCAGTTCTGGGCATCTTTGAAATACCTATACAAACTTGTTCCTACATAGTAACTTGCAACTTTTTATGAGAATGTGCTTGCTTACAGCAACGTGCTATATGTTCTGAATGCCCGAATTGGGAATCTGTGTCAAAACTTTGTTAGGAATTATGTGATCCTTACTAGCTGGAAGTAAGGGAGATGGGGCATGAAGTTATTTCTAGGAGTTGCAGACATACAACGTTTAGCTCAGTTCTGGGCATCTTTGAAATACCTATACAAACTTGTTCCTACATAGTAACTTGCAACTTTGAATGAGAATGTGCTTGCTTGCAGCAACGTGCTATATGTTCTGAATGCCCGAATTGGGAATCTGTGTCAAAACTTTGTTCGGAATTATGTGATCCTTACTAGCTGGAAATAAGGGAGATGGGGCATGAAGTTATTTCTAGGAGTTGGACACATACCACGTTTAGCTCAGTTCTGGGCATCTTTGAAATACCTATACAAACTTGTTCCTACATAGTAACTTGCAACTTTGAATGAGAATGTGCTTGCTTACAGCAACGTGCTATATGATCTGAATGCCCGAATTGGGAATCTGTGTCAAAACTTTGTTAGGAATTATGTGATCCTTACTAGCTGGAAGTAAGGGAGATGGGGCATGAAGTTATTTCTAGGAGTTGGAGACATACAACGTTTAGCTCAGTTCTGGGCATCTTTGAAATACCTATACAAACTTGTTCCTACATAGTAACTTGCAACTTTTTATGAGAATGTGCTTGCTTACAGCAACGTGCTATATGTTCTGAATGCCCGAATTGGGAATCTGTGTCAAAACTTTGTTAGGAATTATGTGATCCTTACTAGCTGGAAGTAAGGGAGATGGGGCATGAAGTTATTTCTAGGAGTTGCAGACATACAACGTTTAGCTCAGTTCTGGGCATCTTTGAAATACCTATACAAACTTGTTCCTACATAGTAACTTGCAACTTTGAATGAGAATATGCTTGCTTGCAGCAACGTGCTATATGTTCTGAATGCCCGAATTGGGAATCTGTGTCAAAACTTTGTTCGGAATTATGTGATCCTTACTAGCTGGAAATAAGGGAGATGGGGCATGAAGTTATTTCTAGGAGTTGGACACATACCACGTTTAGCTCAGTTCTGGGCATCTTTGAAATACCTATACAAACTTGTTCCTACATAGTAACTTGCAACTTTGAATGAGAATGTGCTTGCTTACAGCAACGTGCTATATGTTCTGAATGCCCGAATTGGGAATCTGTGTCAAAACTTTGTTAGAAATTATGTGATCCTTACTAGCTGGAAGTAAGGGAGATGGGGCATGAAGTTATTTCTAGGAGTTGGAGACATAAAACGTTTAGCTCAGTTCTGGGCATCTTTGAAATACCTAAACTAACTTGTTCCTACATAGTAACTTGCCACTTTGAATGAGAATGTGCTTGCTTACAGCAACGTGCTATATGATCTGAATGCCCGAATTGGGAATCTGTGTCAAAACTTTGTTAGGAATTATGTGATCCTTACTAGCTGGAAGTAAGGGAGATGGGGCATGAAGTTATTTCTAGGAGTTGGAGACATACAACGTTTAGCTCAGTTCTGGGCATCTTTGAAATACCTATACAAACTTGTTCCCACATAGTAACTTGCCACTTTGAATGAGAATGTGCTTGCTTGCAGCAACGTGCTATATGATCTGAATGCCCGAATTGGGAATCTGTGTCAAAACTTTGTTCGGAATTATGTGATCCTTACTAGCTGGAAGTAAGGGAGATGGGGCATGAAGTTATTTCTAGGAGTTGGACACATACCAAGTTTAGCTCAGTTCTGGGCATCTTTGAAATACCTATACAAACTTGTTCGTACATAGTAACTTGCCACTTTGAATGAGAATGTGCTTGCTTACAGCAACGTGCTATATGTTCTGAATGCCCGAATTGGGAATCTGTGTCAAAACTTTGTTAGGAATTATGTGATCCTTACTAGCTGGAAGTAAGGGAGATGGGGCATGAAGTTATTTCTAGGAGTTGCAGACATACAACTTTTAGCTCAGTTCTGGGCATCTTTGAAATACCTATACAAACTTGTTCCTACATAGTAACTTGCCACTTTGAATGAGAATGTTCTTGCTTGCAGCAACGTGCTATACGTTCTGAATGCCCGAATTGGGAATCTGTGTCAAAACTTTGTTCGGAATTATGTGATCCTTACTAGCTGGAAGTAAGGGAGATGGGGCATGAAGTTATTTCTAGGAGTTGGACACATACCAAGTTTAGCTCAGTTCTGGGCATCTTTGAAATACCTATACAAACTTGTTCCTACACAGTAACTTGCAACTTTGAATGAGAATGTGCTTGCTTACAGCAACGTGCTATATGTTCTGAATGCCCGAATTGGGAATCTGTGTCAAAACTTTGTTAGGAATTATGTGATCCTTACTAGCTGGAAGTAAGGGAGATGGGGCATGAAGTTATTTCTAGGAGTTGGAGACATACAACGTTTAGCTCAGTTCTGGGCATCTTTGAAATACCTATACAAACTTGTTCCTTCATAGTAACTTGCAACTTTGAATGAGAATGTGCTTGCTTGCAGCAACGTGCTATATGTTCTGAATGCCCGAATTGGGAATCTGTGTCAAAACTTTGTTCGGAATTATGTGATCCTTATTAGCTGGAAGTAAGGGAGATGGGGCATGAAGTTATTTCTGGGAGTTGGACACATACCTAGTTTAGCTCAGTTCTGGGCATCTTTGAAATACCTATACAAACTTGTTCCTACATAGTAACTTGCAACTTTGAATGAGAATGTGCTTGCTTACAGCAACGTGCTATATGTTCTGAATGCCCGAATTTGGAATCTGTGTCAAAACTTTGTTAGGAATTATGTGATCCTTACTAGCTGGAAGTAAGGGAGATGGGGCATGAAGTTATTTCTAGGAGTTGGAGACATAAAACGTTTAGCTCAGTTCTGGGCATCTTTGAAATACCTAAACTAACTTGTTCCTACATAGTAACTTGCCACTTTGAATGAGAATGTGCTTGCTTACAGCAACGTGCTATATGATCTGAATGCCCGAATTGGGAATCTGTGTCAAAACTTTGTCAGGAATTATGTGATCCTTACTAGCTGGAAGTAAGGGAGATGGGGCATGAAGTTATTTCTAGGAGTTGGAGACATACAACGTTTAGCTCAGTTCTGGGCATCTTTGAAATACCTATACAAACTTGTTCCTACATAGTAACTTGCCACTTTGAATGAGAATGTGCTTGCTTGCAGCAACGTGCTATATGTTCTGAATGCCCGAATTGGGAATCTGTGTCAAAACTTTGTTAGGAATGATGTGATCCTTACTAGCTGGAAGTAAGGGAGATGGGGCATGAAGTTATTTCTAGGAGTTGGAGACATACAACGTTTAGCTCAGTTCTGGGCATCTTTGAAATACCTATACAAACTTGTTCCTACATAGTAACTTGCCAGTTTGAATGAGAATGTGCTTGCTTGCAGCAACGTGCTATATGTTCTGAATGCCCGAATTGGGAATCTGTGTCAAAACTTTGTTCGGAATTATGTGATCCTTACTAGCTGGAAGTAAGGGAGATGGGGCATGAAGTTATTTCTAGGAGTTGGACACATACCAAGTTTAGCTCAGTTCTGGGCATCTTTGAAATACCTATACAAACTTGTTCCTACACAGTAACTTGCAACTTTGAATGAGAATGTGCTTGCTTACAGCAACGTGCTATATGTTCTGAATGCCCGAATTGGGAATCTGTGTCAAAACTTTGTTAGGAATTATGTGATCCTTACTAGCTGGAAGTAAGGGAGATGGGGCATGAAGTTATTTCTAGGAGTTGGAGACATAATACGTTTAGCTCAGTTCTGGGCATCTTTGAAATACCTAAACTAACTTGTTCCTACATAGTAACTTGCCACTTTGAATGAGAATGTGCTTGCTTACAGCAACGTGCTATATGATCTGAATGCCCGAATTGGGAATCTGTGTCAAAACTTTGTTAGGAATTATGTGATCCTTACTAGCTGGAAGTAAGGGAGATGGGGCATGAATTTATTTCTAGGAGTTGGAGACATACAACGTTTAGCTCAGTTCTGGGCATCTTTGAAATACCTATACAAACTTGTTCCTACATAGTAACTTGCAACTTTGAATGAGAATGTGCTTGCTTACAGCAACGTGCTATATGATCTGAATGCCCGAATTGGGAATCTGTGTCAAAACTTTGTTCGGAATTATGTGATCCTTACTAGCTGGAAGTAAGGGAGATGGGGCATGAAGTTATTTCTAGGAGTTGGACACATACCAAGTTTAGCTCAGTTCTGGGCATCTTTGAAATACCTATACAAACTTGTTCTTACATAGTAACTTGCAACTTTGAATGAGAATGTGCTTGCTTACAGCAACGTGCTATATGTTCTGAATGCCCGAATTGGGAATCTGTGTCAAAACTTTGTTAGGAATTATGTGATCCGTACTAGCTGGAAGTAAGGGAGATGGGGCATGAAGTTATTTCTAGGAGTTGGAGACATACAACGTTTAGCTCAGTTCTGGGCATCTTTGAAATACCTATACAAACTTGTTCCTACATAGTAACTTGCAACTTTGAATGAGAATGTGCTTGCTTGCAGCAACGTGCTCTATGTTCTGAATGCCCGAATTGGGAATCTGTGTCAAAACTTTGTTCGGAATTATGTGATCCTTATTAGCTGGAAGTAAGGGAGATGGGGCATGAAGTTATTTCTGGGAGTTGGACACATACCAAGTTTAGCTCAGTTCTGGGCATCTTTGAAATACCTATACAAACTTGTTCCTACATAGTAACTTGCAACTTTGAATGAGAATGTGCTTGCTTACAGCAACGTGCTATATGTTCTGAATGCCCGAATTTGGAATCTGTGTCAAAACTTTGTTAGGAATTATGTGATCCTTACTAGCTGGAAGTAAGGGAGATGGGGCATGAAGTTATTTCTAGGAGTTGGAGACATAATACGTTTAGCTCAGTTCTGGGCATCTTTGAAATACCTATACAAACTTGTTCCTACATAGTAACTTGCCACTTTGAATGAGAATGTGCTTGCTTGCAGCAACGTGCTATATGTTCTGAATGCCCGAATTGGCTATCTGTGTCAAAACTTTGTTCGGAATTATGTGATCCTTACTAGCTGGAAGTAAGGGAGTTGGGGCATGAAGTTATTTCTAGGAGTTGGACACATACCAAGTTTAGCTCAGTTCTGGGCATCTTTGAAATACCTATACAAACTTGTTCCTACATAGTAACTTGCAACTTTGAATGAGAATGTGCTTGCTTACAGCAACGTGCTATATGTTCTGAATGCCCGAATTGGGAATCTGTGTCAAAACTTTGTTAGGAATTATGTGATCCTTACAAGCTGGAAGTAAGGGAGATGGGGCATGAAGTTATTTCTAGGAGTTGGAGACATAAAACGTTTAGCTCAGTTCTGGGCATCTTTGAAATACCTAAACTAACTTGTTCCTACATAGTAACTTGCCACTTTGAATGAGAATGTGCTTGCTTACAGCAACGTGCTATATGATCTGAATGCCCGAATTGGGAATCTGTGTCAAAACTTTGTTAGGAATTATGTGATCCTTACTAGCTGGAAGTAAGTGAGATGGGGCATGAATTTATTTCTAGGAGTTGGAGACATACAACGTTTAGCTCAGTTCTGGGCATCTTTGAAATACCTATACAAACTTGTTCCTACATAGTAACTTGCCACTTTGAATGAGAATGTGCTTGCTTGCAGCAACGTGCTATATGTTCTGAATGCCCGAATTGGGAATCTGTGTCAAAACTTTGTTCGGAATTATGTGATCCTTACTAGCTGGAAGTAAGGGAGATGGGGCATGAAGTTACTTCTAGGAGTTGGAGACATACCAAGTTTAGCTCAGTTCTGGGCATCTTTGAAATACCTATACAAACTTGTTCCTACATAGTAACTTGCAACTTTGAATGAGAATGTGCTTGCTTACAGCAACGTGCTATATGTTCTGAATGCCCGAATTGGGAATCTGTGTCAAAACTTTGTTAGGAATTATGTGATCCTTACTAGGTGGAAGTAAGGGAGATGGGGCATGAAGTTATTTCTAGGAGTTGGCGACATACCAAGTTTGGTTGAGTTCTGGGCATCTTTGAAATACCTAAACTAACTTGTTCCTACATAGTAACTTGCCACTTTGAATGAGAATGTGCTTGCTTACAGCAACGTGCTATATGATCTGAATGCCCGAATTGGGAATCTGTGTCAAAACTTTGTTAGGAATTATGTGATCCTTACTAGCTGGAAGTAAGGGAGATGGGGCATGAAGTTCTTTCTAGGAGTTGGAGACATACAACGTTTAGCTCAGTTCTGGGCATCTTTGAAATACCTATACAAACTTGTTCTTACATAGTAACTTGCCACTTTGAATGAGAATGTGCTTGCTTGCAGCAACGTGCTATATGTTCTGAATGCCCGAATTGGGAATCTGTGTCAAAACTTTGTTCGGAATTATGTGATCCTTACTAGCTGGAAGTAAGGGAGATGGGGCATGAAGTTATTTCTAGGAGTTGGAGACATAAAACGTTTAGCTCAGTTCTGGGCATCTTTGAAATACCTAAACTAACTTGTTCCTACATAGTAACTTGCCACTTTGAATGAGAATGTGCTTGCTTACAGCAACGTGCTATATGATCTGAATGCCCGAATTGGGAATCCGTGTCAAAACTTTGTTAGGAATTATGTGATCCTTACTAGCTGGAAGTAAGGGAGATGGGGCATGAATTTATTTCTAGGAGTTGGAGACATACAACGTTTAGCTCAGTTCTGGGCATCTTTGAAATACCTATACAAACTTGTTCCTACATAGTAACTTGCCACTTTGAATGAGAATGTGCTTGCTTGCAGCAACGTGCTATATGTTCTGAATGCCGGAATTGGGAATCTGTGTCAAAACTTTGTTCGGAATTATGTGATCCTTACTAGATGGAAGTAAGGGAGATGGGGCATGAAGTTACTTCTAGGAGTTGGACACATACCAAGTTTAGCTCAGTTCTGGGCATCTTTGAAATACCTATACAAACTTGTTCCTACATAGTAACTTGCAACTTTGAATGAGAATGTGCTTGCTTACAGCAACGTCCTATATGATCTGAATGCCCGAATTGGGAATCTGTGTCAAAACTTTGTTGGGAATTATGTGATCCTTACTAGCTGGAAGTAAGGGAGATGGGGCATGAAGTTCTTTCTAGGAGTTGGAGACATACAACGTTTAGCTCAGTTCTGGGCATCTTTGAAATACCTATACAAACTTGTTCCTACATAGTAACTTGCCACTTTGAATGAGAATGTGCTTGCTTGCAGCAACGTGCTATATGTTCTGAATGCCCGAATTGGGAATCTGTGTCAAAACTTTGTTCGGAATTATGTGATCCTTACTAGCTGGAAGTAAGGGAGATGGGGCATGAAGTTATTTATAGGGGTTGGACACATACCAAGTTTAGCTCAGTTCTGGGCATCTTTGAAATACCTATACAAACTTGTTCCTACACAGTAACTTGCAACTTTGAATGAGAATGTGCTTGCTTACAGCAACGTGCTATATGTTCTGAATGCCCGTATTGGGAATCTGTGTCAAAACTTTGTTAGGAATTATGTGATCCTTACTAGCTGGAAGTAAGGGAGATGGGGCATGAAGTTATTTCTAGGAGTTGGAGACATACAACGTTTAGCTCAGTTCTGGGCATCTTTGAAATACCTATACAAACTTGTTCCTTCATAGTAACTTGCAACTTTGAATGAGAATGTGCTTGCTTGCAGCAACGTGCTATATGTTCTGAATGCCCGAATTGGGAATCTGTGTCAAAACTTTGTTCGGAATTATGTGATCCTTATTAGCTGGAAGTAAGGGAGATGGGGCATGAAGTTATTTCTGGGAGTTGGACACATACCTAGTTTAGCTCAGTTTTGGGCATCTTTGAAATACCTATACAAACTTGTTCCTACATAGTAACTTGCAACTTTGAATGAGAATGTGCTTGCTTACAGCAACGTGCTATATGTTCTGAATGCCCGAATTGGGAATCTGTGTCAAAACTTTGTTCGGAATTATGTGATCCTTACTAGCTGGAAGTAAGGGAGATGGGGGATGAAGTTATTTCTAGGAGTTGGACACATACCAAGTTTAGCTCAGTTCTGGGCATCTTTGAAATACCTATACAAACTTGTTCCTACATAGTAACTTGCAACTTTGAATGAGAATGTGCTTGCTTACAGCAACGTGCTATATGATCTGAATGCCCGAATTCGGAATCTGTGTCAAAACTTTGTTAGGAATTATGTGATCCTTACTAGCTGGAAGTAAGGGAGATGGGGCATGAAGTTATTTCTAGGAGTTGGAGACATAAAACGTTTAGCTCAGTTCTGGGCATCTTTGAAATACCTAAACTAACTTGTTCCTACATAGTAACTTGCCACTTTGAATGAGAATGTGCTTGCTTACAGCAACGTGCTATATGATCTGAATGCCCGAATTGGGAATCTGTGTCAAAACTTTGTCAGGAATTATGTGATCCTTACTAGCTGGAAGTAAGGGAGATGGGGCATGAATTTATTTCTAGGAGTTGGAGACATACAACGTTTAGCTCAGTTCTGGGCATCTTTGAAATACCTATACAAACTTGTTCCTACATAGTAACTTGCCACTTTGAATGAGAATGTGCTTGCTTGCAGCAACGTGCTATATGTTCTGAATGCCCGAATTGGGAATCTGTGTCAAAACTTTGTTAGGAATTATGTGATCCTTACTAGCTGGAAGTAAGGGAGATGGGGCATGAATTTATTTCTAGGAGTTGGAGACATACAACGTTTAGCTCAGTTCTGGGCATCTTTGAAATACCTATACAAACTTGTTCCTACATAGTAACTTGCCACTTTGAATGAGAATGTGCTTGCTTGCAGCAACGTGCTATATGTTCTGAATGCCCGAATTGGGAATCTGTGTCAAAACTTTGTTAGGAATTATGTGATCCTTACTAGCTGGAAGTAAGGGAGATGGGGCATGAAGTTATTTCTAGGAGTTGGAGACATACAACGTTTAGCTCAGTTCTGGGCATCTTTGAAATACCTATACAAACTTGTTCCTACATAATAACTTGCCACTTTGAATGAGAATGTGCTTGCTTGCAGCAACGTGCTATATGTTCTGAATGCCCGAATTGGGAATCTGTGTCAAAACTTTGTTCGGAATTATGTGATCCTTACGAGCTGGAAGTAAGGGAGATGGGGCATGAAGTTATTTCTAGGAGTTGGACACATACAAAGTTTAGCTCAGTTCTGGGCATCTTTGAAATACCTATACAAACTTGTTCCTACACAGTAACTTGCAACTTTGAATGAGAATGTGCTTGCTTGCAGCAACGTGGTATATTTTCTGAATGCCCGAATTGGGAATCTGTGTCAAAACTTTGTTAGGAATTATGTGATCCTTACTAGCTGGAAGTAAGGGAGATGGGGCATGAAGTTATTTCTAGGAGTTGGAGACATAATACGTTTAGCTCAGTTCTGGGCATCTTTGAAATACCTAAACTAACTTGTTCCTACATAGTAACTTGCCACTTTAAATGAGAATGTGCTTGCTTACAGCAACGTGCTATATGATCTGAATGCCCGAATTGGGAATCTGTGTCAAAACTTTGTTAGGAATTATGTGATCCTTACTAGCTGGAAGTAAGGGAGATGGGGCATGAATTTATTTCTAGGAGTTGGAGACATACAACGTTTAGCTCAGTTCTGGGCATCTTTGAAATACCTATACAAACTTGTTCCTACATAGTAACTTGCAACTTTGAATGAGAATGTGCTTGCTTACAGCAACATGCTATATGATCTGAATGCCCGAATTGGGAATCTGTGTAAAACTTTGTTAGGAATTATGTGATCCTTACTAGCTGGAAGTAAGGGAGATGAGGCATGAAGTTATTTCTACGAGTTGGAGACATACAACGTTTAGCTCAGTTCTGGGCATCTTTGAAATACCTATACAAACTTATTCCTACATAGTAACTTGCCACTTTGAATGAGAATGTGCTTGCTTGCAGCAACGTGCTATATGTTCTGAATGCCCGAATTGGGAATCTGTGTCAAAACTTTGTTCGGAATTATTTGATCCTTACTAGCTGGAAGTAAGGGAGATGGGGCATGAAGTTATTTCTAGGAGTTGGACACATACCAAGTTTAGCTCAGTTCTGGGCATCTTTGAAATACCTATACAAACTTGTTCATACATAGTAACTTGCAACTTTGAATGAGAAGGTGCTTGCTTACAGCAACGTGCTATATGTTCTGAATGCCCGAATTGGGAATCTGTGTCAAAACTTTGTTAGGAATTATGTGATCCTTACTAGCTGGAAGTAAGGGAGATGGGGCATGAAGTTATTTCTAGGAGTTGGAGACATAAAACGTTTAGCTCAGTTCTGGGCATCTTTGAAATACCTAAACTAACTTGTTCCTACATAGTAACTTGCCACTTTGAATGAGAATGTGCTTGCTTACAGCAACGTGCTATATGATCTAAATGCCCGAATTGGGAATCTGTGTCAAAATTTTGTCAGGAATTATGTGATCCTTACTAGCTGGAAGTAAGGGAAATGGGGCATGAATTTATTTCTAGGAGTTGGAGACATACAACGTTTAGCTCAGTTCTGGGCATCTTTGAAATACCTATACAAACTTGTTCCTACATAGTAACTTACCACTTTGAATGAGAATGTGCTTGCTTGCAGCAACGTGCTATATGTTCTGAATGCCCCAATTGGGAATCTGTGTCAAAACTTTGTTAGGAATTATGTGATCCTTACTAGCTGGAAGTAAGGGAGATGGGGCATGAAGTTATTTCTGGGAGTTGGACACATACCAAGTTTAGCTCAGTTCTGGGCATCTTTGAAATACCTATACAAACTTGTTCCTACATAGTAACTTGCAACTTTGAATGAGAATGTGCTTGCTTGCAGCAACGTGCTATATGTTCTGAATGCCCGAATTGGGAATCTGTGTCAAAACTTTGTTAGGATTTATGTGATCCTTACTAGCTGGAAGTAAGGGAGATGGGGCATGAAGTTATTTCTAGGAGTTGGAGACATAAAACGTTTAGCTCAGTTCTGGGCATCTTTGAAATACCTAAACTAACTTGTTCCTACATAGTAACTTGCCACTTTGAATGAGAATGTGCTTGCTTACAGCAACGTGCTATATGATCTGAATGCCCGAATTGGGCATCTGTGTCAAAACTTTGTTAGGAATTATGTGATCCTTACTAGCTGGAAGTAAGGGAGATGGGGCATGAAGTTATTTCTAGGAGTTGGAGACATACAACGTTTAGCTCAGTTCTGGGCATCTTTGAAATACCTATACAAACTTGTTCCTACATAGTAACTTGCCACTTTGAATGAGAATGTGCTTGCTTGCAGCAACGTGCTCTATGTTCTGAATGCCCGAATTGGGAATCTGTGTCAAAACTTTGTTAGGAATTATGTGATCCTTACTAGCTGGAAGTAAGGGAGATGGGGCATGAAGTTATTTCTAAGAGTTGGAGACATACAACGTTTAGCTCAGTTCTGGGCATCTTTGAAATACCTATACAAACTTGTTCCTACATAGTAACTTGCCACTTTGAATGAGAATGTGCTTGCTTGCAGCAACGTGCTATATGTTCTGAATGCCCGAATTGGGAATCTGTGTCAAAACTTTGTTCGGAATTATGTGATCCTTACTAGCTGGAAGTAAGGGAGATGGGGCATGAAGTTATTTCTAGGAGTTGGACACATACCAAGTTTAGCTCAGTTCTGGGCATCTTTGAAATACCTATACAAACTTGTTCCTACATAGTAACTTGCAACTTTGAATGAGAATGTGCTTGCTTACAGCAACGTGCTATATGTTCTGAATGCCCGAATTGGGAATCTGTGTCAAAACTTTGTTAGAAATTATGTGATCCTTACTAGCTGGAAGTAAGGGAGATGGGGCATGAAGTTATTTCTAGGAGTTGGAGACATAAAACGTTTAGCTCAGTTCTGGGCATCTTTGAAATACCTAAACTAACTTGTTCCTACATAGTAACTTGCCACTTTGAATGAGAATGTGCTTGCTTACAGCAACGTGCTATATGATCTGAATGCCCGAATTGGGAATCTGTGTCAAAACTTTGTTAGGAATTATGTGATCCTTACTAGCTGGAAGTAAGGGAGATGGGGCATGAAGTTATTTCTAGGAGTTGGAGACATACAACGTTTAGCTCAGTTCTGGGCATCTTTGAAATACCTATACAAACTTGTTCCTACATAGTAACTTGCCACTTTGAATGAGAATGTGCTTGCTTGCAGCAACGTGCTATATGTTCTGAATGCCCGAATTGGGAATCTGTGTCAAAACTTTGTTCAGAATTATGTGATCCTTACTAGCTGGAAGTAAGGGAGATGGGGCATGATGTTATTTCTAGGAGTTGGACACATACCAAGTTTAGCTCAGTTCTGGGCATATTTTAAATACCTATACAAACTTGTTCCTACATAGTAACTTGCTACTTTTTATGAGAATGTGCTTGCTTACAGCAACGTGCTATATGTTCTGAATGCCCGAATTGGGAATCTGTGTCAAAACTTTGTTAGGAATTATGTGATCCTTACTAGCTGGAAGTAAGGGAGATGGGGCATGAAGTTATTTCTAGGAGTTGCAGACATACAACGTTTAGCTCAGTTCTGGGCATCTTTGAAATACCTATACAAACTTGTTCCTACATAGTAACTTGCAACTTTGAATGAGAATGTGCTTGCTTGCAGCAACGTGCTATATGTTCTGAATGCCCGAATTGGGAATCTGTGTCAAAACTTTGTTCGGAATTATGTGATCCTTACTAGCTGGAAATAAGGGAGATGGGGCATGAAGTTATTTCTAGGAGTTGGACACATACCACGTTTAGCTCAGTTCTGGGCATCTTTGAAATACCTATACAAACTTGTTCCTACATAGTAACTTGCAACTTTGAATGAGAATGTGCTTGCTTACAGCAACGTGCTATATGTTCTGAATGCCCGAATTGGGAATCTGTGTCAAAACTTTGTTAGAAATTATGTGATCCTTACTAGCTGGAAGTAAGGGAGATGGGGCATGAAGTTATTTCTAGGAGTTGGAGACATAAAACGTTTAGCTCAGTTCTGGGCATCTTTGAAATACCTAAACTAACTTGTTCCTACATAGTAACTTGCCACTTTGAATGAGAATGTGCTTGCTTACAGCAACGTGCTATATGATCTGAATGCCCGAATTGGGAATCTGTGTCAAAACTTTGTTAGGAATTATGTGATCCTTACTAGCTGGAAGTAAGGGAGATGGGGCATGAAGTTATTTCTAGGAGTTGGAGACATACAACGTTTAGCTCAGTTCTGGGCATCTTTGAAATACCTATACAAACTTGTTCCCACATAGTAACTTGCCACTTTGAATGAGAATGTGCTTGCTTGCAGCAACGTGCTATATGATCTGAATGCCCGAATTGGGAATCTGTGTCAAAACTTTGTTCGGAATTATGTGATCCTTACTAGCTGGAAGTAAGGGAGATGGGGCATGAAGTTATTTCTAGGAGTTGGACACATACCAAGTTTAGCTCAGTTCTGGGCATCTTTGAAATACCTATACAAACTTGTTCGTACATAGTAACTTGCCACTTTGAATGAGAATGTGCTTGCTTACAGCAACGTGCTATATGTTCTGAATGCCCGAATTGGGAATCTGTGTCAAAACTTTGTTAGGAATTATGTGATCCTTACTAGCTGGAAGTAAGGGAGATGGGGCATGAAGTTATTTCTAGGAGTTGCAGACATACAACTTTTAGCTCAGTTCTGGGCATCTTTGAAATACCTATACAAACTTGTTCCTACATAGTAACTTGCCACTTTGAATGAGAATGTTCTTGCTTGCAGCAACGTGCTATATGTTCTGAATGCCCGAATTGGGAATCTGTGTCAAAACTTTGTTCGGAATTATGTGATCCTTACTAGCTGGAAGTAAGGGAGATGGGGCATGAAGTTATTTCTGGGAGTTGGACACATACCAAGTTTAGCTCAGTTCTGGGCATCTTTGAAAGACCTATACAAACTTGTTCCTACATAGTAACTTGCAACTTTGAATGAGAATGTGCTTGCTTACAGCAACGTGCTATATGTTCTGAATGCCCGAATTGGGAATCTGTGTCAAAACTTTGTTAGGAATTATGTGATCCTTACTAGCTGGAAGTAAGGGAGATGGGGCATGAAGTTATTTCTAGGAGTTGGAGACATAAAACGTTTAGCTCAGTTCTGGGCATCTTTGAAATACCTAAACTAACTTGTTCCTACATAGTAACTTGCCACTTTGAATGAGAATGTGCTTGCTTATAGCAACGTGCTATACGTTCTGAATGCCCGAATTGGTGATCTGTGTCAAAACTTTGTTCGGAATTATGTGATCCTTACTAGCTGGAAGTAAGGGAGATTGGGCATGAAGTTATTTCTAGGAGTTGGACACATACCAAGTTTAGCTCAGTTCTGGGCATCTTTGAAATACCTATACAAACTTGTTCCTACACAGTAACTTGCAACTTTGAATGAGAATGTGCTTGCTTACAGCAACGTGCTATATGTTCTGAATGCCCGAATTGGGAATCTGTGTCAAAACTTTGTTAGGAATTATGTGATCCTTACTAGCTGGAAGTAAGGGAGATGGGGCATGAAGTTATTTCTAGGAGTTGGAGACATACAACGTTTAGCTCAGTTCTGGGCATCTTTGAAATACCTATACAAACTTGTTCCTACATAGTAACTTGCAACTTTGAATGAGAATGTGCTTGCTTGCAGCAACGTGCTATATGTTCTGAATGCCCGAATTGGGAATCTGTGTCAAAACTTTGTTCGGAATTATGTGATCCTTACTAGCTGGAAGTAAGGGAGATGGGGCATGAAGTTATTTCTGGGAGTTGGACACATACCAAGTTTAGCTCAGTTCTGGGCATCTTTGAAAGACCTATACAAACTTGTTCCTACATAGTAACTGGCAACTTTGAATGAGAATGTGCTTGCTTACAGCAACGTGCTATATGTTCTGAATGCCCGAATTGGGAATCTGTGTCAAAACTTTGTTAGGAATTATGTGATCCTTACTAGCTGGAAGTAAGGGAGATGGGGCATGAAGTTATTTCTAGGAGTTGGAGACATAAAACGTTTAGCTCAGTTCTGGGCATCTTTGAAATACCTAAACTAACTTGTTCCTACATAGTAACTTGCCACTTTGAATGAGAATGTGCTTGCTTATAGCAACGTGCTATACGTTCTGAATGCCCGAATTGGTGATCTGTGTCAAAACTTTGTTCGGAATTATGTGATCCTTACTAGCTGGAAGTAAGGGAGATTGGGCATGAAGTTATTTCTAGGAGTTGGACACATACCAAGTTTAGCTCAGTTCTGGGCATCTTTGAAATACCTATACAAACTTGTTCCTACACAGTAACTTGCAACTTTGAATGAGAATGTGCTTGCTTACAGCAACGTGCTATATGTTCTGAATGCCCGAATTGGGAATCTGTGTCAAAACTTTGTTAGGAATTATGTGATCCTTACTAGCTGGAAGTAAGGGAGATGGGGCATGAAGTTATTTCTAGGAGTTGGAGACATACAACGTTTAGCTCAGTTCTGGGCATCTTTGAAATACCTATACAAACTTGTTCCTACATAGTAACTTGCAACTTTGAATGAGAATGTGCTTGCTTGCAGCAACGTGCTATATGTTCTGAATGCCAGAATTGGGAATCTGTGTCAAAACTTTGTTCGGAATTATGTGATCCTTACTAGCTGGAAGTAAGGGAGATGGGGCATGAAGTTATTTCTAGGAGTTGGACACATACCAAGTTTAGCTCAGTTCTGGGCATCTTTGAAATACCTATACAAACTTGTTCCTACACAGTAACTTGCAACTTTGAATGAGAATGTGCTTGCTTACAGCAACGTGCTATATGTTCTGAATGCCCGAATTGGGAATCTGTGTCAAAACTTTGTTAGGAATTATGTGATCCTTACTAGCTGGAAGTAAGGGAGATGGGGCATGAAGTTATTTCTAGGAGTTGGAGACATACAACGTTTAGCTCAGTTCTGGGCATCTTTGAAATACCTATACAAACTTGTTCCTTCATAGTAACTTGCAACTTTGAATGAGAATGTGCTTGCTTTCAGCAACGTGCTATATGTTCTGAATGCCCGAATTGGGAATCTGTGTCAAAACTTTGTTCGGAATTATGTGATCCTTATTAGCTGGAAGTAAGGGAGATGGGGCATGAAGTTATTTCTGGGAGTTGGACACATACCTAGTTTAGCTCAGTTCTGGGCATCTTTGAAATACCTATACAAACTTGTTCCTACATAGTATCTTGCAACTTTGAATGAGAATGTGCTTGCTTACAGCAACGTGCCATATGTTCTGAATGCCCGAATTGGGAATCTGTGTCAAAACTTTGTTAGGAATTATGTGATCCTTACTAGCTGGAAGTAAGGGAGATGGGGCATGAAGTTATTTCTAGGAGTTGGAGACATAAAACGTTTAGCTCAGTTCTGGGCATCTTTGAAATACCTAAACTAACTTGTTCCTACATAGTAACTTGCCACTTTGAATGAGAATGTGCTTGCTTACAGCAACGTGCTATATGATCTGAATGCCCGAATTGGGAATCTGTGTCAAAACTTTGTCAGGAATTATGTGATCCTTACTAGCTGGAAGTAAGGGAGATGGGGCATGAAGTTATTTCTAGGAGTTGGAGACATACAACGTTTAGCTCAGTTCTGGGCATCTTTGAAATACCTATACAAACTTGTTCCTACATAGTAACTTGCCACTTTGAATGAGAATGTGCTTGCTTGCAGCAACGTGCTATATGTTCTGAATGCCCGAATTGGGAATCTGTGTCAAAACTTTGTTAGGAATGATGTGATCCTTACTAGCTGGAAGTAAGGGAGATGGGGCATGAAGTTATTTCTAGGAGTTGGAGACATACAACGTTTAGCTCAGTTCTGGGCATCTTTGAAATACCTATACAAACTTGTTCCTACATAGTAACTTGCCAGTTTGAATGAGAATGTGCTTGCTTGCAGCAACGTGCTATATGTTCTGAATGCCCGAATTGGGAATCTGTGTCAAAACTTTGTTCGGAATTATGTGATCCTTACTAGCTGGAAGTAAGGGAGATGGGGCATGAAGTTATTTCTAGGAGTTGGACACATACCAAGTTTAGCTCAGTCTGGGCATCTTTGAAATACCTATACAAACTTGTTCCTACACAGTAACTTGCAACTTTGAATGAGAATGTGCTTGCTTACAGCAACGTGCTATATGTTCTGAATGCCCGAATTGGGAATCTGTGTCAAAACTTTGTTAGGAATTATGTGATCCTTACTAGCTGGAAGTAAGGGAGATGGGGCATGAAGTTATTTCTAGGAGTTGGAGACATAATACGTTTAGCTCAGTTCTGGGCATCTTTGAAATACCTAAACTAACTTGTTCCTACATAGTAACTTGCCACTTTGAATGAGAATGTGCTTGCTTACAGCAACGTGCTATATGATCTGAATGCCCGAATTGGGAATCTGTGTCAAAACTTTGTTAGGAATTATGTGATCCTTACTAGCTGGAAGTAAGGGAGATGGGGCATGAATTTATTTCTAGGAGTTGGAGACATACAACGTTTAGCTCAGTTCTGGGCATCTTTGAAATACCTATACAAACTTGTTCCTACATAGTAACTTGCAACTTTGAATGAGAATGTGCTTGCTTACAGCAACGTGCTATATGATCTGAATGCCCGAATTGGGAATCTGTGTCAAAACTTTGTTCGGAATTATGTGATCCTTACTAGCTGGAAGTAAGGGAGATGGGGCATGAAGTTATTTCTAGGAGTTGGACACATACCAAGTTTAGCTCAGTTCTGGGCATCTTTGAAATACCTATACAAACTTGTTCTTACATAGTAACTTGCAACTTTGAATGAGAATGTGCTTGCTTACAGCAACGTGCTATATGTTCTGAATGCCCGAATTGGGAATCTGTGTCAAAACTTTGTTAGGAATTATGTGATCCGTACTAGCTGGAAGTAAGGGAGATGGGGCATGAAGTTATTTCTAGGAGTTGGAGACATACAACGTTTAGCTCAGTTCTGGGCATCTTTGAAATACCTATACAAACTTGTTCCTACATAGTAACTTGCAACTTTGAATGAGAATGTGCTTGCTTGCAGCAACGTGCTCTATGTTCTGAATGCCCGAATTGGGAATCTGTGTCAAAACTTTGTTCGGAATTATGTGATCCTTATTAGCTGGAAGTAAGGGAGATGGGGCATGAAGTTATTTCTGGGAGTTGGACACATACCAAGTTTAGCTCAGTTCTGGGCATCTTTGAAATACCTATACAAACTTGTTCCTACATAGTAACTTGCAACTTTGAATGAGAATGTGCTTGCTTACAGCAACGTGCTATATGTTCTGAATGCCCGAATTTGGAATCTGTGTCAAAACTTTGTTAGGAATTATGTGATCCTTACAAGCTGGAAGTAAGGGAGATGGGGCATGAAGTTATTTCTAGGAGTTGGAGACATAAAACGTTTAGCTCAGTTCTGGGCATCTTTGAAATACCTAAACTAACTTGTTCCTACATAGTAACTTGCCACTTTGAATGAGAATGTGCTTGCTTACAGCAACGTGCTATATGATCTGAATGCCCGAATTGGGAATCTGTGTCAAAACTTTGTTAGGAATTATGTGATCCTTACTAGCTGGAAGTAAGTGAGATGGGGCATGAATTTATTTCTAGGAGTTGGAGACATACAACGTTTAGCTCAGTTCTGGGCATCATTGAAATACCTATACAAACTTGTTCCTACATAGTAACTTGCCACTTTGAATGAGAATGTGCTTGCTTGCAGCAACGTGCTATATGTTCTGAATGCCCGAATTGGGAATCTGTGTCAAAACTTTGTTCGGAATTATGTGATCCTTACTAGCTGGAAGTAAGGGAGATGGGGCATGAAGTTACTTCTAGGAGTTGGAGACATACCAAGTTTAGCTCAGTTCTGGGCATCTTTGAAATACCTATACAAACTTGTTCCTACATAGTAACTTGCAACTTTGAATGAGAATGTGCTTGCTTACAGCAACGTGCTATATGTTCTGAATGCCCGAATTGGGAATCTGTGTCAAAACTTTGTTAGGAATTATGTGATCCTTACTAGGTGGAAGTAAGGGAGATGGGGCATGAAGTTATTTCTAGGAGTTGGAGACATACCAAGTTTGGTTGAGTTCTGGGCATCTTTGAAATACCTAAACTAACTTGTTCCTACATAGTAACTTGCCACTTTGAATGAGAATGTGCTTGCTTACAGCAACGTGCTATATGTTCTGAATGCCCGAATTGGGAATCTGTGTCAAAACTTTGTTAGGAATTATGTGATCCTTACTAGCTGGAAGTAAGGGAGATGGGGCATGAAGTTCTTTCTAGGAGTTGGAGACATACAACGTTTAGCTCAGTTCTGGGCATCTTTGAAATACCTATACAAACTTGTTCTTACATAGTAACTTGCCACTTTGAATGAGAATGTGCTTGCTTGCAGCAACGTGCTATATGTTCTGAATGCCCGAATTGGGAATCTGTGTCAAAACTTTGTTCGGAATTATGTGATCCTTACTAGCTGGAAGTAAGGGAGATGGGGCATGAAGTTATTTCTAGGAGTTGGAGACATAAAACGTTTAGCTCAGTTCTGGGCATCTTTGAAATACCTAAACTAACTTGTTCCTACATAGTAACTTGCCACTTTGAATGAGAATGTGCTTGCTTACAGCAACGTGCTATATGATCTGAATGCCCGAATTGGGAATCCGTGTCAAAACTTTGTTAGGAATTATGTGATCCTTACTAGCTGGAAGTAAGGGAGATGGGGCATGAATTTATTTCTAGGAGTTGGAGACATACAACGTTTAGCTCAGTTCTGGGCATCTTTGAAATACCTATACAAACTTGTTCCTACATAGTAACTTGCCACTTTGAATGAGAATGTGCTTGCTTGCAGCAACGTGCTATATGTTCTGAATGCCGGAATTGGGAATCTGTGTCAAAACTTTGTTCGGAATTATGTGATCCTTACTAGCTGGAAGTAAGGGAGATGGGGCATGAAGTTACTTCTAGGAGTTGGACACATACCAAGTTTAGCTCAGTTCTGGGCATCTTTGAAATACCTATACAAACTTGTTCCTACATAGTAACTTGCAACTTTGAATGAGAATGTGCTTGCTTACAGCAACGTCCTATATGATCTGAATGCCCGAATTGGGAATCTGTGTCAAAACTTTGTTGGGAATTATGTGATCCTTACTAGCTGGAAGTAAGGGAGATGGGGCATGAAGTTCTTTCTAGGAGTTGGAGACATACAACGTTTAGCTCAGTTCTGGGCATCTTTGAAATACCTATACAAACTTGTTCCTACATAGTAACTTGCCACTTTGAATGAGAATGTGCTTGCTTGCAGCAACGTGCTATATGTTCTGAATGCCCGAATTGGGAATCTGTGTCAAAACTTTGTTCGGAATTATGTGATCCTTACTAGCTGGAAGTAAGGGAGATGGGGCATGAAGTTATTTATAGGGGTTGGACACATACCAAGTTTAGCTCAGTTCTGGGCATCTTTGAAATACCTATACAAACTTGTTCCTACACAGTAACTTGCAACTTTGAATGAGAATGTGCTTGCTTACAGCAACGTGCTATATGTTCTGAATGCCCGTATTGGGAATCTGTGTCAAAACTTTGTTAGGAATTATGTGATCCTTACTAGCTGGAAGTAAGGGAGATGGGGCATGAAGTTATTTCTAGGAGTTGGAGACATACAACGTTTAGCTCAGTTCTGGGCATCTTTGAAATACCTATACAAACTTGTTCCTTCATAGTAACTTGCAACTTTGAATGAGAATGTGCTTGCTTGCAGCAACGTGCTATATGTTCTGAATGCCCGAATTGGGAATCTGTGTCAAAACTTTGTTCGGAATTATGTGATCCTTATTAGCTGGAAGTAAGGGAGATGGGGCATGAAGTTATTTCTGGGAGTTGGACACATACCTAGTTTAGCTCAGTTTTGGGCATCTTTGAAATACCTATACAAACTTGTTCCTACATAGTAACTTGCAACTTTGAATGAGAATGTGCTTGCTTACAGCAACGTGCTATATGTTCTGAATGCCCGAATTGGGAATCTGTGTCAAAACTTTGTTCGGAATTATGTGATCCTTACTAGCTGGAAGTAAGGGAGATGGGGGATGAAGTTATTTCTAGGAGTTGGACACATACCAAGTTTAGCTCAGTTCTGGGCATCTTTGAAATACCTATACAAACTTGTTCCTACATAGTAACTTGCAACTTTGAATGAGAAGGTGCTTGCTTACAGCAACGTGCTATATGATCTGAATGCCCGAATTCGGAATCTGTGTCAAAACTTTGTTAGGAATTATGTGATCCTTACTAGCTGGAAGTAAGGGAGATGGGGCATGAAGTTATTTCTAGGAGTTGGAGACATAAAACGTTTAGCTCAGTTCTGGGCATCTTTGAAATACCTAAACTAACTTGTTCCTACATAGTAACTTGCCACTTTGAATGAGAATGTGCTTGCTTACAGCAACGTGCTATATGATCTGAATGCCCGAATTGGGAATCTGTGTCAAAACTTTGTCAGGAATTATGTGATCCTTACTAGCTGGAAGTAAGGGAGATGGGGCATGAATTTATTTCTAGGAGTTGGAGACATACAACGTTTAGCTCAGTTCTGGGCATCTTTGAAATACCTATACAAACTTGTTCCTACATAGTAACTTGCCACTTTGAATGAGAATGTGCTTGCTTGCAGCAACGTGCTATATGTTCTGAATGCCCGAATTGGGAATCTGTGTCAAAACTTTGTTAGGAATTATGTGATCCTTACTAGCTGGAAGTAAGGGAGATGTGGCATGAAGTTATTTCTAGGAGTTGGAGACATACAACGTTTAGCTCAGTTCTGGGCATCTTTGAAATACCTATACAAACTTGTTCCTACATAATAACTTGCCACTTTGAATGAGAATGTGCTTGCTTGCAGCAACGTGCTATATGTTCTGAATGCCCGAATTGGGAATCTGTGTCAAAACTTTGTTCGGAATTATGTGATCCTTACGAGCTGGAAGTAAGGGAGATGGGGCATGAAGTTATTTCTAGGAGTTGGACACATACAAAGTTTAGCTCAGTTCTGGGCATCTTTGAAATACCTATACAAACTTGTTCCTACACAGTAACTTGCAACTTTGAATGAGAATGTGCTTGCTTGCAGCAACGTGGTATATTTTCTGAATGCCCGAATTGGGAATCTGTGTCAAAACTTTGTTAGGAATTATGTGATCCTTACTAGCTGGAAGTAAGGGAGATGGGGCATGAAGTTATTTCTAGGAGTTGGAGACATAATACGTTTAGCTCAGTTCTGGGCATCTTTGAAATACCTAAACTAACTTGTTCCTACATAGTAACTTGCCACTTTAAATGAGAATGTGCTTGCTTACAGCAACGTGCTATATGATCTGAATGCCCGAATTGGGAATCTGTGTCAAAACTTTGTTAGGAATTATGTGATCCTTACTAGCTGGAAGTAAGGGAGATGGGGCATGAATTTATTTCTAGGAGTTGGAGACATACAACGTTTAGCTCAGTTCTGGGCATCTTTGAAATACCTATACAAACTTGTTCCTACATAGTAACTTGCAACTTTGAATGAGAATGTGCTTGCTTACAGCAACGTGCTATATGATCTGAATGCCCGAATTGGGAATCTGTGTAAAACTTTGTTAGGAATTATGTGATCCTTACTAGCTGGAAGTAAGGGAGATGAGGCATGAAGTTATTTCTACGAGTTGGAGACATACAACGTTTAGCTCAGTTCTGGGCATCTTTGAAATACCTATACAAACTTATTCCTACATAGTAACTTGCCACTTTGAATGAGAATGTGCTTGCTTGCAGCAACGTGCTATATGTTCTGAATGCCCGAATTGGGAATCTGTGTCAAAACTTTGTTCGGAATTATTTGATCCTTACTAGCTGGAAGTAAGGGAGATGGGGCATGAAGTTATTTCTAGGAGTTGGACACATACCAAGTTTAGCTCAGTTCTGGGCATCTTTGAAATACCTATACAAACTTGTTCATACATAGTAACTTGCAACTTTGAATGAGAAGGTGCTTGCTTACAGCAACGTGCTATATGTTCTGAATGCCCGAATTGGGAATCTGTGTCAAAACTTTGTTAGGAATTATGTGATCCTTACTAGCTGGAAGTAAGGGAGATGGGGCATGAAGTTATTTCTAGGAGTTGGAGACATAAAACGTTTAGCTCAGTTCTGGGCATCTTTGAAATACCTAAACTAACTTGTTCCTACATAGTAACTTGCCACTTTGAATGAGAATGTGCTTGCTTACAGCAACGTGCTATATGATCTGAATGCCCGAATTGGGAATCTGTGTCAAAATTTTGTCAGGAATTATGTGATCCTTACTAGCTGGAAGTAAGGGAAATGGGGCATGAATTTATTTCTAGGAGTTGGAGACATACAACGTTTAGCTCAGTTCTGGGCATCTTTGAAATACCTATGCAAACTTGTTCCTACATAGTAACTTGCCACTTTGAATGAGAATGTGCTTGCTTGCAGCAACGTGCTATATGTTCTGAATGCCCCAATTGGGAATCTGTGTCAAAACTTTGTTAGGAATTATGTGATCCTTACTAGCTGGAAGTAAGGGAGATGGGGCATGAAGTTATTTCTAGGAGTTGGAGACATACAACGTTTATCTCAGTTCTGGGCATCTTTGAAATACCTATACAAACTTGTTCCTACATAGTAACTTGCCACTTTGAATGAGAATGTGCTTGCTTGCAGCAACGTGCTATATGTTCTGAATGCCCGAATTGGGAATCTGTGTCAAAACTTTGTTCGGAATTATGTGATCCTTACTAGCTGGAAGTAAGGGAGATGGGGCATGAAGTTATTTCTAGGAGTTGGACACATACCAAGTTTAGCTCAGTTCTGGGCATCTTTGAAATACCTATACAAACTTGTTCCTACACAGTAACTTGCAACTTTGAATGAGAATGTGCTTGCTTACAGCAACGTGGTATATGTTCTGAATGCCCGAATTGGGAATCTGTGTCAAAACTTTGTTAGGAATTATGTGATCCTTACTAGCTGGAAGTAAGGGAGATGGGGCATGAAGTTATTTCTAGGAGTTGGAGACATAATACGTTTAGCTCAGTTCTGGGCATCTTTGAAATACCTAAACTAACTTGTTCCTACATAGTAACTTGCCACTTTGAATGAGAATGTGCTTGCTTACGGCAACGTGCTATATGATCTGAATGCCCGAATTGGGAATCTGTGTCAAAACTTTGTTAGGAATTATGTGATCCTTACTAGCTGGAAGTAAGGGAGATGGGGCATGAATTTATTTCTAGGAGTTGGAGACATACAACGTTTAGCTCAGTTCTGGGCATCTTTGAAATACCTATACAAACTTGTTCCTACATAGTAACTTGCAACTTTGAAAGAGAATGTGCTTGCTTACAGCAACGTGCTATATGATCTGAATGCCCGAATTGGGAATCTGTGTCAAAACTTTGTTCGGAATTATGTGATCCTTACTAGCTGGAAGTAAGGGAGATGGGGCATGAAGTTATTTCTAGGAGTTGGACACATACCAAGTTTAGCTCAGTTCTGGGCATCTTTGAAATACCTATACAAACTTGTTCCTACATAGTAACTTGCAACTTTGAATGAGAATGTGCTTGCTTACAGCAACGTGCTATATGTTCTGAATGCCCGAATTGGGAATCTGTGTCAAAACTTTGTTAGGAATTATGTGATCCTTACTAGCTGGAAGTAAGGGAGATGGGGCATGAAGTTATTTCTAGGAGTTGGACACATACAACGTTTAGCTCAGTTCTGGGCATCTTTGAAATACCTATACAAACTTGTTCCTACATAGTAACTTGCCACTTTGAATGAGAATGTGCTTGCTTGCAGCAACGTGCTATATGTTCTGAATGCCCGAATTGGGAATCTGTGTCAAAACTTTGTTCGGAATTATGTGATCCTTATTAGCTGGAAGTAAGGGAGATGGGGCATGAAGTTATTTCTGGGAGTTGGACACATACCAAGTTTAGCTCAGTTCTGGGCATCTTTGAAATACCTATACAAACTTGTTCCTACATAGTAACTTGCAACTTTGAATGAGAATGTGCTTGCTTACAGCAACGTGCTATATGTTCTGAATGCCCGAATTGGGAATCTGTGTCAAAACTTTGTTCGGAATTATGTGATCCTTACTAGCTGGAAGTAAGGGAGATGGGGCATGAAGTTATTTCTAGGAGTTGGAGACATACAACGTTTAGCTCAGTTCTGGGCATCTTTGAAATACCTAAACTAACTTGTTCCTACATAGTAACTTGCCACTTTGAATGAGAATGTGCTTGCTTACAGCAACGTGCTATATGATCTGAATGCCCGAATTGGGAATCTGTGTCAAAACTTTGTTGGGAATTATGTGATACTTACTAGCTGGAAGTAAGGGAGATGGGGCATGAAGTTCTTTCTAGGAGTTGGAGACATACAACGTTTAGCTCAGTTCTGGGCATCTTTGAAATACCTATACAAACTTGTTCCTACATAGTAACTTGCCACTTTGAATGAGAATGTGCTTGCTTGCAGCAACGTGCTATATGTTCTGAATGCCCGAATTGGGAATCTGTGTCAAAACTTTGTTCGGAATTATGTGATCCTTACTAGCTGGAAGTAAGGGAGATGGGGCATGAAGTTATTTCTAGGAGTTGGACACATACCAAGTTTAGCTCAGTTCTGGGCATCTTTGAAATACCTATACAAACTTGTTCCTACACAGTAACTTGCAACTTTGAATGAGAATGTGCTTGCTTACAGCAACGTGCTATATGTTCTGAATGCCCGAATTGGGAATCTGTGTCAAAACTTTGTTAGGAATTATGTGATCCTTACTAGCTGGAAGTAAGGGAGATGGGGCATGAAGTTATTTCTAGGAGTTGGAGACATACAACGTTTAGCTCAGTTCTGGGCATCTTTGAAATACCTATACAAACTTGTTCCTACATAGTAACTTGCCACTTTGAATGAGAATGTGCTTGCTTGCAGCAACGTGCTATATGTTCTGAATGCCGGAATTGGGAATCTGTGTCAAAACTTTGTTCGGAATTATGTGATCCTTACTAGCTGGAAGTAAGGGAGATGGGGCATGAAGTTATTTCTGGGAGTTGGAGACATACAACGTTTAGCTCAGTTCTGGGCATCTTTGAAATACCTATACAAACTTGTTCCTACATAGTAACTTGCAACTTTGAATGAGAATGTGCTTGCTTACAGCAACGTGCTATATGTTCTGAATGCCCGATTTGGGAATCTGTGTCAAAACTTTGTTAGGAATTATGTGATCCTTACTAGCTGGAAGTAAGGGAGATGGGGCATGAAGTTATTTCTAGGAGTTGGAGACATAATACGTTTAGCTCAGTTCTGGGCATCTTTGAAATACCTATACAAACTTGGTCCTACATAGTAACTTGCCACTTTGAATGAGAATGTGCTTGCTTGCAGCAACGTGCTATATGTTCTGAATGCCCGAATTGGGAATCTGTGTCAAAACTTTGTTCGGAATTATGTGATCCTTACTAGCTGGAAGTAAGGGAGATGGGGCATGAAGTTATTTCTAGGAGTTGGAGACATACAACGTTTAGCTCAGTTCTGCGCATCTTTGAAATACCTAAACTAACTTGTTCCTACATAGTAACTTGCCACTTTGAATGAGAATGTGCTTGCTTACAGCAACGTGCTATATGATCTGAATGCCCGAATTGGGAATCTGTGTCAAAACTTTGTTAGGAATTATGTGATCCTTACTAGCTGGAAGTAAGTGAGATGGGGCATGTAGTTATTTCTAGGAGTTGGAGACATACAACGTTTAGCTCAGTTCTGGGCATCTTTGAAATACCTATACAAACTTGTTCCTACATAGTAACTTGCCACTTTGAATGAGAATGTGCTTGCTTGCAGCAACGTGCTATATGTTCTGAATGCCCGAATTGGGAATCTGTGTCAAAACTTTGTTCGGAATTATGTGATCCTTACTAGCTGGAAGTAAGGGAGATGGGGCATGAAGTTATTTCTAGGAGTTGGAGACATAAAACGTTTAGCTCAGTTCTGGGCATCTTTGAAATACCTAAACTAACTTGTTCCTACATAGTAACTTGCCACTTTGAATGAGAATGTGCTTGCTTACAGCAACGTGCTATATGATCTGAATGCCCGAATTGGGAATCCGTGTCAAAACTTTGTTAGGAATTATGTGATCCTTACTAGCTGGAAGTAAGGGAGATGGGGCATGAATTTATTTCTAGGAGTTGGAGACATACAACGTTTAGCTCAGTTCTGGGCATCTTTGAAATACCTATACAAACTTGTTCCTACATAGTAACTTGCCACTTTGAATGAGAATGTGCTTGCTTGCAGCAACGTGCTATATGTTCTGAATGCCCGAATTGGGAATCTGTGTCAAAACTTTGTTCGGAATTATGTGATCCTTACTAGCTGGAAGTAAGGGAGATGGGGCATGAAGTTACTTCTAGGAGTTGGACACATACCAAGTTTAGCTCAGTTCTGGGCATCTTTGAAATACCTATACAAACTTGTTCCTACATAGTAACTTGCAACTTTGAATGAGAATGTGCTTGCTTACAGCAACGTGCTATATGTTCTGAATGCCCGAATTGGGAATCTGTGTCAAAACTTTGTTAGGAATTATGTGATCCTTACTAGCTGGAAGTAAGGGAGATGGGGCATGAAGTTATTTCTAGGAGTTGGAGACATACCAAGTTTAGCTCAGTTCTGGGCATCTTTGAAATACCTAAACTAACTTGTTCCTACATAGTAACTTGCCACTTTGAATGAGAATGTGCTTGCTTACAGCAACGTGCTATATGATCTGAATGCCCGAATTGGGAATCTGTGTCAAAACTTTGTTGGGAATTATGTGATCCTTACTAGCTGGAAGTAAGGGAGATGGGGCATGAAGTTATTTCTAGGAGTTGGAGACATACAACGTTTAGCTCAGTTCTGGGCATCTTTGAAATACCTATACAAACTTGTTCCTACATAGTAACTTGCCACTTTGAATGAGAATGTGCTTGCTTGCAGCAACGTGCTATATGTTCTGAATGCCCGAATTGGGAATCTGTGTCAAAACTTTGTTCGGAATTATGTGATCCTTACTAGCTGGAAGTAAGGGAGATGGGGCATGAAGTTATTTCTAGGAGTTGGACACATACCAAGTTTAGCTCAGTTCTGGGCATCTTTGAAATACCTATGCAAACTTGTTCCTACATAGTAACTTGCAACTTTGAATGAGAAGGTGCTTGCTTACAGCAACGTGCTATATGTTCTTAATGCCCGAATTGGGAATCTGTGTCAAAACTTTGTTAGGAATTATGTGATCCTTACTAGCTGGAAGTAAGGGAGATGGGGCATGAAGTTATTTCTAGGAGTTGGAGACATAAAACGTTTAGCTCAGTTCTGGGCATCTTTGAAATACCTAAACTAACTTGTTCCTACATAGTAACTTGCCACTTTGAATGAGAATGTGCTTGCTAACAGCAACGTGCTATATGATCTGAATGCCCGAATTGGGAATCTGTGTCAAAACTTTGTCAGGAATTATGTGATCCTTACTAGCTGGAAGTAAGGGAGATGGGGCATGAATTTATATCTAGGAGTTGGAGACATACAACGTTTAGCTCAGTTCTGGGCATCTTTGAAATACCTATACAAACTTGTTCCTACATAGTAACTTGCCACTTTGAATGAGAATGTGCTTGCTTGCAGCAATGTGCTATATGTTCTGAATGCCCGAATTGGGAATCTGTGTCAAAACTTTGTTAGGAATTATGTGATCCTTACTAGCTGGAAGTAAGGGAGATGGGGCATGAAGTTATTTCTAGGAGTTGGAGACATACAACGTTTAGCTCAGTTCTGGGCATCTTTGAAATACCTATACAAACTTGTTCCTACATAGTAACTTGCCACTTTGAATGAGAATGTGCTTGCTTGCAGCAACGTGCTATATGTTCTGAATGCCCGAATTGGGAATCTGTGTCAAAACTTTGTTCGGAATTATGTGATCCTTATTAGCTGGAAGTAAGGGAGATGGGGCATGAAGTTATTTCTGGGAGTTGGACACATACCAAGTTTAGCTCAGTTCTGGGCATCTTTGAAATACCTATACAAACTTGTTCCTACATAGTAACTTGCAACTTTGAATGAGAATGTGCTTGCTTACAGCAACGTGCTATATGTTCTGAATGCCCGAATTGGGAATCTGTGTCAAAACTTTGTTCGGAATTATGTGATCCTTACTAGCTGGAAGTAAGGGAGATGGGGCATGAAGTTATTTCTAGGAGTTGGAGACATACAACGTTTAGCTCAGTTCTGGGCATCTTTGAAATACCTAAACTAACTTGTTCCTACATAGTAACTTGCCACTTTGAATGAGAATGTGCTTGCTTACAGCAACGTGCTATATGATCTGAATGCCCGAATTGGGAATCTGTGTCAAAACTTTGTTCGGAATTATGTGATCCTTACTAGCTGGAAGTAAGGGAGATGGGGCATGAAGTTATTTCTAGGAGTTGGAGACATACCAAGTTTAGCTCAGTTCTGGGCATCTTTGAAATACCTAAACTAACTTGTTCCTACATAGTAACTTGCCACTTTGAATGAGAATGTGCTTGCTTACAGCAACGTGCTATATGATCTGAATGCCCGAATTGGGAATCTGTGTCAAAACTTTGTTGGGAATTATGTGATCCTTACTAGCTGGAAGTAAGGGAGATGGGGCATGAAGTTATTTCTAGGAGTTGGAGACATACAACGTTTAGCTCAGTTCTGGGCATCTTTGAAATACCTATACAAACTTGTTCCTACATAGTAACTTGCCACTTTGAATGAGAATGTGCTTGCTTGCAGCAACGTGCTATATGTTCTGAATGCCCGAATTGGGAATCTGTGTCAAAACTTTGTTCGGAATTATGTGATCCTTACTAGCTGGAAGTAAGGGAGATGGGGCATGAAGTTATTTCTAGGAGTTGGACACATACCAAGTTTAGCTCAGTTCTGGGCATCTTTGAAATACCTATACAAACTTGTTCCTACACAGTAACTTGCAACTTTGAATGAGAATGTGCTTGCTTACAGCAACGTGCTATATGTTCTGAATGCCCGAATTGGGAATCTGTGTCAAAACTTTGTTAGGAATTATGTGATCCTTACTAGCTGGAAGTAAGGGAGATGGGGCATGAAGTTATTTCTAGGAGTTGGAGACATACAACGTTTAGCTCAGTTCTGGGCATCTTTGAAATACCTATACAAACTTGTTCCTACATAGTAACTTGCCACTTTGAATGAGAATGTGCTTGCTTGCAGCAACGTGCTATATGTTCTGAATGCCCGAATTGGGAATCTGTGTCAAAACTTTGTTCGGAATTATGTGATCCTTACTAGCTGGAAGTAAGGGAGATGGGGCATGAAGTTATTTCTGGGAGTTGGAGACATACAACGTTTAGCTCAGTTCTGGGCATCTTTGAAATACCTATACAAACTTGTTCCTACATAGTAACTTGCAACTTTGAATGAGAATGTGCTTGCTTACAGCAACGTGCTATATGTTCTGAATGCCCGATTTGGGAATCTGTGTCAAAACTTTGTTAGGAATTATGTGATCCTTACTAGCTGGAAGTAAGGGAGATGGGGCATGAAGTTATTTCTGGGAGTTGGAGACATAATACGTTTAGCTCAGTTCTGGGCATCTTTGAAATACCTATACAAACTTGGTCCTACATAGTAACTTGCCACTTTGAATGAGAATGTGCTTGCTTGCAGCAACGTGCTATATGTTCTGAATGCCCGAATTGGGAATCTGTGTCAAAACTTTGTTCGGAATTATGTGATCCTTACTAGCTGGAAGTAAGGGAGATGGGGCATGAAGTTATTTCTAGGAGTTGGAGACATACAACGTTTAGCTCAGTTCTGCGCATCTTTGAAATACCTAAACTAACTTGTTCCTACATAGTAACTTGCCACTTTGAATGAGAATGTGCTTGCTTACAGCAACGTGCTATATGATCTGAATGCCCGAATTGGGAATCTGTGTCAAAACTTTGTTAGGAATTATGTGATCCTTACTAGCTGGAAGTAAGTGAGATGGGGCATGAAGTTATTTCTAGGAGTTGGAGATATACAACGTTTAGCTCAGTTCTGGGCATCTTTGAAATACCTATACAAACTTGTTCCTACATAGTAACTTGCCACTTTGAATGAGAATGTGCTTGCTTGCAGCAACGTGCTATATGTTCTGAATGCCCGAATTGGGAATCTGTGTCAAAACTTTGTTCGGAATTATGTGATCCTTACTAGCTGGAAGTAAGGGAGATGGGGCATGAAGTTATTTCTAGGAGTTGGAGACATAAAACGTTTAGCTCAGTTCTGGGCATCTTTGAAATACCTAAACTAACTTGTTCCTACATAGTAACTTGCCACTTTGAATGAGAATGTGCTTGCTTACAGCAACGTGCTATATGATCTGAATGCCCGAATTGGGAATCCGTGTCAAAACTTTGTTAGGAATTATGTGATCCTTACTAGCTGGAAGTAAGGGAGATGGGGCATGAATTTATTTCTAGGAGTTGGAGACATACAACGTTTAGCTCAGTTCTGGGCATCTTTGAAATACCTATACAAACTTGTTCCTACATAGTAACTTGCCACTTTGAATGAGAATGTGCTTGCTTGCAGCAACGTGCTATATGTTCTGAATGCCCGAATTGGGAATCTGTGTCAAAACTTTGTTCGGAATTATGTGATCCTTACTAGCTGGAAGTAAGGGAGATGGGGCATGAAGTTACTTCTAGGAGTTGGACACATACCAAGTTTAGCTCAGTTCTGGGCATCTTTGAAATACCTATACAAACTTGTTCCTACATAGTAACTTGCAACTTTGAATGAGAATGTGCTTGCTTACAGCAACGTGCTATATGTTCTGAATGCCCGAATTGGGAATCTGTGTCAAAACTTTGTTAGGAATTATGTGATCCTTACTAGCTGGAAGTAAGGGAGATGGGGCATGAAGTTATTTCTAGGAGTTGGAGACATACCAAGTTTAGCTCAGTTCTGGGCATCTTTGAAATACCTAAACTAACTTGTTCCTACATAGTAACTTGCCACTTTGAATGAGAATGTGCTTGCTTACAGCAACGTGCTATATGATCTGAATGCCCGAATTGGGAATCTGTGTCAAAACTTTGTTGGGAATTATGTGATCCTTACTAGCTGGAAGTAAGGGAGATGGGGCATGAAGTTATTTCTAGGAGTTGGAGACATACAACGTTTAGCTCAGTTCTGGGCATCTTTGAAATACCTATACAAACTTGTTCCTACATAGTAACTTGCCACTTTGAATGAGAATGTGCTTGCTTGCAGCAACGTGCTATATGTTCTGAATGCCCGAATTGGGAATCTGTGTCAAAACTTTGTTCGGAATTATGTGATCCTTACTAGCTGGAAGTAAGGGAGATGGGGCATGAAGTTATTTCTAGGAGTTGGACACATACCAAGTTTAGCTCAGTTCTGGGCATCTTTGAAATACCTATACAAACTTGTTCCTACACAGTAACTTGCAACTTTGAATGAGAATGTGCTTGCTTACAGCAACGTGCTATATGTTCTGAATGCCCGAATTGGGAATCTGTGTCAAAACTTTGTTAGGAATTATGTGATCCTTACTAGCTGGAAGTAAGGGAGATGGGGCATGAAGTTATTTCTAGGAGTTGGAGACATACAACGTTTAGCTCAGTTCTGGGCATCTTTGAAATACCTATACAAACTTATTCCTACATAGTAACTTGCCACTTTGAATGAGAATGTGCTTGCTTGCAGCAACGTGCTATATGTTCTGAATGCCCGAATTGGGAATCTGTGTCAAAACTTTGTTCGGAATTATGTGATCCTTACTAGCTGGAAGTAAGGGAGATGGGGCATGAAGTTATTTCTAGGAGTTGGACACATACCAAGTTTAGCTCAGTTCTGGGCATCTTTGAAATACCTATACAAACTTGTTCCTACATAGTAACTTGCAACTTTGAATGAGAATGTGCTTGCTTACAGCAACGTGCTATATGTTCTGAATGCCCGAATTGGGAATCTGTGTCAAAACTTTGTTCGGAATTATGTGATCCTTACTAGCTGGAAGTAAGGGAGATGGGGCATGAAGTTATTTCTAGGAGTTGGAGACATACAACGTTTAGCTCAGTTCTGGGCATCTTTGAAATACCTAAACTAACTTGTTCCTACATAGTAACTTGCCACTTTGAATAAGAATGTGCTTGCTTACAGCAACGTGCTATATGATCTGAATGCCCGAATTGGGAATCTGTGTCAAAACTTTGTTCGGAATTATGTGATCCTTACTAGCTGGAAGTAAGGGAGATGGGGCATGAAGTTATTTCTAGGAGTTGGACACATACCAAGTTTAGCTCAGTTCTGGGCATCTTTGAAATACCTATACAAACTTGTTCCTACACTGTAACTTGCAACTTTGAATGAGAATGTGCTTCCTTACAGCAACGTGCTATATGTTCTGAATGCCCGAATTGGGAATCTGTGTCAAAACTTTGTTAGGAATTATGTGATCCTTACTAGCTGGAAGTAAGGGAGATGGGGCATGAAGTTATTTCTAGGAGTTGGACACATACCAAGTTTAGCTCAGTTCTGGGCATCTTTGAAATACCTATACAAACTTGTTCCTACATAGTAACTTGCAACTTTGAATGAGAAGGTGCTTGCTTACAGCAACGTGCTATATGTTCTGAATGCCCGAATTGGGAATCTGTGTCAAAACTTTGTTCGGAATTATGTGATCCTTACTAGCTGGAAGTAAGGGAGATGGGGCATGAAGTTATTTCTAGGAGTTGGAGACATAAAACGTTTAGCTCAGTTCTGGGCATCTTTGAAATACCTAAACTAACTTGTTCCTACATAGTAACTTGCCACTTTGAATGAGAATGTGCTTGCTTACAGCAACGTGCTATATGATCTGAATGCCCGAATTGGGAATCTGTGTCAAAACTTTGTCAGGAATTATGTGATCCTTACTAGCTGGAAGTAAGGGAGATGGGGCATGAATTTATTTCTAGGAGTTGGAGACATACAACGTTTAGCTCAGTTCTGGGCATCTTTGAAATACCTATACAAACTTGTTCCTACATAGTAACTTGCCACTTTGAATGAGAATGTGCTTGCTTGCAGCAACGTGCTATATGTTCTGAATGCCCGAATTGGGAATCTGTGTCAAAACTTTGTTAGGAATTATGTGATCCTTACTAGCTGGAAGTAAGGGAGATGGGGCATGAAGTTATTTCTAGGAGTTGGAGACATACAACGTTTAGCTCAGTTCTGGGCATCTTTGAAATACCTATACAAACTTGTTCCTACATAGTAACTTGCCACTTTGAATGAGAATGTGCTTGCTTGCAGCAACGTGCTATATGTTCTGAATGCCCGAATTGGGAATCTGTGTCAAAACTTTGTTAGGAATTATGTGATCCTTACTAGCTGGAAGTAAGGGAGATGGGGCATGAAGTTATTTCTAGGAGTTGGAGACATACAACGTTTAGCTCAGTTCTGGGCATCTTTGAAATACCTATACAAACTTGTTCCTACATAGTAACTTGCCACTTTGAATGAGAATGTGCTTGCTTGCAGCAACGTGCTATATGTTCTGAATGCCCGAATTGGGAATCTGTGTCAAAACTTTGTTCGGAATTATGTGATCCTTATTAGCTGGAAGTAAGGGAGATGGGGCATGAAGTTATTTCTGGGAGTTGGACACATACCAAGTTTAGCTCAGTTCTGGGCATCTTTGAAATACCTATACAAACTTGTTCCTACATAGTAACTTGCAACTTTGAATGAGAATGTGCTTGCTTACAGCAACGTGCTATATGTTCTGAATGCCCGAATTGGGAATCTGTGTCAAAACTTTGTTAGGAATTATGTGATCCTTACTAGCTGGAAGTAAGGGAGATGGGGCATGAAGTTATTTCTAGGAGTTGGAGACATACAACGTTTAGCTCAGTTCTGGGCATCTTTGAAATACCTATACAAACTTGTTCCTACATAGTAACTTGCCACTTTGAATGAGAATGTGCTTGCTTGCAGCAACGTGCTATATGTTCTGAATGCCCGAATTGGGAATCTGTGTCAAAACTTTGTTAGGAATTATGTGATCCTTACTAGCTGGAAGTAAGGGAGATGGGGCATGAAGTTATTTCTAGGAGTTGGAGACATACAACGTTTAGCTCAGTTCTGGGCATCTTTGAAATACCTATACAAACTTGTTCCTACATAGTAACTTGCCACTTTGAATGAGAATGTGCTTGCTTGCAGCAACGTGCTATATGTTCTGAATGCCCGAATTGGGAATCTGTGTCAAAACTTTGTTCGGAATTATGTGATCCTTACTAGCTGGAAGTAAGGGAGATGGGGCATGAAGTTATTTCTAGGAGTTGGACACATACCAAGTTTAGCTCAGTTCTGGGCATCTTTGAAATACCTATACAAACTTGTTCCTACACAGTAACTTGCAACTTTGAATGAGAATGTGCTTGCTTACAGCAACGTGGTATATGTTCTGAATGCCCGAATTGGGAATCTGTGTCAAAACTTTGTTAGGAATTATGTGATCCTTACTAGCTGGAAGTAAGGGAGATGGGGCATGAAGTTATTTCTAGGAGTTGGAGACATAATACGTTTAGCTCAGTTCTGGGCATCTTTGAAATACCTAAACTAACTTGTTCCTACATAGTAACTTGCCACTTTGAATGAGAATGTGCTTGCTTACAGCAACGTGCTATATGATGTGAATGCCCGAATTGGGAATCTGTCTCAAAACTTTGTTAGGAATTATGTGATCCTTACTAGCTGGAAGTAAGGGAGATGGGGCATGAATTTATTTCTAGGAGTTGGAGACATACAACGTTTAGCTCAGTTCTGGGCATCTTTGAAATACCTATACAAACTTGTTCCTACATAGTAACTTGCAACTTTGAATGAGAATGTGCTTGCTTACAGCAACGTGCTATATGATCTGAATGCCCGAATTGGGAATCTGTGTCAAAACTTTGTTCGGAATTATGTGATCCTTACTAGCTGGAAGTAAGGGAGATGGGGCATGAAGTTATTTCTAGGAGTTGGACACATACCAAGTTTAGCTCAGTTCTGGGCATCTTTGAAATACCTATACAAACTTGTTCCTACATAGCAACTTGCAACTTTGAATGAGAATGTGCTTGCTTACAGCAACGTGCTATATGTTCTGAATGCCCGAATTGGGAATCTGTGTCAAAACTTTGTTAGGAATTATGTGATCCTTACTAGCTGGAAGTAAGGGAGATGGGGCATGAAGTTATTTCTAGGAGTTGGAGACATACAACGTTTAGCTCAGTTCTGGGCATCTTTGAAATACCTATACAAACTTGTTCCTACATAGTAACTTGCCACTTTGAATGAGAATGTGCTTGCTTGCAGCAACGTGCTATATGTTCTGAATGCCCGAATTGGGAATCTGTGTCAAAACTTTGTTCGGAATTATGTGATCCTTATTAGCTGGAAGTAAGGGAGATGGGGCATGAAGTTATTTCTGGGAGTTGGACACATACCAAGTTTAGCTCAGTTCTGGGCATCTTTGAAATACCTATACAAACTTGTTCCTACATAGTAACTTGCAACTTTGAATGAGAATGTGCTTGCTTACAGCAACGTGCTATATGTTCTGAATGCCCGAATTGGGAATCTGTGTCAAAACTTTGTTCGGAATTATGTGATCCTTACTAGCTGGAAGTAAGGGAGATGGGGCATGAAGTTATTTCTAGGAGTTGGAGACATACAACGTTTAGCTCAGTTCTGGGCATCTTTGAAATATCTAAACTGACTTGTTCCTACATAGTAACTTGCCACTTTGAATGAGAATGTGCTTGCTTACAGCAACGTGCTATATGATCTGAATGCCCGAATTGGGAATCTGTGTCAAAACTTTGTTAGGAATTATGTGATCCTTACTAGCTGGAAGTAAGGGAGATGGGGCATGAAGTTATTTCTAGGAGTTGGAGACATACAACGTTTAGCTCTGTTCTGGGCATCTTTGAAATACCTATACAAACTTGTTCCTACATAGTAACTTGCCACTTTGAATGAGAATGTTCTTGCTTGCAGCAACGTGCTATATGTTCTGAATGCCCGAATTGGGAATCTGTGTCAAAACTTTGTTCGGAATTATGTGATCCTTACTAGCTGGAAGTAAGGGAGATGGGGCATGAAGTTATTTCTGGGAGTTGGACACATACCAAGTTTAGCTCAGTTCTGGGCATCTTTGAAATACCTATACAAACTTGTTCCTACATAGTAACTTGCAACTTTGAATGAGAATGTGCTTGCTTACAGCAACGTGCTATATGTTCTGAATGCCCGAATTGGGAATCTGTGTCAGAACTTTGTTAGGAATTATGTGATCCTTACTAGCTGGAAGTAAGGGAGATGGGGCATGAAGTTATTTCTAGGAGTTGGAGACATAATACGTTTAGCTCAGTTCTGGGCATCTTTGAAATACCTATACAAACTTGTTCCTACATAGTAACTTGCCACTTTGAATGAGAATGTGCTTGCTTGCAGCAACGTGCTATATGTTCTGAATGCCCGAATTGGGAATCTGTGTCAAAACTTTGTTCGGAATTATGTGATCCTTACTAGCTGGAAGTAAGGGAGATGGGGCATGAAGTTATTTCTAGGAATTGGAGACATACAACGTTTAGCTCAGTTCTGGGCATCTTTGAAATACCTATACAAACTTGTTCCTACATAGTAACTTGCCACTTTGAATGAGAATATGCTTGCTTGCAGCAACGTGCTATATGTTCTGAATGCCCGAATTGGGAATCTGTGTCAAAATTTGTTCGGAATTATGTGATCCTTACTAGCTGGAAGTAAGGGAGATGGGGCATGAAGTTATTTCTAGGAGTTGGAGACATAAAACGTTTAGCTCAGTTCTGGGCATCTTTGAAATACCTAAACTAACTTGTTCCTACATAGTAACTTGCCACTTTGAATGAGAATGTGCTTGCTTACAGCAACGTGCTATATGATCTGCATGCCCGAATTAGGAATCCGTGTCAAAACTTTGTTAGGAATTATGTGATCCTTACTAGCTGGAAGTAAGGGAGATGGGGCATGAATTTATTTTTAGGAGTTGGAGACATACAACGTTTAGCTCAGTTCTGGGCATCTTTGAAATACCTATACAAACTTGTTCCTACATAGTAACTTGCCACTTTGAATGAGAATGTGCTTGCTTGCAGCAACGTGCTATATGTTCTGAATGCCCGAATTGGGAATCTGTGTCAAAACTTTGTTCGGAATTATGTGATCCTTACTAGCTGGAAGTAAGGGAGATGGGGCATGAAGTTATTTCTAGGAGTTGGACACATACCAAGTTTAGCTCAGTTCTGGGCATCTTTGAAATACCTATACAAACTTGTTCCTACACTGTAACTTGCAACTTTGAATGAGAATGTGCTTCCTTACAGCAACGTGCTATATGTTCTGAATGCCCGAATTGGGAATCTGTGTCAAAACTTTGTTAGGAATTATGTGATCCTTACTAGCTGGAAGTAAGGGAGATGGGGCATGAAGTTATTTCTAGGAGTTGGACACATACCAAGTTTAGCTCAGTTCTGGGCATCTTTGAAATACCTATACAAACATGTTCCTACATAGTAACTTGCAACTTTGAATGAGAAGGTGCTTGCTTACAGCAACGTGCTATATGTTCTGAATGCCCGAATTGGGAATCTGTGTCAAAACTTTGTTAGGAATTATGTGATCCTTACTAGCTGGAAGTAAGGGAGATGGGGCATGAAGTTATTTCTAGGAGTTGGAGACATACAACGTTTAGCTCAGTTCTGGGCATCTTTGAAATACCTATACAAACTTGTTCCTACATAGTAACTTGCCACTTTGAATGAGAATGTGCTTGCTTGCAGCAACGTGCTATATGTTCTGAATGCCCGAATTGGGAATCTGTGTCAAAACTTTGTTCGGAATTATGTGATCCTTATTAGCTGGAAGTAAGGGAGATGGGGCATGAAGTTATTTCTGGGAGTTGGACACATACCAAGTTTAGCTCAGTTCTGGGCATCTTTGAAATACCTATACAAACTTGTTCCTACATAGTAACTTGCAACTTTGAATGAGAATGTGCTTGCTTACAGCAACGTGCTATATGTTCTGAATGCCCGAATTGGGAATCTGTGTCAAAACTTTGTTCGGAATTATGTGATCCTTACTAGCTGGAAGTAAGGGAGATGGGGCATGAAGTTATTTCTAGGAGTTGGAGACATACAACGTTTAGCTCAGTTCTGGGCATCTTTGAAATACCTAAACTAACTTGTTCCTACATAGTAACTTGCCACTTTGAATGAGAATGTGCTTGCTTACAGCAACGTGCTATATGATCTGAATGCCCGAATTGGGAATCTGTGTCAAAACTTTGTTAGGAATTATGTGATCCTTACTAGCTGGAAGTAAGGGAGATGGGGCATGAAGTTATTTCTAGGAGTTGGAGACATACAACGTTTAGCTCAGTTCTGGGCATCTTTGAAATACCTATACAAACTTGTTCCTACATAGTAACTTGCCACTTTGAATGAGAATGTGCTTGCTTGCAGCAACGTGCTATATGTTCTGAATGCCCGAATTGGGAATCTGTGTCAAAACTTTGTTCGGAATTATGTGATCCTTACTAGCTGGAAGTAAGGGAGATGGGGCATGAAGTTATTTCTAGGAGTTGGACACATACCAAGTTTAGCTCAGTTCTGGGCATCTTTGAAATACCTATGCAAACTTGTTCCTACATAGTAACTTGCAACTTTGAATGAGAAGGTGCTTGCTTACAGCAACGTGCTATATGTTCTGAATGCCCGAATTGGGAATCTGTGTCAAAACTTTGTTAGGAATTATGTGATCCTTACTAGCTGGAAGTAAGGGAGATGGGGCATGAAGTTATTTCTAGGAGTTGGAGACATAAAACGTTTAGCTCAGTTCTGGGCATCTTTGAAATACCTAAAGAACTTGTTCCTACATAGTAACTTGCCACTTTGAATGAGAATGTGCTTGCTAACAGCAACGTGCTATATGATCTGAATGCCCGAATTGGGAATCTGTGTCAAAACTTTGTCAGGAATTATGTGATCCTTACTAGCTGGAAGTAAGGGAGATGGGGCATGAATTTATATCTAGGAGTTGGAGACATACAACGTTTAGCTCAGTTCTGGGCATCTTTGAAATACCTATACAAACTTGTTCCTACATAGTAACTTGCCACTTTGAATGAGAATGTGCTTGCTTGCAGCAACGTGCTATATGTTCTGAATGCCCGAATTGGGAATCTGTGTCAAAACTTTGTTAGGAATTATGTGATCCTTACTAGCTGGAAGTAAGGGAGATGGGGCATGAAGTTATTTCTAGGAGTTGGAGACATACAACGTTTAGCTCAGTTCTGGGCATCTTTGAAATACCTATACAAACTTGTTCCTACATAGTAACTTGCCACTTTGAATGAGAATGTGCTTGCTTGCAGCAACGTGCTATATGTTCTGAATGCCCGAATTGGGAATCTGTGTCAAAACTTTGTTCGGAATTATGTGATCCTTATTAGCTGGAAGTAAGGGAGATGGGGCATGAAGTTATTTCTGGGAGTTGGACACATACCAAGTTTAGCTCAGTTCTGGGCATCTTTGAAATACCTATACAAACTTGTTCCTACATAGTAACTTGCAACTTTGAATGAGAATGTGCTTGCTTACAGCAACGTGCTATATGTTCTGAATGCCCGAATTGGGAATCTGTGTCAAAACTTTGTTCGGAATTATGTGATCCTTACTAGCTGGAAGTAAGGGAGATGGGGCATGAAGTTATTTCTAGGAGTTGGAGACATACAACGTTTAGCTCAGTTCTGGGCATCTTTGAAATACCTAAACTAACTTGTTCCTACATAGTAACTTGCCACTTTGAATGAGAATGTGCTTGCTTACAGCAACGTGCTATATGATCTGAATGCCCGAATTGGGAATCTGTGTCAAAACTTTGTTCGGAATTATGTGATCCTTACTAGCTGGAAGTAAGGGAGATGGGGCATGAAGTTATTTCTAGGAGTTGGAGACATACCAAGTTTAGCTCAGTTCTGGGCATCTTTGAAATACCTAAACTAACTTGTTCCTACATAGTAACTTGCCACTTTGAATGAGAATGTGCTTGCTTACAGCAACGTGCTATATGATCTGAATGCCCGAATTGGGAATCCGTGTCAAAACTTTGTTGGGAATTATGTGATCCTTACTAGCTGGAAGTAAGGGAGATGGGGCATGAAGTTATTTCTAGGAGTTGGAGACATACAACGTTTAGCTCAGTTCTGGGCATCTTTGAAATACCTATACAAACTTGTTCCTACATAGTAACTTGCCACTTTGAATGAGAATGTGTTTGCTTGCAGCAACGTGCTATATGTTCTGAATGCCCGAATTGGGAATCTGTGTCAAAACTTTGTTCGGAATTATGTGATCCTTACTAGCTGGAAGTAAGGGAGATGGGGCATGAAGTTATTTCTAGGAGTTGGACACATACCAAGTTTAGCTCAGTTCTGGGCATCTTTGAAATACCTATACAAACTTGTTCCTACACAGTAACTTGCAACTTTGAATGAGAATGTGCTTGCTTACAGCAACGTGCTATATGTTCTGAATGCCCGAATTGGGAATCTGTGTCAAAACTTTGTTAGGAATTATGTGATCCTTACTAGCTGGAAGTAAGGGAGATGGGGCATGAAGTTATTTCTAGGAGTTGGAGACATACAACGTTTAGCTCAGTTCTGGGCATCTTTGAAATACCTATACAAACTTGTTCCTACATAGTAACTTGCCACTTTGAATGAGAATGTGCTTGCTTGCAGCAACGTGCTATATGTTCTGAATGCCCGAATTGGGAATCTGTGTCAAAACTTTGTTCGGAATTATGTGATCCTTACTAGCTGGAAGTAAGGGAGATGGGGCATGAAGTTATTTCTGGGAGTTGGAGACATACAACGTTTAGCTCAGTTCTGGGCATCTTTGAAATACCTATACAAACTTGTTCCTACATAGTAACTTGCAACTTTGAATGAGAATGTGCTTGCTTACAGCAACGTGCTATATGTTCTGAATGCCCGATTTGGGAATCTGTGTCAAAACTTTGTTAGGAATTATGTGATCCTTACTAGCTGGAAGTAAGGGAGATGGGGCATGAAGTTATTTCTAGGAGTTGGAGACATAATACGTTTAGCTCAGTTCTGGGCATCTTTGAAATACCTATACAAACTTGGTCCTACATAGTAACTTGCCACTTTGAATGAGAATGTGCTTGCTTGCAGCAACGTGCTATATGTTCTGAATGCCCGAATTGGGAATCTGTGTCAAAACTTTGTTCGGAATTATGTGATCCTTACTAGCTGGAAGTAAGGGAGATGGGGCATGAAGTTATTTCTAGGAGTTGGAGACATACAACGTTTAGCTCAGTTCTGCGCATCTTTGAAATACCTAAACTAACTTGTTCCTACATAGTAACTTGCCACTTTGAATGAGAATGTGCTTGCTTACAGCAACGTGCTATATGATCTGAATGCCCGAATTGGGAATCTGTGTCAAAACTTTGTTAGGAATTATGTGATCCTTACTAGCTGGAAGTAAGTGAGATGGGGCATGAAGTTATTTCTAGGAGTTGGAGACATACAATGTTTAGCTCAGTTCTGGGCATCTTTGAAATACCTATACAAACTTGTTCCTACATAGTAACTTGCCACTTTGAATGAGAATGTGCTTGCTTGCAGCAACGTGCTATATGTTCTGAATGCCCGAATTGGGAATCTGTGTCAAAACTTTGTTCGGAATTATGTGATCCTTACTAGCTGGAAGTAAGGGAGATGGGGCATGAAGTTATTTCTAGGAGTTGGAGACATAAAACGTTTAGCTCAGTTCTGGGCATCTTTGAAATACCTAAACTAACTTGTTCCTACATAGTAACTTGCCACTTTGAATGAGAATGTGCTTGCTTACAGCAACGTGCTATATGATCTGAATGCCCGAATTGGGAATCCGTGTCAAAACTTTGTTAGGAATTATGTGATCCTTACTAGCTGGAAGTAAGGGAGATGGGGCATGAATTTATTTCTAGGAGTTGGAGACATACAACGTTTAGCTCAGTTCTGGGCATCTTTGAAATACCTATACAAACTTGTTCCTACATAGTAACTTGCCACTTTGAATGAGAATGTGCTTGCTTGCAGCAACGTGCTATATGTTCTGAATGCCCGAATTGGGAATCTGTGTCAAAACTTTGTTCGGAATTATGTGATCCTTACTAGCTGGAAGTAAGGGAGATGGGGCATGAAGTTACTTCTAGGAGTTGGACACATACCAAGTTTAGCTCAGTTCTGGGCATCTTTGAAATACCTATACAAACTTGTTCCTACATAGTAACTTGCAACTTTGAATGAGAATGTGCTTGCTTACAGCAACGTGCTATATGTTCTGAATGCCCGAATTGGGAATCTGTGTCAAAACTTTGTTGGGAATTATGTGATCCTTACTAGCTGGAAGTAAGGGAGATGGGGCATGAAGTTATTTCTAGGAGTTGGAGACATACCAAGTTTAGCTCAGTTCTGGGCATCTTTGAAATACCTAAACTAACTTGTTCCTACATAGTAACTTGCCACTTTGAATGAGAATGTGCTTGCTTACAGCAACGTGCTATATGATCTGAATGCCCGAATTGGGAATCTGTGTCAAAACTTTGTTGGGAATTATGTGATCCTTACTAGCTGGAAGTAAGGGAGATGGGGCATGAAGTTATTTCTAGGAGTTGGAGACATACAACGTTTAGCTCAGTTCTGGGCATCTTTGAAATACCTATACAAACTTGTTCCTACATAGTAACTTGCCACTTTGAATGAGAATGTGCTTGCTTGCAGCAACGTGCTATATGTTCTGAATGCCCGAATTGGGAATCTGTGTCAAAACTTTGTTCGGAATTATGTGATCCTTACTAGCTGGAAGTAAGGGAGATGGGGCATGAAGTTATTTCTAGGAGTTGGACACATACCAAGTTTAGCTCAGTTCTGGGCATCTTTGAAATACCTATACAAACTTGTTCCTACACAGTAACTTGCAACTTTGAATGAGAATGTGCTTGCTTACAGCAACGTGCTATATGTTCTGAATGCCCGAATTGGGAATCTGTGTCAAAACTTTGTTAGGAATTATGTGATCCTTACTAGCTGGAAGTAAGGGAGATGGGGCATGAAGTTATTTCTAGGAGTTGGAGACATACAACGTTTAGCTCAGTTCTGGGCATCTTTGAAATACCTATACAAACTTATTCCTACATAGTAACTTGCCACTTTGAATGAGAATGTGCTTGCTTGCAGCAACGTGCTATATGTTCTGAATGCCCGAATTGGGAATCTGTGTCAAAACTTTGTTCGGAATTATGTGATCCTTACTAGCTGGAAGTAAGGGAGATGGGGCATGAAGTTATTTCTAGGAGTTGGACACATACCAAGTTTAGCTCAGTTCTGGGCATCTTTGAAATACCTATACAAACTTGTTCCTACATAGTAACTTGCAACTTTGAATGAGAATGTGCTTGCTTACAGCAACGTGCTATATGTTCTGAATGACCGAATTGGGAATCTGTGTCAAAACTTTGTTCGGAATTATGTGATCCTTACTAGCTGGAAGTAAGGGAGATGGGGCATGAAGTTATTTCTAGGAGTTGGAGACATACAACGTTTAGCTCAGTTCTGGGCATCTTTGAAATACCTAAACTAACTAGTTCCTACATAGTAACTTGCCACTTTGAATGAGAATGTGCTTGCTTACAGCAACGTGCTATATGATCTGAATGCCCGAATTGGGAATCTGTGTCAAAACTTTGTTAGGAATTATGTGATCCTTACTAGCTGGAAGTAAGGGAGATGGGGCATGAAGTTATTTCTAGGAGTTGGAGACATACAACGTTTAGCTCAGTTCTGGGCATCTTTGAAATACCTATACAAACTTGTTCCTACATAGTAACTTGCCACTTTGAATGAGAATGTGCTTGCTTGCAGCAACGTGCTATATGTTCTGAATGCCCGAATTGGGAATCTGTGTCAAAACTTTGTTCGGAATTATGTGATCCTTACTAGCTGGAAGTAAGGGAGATGGGGCATGAAGTTATTTCTAGGAGTTGGACACATACCAAGTTTAGCTCAGTTCTGGGCATCTTTGAAATACCTATACAAACTTGTTCCTACACAGTAACTTGCAACTTTGAATGAGAATGTGCTTGCTTACAGCAACGTGGTATATGTTCTGAATGCCCGAATTGGGAATCTGTGTCAAAACTTTGTTAGGAATTATGTGATCCTTACTAGCTGGAAGTAAGGGAGATGGGGCATGAAGTTATTTCTAGGAGTTGGAGACATAATACGTTTAGCTCAGTTCTGGGCATCTTTGAAATACCTAAACTAACTTGTTCCTACATAGTAACTTGCCACTTTGAATGAGAATGTGCTTGCTTACAGCAACGTGCTATATGATGTGAATGCCCGAATTGGGAATCTGTCTCAAAACTTTGTTAGGAATTATGTGATCCTTACTAGCTGGAAGTAAGGGAGATGGGGCATGAATTTATTTCTAGGAGTTGGAGACATACAACGTTTAGCTCAGTTCTGGGCATCTTTGAAATACCTATACAAACTTGTTCCTACATAGTAACTTGCAACTTTGAATGAGAATGTGCTTGCTTACAGCAACGTGCTATATGATCTGAATGCCCGAATTGGGAATCTGTGTCAAAACTTTGTTCGGAATTATGTGATCCTTACTAGCTGGAAGTAAGGGAGATGGGGCATGAAGTTATTTCTAGGAGTTGGACACATACCAAGTTTAGCTCAGTTCTGGGCATCTTTGAAATACCTATACAAACTTGTTCCTACATAGCAACTTGCAACTTTGAATGAGAATGTGCTTGCTTACAGCAACGTGCTATATGTTCTGAATGCCCGAATTGGGAATCTGTGTCAAAACTTTGTTAGGAATTATGTGATCCTTACTAGCTGGAAGTAAGGGAGATGGGGCATGAAGTTATTTCTAGGAGTTGGAGACATACAACGTTTAGCTCAGTTCTGGGCATCTTTGAAATACCTATACAAACTTGTTCCTACATAGTAACTTGCCACTTTGAATGAGAATGTGCTTGCTTGCAGCAACGTGCTATATGTTCTGAATGCCCGAATTGGGAATCTGTGTCAAAACTTTGTTCGGAATTATGTGATCCTTATTAGCTGGAAGTAAGGGAGATGGGGCATGAAGTTATTTCTGGGAGTTGGACACATACCAAGTTTAGCTCAGTTCTGGGCATCTTTGAAATACCTATACAAACTTGTTCCTACATAGTAACTTGCAACTTTGAATGAGAATGTGCTTGCTTACAGCAACGTGCTATATGTTCTGAATGCCCGAATTGGGAATCTGTGTCAAAACTTTGTTCGGAATTATGTGATCCTTACTAGCTGGAAGTAAGGGAGATGGGGCATGAAGTTATTTCTAGGAGTTGGAGACATACAACGTTTAGCTCAGTTCTGGGCATCTTTGAAATATCTAAACTGACTTGTTCCTACATAGTAACTTGCCACTTTGAATGAGAATGTGCTTGCTTACAGCAACGTGCTATATGATCTGAATGCCCGAATTGGGAATCTGTGTCAAAACTTTGTTAGGAATTATGTGATCCTTACTAGCTGGAAGTAAGGGAGATGGGGCATGAAGTTATTTCTAGGAGTTGGAGACATACAACGTTTAGCTCTGTTCTGGGCATCTTTGAAATACCTATACAAACTTGTTCCTACATAGTAACTTGCCACTTTGAATGAGAATGTTCTTGCTTGCAGCAACGTGCTATATGTTCTGAATGCCCGAATTGGGAATCTGTGTCAAAACTTTGTTCGGAATTATGTGATCCTTACTAGCTGGAAGTAAGGGAGATGGGGCATGAAGTTATTTCTGGGAGTTGGACACATACCAAGTTTAGCTCAGTTCTGGGCATCTTTGAAATACCTATACAAACTTGTTCCTACATAGTAACTTGCAACTTTGAATGAGAATGTGCTTGCTTACAGCAACGTGCTATATGTTCTGAATGCCCGAATTGGGAATCTGTGTCAGAACTTTGTTAGGAATTATGTGATCCTTACTAGCTGGAAGTAAGGGAGATGGGGCATGAAGTTATTTCTAGGAGTTGGAGACATAATACGTTTAGCTCAGTTCTGGGCATCTTTGAAATACCTATACAAACTTGTTCCTACATAGTAACTTGCCACTTTGAATGAGAATGTGCTTGCTTGCAGCAACGTGCTATATGTTCTGAATGCCCGAATTGGGAATCTGTGTCAAAACTTTGTTCGGAATTATGTGATCCTTACTAGCTGGAAGTAAGGGAGATGGGGCATGAAGTTATTTCTAGGAATTGGAGACATACAACGTTTAGCTCAGTTCTGGGCATCTTTGAAATACCTATACAAACTTGTTCCTACATAGTAACTTGCCACTTTGAATGAGAATATGCTTGCTTGCAGCAACGTGCTATATGTTCTGAATGCCCGAATTGGGAATCTGTGTCAAAATTTGTTCGGAATTATGTGATCCTTACTAGCTGGAAGTAAGGGAGATGGGGCATGAAGTTATTTCTAGGAGTTGGAGACATAAAACGTTTAGCTCAGTTCTGGGCATCTTTGAAATACCTAAACTAACTTGTTCCTACATAGTAACTTGCCACTTTGAATGAGAATGTGCTTGCTTACAGCAACGTGCTATATGATCTGAATGCCCGAATTAGGAATCCGTGTCAAAACTTTGTTAGGAATTATGTGATCCTTACTAGCTGGAAGTAAGGGAGATGGGGCATGAATTTATTTTTAGGAGTTGGAGACATACAACGTTTAGCTCAGTTCTGGGCATCTTTGAAATACCTATACAAACTTGTTCCTACATAGTAACTTGCCACTTTGAATGAGAATGTGCTTGCTTGCAGCAACGTGCTATATGTTCTGAATGCCCGAATTGGGAATCTGTGTCAAAACTTTGTTCGGAATTATGTGATCCTTACTAGCTGGAAGTAAGGGAGATGGGGCATGAAGTTATTTCTAGGAGTTGGACACATACCAAGTTTAGCTCAGTTCTGGGCATCTTTGAAATACCTATACAAACTTGTTCCTACACTGTAACTTGCAACTTTGAATGAGAATGTGCTTCCTTACAGCAACGTGCTATATGTTCTGAATGCCCGAATTGGGAATCTGTGTCAAAACTTTGTTAGGAATTATGTGATCCTTACTAGCTGGAAGTAAGGGAGATGGGGCATGAAGTTATTTCTAGGAGTTGGACACATACCAAGTTTAGCTCAGTTCTGGGCATCTTTGAAATACCTATACAAACATGTTCCTACATAGTAACTTGCAACTTTGAATGAGAAGGTGCTTGCTTACAGCAACGTGCTATATGTTCTGAATGCCCGAATTGGGAATCTGTGTCAAAACTTTGTTAGGAATTATGTGATCCTTACTAGCTGGAAGTAAGGGAGATGGGGCATGAAGTTATTTCTAGGAGTTGGAGACATACAACGTTTAGCTCAGTTCTGGGCATCTTTGAAATACCTATACAAACTTGTTCCTACATAGTAACTTGCCACTTTGAATGAGAATGTGCTTGCTTGCAGCAACGTGCTATATGTTCTGAATGCCCGAATTGGGAATCTGTGTCAAAACTTTGTTCGGAATTATGTGATCCTTATTAGCTGGAAGTAAGGGAGATGGGGCATGAAGTTATTTCTGGGAGTTGGACACATACCAAGTTTAGCTCAGTTCTGGGCATCTTTGAAATACCTATACAAACTTGTTCCTACATAGTAACTTGCAACTTTGAATGAGAATGTGCTTGCTTACAGCAACGTGCTATATGTTCTGAATGCCCGAATTGGGAATCTGTGTCAAAACTTTGTTCGGAATTATGTGATCCTTACTAGCTGGAAGTAAGGGAGATGGGGCATGAAGTTATTTCTAGGAGTTGGAGACATACAACGTTTAGCTCAGTTCTGGGCATCTTTGAAATACCTAAACTAACTTGTTCCTACATAGTAACTTGCCACTTTGAATGAGAATGTGCTTGCTTACAGCAACGTGCTATATGATCTGAATGCCCGAATTGGGAATCTGTGTCAAAACTTTGTTAGGAATTATGTGATCCTTACTAGCTGGAAGTAAGGGAGATGGGGCATGAAGTTATTTCTAGGAGTTGGAGACATACAACGTTTAGCTCAGTTCTGGGCATCTTTGAAATACCTATACAAACTTGTTCCTACATAGTAACTTGCCACTTTGAATGAGAATGTGCTTGCTTGCAGCAACGTGCTATATGTTCTGAATGCCCGAATTGGGAATCTGTGTCAAAACTTTGTTCGGAATTATGTGATCCTTACTAGCTGGAAGTAAGGGAGATGGGGCATGAAGTTATTTCTAGGAGTTGGACACATACCAAGTTTAGCTCAGTTCTGGGCATCTTTGAAATACCTATGCAAACTTGTTCCTACATAGTAACTTGCAACTTTGAATGAGAAGGTGCTTGCTTACAGCAACGTGCTATATGTTCTGAATGCCCGAATTGGGAATCTGTGTCAAAACTTTGTTAGGAATTATGTGATCCTTACTAGCTGGAAGTAAGGGAGATGGGGCATGAAGTTATTTCTAGGAGTTGGAGACATAAAACGTTTAGCTCAGTTCTGGGCATCTTTGAAATACCTAAAGAACTTGTTCCTACATAGTAACTTGCCACTTTGAATGAGAATGTGCTTGCTAACAGCAACGTGCTATATGATCTGAATGCCCGAATTGGGAATCTGTGTCAAAACTTTGTCAGGAATTATGTGATCCTTACTAGCTGGAAGTAAGGGAGATGGGGCATGAATTTATATCTAGGAGTTGGAGACATACAACGTTTAGCTCAGTTCTGGGCATCTTTGAAATACCTATACAAACTTGTTCCTACATAGTAACTTGCCACTTTGAATGAGAATGTGCTTGCTTGCAGCAACGTGCTATATGTTCTGAATGCCCGAATTGGGAATCTGTGTCAAAACTTTGTTAGGAATTATGTGATCCTTACTAGCTGGAAGTAAGGGAGATGGGGCATGAAGTTATTTCTAGGAGTTGGAGACATACAACGTTTAGCTCAGTTCTGGGCATCTTTGAAATACCTATACAAACTTGTTCCTACATAGTAACTTGCCACTTTGAATGAGAATGTGCTTGCTTGCAGCAACGTGCTATATGTTCTGAATGCCCGAATTGGGAATCTGTGTCAAAACTTTGTTCGGAATTATGTGATCCTTATTAGCTGGAAGTAAGGGAGATGGGGCATGAAGTTATTTCTGGGAGTTGGACACATACCAAGTTTAGCTCAGTTCTGGGCATCTTTGAAATACCTATACAAACTTGTTCCTACATAGTAACTTGCAACTTTGAATGAGAATGTGCTTGCTTACAGCAACGTGCTATATGTTCTGAATGCCCGAATTGGGAATCTGTGTCAAAACTTTGTTCGGAATTATGTGATCCTTACTAGCTGGAAGTAAGGGAGATGGGGCATGAAGTTATTTCTAGGAGTTGGAGACATACAACGTTTAGCTCAGTTCTGGGCATCTTTGAAATACCTAAACTAACTTGTTCCTACATAGTAACTTGCCACTTTGAATGAGAATGTGCTTGCTTACAGCAACGTGCTATATGATCTGAATGCCCGAATTGGGAATCTGTGTCAAAACTTTGTTCGGAATTATGTGATCCTTACTAGCTGGAAGTAAGGGAGATGGGGCATGAAGTTATTTCTAGGAGTTGGAGACATACCAAGTTTAGCTCAGTTCTGGGCATCTTTGAAATACCTAAACTAACTTGTTCCTACATAGTAACTTGCCACTTTGAATGAGAATGTGCTTGCTTACAGCAACGTGCTATATGATCTGAATGCCCGAATTGGGAATCCGTGTCAAAACTTTGTTGGGAATTATGTGATCCTTACTAGCTGGAAGTAAGGGAGATGGGGCATGAAGTTATTTCTAGGAGTTGGAGACATACAACGTTTAGCTCAGTTCTGGGCATCTTTGAAATACCTATACAAACTTGTTCCTACATAGTAACTTGCCACTTTGAATGAGAATGTGTTTGCTTGCAGCAACGTGCTATATGTTCTGAATGCCCGAATTGGGAATCTGTGTCAAAACTTTGTTCGGAATTATGTGATCCTTACTAGCTGGAAGTAAGGGAGATGGGGCATGAAGTTATTTCTAGGAGTTGGACACATACCAAGTTTAGCTCAGTTCTGGGCATCTTTGAAATACCTATACAAACTTGTTCCTACACAGTAACTTGCAACTTTGAATGAGAATGTGCTTGCTTACAGCAACGTGCTATATGTTCTGAATGCCCGAATTGGGAATCTGTGTCAAAACTTTGTTAGGAATTATGTGATCCTTACTAGCTGGAAGTAAGGGAGATGGGGCATGAAGTTATTTCTAGGAGTTGGAGACATACAACGTTTAGCTCAGTTCTGGGCATCTTTGAAATACCTATACAAACTTGTTCCTACATAGTAACTTGCCACTTTGAATGAGAATGTGCTTGCTTGCAGCAACGTGCTATATGTTCTGAATGCCCGAATTGGGAATCTGTGTCAAAACTTTGTTCGGAATTATGTGATCCTTACTAGCTGGAAGTAAGGGAGATGGGGCATGAAGTTATTTCTGGGAGTTGGAGACATACAACGTTTAGCTCAGTTCTGGGCATCTTTGAAATACCTATACAAACTTGTTCCTACATAGTAACTTGCAACTTTGAATGAGAATGTGCTTGCTTACAGCAACGTGCTATATGTTCTGAATGCCCGATTTGGGAATCTGTGTCAAAACTTTGTTAGGAATTATGTGATCCTTACTAGCTGGAAGTAAGGGAGATGGGGCATGAAGTTATTTCTAGGAGTTGGAGACATAATACGTTTAGCTCAGTTCTGGGCATCTTTGAAATACCTATACAAACTTGGTCCTACATAGTAACTTGCCACTTTGAATGAGAATGTGCTTGCTTGCAGCAACGTGCTATATGTTCTGAATGCCCGAATTGGGAATCTGTGTCAAAACTTTGTTCGGAATTATGTGATCCTTACTAGCTGGAAGTAAGGGAGATGGGGCATGAAGTTATTTCTAGGAGTTGGAGACATACAACGTTTAGCTCAGTTCTGCGCATCTTTGAAATACCTAAACTAACTTGTTCCTACATAGTAACTTGCCACTTTGAATGAGAATGTGCTTGCTTACAGCAACGTGCTATATGATCTGAATGCCCGAATTGGGAATCTGTGTCAAAACTTTGTTAGGAATTATGTGATCCTTACTAGCTGGAAGTAAGTGAGATGGGGCATGAAGTTATTTCTAGGAGTTGGAGACATACAATGTTTAGCTCAGTTCTGGGCATCTTTGAAATACCTATACAAACTTGTTCCTACATAGTAACTTGCCACTTTGAATGAGAATGTGCTTGCTTGCAGCAACGTGCTATATGTTCTGAATGCCCGAATTGGGAATCTGTGTCAAAACTTTGTTCGGAATTATGTGATCCTTACTAGCTGGAAGTAAGGGAGATGGGGCATGAAGTTATTTCTAGGAGTTGGAGACATAAAACGTTTAGCTCAGTTCTGGGCATCTTTGAAATACCTAAACTAACTTGTTCCTACATAGTAACTTGCCACTTTGAATGAGAATGTGCTTGCTTACAGCAACGTGCTATATGATCTGAATGCCCGAATTGGGAATCCGTGTCAAAACTTTGTTAGGAATTATGTGATCCTTACTAGCTGGAAGTAAGGGAGATGGGGCATGAATTTATTTCTAGGAGTTGGAGACATACAACGTTTAGCTCAGTTCTGGGCATCTTTGAAATACCTATACAAACTTGTTCCTACATAGTAACTTGCCACTTTGAATGAGAATGTGCTTGCTTGCAGCAACGTGCTATATGTTCTGAATGCCCGAATTGGGAATCTGTGTCAAAACTTTGTTCGGAATTATGTGATCCTTACTAGCTGGAAGTAAGGGAGATGGGGCATGAAGTTACTTCTAGGAGTTGGACACATACCAAGTTTAGCTCAGTTCTGGGCATCTTTGAAATACCTATACAAACTTGTTCCTACATAGTAACTTGCAACTTTGAATGAGAATGTGCTTGCTTACAGCAACGTGCTATATGTTCTGAATGCCCGAATTGGGAATCTGTGTCAAAACTTTGTTGGGAATTATGTGATCCTTACTAGCTGGAAGTAAGGGAGATGGGGCATGAAGTTATTTCTAGGAGTTGGAGACATACCAAGTTTAGCTCAGTTCTGGGCATCTTTGAAATACCTAAACTAACTTGTTCCTACATAGTAACTTGCCACTTTGAATGAGAATGTGCTTGCTTACAGCAACGTGCTATATGATCTGAATGCCCGAATTGGGAATCTGTGTCAAAACTTTGTTGGGAATTATGTGATCCTTACTAGCTGGAAGTAAGGGAGATGGGGCATGAAGTTATTTCTAGGAGTTGGAGACATACAACGTTTAGCTCAGTTCTGGGCATCTTTGAAATACCTATACAAACTTGTTCCTACATAGTAACTTGCCACTTTGAATGAGAATGTGCTTGCTTGCAGCAACGTGCTATATGTTCTGAATGCCCGAATTGGGAATCTGTGTCAAAACTTTGTTCGGAATTATGTGATCCTTACTAGCTGGAAGTAAGGGAGATGGGGCATGAAGTTATTTCTAGGAGTTGGACACATACCAAGTTTAGCTCAGTTCTGGGCATCTTTGAAATACCTATACAAACTTGTTCCTACACAGTAACTTGCAACTTTGAATGAGAATGTGCTTGCTTACAGCAACGTGCTATATGTTCTGAATGCCCGAATTGGGAATCTGTGTCAAAACTTTGTTAGGAATTATGTGATCCTTACTAGCTGGAAGTAAGGGAGATGGGGCATGAAGTTATTTCTAGGAGTTGGAGACATACAACGTTTAGCTCAGTTCTGGGCATCTTTGAAATACCTATACAAACTTATTCCTACATAGTAACTTGCCACTTTGAATGAGAATGTGCTTGCTTGCAGCAACGTGCTATATGTTCTGAATGCCCGAATTGGGAATCTGTGTCAAAACTTTGTTCGGAATTATGTGATCCTTACTAGCTGGAAGTAAGGGAGATGGGGCATGAAGTTATTTCTAGGAGTTGGACACATACCAAGTTTAGCTCAGTTCTGGGCATCTTTGAAATACCTATACAAACTTGTTCCTACATAGTAACTTGCAACTTTGAATGAGAATGTGCTTGCTTACAGCAACGTGCTATATGTTCTGAATGACCGAATTGGGAATCTGTGTCAAAACTTTGTTCGGAATTATGTGATCCTTACTAGCTGGAAGTAAGGGAGATGGGGCATGAAGTTATTTCTAGGAGTTGGAGACATACAACGTTTAGCTCAGTTCTGGGCATCTTTGAAATACCTAAACTAACTTGTTCCTACATAGTAACTTGCCACTTTGAATGAGAATGTGCTTGCTTACAGCAACGTGCTATATGATCTGAATGCCCGAATTGGGAATCTGTGTCAAAACTTTGTTAGGAATTATGTGATCCTTACTAGCTGGAAGTAAGGGAGATGGGGCATGAAGTTATTTCTAGGAGTTGGACACATACCAAGTTTAGCTCAGTTCTGGGCATCTTTGAAATACCTATACAAACTTGTTCCTACATAGTAACTTGCAACTTTGAATGAGAAGGTGCTTGCTTACAGCAACGTGCTATATGTTCTGAATGCCCGAATTGGGAATCTGTGTCAAAACTTTGTTAGGAATTATGTGATCCTTACTAGCTGGAAGTAAGGGAGATGGGGCATGAAGTTATTTCTAGAAGTTGGAGACATAAAACGTTTAGCTCAGTTCTGGGCATCTTTGAAATACCTAAACTAACTTGTTCCTACATAGTAACTTGCCACTTTGAATGAGAATGTTCTTGCTTGCAGCAACGTGCTATATGTTCTGAATGCCCGAATTGGGAATCTGTGTCAAAACTTTGTTCGGAATTATGTGATCCTTACTAGCTGGAAGTAAGGGAGATGGGGCATGAAGTTATTTCTGGGAGTTGGACACATACCAAGTTTAGCTCAGTTCTGGGCATCTTTGAAATACCTATACAAACTTGTTCCTACATAGTAACTTGCAACTTTGAATGAGAATGTGCTTGCTTACAGCAACGTGCTATATGTTCTGAATGCCCGAATTGGGAATCTGTGTCAGAACTTTGTTAGGAATTATGTGATCCTTACTAGCTGGAAGTAAGGGAGATGGGGCATGAAGTTATTTCTAGGAGTTGGAGACATAATACGTTTAGCTCAGTTCTGGGCATCTTTGAAATACCTATACAAACTTGTTCCTACATAGTAACTTGCCACTTTGAATGAGAATGTGCTTGCTTGCAGCAACGTGCTATATGTTCTGAATGCCCGAATTGGGAATCTGTGTCAAAACTTTGTTCGGAATTATGTGATCCTTACTAGCTGGAAGTAAGGGAGATGGGGCATGAAGTTATTTCTAGGAGTTGGAGACATACAACGTTTAGCTCAGTTCTGGGCATCTTTGAAATACCTATACAAACTTGTTCCTACATAGTAACTTGCCACTTTGAATGAGAATATGCTTGCTTGCAGCAACGTGCTATATGTTCTGAATGCCCGAATTGGGAATCTGTGTCAAAATTTGTTCGGAATTATGTGATCCTTACTAGCTGGAAGTAAGGGAGATGGGGCATGAAGTTATTTCTAGGAGTTGGAGACATAAAACGTTTAGCTCAGTTCTGGGCATCTTTGAAATACCTAAACTAACTTGTTCCTACATAGTAACTTGCCACTTTGAATGAGAATGTGCTTGCTTACAGCAACGTGCTATATGATCTGAATGCCCGAATTAGGAATCCGTGTCAAAACTTTGTTAGGAATTATGTGATCCTTACTAGCTGGAAGTAAGGGAGATGGGGCATGAATTTATTTCTAGGAGTTGGAGACATACAACGTTTAGCTCAGTTCTGGGCATCTTTGAAATACCTATACAAACTTGTTCCTACATAGTAACTTGCCACTTTGAATGAGAATGTGCTTGCTTGCAGCAACGTGCTATATGTTCTGAATGCCCGAATTGGGAATCTGTGTCAAAACTTTGTTCGGAATTATGTGATCCTTACTAGCTGGAAGTAAGGGAGATGGGGCATGAAGTTATTTCTAGGAGTTGGACACATACCAAGTATAGCTCAGTTCTGGGCATCTTTGAAATACCTATACAAACTTGTTCCTACACTGTAACTTGCAACTTTGAATGAGAATGTGCTTCCTTACAGCAACGTGCTATATGTTCTGAATGCCCGAATTGGGAATCTGTGTCAAAACTTTGTTAGGAATTATGTGATCCTTACTAGCTGGAAGTAAGGGAGATGGGGCATGAAGTTATTTCTAGGAGTTGGACACATACCAAGTTTAGCTCAGTTCTGGGCATCTTTGAAATACCTATACAAACATGTTCCTACATAGTAACTTGCAACTTTGAATGAGAAGGTGCTTGCTTACAGCAACGTGCTATATGTTCTGAATGCCCGAATTGGGAATCTGTGTCAAAACTTTGTTAGGAATTATGTGATCCTTACTAGCTGGAAGTAAGGGAGATGGGGCATGAAGTTATTTCTAGGAGTTGGAGACATACAACGTTTAGCTCAGTTCTGGGCATCTTTGAAATACCTATACAAACTTGTTCCTACATAGTAACTTGCCACTTTGAATGAGAATGTGCTTGCTTGCAGCAACGTGCTATATGTTCTGAATGCCCGAATTGGGAATCTGTGTCAAAACTTTGTTCGGAATTATGTGATCCTTATTAGCTGGAAGTAAGGGAGATGGGGCATGAAGTTATTTCTGGGAGTTGGACACATACCAAGTTTAGCTCAGTTCTGGGCATCTTTGAAATACCTATACAAACTTGTTCCTACATAGTAACTTGCAACTTTGAATGAGAATGTGCTTGCTTACAGCAACGTGCTATATGTTCTGAATGCCCGAATTGGGAATCTGTGTCAAAACTTTGTTCGGAATTATGTGATCCTTACTAGCTGGAAGTAAGGGAGATGGGGCATGAAGTTATTTCTAGGAGTTGGAGACATAAAACGTTTAGCTCAGTTCTGGGCATCTTTGAAATACCTAAACTAACTTGTTCCTACATAGTAACTTGCCACTTTGAATGAGAATGTGCTTGCTTACAGCAACGTGCTATATGATCTGAATGCCCGAATTGGGAATCCGTGTCAAAACTTTGTTAGGAATTATGTGATCCTTACTAGCTGGAAGTAAGGGAGATGGGGCATGAATTTATTTCTAGGAGTTGGAGACATACAACGTTTAGCTCAGTTCTGGGCATCTTTGAAATACCTATACAAACTTGTTCCTACATAGTAACTTGCCACTTTGAATGAGAATGTGCTTGCTTGCAGCAACGTGCTATATGTTCTGAATGCCCGAATTGGAAATCTGTGTCAAAACTTTGTTCGGAATTATGTGATCCTTACTAGCTGGAAGTAAGGGAGATGGGGCATGAAGTTACTTCTAGGAGTTGGACACATACCAAGTTTAGCTCAGTTCTGGGCATCTTTGAAATACCTATACAAACTTGTTCCTACATAGTAACTTGCAACTTTGAATGAGAATGTGCTTGCTTACAGCAACGTGCTATATGTTCTGAATGCCCGAATTGGGAATCTGTGTCAAAACTTTGTTAGGAATTATGTGATCCTTACTAGCTGGAAGTATGGGAGATGGGGCATGAAGTTATTTCTAGGAGTTGGAGACATACCAAGTTTAGCTCAGTTCTGGGCATCTTTGAAATACCTAAACTAACTTGTTCCTACATAGTAACTTGCCACTTTGAATGAGAATGTGCTTGCTTACAGCAACGTGCTATATGATCTGAATGCCCGAATTGGGAATCTGTGTCAAAACTTTGTTGGGAATTATGTGATCCTTACTAGCTGGAAGTAAGGGAGATGGGGCATGAAGTTATTTCTAGGAGTTGGAGACATACAACGTTTAGCTCAGTTCTGGGCATCTTTGAAATACCTATACAAACTTGTTCCTACATAGTAACTTGCCACTTTGAATGAGAATGTGCTTGCTTGCAGCAACGTGCTATATGTTCTGAATGCCCGAATTGGGAATCTGTGTCAAAACTTTGTTCGGAATTATGTGATCCTTACTAGCTGGAAGTAAGGGAGATGGGGCATGAAGTTATTTCTAGGAGTTGGACACATACCAAGTTTAGCTCAGTTCTGGGCATCTTTGAAATACCTATACAAACTTGTTCCTACACAGTAACTTGCAACTTTGAATGAGAATGTGCTTGCTTACAGCAACGTGCTATATGTTCTGAATGCCCGAATTGGGAATCTGTGTCAAAACTTTGTTAGGAATTATGTGATCCTTACTAGCTGGAAGTAAGGGAGATGGGGCATGAAGTTATTTCTAGGAGTTGGAGACATACAACGTTTAGCTCAGTTCTGGGCATCTTTGAAATACCTATACAAACTTATTCCTACATAGTAACTTGCCACTTTGAATGAGAATGTGCTTGCTTGCAGCAACGTGCTATATGTTCTGAATGCCCGAATTGGGAATCTGTGTCAAAACTTTGTTCGGAATTATGTGATCCTTACTAGCTGGAAGTAAGGGAGATGGGGCATGAAGTTATTTCTAGGAGTTGGACACATACCAAGTTTAGCTCAGTTCTGGGCATCTTTGAAATACCTATACAAACTTGTTCCTACATAGTAACTTGCAACTTTGAATGAGAATGTGCTTGCTTACAGCAACGTGCTATATGTTCTGAATGACCGAATTGGGAATCTGTGTCAAAACTTTGTTCGGAATTATGTGATCCTTACTAGCTGGAAGTAAGGGAGATGGGGCATGAAGTTATTTCTAGGAGTTGGAGACATACAACGTTTAGCTCAGTTCTGGGCATCTTTGAAATACCTAAACTAACTTGTTCCTACATAGTAACTTGCCACTTTGAATGAGAATGTGCTTGCTTACAGCAACGTGCTATATGATCTGAATGCCCGAATTGGGAATCTGTGTCAAAACTTTGTTAGGAATTATGTGATCCTTACTAGCTGGAAGTAAGGGAGATGGGGCATGAAGTTATTTCTAGGAGTTGGACACATACCAAGTTTAGCTCAGTTCTGGGCATCTTTGAAATACCTATACAAACTTGTTCCTACATAGTAACTTGCAACTTTGAATGAGAAGGTGCTTGCTTACAGCAACGTGCTATATGTTCTGAATGCCCGAATTGGGAATCTGTGTCAAAACTTTGTTAGGAATTATGTGATCCTTACTAGCTGGAAGTAAGGGAGATGGGGCATGAAGTTATTTCTAGAAGTTGGAGACATAAAACGTTTAGCTCAGTTCTGGGCATCTTTGAAATACCTAAACTAACTTGTTCCTACATAGTAACTTGCCACTTTGAATGAGAATGTTCTTGCTTGCAGCAACGTGCTATATGTTCTGAATGCCCGAATTGGGAATCTGTGTCAAAACTTTGTTCGGAATTATGTGATCCTTACTAGCTGGAAGTAAGGGAGATGGGGCATGAAGTTATTTCTGGGAGTTGGACACATACCAAGTTTAGCTCAGTTCTGGGCATCTTTGAAATACCTATACAAACTTGTTCCTACATAGTAACTTGCAACTTTGAATGAGAATGTGCTTGCTTACAGCAACGTGCTATATGTTCTGAATGCCCGAATTGGGAATCTGTGTCAGAACTTTGTTAGGAATTATGTGATCCTTACTAGCTGGAAGTAAGGGAGATGGGGCATGAAGTTATTTCTAGGAGTTGGAGACATAATACGTTTAGCTCAGTTCTGGGCATCTTTGAAATACCTATACAAACTTGTTCCTACATAGTAACTTGCCACTTTGAATGAGAATGTGCTTGCTTGCAGCAACGTGCTATATGTTCTGAATGCCCGAATTGGGAATCTGTGTCAAAACTTTGTTCGGAATTATGTGATCCTTACTAGCTGGAAGTAAGGGAGATGGGGCATGAAGTTATTTCTAGGAGTTGGAGACATACAACGTTTAGCTCAGTTCTGGGCATCTTTGAAATACCTATACAAACTTGTTCCTACATAGTAACTTGCCACTTTGAATGAGAATATGCTTGCTTGCAGCAACGTGCTATATGTTCTGAATGCCCGAATTGGGAATCTGTGTCAAAATTTGTTCGGAATTATGTGATCCTTACTAGCTGGAAGTAAGGGAGATGGGGCATGAAGTTATTTCTAGGAGTTGGAGACATAAAACGTTTAGCTCAGTTCTGGGCATCTTTGAAATACCTAAACTAACTTGTTCCTACATAGTAACTTGCCACTTTGAATGAGAATGTGCTTGCTTACAGCAACGTGCTATATGATCTGAATGCCCGAATTAGGAATCCGTGTCAAAACTTTGTTAGGAATTATGTGATCCTTACTAGCTGGAAGTAAGGGAGATGGGGCATGAATTTATTTCTAGGAGTTGGAGACATACAACGTTTAGCTCAGTTCTGGGCATCTTTGAAATACCTATACAAACTTGTTCCTACATAGTAACTTGCCACTTTGAATGAGAATGTGCTTGCTTGCAGCAACGTGCTATATGTTCTGAATGCCCGAATTGGGAATCTGTGTCAAAACTTTGTTCGGAATTATGTGATCCTTACTAGCTGGAAGTAAGGGAGATGGGGCATGAAGTTATTTCTAGGAGTTGGACACATACCAAGTATAGCTCAGTTCTGGGCATCTTTGAAATACCTATACAAACTTGTTCCTACACTGTAACTTGCAACTTTGAATGAGAATGTGCTTCCTTACAGCAACGTGCTATATGTTCTGAATGCCCGAATTGGGAATCTGTGTCAAAACTTTGTTAGGAATTATGTGATCCTTACTAGCTGGAAGTAAGGGAGATGGGGCATGAAGTTATTTCTAGGAGTTGGACACATACCAAGTTTAGCTCAGTTCTGGGCATCTTTGAAATACCTATACAAACATGTTCCTACATAGTAACTTGCAACTTTGAATGAGAAGGTGCTTGCTTACAGCAACGTGCTATATGTTCTGAATGCCCGAATTGGGAATCTGTGTCAAAACTTTGTTAGGAATTATGTGATCCTTACTAGCTGGAAGTAAGGGAGATGGGGCATGAAGTTATTTCTAGAAGTTGGAGACATAAAACGTTTAGCTCAGTTCTGGGCATCTTTGAAATACCTAAACTAACTTGTTCCTACATAGTAACTTGCCACTTTGAATGAGAATGTTCTTGCTTGCAGCAACGTGCTATATGTTCTGAATGCCCGAATTGGGAATCTGTGTCAAAACTTTGTTCGGAATTATGTGATCCTTACTAGCTGGAAGTAAGGGAGATGGGGCATGAAGTTATTTCTGGGAGTTGGACACATACCAAGTTTAGCTCAGTTCTGGGCATCTTTGAAATACCTATACAAACTTGTTCCTACATAGTAACTTGCAACTTTGAATGAGAATGTGCTTGCTTACAGCAACGTGCTATATGTTCTGAATGCCCGAATTGGGAATCTGTGTCAGAACTTTGTTAGGAATTATGTGATCCTTACTAGCTGGAAGTAAGGGAGATGGGGCATGAAGTTATTTCTAGGAGTTGGAGACATAATACGTTTAGCTCAGTTCTGGGCATCTTTGAAATACCTATACAAACTTGTTCCTACATAGTAACTTGCCACTTTGAATGAGAATGTGCTTGCTTGCAGCAACGTGCTATATGTTCTGAATGCCCGAATTGGGAATCTGTGTCAAAACTTTGTTCGGAATTATGTGATCCTTACTAGCTGGAAGTAAGGGAGATGGGGCATGAAGTTATTTCTAGGAGTTGGAGACATACAACGTTTAGCTCAGTTCTGGGCATCTTTGAAATACCTATACAAACTTGTTCCTACATAGTAACTTGCCACTTTGAATGAGAATATGCTTGCTTGCAGCAACGTGCTATATGTTCTGAATGCCCGAATTGGGAATCTGTGTCAAAATTTGTTCGGAATTATGTGATCCTTACTAGCTGGAAGTAAGGGAGATGGGGCATGAAGTTATTTCTAGGAGTTGGAGACATAAAACGTTTAGCTCAGTTCTGGGCATCTTTGAAATACCTAAACTAACTTGTTCCTACATAGTAACTTGCCACTTTGAATGAGAATGTGCTTGCTTACAGCAACGTGCTATATGATCTGAATGCCCGAATTAGGAATCCGTGTCAAAACTTTGTTAGGAATTATGTGATCCTTACTAGCTGGAAGTAAGGGAGATGGGGCATGAATTTATTTCTAGGAGTTGGAGACATACAACGTTTAGCTCAGTTCTGGGCATCTTTGAAATACCTATACAAACTTGTTCCTACATAGTAACTTGCCACTTTGAATGAGAATGTGCTTGCTTGCAGCAACGTGCTATATGTTCTGAATGCCCGAATTGGGAATCTGTGTCAAAACTTTGTTCGGAATTATGTGATCCTTACTAGCTGGAAGTAAGGGAGATGGGGCATGAAGTTATTTCTAGGAGTTGGACACATACCAAGTATAGCTCAGTTCTGGGCATCTTTGAAATACCTATACAAACTTGTTCCTACACTGTAACTTGCAACTTTGAATGAGAATGTGCTTCCTTACAGCAACGTGCTATATGTTCTGAATGCCCGAATTGGGAATCTGTGTCAAAACTTTGTTAGGAATTATGTGATCCTTACTAGCTGGAAGTAAGGGAGATGGGGCATGAAGTTATTTCTAGGAGTTGGACACATACCAAGTTTAGCTCAGTTCTGGGCATCTTTGAAATACCTATACAAACATGTTCCTACATAGTAACTTGCAACTTTGAATGAGAAGGTGCTTGCTTACAGCAACGTGCTATATGTTCTGAATGCCCGAATTGGGAATCTGTGTCAAAACTTTGTTAGGAATTATGTGATCCTTACTAGCTGGAAGTAAGGGAGATGGGGCATGAAGTTATTTCTAGGAGTTGGAGACATACAACGTTTAGCTCAGTTCTGGGCATCTTTGAAATACCTATACAAACTTGTTCCTACATAGTAACTTGCCACTTTGAATGAGAATGTGCTTGCTTGCAGCAACGTGCTATATGTTCTGAATGCCCGAATTGGGAATCTGTGTCAAAACTTTGTTCGGAATTATGTGATCCTTATTAGCTGGAAGTAAGGGAGATGGGGCATGAAGTTATTTCTGGGAGTTGGACACATACCAAGTTTAGCTCAGTTCTGGGCATCTTTGAAATACCTATACAAACTTGTTCCTACATAGTAACTTGCAACTTTGAATGAGAATGTGCTTGCTTACAGCAACGTGCTATATGTTCTGAATGCCCGAATTGGGAATCTGTGTCAAAACTTTGTTCGGAATTATGTGATCCTTACTAGCTGGAAGTAAGGGAGATGGGGCATGAAGTTATTTCTAGGAGTTGGAGACATAAAACGTTTAGCTCAGTTCTGGGCATCTTTGAAATACCTAAACTAACTTGTTCCTACATAGTAACTTGCCACTTTGAATGAGAATGTGCTTGCTTACAGCAACGTGCTATATGATCTGAATGCCCGAATTGGGAATCCGTGTCAAAACTTTGTTAGGAATTATGTGATCCTTACTAGCTGGAAGTAAGGGAGATGGGGCATGAATTTATTTCTAGGAGTTGGAGACATACAACGTTTAGCTCAGTTCTGGGCATCTTTGAAATACCTATACAAACTTGTTCCTACATAGTAACTTGCCACTTTGAATGAGAATGTGCTTGCTTGCAGCAACGTGCTATATGTTCTGAATGCCCGAATTGGAAATCTGTGTCAAAACTTTGTTCGGAATTATGTGATCCTTACTAGCTGGAAGTAAGGGAGATGGGGCATGAAGTTACTTCTAGGAGTTGGACACATACCAAGTTTAGCTCAGTTCTGGGCATCTTTGAAATACCTATACAAACTTGTTCCTACATAGTAACTTGCAACTTTGAATGAGAATGTGCTTGCTTACAGCAACGTGCTATATGTTCTGAATGCCCGAATTGGGAATCTGTGTCAAAACTTTGTTAGGAATTATGTGATCCTTACTAGCTGGAAGTATGGGAGATGGGGCATGAAGTTATTTCTAGGAGTTGGAGACATACCAAGTTTAGCTCAGTTCTGGGCATCTTTGAAATACCTAAACTAACTTGTTCCTACATAGTAACTTGCCACTTTGAATGAGAATGTGCTTGCTTACAGCAACGTGCTATATGATCTGAATGCCCGAATTGGGAATCTGTGTCAAAACTTTGTTGGGAATTATGTGATCCTTACTAGCTGGAAGTAAGGGAGATGGGGCATGAAGTTATTTCTAGGAGTTGGAGACATACAACGTTTAGCTCAGTTCTGGGCATCTTTGAAATACCTATACAAACTTGTTCCTACATAGTAACTTGCCACTTTGAATGAGAATGTGCTTGCTTGCAGCAACGTGCTATATGTTCTGAATGCCCGAATTGGGAATCTGTGTCAAAACTTTGTTCGGAATTATGTGATCCTTACTAGCTGGAAGTAAGGGAGATGGGGCATGAAGTTATTTCTAGGAGTTGGACACATACCAAGTTTAGCTCAGTTCTGGGCATCTTTGAAATACCTATACAAACTTGTTCCTACACAGTAACTTGCAACTTTGAATGAGAATGTGCTTGCTTACAGCAACGTGCTATATGTTCTGAATGCCCGAATTGGGAATCTGTGTCAAAACTTTGTTAGGAATTATGTGATCCTTACTAGCTGGAAGTAAGGGAGATGGGGCATGAAGTTATTTCTAGGAGTTGGAGACATACAACGTTTAGCTCAGTTCTGGGCATCTTTGAAATACCTATACAAACTTATTCCTACATAGTAACTTGCCACTTTGAATGAGAATGTGCTTGCTTGCAGCAACGTGCTATATGTTCTGAATGCCCGAATTGGGAATCTGTGTCAAAACTTTGTTCGGAATTATGTGATCCTTACTAGCTGGAAGTAAGGGAGATGGGGCATGAAGTTATTTCTAGGAGTTGGACACATACCAAGTTTAGCTCAGTTCTGGGCATCTTTGAAATACCTATACAAACTTGTTCCTACATAGTAACTTGCAACTTTGAATGAGAATGTGCTTGCTTACAGCAACGTGCTATATGTTCTGAATGACCGAATTGGGAATCTGTGTCAAAACTTTGTTCGGAATTATGTGATCCTTACTAGCTGGAAGTAAGGGAGATGGGGCATGAAGTTATTTCTAGGAGTTGGAGACATACAACGTTTAGCTCAGTTCTGGGCATCTTTGAAATACCTAAACTAACTTGTTCCTACATAGTAACTTGCCACTTTGAATGAGAATGTGCTTGCTTACAGCAACGTGCTATATGATCTGAATGCCCGAATTGGGAATCTGTGTCAAAACTTTGTTAGGAATTATGTGATCCTTACTAGCTGGAAGTAAGGGAGATGGGGCATGAAGTTATTTCTAGGAGTTGGACACATACCAAGTTTAGCTCAGTTCTGGGCATCTTTGAAATACCTATACAAACTTGTTCCTACATAGTAACTTGCAACTTTGAATGAGAAGGTGCTTGCTTACAGCAACGTGCTATATGTTCTGAATGCCCGAATTGGGAATCTGTGTCAAAACTTTGTTAGGAATTATGTGATCCTTACTAGCTGGAAGTAAGGGAGATGGGGCATGAAGTTATTTCTAGAAGTTGGAGACATAAAACGTTTAGCTCAGTTCTGGGCATCTTTGAAATACCTAAACTAACTTGTTCCTACATAGTAACTTGCCACTTTGAATGAGAATGTTCTTGCTTGCAGCAACGTGCTATATGTTCTGAATGCCCGAATTGGGAATCTGTGTCAAAACTTTGTTCGGAATTATGTGATCCTTACTAGCTGGAAGTAAGGGAGATGGGGCATGAAGTTATTTCTGGGAGTTGGACACATACCAAGTTTAGCTCAGTTCTGGGCATCTTTGAAATACCTATACAAACTTGTTCCTACATAGTAACTTGCAACTTTGAATGAGAATGTGCTTGCTTACAGCAACGTGCTATATGTTCTGAATGCCCGAATTGGGAATCTGTGTCAGAACTTTGTTAGGAATTATGTGATCCTTACTAGCTGGAAGTAAGGGAGATGGGGCATGAAGTTATTTCTAGGAGTTGGAGACATAATACGTTTAGCTCAGTTCTGGGCATCTTTGAAATACCTATACAAACTTGTTCCTACATAGTAACTTGCCACTTTGAATGAGAATGTGCTTGCTTGCAGCAACGTGCTATATGTTCTGAATGCCCGAATTGGGAATCTGTGTCAAAACTTTGTTCGGAATTATGTGATCCTTACTAGCTGGAAGTAAGGGAGATGGGGCATGAAGTTATTTCTAGGAGTTGGAGACATACAACGTTTAGCTCAGTTCTGGGCATCTTTGAAATACCTATACAAACTTGTTCCTACATAGTAACTTGCCACTTTGAATGAGAATATGCTTGCTTGCAGCAACGTGCTATATGTTCTGAATGCCCGAATTGGGAATCTGTGTCAAAATTTGTTCGGAATTATGTGATCCTTACTAGCTGGAAGTAAGGGAGATGGGGCATGAAGTTATTTCTAGGAGTTGGAGACATAAAACGTTTAGCTCAGTTCTGGGCATCTTTGAAATACCTAAACTAACTTGTTCCTACATAGTAACTTGCCACTTTGAATGAGAATGTGCTTGCTTACAGCAACGTGCTATATGATCTGAATGCCCGAATTAGGAATCCGTGTCAAAACTTTGTTAGGAATTATGTGATCCTTACTAGCTGGAAGTAAGGGAGATGGGGCATGAATTTATTTCTAGGAGTTGGAGACATACAACGTTTAGCTCAGTTCTGGGCATCTTTGAAATACCTATACAAACTTGTTCCTACATAGTAACTTGCCACTTTGAATGAGAATGTGCTTGCTTGCAGCAACGTGCTATATGTTCTGAATGCCCGAATTGGGAATCTGTGTCAAAACTTTGTTCGGAATTATGTGATCCTTACTAGCTGGAAGTAAGGGAGATGGGGCATGAAGTTATTTCTAGGAGTTGGACACATACCAAGTATAGCTCAGTTCTGGGCATCTTTGAAATACCTATACAAACTTGTTCCTACACTGTAACTTGCAACTTTGAATGAGAATGTGCTTCCTTACAGCAACGTGCTATATGTTCTGAATGCCCGAATTGGGAATCTGTGTCAAAACTTTGTTAGGAATTATGTGATCCTTACTAGCTGGAAGTAAGGGAGATGGGGCATGAAGTTATTTCTAGGAGTTGGACACATACCAAGTTTAGCTCAGTTCTGGGCATCTTTGAAATACCTATACAAACATGTTCCTACATAGTAACTTGCAACTTTGAATGAGAAGGTGCTTGCTTACAGCAACGTGCTATATGTTCTGAATGCCCGAATTGGGAATCTGTGTCAAAACTTTGTTAGGAATTATGTGATCCTTACTAGCTGGAAGTAAGGGAGATGGGGCATGAAGTTATTTCTAGGAGTTGGAGACATACAACGTTTAGCTCAGTTCTGGGCATCTTTGAAATACCTATACAAACTTGTTCCTACATAGTAACTTGCCACTTTGAATGAGAATGTGCTTGCTTGCAGCAACGTGCTATATGTTCTGAATGCCCGAATTGGGAATCTGTGTCAAAACTTTGTTCGGAATTATGTGATCCTTACTAGCTGGAAGTAAGGGAGATGGGGCATGAAGTTATTTCTGGGAGTTGGAGACATACAACGTTTAGCTCAGTTCTGGGCATCTTTGAAATACCTATACAAACTTGTTCCTACATAGTAACTTGCAACTTTGAATGAGAATGTGCTTGCTTACAGCAACGTGCTATATGTTCTGAATGCCCGATTTGGGAATCTGTGTCAAAACTTTGTTAGGAATTATGTGATCCTTACTAGCTGGAAGTAAGGGAGATGGGGCATGAAGTTATTTCTAGGAGTTGGAGACATAATACGTTTAGCTCAGTTCTGGGCATCTTTGAAATACCTATACAAACTTGGTCCTACATAGTAACTTGCCACTTTGAATGAGAATGTGCTTGCTTGCAGCAACGTGCTATATGTTCTGAATGCCCGAATTGGGAATCTGTGTCAAAACTTTGTTCGGAATTATGTGATCCTTACTAGCTGGAAGTAAGGGAGATGGGGCATGAAGTTATTTCTAGGAGTTGGAGACATACAACGTTTAGCTCAGTTCTGCGCATCTTTGAAATACCTAAACTAACTTGTTCCTACATAGTAACTTGCCACTTTGAATGAGAATGTGCTTGCTTACAGCAACGTGCTATATGATCTGAATGCCCGAATTGGGAATCTGTGTCAAAACTTTGTTAGGAATTATGTGATCCTTACTAGCTGGAAGTAAGTGAGATGGGGCATGAAGTTATTTCTAGGAGTTGGAGACATACAATGTTTAGCTCAGTTCTGGGCATCTTTGAAATACCTATACAAACTTGTTCCTACATAGTAACTTGCCACTTTGAATGAGAATGTGCTTGCTTGCAGCAACGTGCTATATGTTCTGAATGCCCGAATTGGGAATCTGTGTCAAAACTTTGTTCGGAATTATGTGATCCTTACTAGCTGGAAGTAAGGGAGATGGGGCATGAAGTTATTTCTAGGAGTTGGAGACATAAAACGTTTAGCTCAGTTCTGGGCATCTTTGAAATACCTAAACTAACTTGTTCCTACATAGTAACTTGCCACTTTGAATGAGAATGTGCTTGCTTACAGCAACGTGCTATATGATCTGAATGCCCGAATTGGGAATCCGTGTCAAAACTTTGTTAGGAATTATGTGATCCTTACTAGCTGGAAGTAAGGGAGATGGGGCATGAATTTATTTCTAGGAGTTGGAGACATACAACGTTTAGCTCAGTTCTGGGCATCTTTGAAATACCTATACAAACTTGTTCCTACATAGTAACTTGCCACTTTGAATGAGAATGTGCTTGCTTGCAGCAACGTGCTATATGTTCTGAATGCCCGAATTGGGAATCTGTGTCAAAACTTTGTTCGGAATTATGTGATCCTTACTAGCTGGAAGTAAGGGAGATGGGGCATGAAGTTACTTCTAGGAGTTGGACACATACCAAGTTTAGCTCAGTTCTGGGCATCTTTGAAATACCTATACAAACTTGTTCCTACATAGTAACTTGCAACTTTGAATGAGAATGTGCTTGCTTACAGCAACGTGCTATATGTTCTGAATGCCCGAATTAGGAATCTGTGTCAAAACTTTGTTAGGAATTATGTGATCCTTACTAGCTGGAAGTAAGGGAGATGGGGCATGAAGTTATTTCTAGGAGTTGGAGACATACCAAGTTTAGCTCAGTTCTGGGCATCTTTGAAATACCTAAACTAACTTGTTCCTACATAGTAACTTGCCACTTTGAATGAGAATGTGCTTGCTTACAGCAACGTGCTATATGATCTGAATGCCCGAATTGGGAATCTGTGTCAAAACTTTGTTGGGAATTATGTGATCCTTACTAGCTGGAAGTAAGGGAGATGGGGCATGAAGTTATTTCTAGGAGTTGGAGACATACAACGTTTAGCTCAGTTCTGGGCATCTTTGAAATACCTATACAAACTTGTTCCTACATAGTAACTTGCCACTTTGAATGAGAATGTGCTTGCTTGCAGCAACGTGCTATATGTTCTGAATGCCCGAATTGGGAATCTGTGTCAAAACTTTGTTCGGAATTATGTGATCCTTACTAGCTGGAAGTAAGGGAGATGGGGCATGAAGTTATTTCTAGGAGTTGGACACATACCAAGTTTAGCTCAGTTCTGGGCATCTTTGAAATACCTATACAAACTTGTTCCTACACAGTAACTTGCAACTTTGAATGAGAATGTGCTTGCTTACAGCAACGTGCTATATGTTCTGAATGCCCGAATTGGGAATCTGTGTCAAAACTTTGTTAGGAATTATGTGATCCTTACTAGCTGGAAGTAAGGGAGATGGGGCATGAAGTTATTTCTAGGAGTTGGAGACATACAACGTTTAGCTCAGTTCTGGGCATCTTTGAAATACCTATACAAACTTATTCCTACATAGTAACTTGCCACTTTGAATGAGAATGTGCTTGCTTGCAGCAACGTGCTATATGTTCTGAATGCCCGAATTGGGAATCTGTGTCAAAACTTTGTTCGGAATTATGTGATCCTTACTAGCTGGAAGTAAGGGAGATGGGGCATGAAGTTATTTCTAGGAGTTGGACACATACCAAGTTTAGCTCAGTTCTGGGCATCTTTGAAATACCTATACAAACTTGTTCCTACATAGTAACTTGCAACTTTGAATGAGAATGTGCTTGCTTACAGCAACGTGCTATATGTTCTGAATGACCGAATTGGGAATCTGTGTCAAAACTTTGTTCGGAATTATGTGATCCTTACTAGCTGGAAGTAAGGGAGATGGGGCATGAAGTTATTTCTAGGAGTTGGAGACATACAACGTTTAGCTCAGTTCTGGGCATCTTTGAAATACCTAAACTAACTTGTTCCTACATAGTAACTTGCCACTTTGAATGAGAATGTGCTTGCTTACAGCAACGTGCTATATGATCTGAATGCCCGAATTGGGAATCTGTGTCAAAACTTTGTTAGGAATTATGTGATCCTTACTAGCTGGAAGTAAGGGAGATGGGGCATGAAGTTATTTCTAGGAGTTGGACACATACCAAGTTTAGCTCAGTTCTGGGCATCTTTGAAATACCTATACAAACTTGTTCCTACATAGTAACTTGCAACTTTGAATGAGAAGGTGCTTGCTTACAGCAACGTGCTATATGTTCTGAATGCCCGAATTGGGAATCTGTGTCAAAACTTTGTTAGGAATTATGTGATCCTTACTAGCTGGAAGTAAGGGAGATGGGGCATGAAGTTATTTCTAGAAGTTGGAGACATAAAACGTTTAGCTCAGTTCTGGGCATCTTTGAAATACCTAAACTAACTTGTTCCTACATAGTAACTTGCCACTTTGAATGAGAATGTTCTTGCTTGCAGCAACGTGCTATATGTTCTGAATGCCCGAATTGGGAATCTGTGTCAAAACTTTGTTCGGAATTATGTGATCCTTACTAGCTGGAAGTAAGGGAGATGGGGCATGAAGTTATTTCTGGGAGTTGGACACATACCAAGTTTAGCTCAGTTCTGGGCATCTTTGAAATACCTATACAAACTTGTTCCTACATAGTAACTTGCAACTTTGAATGAGAATGTGCTTGCTTACAGCAACGTGCTATATGTTCTGAATGCCCGAATTGGGAATCTGTGTCAGAACTTTGTTAGGAATTATGTGATCCTTACTAGCTGGAAGTAAGGGAGATGGGGCATGAAGTTATTTCTAGGAGTTGGAGACATAATACGTTTAGCTCAGTTCTGGGCATCTTTGAAATACCTATACAAACTTGTTCCTACATAGTAACTTGCCACTTTGAATGAGAATGTGCTTGCTTGCAGCAACGTGCTATATGTTCTGAATGCCCGAATTGGGAATCTGTGTCAAAACTTTGTTCGGAATTATGTGATCCTTACTAGCTGGAAGTAAGGGAGATGGGGCATGAAGTTATTTCTAGGAGTTGGAGACATACAACGTTTAGCTCAGTTCTGGGCATCTTTGAAATACCTATACAAACTTGTTCCTACATAGTAACTTGCCACTTTGAATGAGAATATGCTTGCTTGCAGCAACGTGCTATATGTTCTGAATGCCCGAATTGGGAATCTGTGTCAAAATTTGTTCGGAATTATGTGATCCTTACTAGCTGGAAGTAAGGGAGATGGGGCATGAAGTTATTTCTAGGAGTTGGAGACATAAAACGTTTAGCTCAGTTCTGGGCATCTTTGAAATACCTAAACTAACTTGTTCCTACATAGTAACTTGCCACTTTGAATGAGAATGTGCTTGCTTACAGCAACGTGCTATATGATCTGAATGCCCGAATTAGGAATCCGTGTCAAAACTTTGTTAGGAATTATGTGATCCTTACTAGCTGGAAGTAAGGGAGATGGGGCATGAATTTATTTCTAGGAGTTGGAGACATACAACGTTTAGCTCAGTTCTGGGCATCTTTGAAATACCTATACAAACTTGTTCCTACATAGTAACTTGCCACTTTGAATGAGAATGTGCTTGCTTGCAGCAACGTGCTATATGTTCTGAATGCCCGAATTGGGAATCTGTGTCAAAACTTTGTTCGGAATTATGTGATCCTTACTAGCTGGAAGTAAGGGAGATGGGGCATGAAGTTATTTCTAGGAGTTGGACACATACCAAGTATAGCTCAGTTCTGGGCATCTTTGAAATACCTATACAAACTTGTTCCTACACTGTAACTTGCAACTTTGAATGAGAATGTGCTTCCTTACAGCAACGTGCTATATGTTCTGAATGCCCGAATTGGGAATCTGTGTCAAAACTTTGTTAGGAATTATGTGATCCTTACTAGCTGGAAGTAAGGGAGATGGGGCATGAAGTTATTTCTAGGAGTTGGACACATACCAAGTTTAGCTCAGTTCTGGGCATCTTTGAAATACCTATACAAACATGTTCCTACATAGTAACTTGCAACTTTGAATGAGAAGGTGCTTGCTTACAGCAACGTGCTATATGTTCTGAATGCCCGAATTGGGAATCTGTGTCAAAACTTTGTTAGGAATTATGTGATCCTTACTAGCTGGAAGTAAGGGAGATGGGGCATGAAGTTATTTCTAGGAGTTGGAGACATACAACGTTTAGCTCAGTTCTGGGCATCTTTGAAATACCTATACAAACTTGTTCCTACATAGTAACTTGCCACTTTGAATGAGAATGTGCTTGCTTGCAGCAACGTGCTATATGTTCTGAATGCCCGAATTGGGAATCTGTGTCAAAACTTTGTTCGGAATTATGTGATCCTTATTAGCTGGAAGTAAGGGAGATGGGGCATGAAGTTATTTCTGGGAGTTGGACACATACCAAGTTTAGCTCAGTTCTGGGCATCTTTGAAATACCTATACAAACTTGTTCCTACATAGTAACTTGCAACTTTGAATGAGAATGTGCTTGCTTACAGCAACGTGCTATATGTTCTGAATGCCCGAATTGGGAATCTGTGTCAAAACTTTGTTCGGAATTATGTGATCCTTACTAGCTGGAAGTAAGGGAGATGGGGCATGAAGTTATTTCTAGGAGTTGGAGACATAAAACGTTTAGCTCAGTTCTGGGCATCTTTGAAATACCTAAACTAACTTGTTCCTACATAGTAACTTGCCACTTTGAATGAGAATGTGCTTGCTTACAGCAACGTGCTATATGATCTGAATGCCCGAATTGGGAATCCGTGTCAAAACTTTGTTAGGAATTATGTGATCCTTACTAGCTGGAAGTAAGGGAGATGGGGCATGAATTTATTTCTAGGAGTTGGAGACATACAACGTTTAGCTCAGTTCTGGGCATCTTTGAAATACCTATACAAACTTGTTCCTACATAGTAACTTGCCACTTTGAATGAGAATGTGCTTGCTTGCAGCAACGTGCTATATGTTCTGAATGCCCGAATTGGGAATCTGTGTCAAAACTTTGTTCGGAATTATGTGATCCTTACTAGCTGGAAGTAAGGGAGATGGGGCATGAAGTTACTTCTAGGAGTTGGACACATACCAAGTTTAGCTCAGTTCTGGGCATCTTTGAAATACCTATACAAACTTGTTCCTACATAGTAACTTGCAACTTTGAATGAGAATGTGCTTGCTTACAGCAACGTGCTATATGTTCTGAATGCCCGAATTGGGAATCTGTGTCAAAACTTTGTTAGGAATTATGTGATCCTTACTAGCTGGAAGTAAGGGAGATGGGGCATGAAGTTATTTCTAGGAGTTGGAGACATACCAAGTTTAGCTCAGTTCTGGGCATCTTTGAAATACCTAAACTAACTTGTTCCTACATAGTAACTTGCCACTTTGAATGAGAATGTGCTTGCTTACAGCAACGTGCTATATGATCTGAATGCCCGAATTGGGAATCTGTGTCAAAACTTTGTTGGGAATTATGTGATCCTTACTAGCTGGAAGTAAGGGAGATGGGGCATGAAGTTATTTCTAGGAGTTGGAGACATACAACGTTTAGCTCAGTTCTGGGCATCTTTGAAATACCTATACAAACTTGTTCCTACATAGTAACTTGCCACTTTGAATGAGAATGTGCTTGCTTGCAGCAACGTGCTATATGTTCTGAATGCCCGAATTGGGAATCTGTGTCAAAACTTTGTTCGGAATTATGTGATCCTTACTAGCTGGAAGTAAGGGAGATGGGGCATGAAGTTATTTCTAGGAGTTGGACACATACCAAGTTTAGCTCAGTTCTGGGCATCTTTGAAATACCTATACAAACTTGTTCCTACACAGTAACTTGCAACTTTGAATGAGAATGTGCTTGCTTACAGCAACGTGCTATATGTTCTGAATGCCCGAATTGGGAATCTGTGTCAAAACTTTGTTAGGAATTATGTGATCCTTACTAGCTGGAAGTAAGGGAGATGGGGCATGAAGTTATTTCTAGGAGTTGGAGACATACAACGTTTAGCTCAGTTCTGGGCATCTTTGAAATACCTATACAAACTTATTCCTACATAGTAACTTGCCACTTTGAATGAGAATGTGCTTGCTTGCAGCAACGTGCTATATGTTCTGAATGCCCGAATTGGGAATCTGTGTCAAAACTTTGTTCGGAATTATGTGATCCTTACTAGCTGGAAGTAAGGGAGATGGGGCATGAAGTTATTTCTAGGAGTTGGACACATACCAAGTTTAGCTCAGTTCTGGGCATCTTTGAAATACCTATACAAACTTGTTCCTACATAGTAACTTGCAACTTTGAATGAGAATGTGCTTGCTTACAGCAACGTGCTATATGTTCTGAATGACCGAATTGGGAATCTGTGTCAAAACTTTGTTCGGAATTATGTGATCCTTACTAGCTGGAAGTAAGGGAGATGGGGCATGAAGTTATTTCTAGGAGTTGGAGACATACAACGTTTAGCTCAGTTCTGGGCATCTTTGAAATACCTAAACTAACTTGTTCCTACATAGTAACTTGCCACTTTGAATGAGAATGTGCTTGCTTACAGCAACGTGCTATATGATCTGAATGCCCGAATTGGGAATCTGTGTCAAAACTTTGTTAGGAATTATGTGATCCTTACTAGCTGGAAGTAAGGGAGATGGGGCATGAAGTTATTTCTAGGAGTTGGACACATACCAAGTTTAGCTCAGTTCTGGGCATCTTTGAAATACCTATACAAACTTGTTCCTACATAGTAACTTGCAACTTTGAATGAGAAGGTGCTTGCTTACAGCAACGTGCTATATGTTCTGAATGCCCGAATTGGGAATCTGTGTCAAAACTTTGTTAGGAATTATGTGATCCTTACTAGCTGGAAGTAAGGGAGATGGGGCATGAAGTTATTTCTAGAAGTTGGAGACATAAAACGTTTAGCTCAGTTCTGGGCATCTTTGAAATACCTAAACTAACTTGTTCCTACATAGTAACTTGCCACTTTGAATGAGAATGTTCTTGCTTGCAGCAACGTGCTATATGTTCTGAATGCCCGAATTGGGAATCTGTGTCAAAACTTTGTTCGGAATTATGTGATCCTTACTAGCTGGAAGTAAGGGAGATGGGGCATGAAGTTATTTCTGGGAGTTGGACACATACCAAGTTTAGCTCAGTTCTGGGCATCTTTGAAATACCTATACAAACTTGTTCCTACATAGTAACTTGCAACTTTGAATGAGAATGTGCTTGCTTACAGCAACGTGCTATATGTTCTGAATGCCCGAATTGGGAATCTGTGTCAGAACTTTGTTAGGAATTATGTGATCCTTACTAGCTGGAAGTAAGGGAGATGGGGCATGAAGTTATTTCTAGGAGTTGGAGACATAATACGTTTAGCTCAGTTCTGGGCATCTTTGAAATACCTATACAAACTTGTTCCTACATAGTAACTTGCCACTTTGAATGAGAATGTGCTTGCTTGCAGCAACGTGCTATATGTTCTGAATGCCCGAATTGGGAATCTGTGTCAAAACTTTGTTCGGAATTATGTGATCCTTACTAGCTGGAAGTAAGGGAGATGGGGCATGAAGTTATTTCTAGGAGTTGGAGACATACAACGTTTAGCTCAGTTCTGGGCATCTTTGAAATACCTATACAAACTTGTTCCTACATAGTAACTTGCCACTTTGAATGAGAATATGCTTGCTTGCAGCAACGTGCTATATGTTCTGAATGCCCGAATTGGGAATCTGTGTCAAAATTTGTTCGGAATTATGTGATCCTTACTAGCTGGAAGTAAGGGAGATGGGGCATGAAGTTATTTCTAGGAGTTGGAGACATAAAACGTTTAGCTCAGTTCTGGGCATCTTTGAAATACCTAAACTAACTTGTTCCTACATAGTAACTTGCCACTTTGAATGAGAATGTGCTTGCTTACAGCAACGTGCTATATGATCTGAATGCCCGAATTAGGAATCCGTGTCAAAACTTTGTTAGGAATTATGTGATCCTTACTAGCTGGAAGTAAGGGAGATGGGGCATGAATTTATTTCTAGGAGTTGGAGACATACAACGTTTAGCTCAGTTCTGGGCATCTTTGAAATACCTATACAAACTTGTTCCTACATAGTAACTTGCCACTTTGAATGAGAATGTGCTTGCTTGCAGCAACGTGCTATATGTTCTGAATGCCCGAATTGGGAATCTGTGTCAAAACTTTGTTCGGAATTATGTGATCCTTACTAGCTGGAAGTAAGGGAGATGGGGCATGAAGTTATTTCTAGGAGTTGGACACATACCAAGTATAGCTCAGTTCTGGGCATCTTTGAAATACCTATACAAACTTGTTCCTACACTGTAACTTGCAACTTTGAATGAGAATGTGCTTCCTTACAGCAACGTGCTATATGTTCTGAATGCCCGAATTGGGAATCTGTGTCAAAACTTTGTTAGGAATTATGTGATCCTTACTAGCTGGAAGTAAGGGAGATGGGGCATGAAGTTATTTCTAGGAGTTGGACACATACCAAGTTTAGCTCAGTTCTGGGCATCTTTGAAATACCTATACAAACATGTTCCTACATAGTAACTTGCAACTTTGAATGAGAAGGTGCTTGCTTACAGCAACGTGCTATATGATCTGAATGCCCGAATTGGGAATCTGTGTCAAAACTTTGTTAGGAATTATGTGATCCTTACTAGCTGGAAGTAAGGGAGATGGGGCATGAAGTTATTTCTAGGAGTTGGAGACATACAACGTTTAGCTCTGTTCTGGGCATCTTTGAAATACCTATACAAACTTGTTCCTACATAGTAACTTGCCACTTTGAATGAGAATGTGCTTGCTTGCAGCAACGTGCTATATGTTCTGAATGCCCGAATTGGGAATCTGTGTCAAAACTTTGTTCGGAATTATGTGATCCTTACTAGCTGGAAGTAAGGGAGATGGGGCATGAAGTTATTTCTGGGAGTTGGACACATACCAAGTTTAGCTCAGTTCTGGGCATCTTTGAAATACCTATACAAACTTGTTCCTACATAGTAACTTGCAACTTTGAATGAGAATGTGCTTGCTTACAGCAACGTGCTATATGTTCTGAATGCCCGAATTGGGAATCTGTGTCAGAACTTTGTTAGGAATTATGTGATCCTTACTAGCTGGAAGTAAGGGAGATGGGGCATGAAGTTATTTCTAGGAGTTGGAGACATAATACGTTTAGCTCAGTTCTGGGCATCTTTGAAATACCTATACAAACTTGTTCCTACATAGTAACTTGCCACTTTGAATGAGAATGTGCTTGCTTGCAGCAACGTGCTATATGTTCTGAATGCCCGAATTGGGAATCTGTGTCAAAACTTTGTTCGGAATTATGTGATCCTTACTAGCTGGAAGTAAGGGAGATGGGGCATGAAGTTATTTCTAGGAGTTGGAGACATACAACGTTTAGCTCAGTTCTGGGCATCTTTGAAATACCTATACAAACTTGTTCCTACATAGTAACTTGCCACTTTGAATGAGAATGTGCTTGCTTGCAGCAACGTGCTATATGTTCTGAATGCCCGAATTGGGAATCTGTGTCAAAACTTTGTTCGGAATTATGTGATCCTTACTAGCTGGAAGTAAGGGAGATGGGGCATGAAGTTATTTCTAGGAGTTGGAGACATAAAACGTTTAGCTCAGTTCTGGGCATCTTTGAAATACCTAAACTAACTTGTTCCTACATAGTAACTTGCCACTTTGAATGAGAATGTGCTTGCTTACAGCAACGTGCTATATGATCTGAATGCCCGAATTAGGAATCCGTGTCAAAACTTTGTTAGGAATTATGTGATCCTTACTAGCTGGAAGTAAGGGAGATGGGGCATGAATTTATTTCTAGGAGTTGGAGACATACAACGTTTAGCTCAGTTCTGGGCATCTTTGAAATACCTATACAAACTTGTTCCTACATAGTAACTTGCCACTTTGAATGAGAATGTGCTTGCTTGCAGCAACGTGCTATATGTTCTGAATGCCCGAATTGGGAATCTGTGTCAAAACTTTGTTCGGAATTATGTGATCCTTACTAGCTGGAAGTAAGGGAGATGGGGCATGAAGTTACTTCTAGGAGTTGGACACATACCAAGTTTAGCTCAGTTCTGGGCATCTTTGAAATACCTATACAAACTTGTTCCTACATAGTAACTTGCAACTTTGAATGAGAATGTGCTTGCTTACAGCAACTTGCTATATGTTCTGAATGCCCGAATTGGGAATCTGTGTCAAAACTTTGTTAGGAATTATGTGATCCTTACTAGCTGGAAGTAAGGGAGATGGGGCATGAAGTTATTTCTAGGAGTTGGAGACATACCAAGTTTAGCTCAGTTCTGGGCATCTTTGAAATACCTAAACTAACTTGTTCCTACATAGTAACTTGCCACTTTGAATGAGAATGTGCTTGCTTACAGCAACGTGCTATATGATCTGAATGCCCGAATTGGGAATCTGTGTCAAAACTTTGTCAGGAATTATGTGATCCTTACTAGCTGGAAGTAAGGGAGATGGGGCATGAATTTATTTCTAGGAGTTGGAGACATACAACGTTTAGCTCAGTTCTGGGCATCTTTGAAATACCTATACAAACTTGTTCCTACATAGTAACTTGCCACTTTGAATGAGAATGTGCTTGCTTGCAGCAACGTGCTATATGTTCTGAATGCCCGAATTGGGAATCTGTGTCAAAACTTTGTTAGGAATTATGTGATCCTTACTAGCTGGAAGTAAGGGAGATGGGGCATGAAGTTATTTCTAGGAGTTGGAGACATACAACGTTTAGCTCAGTTCTGGGCATCTTTGAAATACCTATACAAACTTGTTCCTACATAGTAACTTGCCACTTTGAATGAGAATGTGCTTGCTTGCAGCAACTTGCTATATGATCTGAATGCCCGAATTGGGAATCTGTGTCAAAACTTTGTTCGGAATTATGTGATCCTTACTAGCTGGAAGTAAGGGAGATGGGGCATGAAGTTATTTCTAGGAGTTGGACACATACCAAGTTTAGCTCAGTTCTGGGCATCTTTGAAATACCTATACAAACTTGTTCCTACACAGTAACCTGCAACTTTGAATGAGAATGTGCTTGCTTACAGCAACGTGGTATATGTTCTGAATGCCCGAATTGGGAATCTGTGTCAAAACTTTGTTAGGAATAATGTGATCCTTACTAGCTGGAAGTAAGGGAGAAGGGGCATGAAGTTATTTCTAGGAGTTGGACACATAATACGTTTAGCTCAGTTCTGGGCATCTTTGAAATACCTAAACTAACTTGTTCCTACATAGTAACTTGCCACTTTGAATGAGAATGTGCTTGCTTACAGCAACGTGCTATATGATCTGAATGCCCGAATTGGGAATCTGTGTCAAAACTTTGTTAGGAATTATGTGATCCTTACTAGCTGGAAGTAAGGGAGATGGGGCATGAATTTATTTCTAGGAGTTGGAGACATACAACGTTTAGCTCAGTTCTGGGCATCTTTGAAATACCTATACAAACTTGTTCCTACATAGTAACTTGCAACTTTGAATGAGAATGTGCTTGCTTACAGCAACGTGCTATATGATCTGAATGCCCGAATTGGGAATCTGTGTCAAAACTTTGTTCGGAATTATGTGATCCTTACTAGCTGGAAGTAAGGGAGATGGGGCATGAAGTTATTTCTAGGAGTTGGACACATACCAAGTTTAGCTCAGTTCTGGGCATCTTTGAAATACCTATACAAACTTGTTCCTACATAGTAACTTGCAACTTTGAATGAGAATGTGCTTGCTTACAGCAACGTGCTATATGTTCTGAATGCCCGAATTGGGAATCTGTGTCAAAACTTTGTTAGGAATTATGTGATCCTTACTAGCTGGAAGTAAGGGAGATGGGGCATGAAGTTATTTCTAGGAGTTGGAGACATACAACGTTTAGCTCAGTTCTGGGCATCTTTGAAATACCTATACAAACTTGTTCCTACATAGTAACTTGCCACTTTGAATGAGAATGTGCTTGCTTGCAGCAACGTGCTATATGTTCTGAATGCCCGAATTGGGAATCTGTGTCAAAACTTTGTTCGGAATTATGTGATCCTTATTAGCTGGAAGTAAGGGAGATGGGGCATGAAGTTATTTCTGGGAGTTGGACACATACCAAGTTTAGCTCAGTTCTGGGCATCTTTGAAATACCTATACAAACTTGTTCCTACATAGTAACTTGCAACTTTGAATGAGAATGTGCTTGCTTACAGCAACGTGCTATATGTTCTGAATGCCCGAATTGGGAATCTGTGTCAAAACTTTGTTCGGAATTATGTGATCCTTACTAGCTGGAAGTAAGGGAGATGGGGCATGAAGTTATTTCTAGGAGTTGGAGACATACAACGTTTAGCTCAGTTCTGGGCATCTTTGAAATACCTAAACTAACTTGTTCCTACATAGTAACTTGCCACTTTGAATGAGAATGTGCTTGCTTACAGCAACGTGCTATATGATCTGAATGCCCGAATTGGGAATCTGTGTCAAAACTTTGTTAGGAATTATGTGATCCTTACTAGCTGGAAGTAAGGGAGATGGGGCATGAAGTTATTTCTAGGAGTTGGAGACATACAACGTTTAGCTCAGTTCTGGGCATCTTTGAAATACCTATACAAACTTGTTCCTACATAGTAACTTGCCACTTTGAATGAGAATGTGCTTGCTTGCAGCAACGTGCTATATGTTCTGAATGCCCGAATTGGGAATCTGTGTCAAAACTTTGTTCGGAATTATGTGATCCTTACTAGCTGGAAGTAAGGGAGATGGGGCATGAAGTTATTTCTAGGAGTTGGACACATACCAAGTTTAGCTCAGTTCTGGGCATCTTTGAAATACCTATACAAGCTTGTTCCTACACTGTAACTTGCAACTTTGAATGAGAATGTGCTTCCTTACAGCAACGTGCTATATGTTCTGAATGCCCGAATTGGGAATCTGTGTCAAAACTTTGTTAGGAATTATGTGATCCTTACTAGCTGGAAGTAAGGGAGATGGGGCATGAAGTTATTTCTAGGAGTTGGAGACATACAACGTTTAGCTCAGTTCTGGGTATCTTTGAAATACCTATACAAACTTGTTCCTACATAGTAACTTGCAACTTTGAATGAGAATGTGCTTGCTTGCAGCAACGTGCTATATGTTCTGAATGCCAGAATTGGGAATCTGTGTCAAAACTTTGTTCGGAATTATGTGATCCTTACTAGCTGGAAGTAAGGGAGATGGGGCATGAAGTTATTTCTAGGATTTGGACACATACCAAGTTTAGCTCAGTTCTGGGCATCTTTGAAATACCTATACAAATTTTTCCTACACAGTAACTTGCAACTTTGAATGAGAATGTGCTTGCTTACAGCAACGTGCTATATGTTCTGAATGCCCGAATTGGGAATCTGTGTCAAAACTTTGTTAGGAATTATGTGATCCTTACTAGCTGGAAGTAAGGGAGATGGGGCATGAAGTTATTTCTAGGAGTTGGAGACATACAACGTTTAGCTCAGTTCTGGGCATCTTTGAAATACCTATACAAACTTGTTCCTACATAGTAACTTGCCACTTTGAATGAGAATGTGCTTGCTTGCAGCAACGTGCTATATGTTCTGAATGCCCGAATTGGGAATCTGTGTCAAAACTTTGTTCGGAATTATGTGATCCTTACTAGCTGGAAGTAAGGGAGATGGGGCATGAAGTTATTTCTGGGAGTTGGACACATACCAAGTTTAGCTCAGTTCTGGGCATCTTTGAAATACCTATACAAACTTGTTCCTACACAGTAACTTGCAACTTTGAATGAGAATGTGCTTGCTTACAGCAACGTGGTATATGTTCTGAATGCCCGAATTGGGAATCTGTGTCAAAACTTTGTTAGGAATTATGTGATCCTTACTAGCTGGAAGTAAGGGAGATGGGGCATGAAGTTATTTCTAGGAGTTGGAGACATAATACGTTTAGCTCAGTTCTGGGCATCTTTGAAATACCTAAACTAACTTGTTCCTACATAGTAACTTGCCACTTTGAATGAGAATGTGCTTGCTTACAGCAACGTGCTATATGATCTGAATGCCCGAATTGGGAATCTGTCTCAAAACTTTGTTAGGAATTATGTGATCCTTACTAGCTGGAAGTAAGGGAGATGGGGCATGAAGTTATTTCTAGGATTTGGACACATACCAAGTTTAGCTCAGTTCTGGGCATCTTTGAAATACCTATACAAATTTTTCCTACACAGTAACTTGCAACTTTGAATGAGAATGTGCTTGCTTACAGCAACGTGCTATATGTTCTGAATGCCCGAATTGGGAATCTGTGTCAAAACTTTGTTAGGAATTATGTGATCCTTACTAGCTGGAAGTAAGGGAGATGGGGCATGAAGTTATTTCTAGGAGTTGGAGACATACAACGTTTAGCTCAGTTCTGGGTATCTTTGAAATACCTATACAAACTTGTTCCTACATAGTAACTTGCAACTTTGAATGAGAATGTGCTTGCTTGCAGCAACGTGCTATATGTTCTGAATGCCAGAATTGGGAATCTGTGTCAAAACTTTGTTCGGAATTATGTGATCCTTACTAGCTGGAAGTAAGGGAGATGGGGCATGAAGTTATTTCTAGGATTTGGACACATACCAAGTTTAGCTCAGTTCTGGGCATCTTTGAAATACCTATACAAATTTTTCCTACACAGTAACTTGCAACTTTGAATGAGAATGTGCTTGCTTACAGCAACGTGCTATATGTTCTGAATGCCCGAATTGGGAATCTGTGTCAAAACTTTGTTAGGAATTATGTGATCCTTACTAGCTGGAAGTAAGGGAGAAGGGGCATGAAGTTATTTCTAGGAGTTGGACACATAATACGTTTAGCTCAGTTCTGGGCATCTTTGAAATACCTAAACTAACTTGTTCCTACATAGTAACTTGCCACTTTGAATGAGAATGTGCTTGCTTACAGCAACGTGCTATATGATCTGAATGCCCGAATTGGGAATCTGTGTCAAAACTTTGTTAGGAATTATGTGATCCTTACTAGCTGGAAGTAAGGGAGATGGGGCATGAATTTATTTCTAGGAGTTGGAGACATACAACGTTTAGCTCAGTTCTGGGCATCTTTGAAATACCTATACAAACTTGTTCCTACATAGTAACTTGCAACTTTGAATGAGAATGTGCTTGCTTACAGCAACGTGCTATATGATCTGAATGCCCGAATTGGGAATCTGTGTCAAAACTTTGTTCGGAATTATGTGATCCTTACTAGCTGGAAGTAAGGGAGATGGGGCATGAAGTTATTTCTAGGAGTTGGACACATACCAAGTTTAGCTCAGTTCTGGGCATCTTTGAAATACCTATACAAACTTGTTCCTACATAGTAACTTGCAACTTTGAATGAGAATGTGCTTGCTTACAGCAACGTGCTATATGTTCTGAATGCCCGAATTGGGAATCTGTGTCAAAACTTTGTTAGGAATTATGTGATCCTTACTAGCTGGAAGTAAGGGAGATGGGGCATGAAGTTATTTCTAGGAGTTGGAGACATACAACGTTTAGCTCAGTTCTGGGCATCTTTGAAATACCTATACAAACTTGTTCCTACATAGTAACTTGCCACTTTGAATGAGAATGTGCTTGCTTGCAGCAACGTGCTATATGTTCTGAATGCCCGAATTGGGAATCTGTGTCAAAACTTTGTTCGGAATTATGTGATCCTTATTAGCTGGAAGTAAGGGAGATGGGGCATGAAGTTATTTCTGGGAGTTGGACACATACCAAGTTTAGCTCAGTTCTGGGCATCTTTGAAATACCTATACAAACTTGTTCCTACATAGTAACTTGCAACTTTGAATGAGAATGTGCTTGCTTACAGCAACGTGCTATATGTTCTGAATGCCCGAATTGGGAATCTGTGTCAAAACTTTGTTCGGAATTATGTGATCCTTACTAGCTGGAAGTAAGGGAGATGGGGCATGAAGTTATTTCTAGGAGTTGGAGACATACAACGTTTAGCTCAGTTCTGGGCATCTTTGAAATACCTAAACTAACTTGTTCCTACATAGTAACTTGCCACTTTGAATGAGAATGTGCTTGCTTACAGCAACGTGCTATATGATCTGAATGCCCGAATTGGGAATCTGTGTCAAAACTTTGTTAGGAATTATGTGATCCTTACTAGCTGGAAGTAAGGGAGATGGGGCATGAAGTTATTTCTAGGAGTTGGAGACATACAACGTTTAGCTCAGTTCTGGGCATCTTTGAAATACCTATACAAACTTGTTCCTACATAGTAACTTGCCACTTTGAATGAGAATGTGCTTGCTTGCAGCAACGTGCTATATGTTCTGAATGCCCGAATTGGGAATCTGTGTCAAAACTTTGTTCGGAATTATGTGATCCTTACTAGCTGGAAGTAAGGGAGATGGGGCATGAAGTTATTTCTAGGAGTTGGACACATACCAAGTTTAGCTCAGTTCTGGGCATCTTTGAAATACCTATACAAGCTTGTTCCTACACTGTAACTTGCAACTTTGAATGAGAATGTGCTTCCTTACAGCAACGTGCTATATGTTCTGAATGCCCGAATTGGGAATCTGTGTCAAAACTTTGTTAGGAATTATGTGATCCTTACTAGCTGGAAGTAAGGGAGATGGGGCATGAAGTTATTTCTAGGAGTTGGAGACATACAACGTTTAGCTCAGTTCTGGGTATCTTTGAAATACCTATACAAACTTGTTCCTACATAGTAACTTGCAACTTTGAATGAGAATGTGCTTGCTTGCAGCAACGTGCTATATGTTCTGAATGCCAGAATTGGGAATCTGTGTCAAAACTTTGTTCGGAATTATGTGATCCTTACTAGCTGGAAGTAAGGGAGATGGGGCATGAAGTTATTTCTAGGATTTGGACACATACCAAGTTTAGCTCAGTTCTGGGCATCTTTGAAATACCTATACAAACTTTTTCCTACACAGTAACTTGCAACTTTGAATGAGAATGTGCTTGCTTACAGCAACGTGCTATATGTTCTGAATGCCCGAATTGGGAATCTGTGTCAAAACTTTGTTACGAATTATGTGATCCTTACTAGCTGGAAGTAAGGGAGATGGGGCATGAAGTTATTTCTAGGAGTTGGAGACATACAACGTTTAGCTCAGTTCTGGGCATCTTTGAAATACCTATACAAACTTGTTCCTACATAGTAACTTGCCACTTTGAATGAGAATGTGCTTGCTTGCAGCAACGTGCTATATGTTCTGAATGCCCGAATTGGGAATCTGTGTCAAAACTTTGTTCGGAATTATGTGATCCTTATTAGCTGGAAGTAAGGGAGATGGGGCATGAAGTTATTTCTGGGAGTTGGACACATACCAAGTTTAGCTCAGTTCTGGGCATCTTTGAAATACCTATACATACTTGTTCCTACATAGTAACTTGCAACTTTGAATGAGAAGGTGCTTGCTTACAGCAACGTGCTATATGTTCTGAATGCCCGAATTGGGAATCTGTGTCAAAACTTTGTTAGGAATTATGTGATCCTTACTAGCTGGAAGTAAGGGAGATGGGGCATGAAGTTATTTCTAGGAGTTGGAGATATAAAACGTTTAGCTCAGTTCTGGGCATCTTTGAAATACCTAAACTAACTTGTTCCTACATAGTAACTTGCCACTTTGAAAGAGAATGTGCTTGCTTACAGCAACGTGCTATATGTTCTGAATGCCCGAATTGGGAATCTGTGTCAAAACTTTGTTCGGAATTATGTGATCCTTACTAGCTGGAAGTAAGGGAGATGGGGCATGAGTTTATTTCTAGGAGTTGGAGACATACAACGTTTAGCTCAGTTCTGGGCATCTTTGAAATACCTATACAAACTTGTTCCTACATAGTAACTTGCCACTTTGAATGAGAATGTGCTTGCTTGCAGCAACGTGCTATATGTTCTGAATGCCCGAATTGGGAATCTGTGTCAAAACTTTGTTCGGAATTATGTGATCCTTACTAGCTGGAAGTAAGGGAGATGGGGCATGAAGTTATTTCTAGGAGTTGGAGACATACCAAGTTTAGCTCAGTTCTGGGCATCTTTGAAATACCTAAACTAACTTGTTCCTACATAGTAACTTGCCACTTTGAATGAGAATGTGCTTGCTTACAGCAACGTGCTATATGATCTGAATGCCCGAATTGGGAATCTGTGTCAAAACTTTGTTCGGAATTATGTGATCCTTACTAGCTGGAAGTAAGGGAGATGGGGCATGAAGTTCTTTCTGGGAGTTGGAGACATACAACGTTTAGCTCAGTTCTGGGCATCTTTGAAATACCTATACAAACTTGTTCCTACATAGTAACTTGCCACTTTGAATGAGAATGTGCTTGCTTGCAGCAACGTGCTATATGTTCTGAATGCACGAATTGGGAATCTGTGTCAAAACTTTGTTCGGAATTATGTGATCCTTACTAGCTGGAAGTAAGGGAGATGGGGCATGAAGTTATTTCTAGGAGTTGTACACATACCAAGTTTAGCTCAGTTCTGGGCATCTTTGAAATACCTATACAAACTTGTTCCTACACAGTAACTTGCAACTTTGAATGAGAATGTGCTTGCTTACAGCAACGTGCTATATGTTCTGAATGCCCGAATTGGGAATCTGTGTCAAAACTTTGTTAGGAATTATGTGATCCTTACTAGCTGGAAGTAAGGGAGATGGGGCATGAAGTTATTTCTAGGAGTTGGAGACATACAACGTTTAGCTCAGTTCTGGGCATCTTTGAAATACCTATACAAACTTGTTCCTTCATAGTAACTTGCAACTTTGAATGAGAATGTGCTTGCTTGCAGCAACGTGCTATATGTTCTGAATGCCCGAATTGGGAATCTGTGTCAAAACTTTGTTCGGAATTATGTGATCCTTATTAGCTGGAAGTAAGGGAGATGGGGCATGAAGTTATTTCTGGGAGTTGGACACATACCTAGTTTAGCTCAGTTTTGGGCATCTTTGAAATACCTATACAAACTTGTTCCTACATAGTAACTTGCAACTTTGAATGAGAATATGCTTGCTTACAGCAACGTGCTATATGTTCTGAATGCCCGAATTGGGAATCTGTGTCAAAACTTTGTTAGGAATTATGTGATCCTTACTAGCTGGAAGTAAGGGAGATGGGGCATGAAGTTATTTCTAGGAGTTGGAGACATAAAACGTTTAGCTCAGTTCTGGGCATCTTTGAAATACCTAAACTAACTTGTTCCTACAAAGTTACTTGCCACTTTGAATGAGAATGTGCTTGCTTACAGCAACGTGCTATATGATCTGAATGCCCGAATTGGGAATCTGTGTCAAAACTTTGTTAGGAATTATGTGATCCTTACTAGCTGGAAGTAAGGGAGATGGGGCATGAAGTTATTTCTAGGAGTTGGAGACATACAACGTTTAGCTCAGTTCTGGGCATCTTTGAAATACCTATACAAACTTGTTCCTACATAGTAACTTGCCACTTTGAATGAGAATGTGCTTGCTTGCAGCAACGTGCTATATGTTCTGAATGCCCGAATTGGGAATCTGTGTCAAAACTTTGTTCGGAATTATGTGATCCTTACTAGCTGGAAGTAAGGGAGATGGGGCATGAAGTTATTTCTAGGAGTTGGACACATACCAAGTTTAGCTCAGTTCTGGGCATCTTTGAAATACCTATACAAACTTGTTCCTACACAGTAACCTGCAACTTTGAATGAGAATGTGCTTGCTTACAGCAACGTGGTATATGTTCTGAATGCCCGAATTGGGAATCTGTGTCAAAACTTTGTTAGGAATTATGTGATCCTTACTAGCTGGAAGTAAGGGAGATGGGGCATGAAGTTATTTCTAGGAGTTGGACACATAATACGTTTAGCTCAGTTCTGGGCATCTTTGAAATACCTAAACTAACTTGTTCCTACATAGTAACTTGCCACTTTGAATGAGAATGTGCTTGCTTACAGCAACGTGCTATATGATCTGAATGCCCGAATTGGGAATCTGTGTCAAAACTTTGTTAGGAATTATGTGATCCTTACTAGCTGGAAGTAAGGGAGATGGGGCATGAATTTATTTCTAGGAGTTGGAGACATACAACGTTTAGCTCAGTTCTGGGCATCTTTGAAATACCTATACAAACTTGTTCCTACATAGTAACTTGCAACTTTGAATGAGAATGTGCTTGCTTACAGCAACGTGCTATATGATCTGAATGCCCGAATTGTGAATCTGTGTCAAAACTTTGTTCGGAATTATGTGATCCTTACTAGCTGGAAGTAAGGGAGATGGGGCATGAAGTTATTTCTAGGAGTTGGACACATACCAAGTTTAGCTCAGTTCTGGGCATCTTTGAAATACCTATACAAACTTGTTCCTACATAGTAACTTGCAACTTTGAATGAGAATGTGCTTGCTTACAGCAACGTGCTATATGTTCTGAATGCCCGAATTGGGAATCTGTGTCAAAACTTTGTTAGGAATTATGTGATCCTTACTAGCTGGAAGTAAGGGAGATGGGGCATGAAGTTATTTCTAGGAGTTGGAGACATACAACGTTTAGCTCAGTTCTGGGCATCTTTGAAATACCTATACAAACTTGTTCCTACATAGTAACTTGCCACTTTGAATGAGAATGTGCTTGCTTGCAGCAACGTGCTATATGTTCTGAATGCCCGAATTGGGAATCTGTGTCAAAACTTTGTTCGGAATTATGTGATCCTTATTAGCTGGAAGTAAGGGAGATGGGGCATGAAGTTATTTCTGGGAGTTGGACACATACCAAGTTTAGCTCAGTTCTGGGCATCTTTGAAATACCTATACAAACTTGTTCCTACATAGTAACTTGCCTCTTTGAATGAGAATGTGCTTGCTTACAGCAACGTGCTATATGTTCTGAATGCCCGAATTGGGAATCTGTGTCAAAACTTTGTTAGGAATTATGTGATCCTTACTAGCTGGAAGTAAGGGAGATGGGGCATGAAGTTATTTCTAGGAGTTGGAGACATAATACGTTTAGCTCAGTTCTGGGCATCTTTGAAATACCTATACAAACTTGTTCCTACATAGTAACTTGCCACTTTGAATGAGAATGTGCTTGCTTGCAGCAACGTGCTATATGTTCTGAATGCCCGAATTGGGAATCTGTGTCAAAACTTTGTTCGGAACTATGTGATCCTTACTAGCTGGAAGTAAGGGAGATGGGGCATGAAGTTATTTCTAGGAGTTGGAGACATACAACGTTTAGCTCAGTTCTGGGCATCTTTGAAATACCTAAACTAACTTGTTCCTACATAGTAACTTGCCACTTTGAATGAGAATGTGCTTGCTTACAGCAACGTGCTATATGATCTGAATGCCCGAATTGGGAATCTGTGTCAAAACTTTGTTAGGAATTATGTGATCCTTACTAGCTGGAAGTAAGGGAGATGGGGCATGAAGTTCTTTCTAGGAGTTGGAGACATACAACGTTTAGCTCAGTTCTGGGCATCTTTGAAATACCTATACAAACTTGTTCCTACATAGTAACTTGCCACTTTGAATGAGAATGTGCTTGCTTGCAGCAACGTGCTATATCTTCTGAATGCCCGAATTGGGAATCTGTGTCAAAACTTTGTTCGGAATTATGTGATCCTTACTAGCTGGAAGTAAGGGAGATGGGGCATGAAGTTATTTCTAGGAGTTGGACACATACCAAGTTTAGCTCAGTTCTGGGCATCTTTGAAATACCTATACAAACTTGTTCCTACACAGTAACTTACAACTTTGAATGAGAATGTGCTTGCTTACAGCAACGTGCTATATGTTCTGAATGCCCGAATTGGGAATCTGTGTCAAAACTTTGTTAGGAATTATGTGATCCTTACTAGCTGGAAGTAAGGGAGATGGGGCATGAAGTTATTTCTAGGAGTTGGAGACATACAACGTTTAGCTCAGTTCTGGGCATCTTTGAAATACCTATACAAACTTGTTCCTACATAGTAACTTGCCACTTTGAATGAGAATGTGCTTGCTTGCAGCAACGTGCTATATGTTCTGAATGCCAGAATTGGGAATCTGTGTCAAAACTTTGTTCGGAATTATGTGATCCTTACTAGCTGGAAGTAAGGGAGATGGGGCATGAAGTTATTTCTAGGATTTGGACACATACCAAGTTTAGCTCAGTTCTGGGCATCTTTGAAATACCTATACAAACTTGTTCCTACACAGTAACTTGCAACTTTGAATGAGAATGTGCTTGCTTACAGCAACGTGCTATATGTTCTGAATGCCCGAATTGGGAATCTGTGTCAAAACTTTGTTAGGAATTATGTGATCCTTACTAGCTGGAAGTAAGGGAGATGGGGCATGAAGTTATTTCTAGGAGTTGGAGACATACAACGTTTAGCTCAGTTCTGGGCATCTTTGAAATACCTATACAAACTTGTTCCTACATAGTAACTTGCCACTTTGAATGAGAATGTGCTTGCTTGCAGCAACGTGCTATATGTTCTGAATGCCCGAATTGGGAATCTGTGTCAAAACTTTGTTCGGAATTATGTGATCCTTATTAGCTGGAAGTAAGGGAGATGGGGCATGAAGTTATTTCTGGGAGTTGGACACATACCAAGTTTAGCTCAGTTCTGGGCATCTTTGAAATACCTATACAAACTTGTTCCTACATAGTAACTTGCAACTTTGAATGAGAATGTGCTTGCTTACAGCAACGTGCTATATGTTCTGAATGCCCGAATTGGGAATCTGTGTCAAAACTTTGTTAGGAATTATGTGATCCTTACTAGCTGGAATTAAGGGAGATGGGGCATGAAGTTATTTCTAGGAGTTGGAGACATACAACGTTTAGCTCAGTTCTGGGCATCTTTGAAATACCTAAACTAACTTGTTCCTACATAGTAATTTGCCACTTTGAATGAGAATGTGCTTGCTTAGAGCAACGTGCTATATGATCTGAATGCCCGAATTGGGAATCTGTGTCAAAACTTTGTTAGGAATTATGTGATCCTTACTAGCTGGAAGTAAGGGAGATGGGGCATGAATTTATTTCTAGGAGTTGGAGACATACAACGTTTAGCTCAGTTCTGGGCATCTTTGAAATACCTATACAAACTTGTTCCTACATAGTAACTTGCCACTTTGAATGAGAATGTGCTTGCTTGCAGCAACGTGCTATATGTTCTGAATGCCCGAATTGGGAATCTGTGTCAAAACTTTGTTCGGAATTATGTGATCCTTACTAGCTGGAAGTAAGGGAGATGGGGCATGAAGTTATTTCTAGGAGTTGGAGACATAAAACGTTTAGCTCAGTTCTGGGCATCTTTCAAAATCCTAAACTAACTTGTTCCTACATAGTAACTTGCCACTTTGAATGAGAATGTGCTTGCTTACAGCAACGTGCTATATGATCTGAATGCCCGAATTGGGAATCCGTGTCAAAACTTTGTTAGGAATTATGTGATCCTTACTAGCTGGAAGTAAGGGAGATGGGGCATGAAGTTATTTCTAGGAGTTGGAGACATACAACGTTTAGCTCAGTTCTGGGCATCTTTGAAATACCTATACAAACTTGTTCCTACATAGTAACTTGCCACTTTGAATGAGAATGTGCTTGCTTGCAGCAACTTGCTATATGTTCTGAATGCCCGAATTGGGAATCTGTGTCAAAACTTTGTTCGGAATTATGTGATCCTTACTAGCTGGAAGTAAGGGAGATGGGTCATGAAGTTACTTCTAGGAGTTGGACACATACCAAGTTTAGCTCAGTTCTGGGCATCTTTGAAATACCTATACAAACTTGTTCCTACATAGTAACTTGCAACTTTGAATGAGAATGTGCTTGCTTACAGCAACGTGCTATATGTTCTGAATGCCCGAATTGGGAATCTGTGTCAAAACTTTGTTAGGAATTATGTGATCCTTACTAGCTGGAAGTAAGGGAGATGGTGCATGAAGTTATTTCTAGGAGTTGGAGACATACCAAGTTTAGCTCAGTTCTGGGCATCTTTGAAATACCTAAACTAACTTGTTCCTACATAGTAACTTGCCACTTTGAATGAGAATGTGCTTGCTTACAGCAACGTGCTATATGATCTGAATGCCCGAATTGGGAATCTGTGTCAAAACTTTGTTAGGAATTATGTGATCCTTACTAGCTGGAAGTAAGGGAGATGGGGCATGAAGTTCTTTCTAGGAGTTGGAGACAACCAACGTTTAGCTCAATTCTGGGCATCTTTGAAATACCTATACAAACTTGTTCCTACATAGTAACTTGCCACTTTGAATGAGAATGTGCTTGCTTGCAGCAACGTGCTATATGTTCTGAATGCCCGAATTGGGAATCTGTGTCAAAACTTTGTTCGGAATTATGTGATCCTTACTAGCTGGAAGTAAGGGAGATGGGGCATGAAGTTATTTCTAGGAGTTGGACACATACCAAGTTTAGCTCAGTTCTGGGCATCTTTGAAATACCTATACAAACTTGTTCCTACACAGTAACTTGCAACTTTGAATGAGAATGTGCTTGCTTACAGCAACGTGCTATATGTTCTGAATGCCCGAATTGGGAATCTGTGTCAAAACTTTGTTAGGAATTATGTGATCCTTACTAGCTGGAAGTAAGGGAGATGGGGCATGAAGTTATTTCTAGGAGTTGGAGACATACAACGTTTAGCTCAGTTCTGGGCATCTTTGAAATACCTATACAAACTTGTTCCTTCATAGTAACTTGCAACTTTGAATGAGAATGTGCTTGCTTGCAGCAACGTGCTATATGTTCTGAATGCCCGAATTGGGAATCTGTGTCAAAACTTTGTTCGGAATTATGTGATCCTTATTAGCTGGAAGTAAGGGAGATGGGGCATGAAGTTATTTCTGGGAGTTGGACACATACCTAGTTTAGCTCAGTTTTGGGCATCTTTGAAATACCTATACAAACTTTTTCCTACATAGTAACTTGCAACTTTGAATGAGAATGTGCTTGCTTACAGCAACGTGCTATATGTTCTGAATGCCCGAATTGGGAATCTGTGTCAAAACTTTGTTAGGAATTATGTGATCCTTACTAGCTGGAAGTAAGGGAGATGGGGCATGAAGTTATTTCTAGGAGTTGGAGACATAAAACGTTTAGCTCAGTTCTGGGCATCTTTGAAATACCTAAACTAACTTGTTCCTACATAGTTACTTGCCACTTTGAATGAGAATGTGCTTGCTTACAGCAACGTGCTATATGATCTGAATGCCCGAATTGGGAATCTGTGTCAAAACTTTGTTAGGAATTATGTGATCCTTACTAGCTGGAAGTAAGGGAGATGGGGCATGAAGTTATTTCTAGGAGTTGGAGACATACAACGTTTAGCTCAGTTCTGGGCATCTTTGAAATACCTATACAAACTTCTTCCTACATAGTAACTTGCCACTTTGAATGAGAATGTGCTTGCTTGCAGCAACGTGCTATATGTTCTGAATGCCCGAATTGGGAATCTGTGTCAAAACTTTGTTCGGAATTATGTGATCCTTACTAGCTGGAAGTAAGGGAGATGGGGCATGAAGTTATTTCTAGGAGTTGGACACATACCAAGTTTAGCTCAGTTCTGGGCATCTTTGAAATACCTAAACTAACTTGTTCCTACATAGTAACTTGCCACTTTGAATGAGAATGTGCTTGCTTAGAGCAACGTGCTATATGATCTGAATGCCCGAATTGGGAATCTGTGTCAAAACTTTGTTAGGAATTATGTGATCCTTACTAGCTGGAAGTAAGGGAGATGGGGCATGAATTTATTTCTAGGAGTTGGAGACATACAACGTTTAGCTCAGTTCTGGGCATCTTTGAAATACCTATACAAACTTGTTCCTACATAGTAACTTGCCACTTTGAATGAGAATGTGCTTGCTTGCAGCAACGTGCTATATGTTCTGAATGCCCGAATTGGGAATCTGTGTCAAAACTTTGTTCGGAATTATGTGATCCTTACTAGCTGGAAGTAAGGGAGATGGGGCATGAAGTTATTTCTAGGAGTTGGAGACATAAAACGTTTAGCTCAGTTCTGGGCATCTTTGAAAAACCTAAACTAACTTGTTCCTACATAGTAACTTGCCACTTTGAATGAGAATGTGCTTGCTTACAGCAACGTGCTATATGATCTGAATGCCCGAATTGGGAATCCGTGTCAAAACTTTGTTAGGAATTATGTGATCCTTACTAGCTGGAAGTAAGGGAGATGGGGCATGAATTTATTTCTAGGAGTTGGAGACATACAACGTTTAGCTCAGTTCTGGGTATCTTTGAAATACCTATACAAACTTGTTCCTACATAGTAACTTGCCACTTTGAATGAGAATGTGCTTGCTTGCAGCAACGTGCTATATGTTCTGAATGCCCGAATTGGGAATCTGTGTCAAAACTTTGTTCGGAATTATGTGATCCTTACTAGCTGGAAGTAAGGGAGATGGGGCATGAAGTTACTTCTAGGAGTTGGACACATACCAAGTTTAGCTCAGTTCTGGGCATCTTTGAAATACCTATACAAACTTGTTCCTACATAGTAACTTGCAACTTTGAATGAGAATGTGCTTGCTTACAGCAACGTGCTATATGTTCTGAATGCCCGAATTGGGAATCTGTGTCAAAACTTTGTTAGGAATTATGTGATCCTTACTAGCTGGAAGTAAGGGAGATGGGGCATGAAGTTATTTCTAGGAGTTGGAGACATACCAAGTTTAGCTCAGTTCTGGGCATCTTTGAAATACCTAAACTAACTTGTTCCTACATAGTAACTTGCAACTTTGAATGAGAATGTGCTTGCTTACAGCAACGTGCTATATGATCTGAATGCCCGAATTGGGAATCTGTGTCAAAACTTTGTTAGGAATTATGTGATCCTTACTAGCTGGAAGTAAGGGAGATGGGGCATGAAGTTCTTTCTAGGAGTTGGAGACATACAACGTTTAGCTCAGTTCTGGGCATCTTTGAAATACCTATACAAACTTGTTCTTACATAGTAACTTGCCACTTTGAATGAGAATGTGCTTGCTTGCAGCAACGTGCTATATGTTCTGAATGCCCGAATTGGGAATCTGTGTCAAAACTTTGTTCGGAATTATGTGATCCTTACTAGCTGGAAGTAAGGGAGATGGGGCATGAAGTTATTTCTAGGAGTTGGAGACATAAAACGTTTAGCTCAGTTCTGGGCATCTTTGAAATACCTAAACTAACTTGTTCCTACATAGTAACTTGCCACTTTGAATGAGAATGTGCTTGCTTACAGCAACGTGCTATATGATCTGAATGCCCGAATTGGGAATCTGTGTCAAAACTTTGTTAGGAATTATGTGATCCTTACTAGCTGGAAGTAAGGGAGATGGGGCATGAAGTTATTTCTAGGAGTTGGAGACATACAACGTTTAGCTCAGTTCTGGGCATCTTTGAAATACCTATACAAACTTGTTCCTACATAGTAACTTGCCACTTTGAATGAGAATGTGCTTGCTTGCAGCAACGTGCTATATGTTCTGAATGCCCGAATTGGGAATCTGTGTCAAAACTTTGTTCGGAATTATGTGATCCTTACTAGCTGGAAGTAAGGGAGATGGGGCATGAAGTTATTTCTAGGAGTTGGACACATACCAAGTTTAGCTCAGTTCTGGGTATCTTTGAAATACCTATACAAACTTGTTCCTACACAGTAACTTGCAACTTTGAATGAGAATGTGCTTGCTTGCAGCAACGTGCTATATGTTCTGAATACCCGAATTGGGAATCTGTGTCAAAACTTTGTTAGGAATTATGTGATCCTTACTAGCTGGAAGTAAGGGAGATGGGGCATGAAGTTATTTCTAGGAGTTGGAGACATACAACGTTTAGCTCAGTTCTGGGCATCTTTGAAATACCTATACAAACTTGTTCCTACATAGTAACTTGCCACTTTGAATGAGAATGTGCTTGCTTGCAGCAACGTGCTATATGTTCTGAATGCACGAATTGGGAATCTGTGTCAAAACTTTGTTCGGAATTATGTGATCCTTACTAGCTGGAAGTAAGGGAGATGGGGCATGAAGTTATTTCTAGGAGTTGGAGACATAAAACGTTTAGCTCAGTTCTGGGCATCTTTGAAATACCTAAACTAACTTGTTCCTACATAGTAACTTGCCACTTTGAATGAGAATGTGCTTGCTTACAGCAACGTGCTATATGATCTGAATGCCCGAATTGGGAATCCGTGTCAAAACTTTGTTAGGAATTATGTGATCCTTACTAGCTGGAAGTAAGGGAGATGGGGCATGAATTTATTTCTAGGAGTTGGAGACATACAACGTTTAGCTCAGTTCTGGGCATCTTTGAAATACCTATACAAACTTGTTCCTACATAGTAACTTGCCACTTTGAATGAGAATGTGCTTGCTTGCAGCAACGTGCTATATGTTCTGAATGCCCGAATTGGGAATCTGTGTCAAAACTTTGTTCGGAATTATGTGATCATTACTAGCTGGAAGTAAGGGAGATGGGGCATGAAGTTACTTCTAGGAGTTGGACACATACCAAGTTTAGCTCAGTTCTGGGCATCTTTGAAATACCTAAACTAACTTGTTCCTACATAGTAACTTGCCACTTTGAATGAGAATGTGCTTGCTTACAGCAACGTGCTATATGATCTGAATGCCCGAATTGGGAATCTGTGTCAAAACTTTGTTAGGAATTATGTGATCCTTACTAGCTGGAAGTAAGGGAGATGGGGCATGAAGTTCTTTCTAGGAGTTGGAGACATACAACGTTTAGCTAAGTTATGGGCATCTTTGAAATACCTATACAAACTTGTTCCTACATAGTAACTTGCCACTTTGAATGAGAATGTGCTTGCTTGCAGCAACGTGCTATATGTTCTGAATGCCCGAATTGGGAATCTGTGTCAAAACTTTGTTCGGAATTATGTGATCCTTACTAGCTGGAAGTAAGGGAGATGGGGCATGAAGTTATTTCTAGGAGTTGGACACATACCAAGTTTAGCTCAGTTCTGGGCATCATTGAAATACCTATACAAACTTGTTCCTACACAGTATCTTGCAACTTTGAATGAGAATGTGCTTGCTTACAGCAACGTGCTATATGTTCTGAATGCCCGAATTGGGAATCTGTGTCAAAACTTTGTTAGGAATTATGTGATCCTTACTAGCTGGAAGTAAGGGAGATGGGGCATGAAGTTATTTCTAGGAGTTGGAGACATACAACGTTTAGCTCAGTTCTGGGCATCTTTGAAATACCTATACAAACTTGTTCCTTCATAGTAACTTGCAACTTTGAATGAGAATGTGCTTGCTTGCAGCAACGTGCTATATGTTCTGAATGCCCGAATTGGGAATCTGTGTCAAAACTTTGTTCGGAATTATGTGATCCTTATTAGCTGGAAGTAAGGGAGATGGGGCATGAAGTTATTTCTGGGAGTTGGACACATACCTAGTTTAGCTCAGTTTTGGGCATCTTTGAAATACCTATACAAAATTGTTCCTACATAGTAACTTGCAACTTTGAATGAGAATGTGCTTGCTTACAGCAACGTGCTATATGTTCTGAATGCCCGAATTGGGAATCTGTGTCAAAACTTTGTTAGGAATTATGTGATCCTTACCAGCTGGAAGTAAGGGAGATGGGGCATGAAGTTATTTCTAGGAGTTGGAGACATAAAACGTTTAGCTCAGTTCTGGGCATCTTTGAAATACCTAAACTAACTTGTTCCTACATAGTTACTTGCCACTTTGAATGAGAATGTGCTTGCTTACAGCAACGTGCTATATGATCTGAATGCCCGAATTGGGAATCTGTGTCAAAACTTTGTTAGGAATTATGTGATCCTTACTAGCTGGAAGTAAGGGAGATGGGGCATGAAGTTATTTCTAGGAGTTGGAGACATACAACGTTTAGCTCAGATCTGGGCATCTTTGAAATACCTATACAAACTTGTTCCTACATAGTAACTTGCCACTTTGAATGAGAATGTGCTTGCTTGCAGCAACGTGCTATATGTTCTGAATGCCCGAATTGGGAATCTGTGTCAAAACTTTGTTCGGAATTATGTGATCCTTACTAGCTGGAAGTAAGGGAGATGGGGCATGAAGTTATTTCTAGGAGTTGGACACATACCAAGTTTAGCTCAGTTCCGGGCATCTTTGAAATACCTATACAAACTTGTTCCTACATAGTAACTTGCAACTTTGAATGAGAAGGTGCTTGCTTACAGCAACGTGCTATATGTTCTGAATGCCCGAATTGGGAATCTGTGTCAAAACTTTGTTAGGAATTATGTGATCCTTACTAGCTGGAAGTAAGGGAGATGGGGCATGAAGTTATTTCTAGGAGTTGGAGACATAAAACGTTTAGCTCAGTACTGGGCATCTTTGAAATACCTAAACTAACTTGTTCCTATATAGTAACTTGCCACTTTGAATGAGAATGTGCTTGCTTACAGCAACGTGCTATATGATCTGAATGCCCGAATTGGGAATCTGTGTCAAAACTTTGTCAGGAATTATGTGATCCTTACTAGCTGGAAGTAAGGGAGATGGGGCATGAATTTATTTCTAGGAGTTGGAGACATACAACGTTTAGCTCAGTTCTGGGCATCTTTGAAATACCTATACAAACTTGTTCCTACATAGTAACTTGCCACTTTGAATGAGAATGTGCTTGCTTGCAGCAACGTGCTATATGTTCTGAATGCCCGAATTGGGAATCTGTGTCAAAACTTTGTTCGGAATTATGTGATCCTTACTAGCTGGAAGTAAGGGAGATGGGGCATGAAGTTATTTCTAGGAGTTGGACACATACCAAGTTTAGCTCAGTTCTGGGCATCTTTGAAATACCTATACAAACTTGTTCCTACACAGTAACTTGCAACTTTGAATGAGAATGTGCTTGCTTACAGCAACGTGGTATATGTTCTGAATGCCCGAATTGGGAATCTGTGTCAAAACTTTGTTAGGAATTATGTGATCCTTACTAGCTGGAAGTAAGGGAGATGGGGCATGAAGTTATTTCTAGGAGTTGGAGACATAATACGTTTAGCTCAGTTCTGGGCATCTTTGAAATACCTAAACTAACTTGTTCCTACATAGTAACTTGCCACTTTGAATGAGAATGTGCTTGCTTACAGCAACGTGCTATATGATCTGAATGCCCGAATTGGGAATCTGTGTCAAAACTTTGTTCGGAATTATGTGATCCTTACTAGCTGGAAGTAAGGGAGATGGGGCATGAAGTTATTTCTAGGAGTTGGAGACATACAACGTTTAGCTCAGTTCTGGGCATCTTTGAAATACCTATACAAACTTGTTCCTACATAGTAACTTGCCACTTTGAATGAGAATGTGCTTGCTTGCAGCAACGTGCTATATGTTCTGAATGCCCGAATTGGGAATCTGTGTCAAAACTTTGTTCGGAATTATGTGATCCTTACTAGCTGGAAGTAAGGGAGATGGGGCATGAAGTTATTTCTAGGAGTTGGACACATACCAAGTTTAGCTCAGTTCTGGGCATCTTTGAAATACCTATACAAACTTGTTCCTACATAGTAACTTGCAATTTTGAATGAGAAGGTGCTTGCTTACAGCAACGTGCTATATGTTCTGAATGCCCGAATTGGGAATCTGTGTGAAAACTTTGTTAGGAATTATGTGATCCTTACTAGCTGGAAGTAAGGGAGATGGGGCATGAAGTTATTTCTAGGAGTTGGAGACATAAAACGTTTAGCTCAGTTCTGGGCATCTTTGAAATACCTAAACTAACTTGTTCCTACATAGTAACTTGCCACTTTGAATGAGAATGTGCTTGCTTACAGCAACGTGCTATATGATCTGAATGCCCGAATTGGGAATCTGTGTCAAAACTTTGTCAGGAATTATGTGATCCTTACTAGCTGGAAGTAAGGGAGATGGGGCATGAATTTATTTCTAGGAGTTGGAGACATACAACGTTTAGCTCAGTTCTGGGCATCTTTGAAATACCTATACAAACTTGTTCCTACATAGTAACTTGCCACTTTGAATGAGAATGTGCTTGCTTGCAGCAACGTGCTATATGTTCTGAATGCCCGAATTGGGAATCTGTGTCAAAACTTTGTTCGGAATTATGTGATCCTTACTAGCTGGAAGTAAGGGAGATGGGGCATGAAGTTATTTCTAGGAGTTGGACACATACCAAGTTTAGCTCAGTTCTGGGCATCTTTGAAATACCTATACAAACTTGTTCCTACACAGTAACTTGCAACTTTGAATGAGAATGTGCTTGCTTACAGCAACGTGGTATATGTTCTGAATGCCCGAATTGGGAATCTGTGTCAAAACTTTGTTAGGAATTATGTGATCCTTACTAGCTGGAAGTAAGGGAGATGGGGCATGAAGTTATTTCTAGGAGTTGGAGACATAATACGTTTAGCTCAGTTCTGGGCATCTTTGAAATACCTAAACTAACTTGTTCCTACATAGTAACTTGCCACTTCTAATGAGAATGTGCTTGCTTACAGCAACGTGCTATATGATCTGAATGCCCGAATTGGGAATCTGTGTCAAAACTTTGTTCGGAATTATGTGATCCTTACTAGCTGGAAGTAAGGGAGATGGGGCATGAATTTATTTCTAGGAGTTGGAGACATACAACGTTTAGCTCAGTTCTGGGCATCTTTGAAATACCTATACAAACTTGTTCCTACATAGTAACTTGCAACTTTGAATGAGAAGGTGCTTGCTTACAGCAACGTGCTATATGATCTGAATGCCCGAATTGGGAATCTGTGTCAAAACTTTGTTCGGAATTATGTGATCCTTAATAGCTGGAAGTAAGGGAGATGTGGCATGAAGTTATTTCTAGGAGTTGGACACATACCAAGTTTAGCTCAGTTCTGGGCATCTTTGAAATACCTATACAAACTTGTTCCTACATAGTAACTTGCAACTTTGAATGAGAATGTGCTTGCTTACAGCAACGTGCTATATGTTCTGAATGCCCGAATTGGGAATCTGTGTCAAAACTTTGTTAGGAATTATGTGATCCTTACTAGCTGGAAGTAAGGGAGATGGGGCATGAAGTTATTTCTAGGAGTTGGAGACATACAACGTTTAGCTCAGTTCTGGGCATCTTTGAAATACCTATACAAACTTGTTCCTACATAGTAACTTGCCACTTTGAATGAGAATGTGCTTGCTTGCAGCAACGTGCTATATGTTCTGAATGCCCCAATTGGGAATCTGTGTCAAAACTTTGTTCGGAATTATGTGATCCTTACTAGCTGGAAGTAAGGGAGATGGGGCATGAAGTTATTTCTAGGAGTTGGACACATACCAAGTTTAGCTCAGTTCTGGGCATCTTTGAAATACCTATACAAACTTGTTCCTACACAGTAACTTGCAACTTTGAATGAGAATGTGCTTGCTTACAGCAACGTGGTATATGTTCTGAATGCCCGAATTGGGAATCTGTGTCAAAACTTTGTTAGGAATTATGTGATCCTTACTAGCTGGAAGAAAGGGAGATGGGGCATGAAGTTATTTCTAGGAGTTGGAGACATACAACGTTTAGCTCAGTTCTGGGCATCTTTGAAATACCTATACAAACTTGTTCCTACATAGTAACTTGCAACTTTGAATGAGAATGTGCTTGCTTACAGCAACGTGCTATATGATCTGAATGCCCGAATTGGGAATCTGTGTCAAAACTTTGTTCGGAATTATGTGATCCTTACTAGCTGGAAGTAAGGGAGATGGGGCATGAAGTTATTTCTAGGAGTTGGACACATTCCAAGTTTAGCTCAGTTCTGGGCATCTTTGAAATACCTATACAAACTTGTTCCTACATAGTAACTTGCAACTTTGAATGAGAATGTGCTTGCTTACAGCAACGTGCTATATGTTCTGAATGCCCGAATTGGGAATCTGTGTCAAAACTTTGTTAGGAATTATGTGATCCTTACTAGCTGGAAGTAAGGGAGATGGGGCATGAAGTTATTTCTAGGAGTTGGAGACATACAACGTTTAGCTCAGTTCTGGGCATCTTTGAAATACCTATACAAACTTGTTCCTACATAGTAACTTGCCACTTTGAATGAGAATGTGCTTGCTTGCAGCAGCGTGCTATATGTTCTGAATGCCCGAATTGGGAATCTGTGTCAAAACTTTGTTCGGAATTATGTGATCCTTATTACCTGGAAGTAAGGGAGATGGGGCATGAAGTTATTTCTGGGAGTTGGACACATACCAAGCTTAGCTCAGTTCTGGGCATCTTTGAAATACCTATACAAACTTGTTCGTACATAGTAACTTGCAACTTTGAATGAGAATGTGCTTGCTTACAGCAACGTGCTATATGTTCTGAATGCCTGAATTGGGAATCTGTGTCAAAACTTTGTTAGGCATTATGTGATCCTTACTAGCTGGAAGTAAGGGAGATGGGGCAAGAAGTTATTTCTAGGAGTTGGAGACATAATACGTTTAGCTCAGTTCTGGGCATCTTTGAAATACCTATACAAACTTGTTCCTACATAGTAACTTGCCACTTTGAATGAGAATGTGCTTGCTTGCAGCAACGTGCTATATGTTCTGAATGCCCGAATTGGGAATCTGTGTCAAAACTTTGTTCGGAATTATGTGATCCTTACTAGCTGGAAGTAAGGGAGATGGGGCATGAAGTTATTTCTAGGAGTTGGAGACATAGAACGTTTAGCTCAGTTCTGGGCATCTTTGAAATACCTAAACTAACTTGTTCCTACATAGTAACTTGCCACTTTGAATGAGAATGTGCTTGCTTACAGCAACGTGCTATATGATCTGAATGCCCGAATTGGGAATCTGTGTCAAAACTTTGTTAGGAATTATGTGATCCTTACTAGCTGGAAGTAAGGGAGATGGGGCATGAAGTTATTTCTAGGAGTTGGAGACATACAACCTTTAGCTCAGTTCTGGGCATCTTTGAAATACCTGTACAAACTTGTTCCTACATAGTAACTTGCCACTTTGAATGAGAATGTGCTTGCTTGCAGCAACGTGCTATATGTTCTGAATGCCCGAATTGGGAATCTGTGTCAAAACTTTGTTCGGAATTATGTGATCCTTACTAGCTGGAAGTAAGGGAGATGGGGCATGAAGTTATTTCTAGGAGTTGGACACATACCAAGTTTAGCTCAGTTCTGGGCATCTTTGAAATACCTATACAAACTTGTTCCTACACAGTAACTTGCAACTTTGAATGAGAATGTGCTTGCTTACAGCAACGTGCTATATGTTCTGAATGCCCGAATTGGGAATCTGTGTCAAAACTTTGTTCGGAATTATGTGATCCTTACTAGCTGGAAGTAAGGGAGATGGGGCATGAAGTTATTTCTAGGAGTTGGAGACATACAACGTTTAGCTCAGTTCTGGGCATCTTTGAAATACCTATACAAACTTGTTCCTACACAGTAACTTGCAACTTTGAATGAGAATGTGCTTGCTTGCAGCAACGTGCTATATGTTCTGAATGCCCGAATTGGGAATCTGTGTCAAAACTTTGTTAGGAATTATGTGATCCTTACTAGCTGGAAGTAAGGGAGATGGGGCATGATGTTATTTCTAGGAGTTGGAGACATACAACGTTTAGCTCAGTTCTGGGCATCTTTGAAATACCTATACAAACTTGTTCCTTCATAGTAACTTGCAACTTTGAATGAGAATGTGCTTGCTTGCAGCAACGTCCTATATGTTCTGAATGCCCGAATTGGGAATCTGTGTCAAAACTTTGTTCGGAATTATGTGATCCTTATTAGCTGGAAGTAAGGGAGATGGGGCATGAAGTTATTTCTAGGAGTTGGACAAATACCTAGTTTAGCTCAGTTTTGGGCATCTTTGAAATACCTATACAAACTTGTTCCTACATAGTAACTTGCAACTTTGAATGAGAATGTGCTTGCTTACAGCAACGTGCTATATGTTCTGAATGCCCGAATTGGGAATCTGTGTCAAAACTTTGTTAGGAATTATGTGATCCTTACTAGCTGGAAGTAAGTGAGATGGGGCATGAAGTTATTTCTAGGAGTTGGAGACATAAAACGTTTAGCTCAGTTCTGGGCATCTTTGAAATACCTAAACTAACTTGTTCCTACATAGTTACTTGCCACTTTCAATGAGAATGTGCTTGCTTACAGCAACGTGCTATATGATCTGAATGCCCGAATTGGGAATCTGTGTCAAAACTTTGTTAGGAATTATGTGATCCTTACTAGCTGGAAGTAAGGGAGATGGGGCATGAAGTTATTTCTAGGAGTTGGAGACATACAACGTTTAGCTCAGTTCTGGGCATCTTTGAAATACCTATACAAACTTGTTCCTACATAGTAACTTGCCACTTTGAATGAGAATGTGCTTGCTTGCAGCAACGTGCTATATGTTCTGAATGCCCGAATTGGGAATCTGTGTCAAAACTTTGTTCGGAATTATGTGATCCTTACTAGCTGGAAGTAAGGGAGATGGGGCATGAAGTTATTTCTAGGAGTTGGACACATACCAAGTTTAGCTCAGTTCTGGGCATCTTTGAAATACCTATACAAACTTGTTCCTTCATAGTAACTTGCAACTTTGAATGAGAATGTGCTTGCTTGCAGCAACGTCCTATATGTTCTGAATGCCCGAATTGGGAATCTGTGTCAAAACTTTGTTCGGAATTATGTGATCCTTACTAGCTGGAAGTAAGGGAGATGGGGCATGAAGTTATTTCTAGGAGTTGGACACATACCAAGTTTAGCTCAGTTCTGGGCATCTTTGAAATACCTATACAAACTTGTTCCTACACAGTAACTTGCAACTTTGAATGAGAATGTGCTTGCTTACAGCAACGTGGTATATGTTCTGAATGCCCGAATTGGGAATCTGTGTCAAAACTTTGTTAGGAATTATGTGATCCTTACTAGCTGGAAGTAAGGGAGATGGGGCATGAAGTTATTTCTAGGAGTTGGAGACATAATACGTTTAGCTCAGTTCTGGGCATCTTTGAAATACCTAAACTAACTTGTTCCTACATAGTAACTTGCCACTTCTAATGAGAATGTGCTTGCTTACAGCAACGTGCTATATGATCTGAACGCCCGAATTGGGAATCTGTGTCAAAACTTTGTCAGGAATTATGTGATCCTTACTAGCTGGAAGTAAGGGAGATGGGGCATGAATTTATTTCTAGGAGTTGGAGACATACAACGTTTAGCTCAGTTCTGGGCATCTTTGAAATACCTATACAAACTTGTTCCTACATAGTAACTTGCCACTTTGAATGAGAATGTGCTTGCTTGCAGCAACGTGCTATATGTTCTGAATGCCCGAATTGGGAATCTGTGTCAAAACTTTGTTCGGAATTATGTGATCCTTACTAGCTGGAAGTAAGGGAGATGGGGCATGAAGTTATTTCTAGGAGTTGGACACATACCAAGTTTAGCTCAGTTCTGGGCATCTTTGAAATACCTATACAAACTTGTTCCTACATAGTAACTTGCAACTTTGAATGAAAATGTGCTTGCTTACAGCAACGTGGTATATGTTCTGAATGCCCGAATTGGGAATCTGTGTCAAAACTTTGTTAGGAATTATGTGATCCTTACTAGCTGGAAGTAAGGGAGATCGGGCATGAAGTTATTTCTAGGAGTTGGAGACATAATACGTTTAGCTCAGTTCTGGGCATCTTTGAAATACCTAAACTAACTTGTTCCTACATAGTAACTTGCCACTTCTAATGAGAATGTGCTTGCTTACAGCAACGTGCTATATGATCTGAATGCCCGAATTGGGAATCTGTGTCAAAATTTTGTTCGGAATTATGTGATCCTTACTAGCTGGAAGTAAGGGAGATGGGGCATGAATTTATTTCTAGGAGTTGGAGACATACAACGTTTAGCTCAGTTCTGGGCATCTTTGAAATACCTATACAAACTTGTTCCTACATAGTAACTTGCAACTTTGAATGAGAATGTGCTTGCTTACAGCAACGTGCTATATGATCTGAATGCCCGAATTGGGAATCTGTGTCAAAACTTTGTTCGGAATTATGTGATCCTTAATAGCTGGAAGTAAGGGAGATGGGGCATGAAGTTATTTCTAGGAGTTGGACACATACCAAGTTTAGCTCAGTTCTGGGCATCTTTGAAATACCTATACAAACTTGTTCCTACATAGTAACTTGCAACTTTGAATGAGAATGTGCTTGCTTACAGCAACGTGCTATATGTTCTGAATGCCCGAATTGGGAATCTGTGTCAAAACTTTGTTAGGAATTATGTGATCCTTACTAGCTGGAAGTAAGGGAGATGGGGCATGAAGTTATTTCTAGGAGTTGGAGACATACAACGTTTAGCTCAGTTCTGGGCATCTTTGAAATACCTATACAAACTTGTTCCTACATAGTAACTTGCCACTTTGAATGAGAATGTGCTTGCTTGCAGCAACGTGCTATATGTTCTGAATGCCCGAATTGGGAATCTGTGTCAAAACTTTGTTCGGAATTATGTGATCCTTACTAGCTGGAAGTAAGGGAGATGGGGCATGAAGTTATTTCTAGGAGTTGGACACATACCAAGTTTAGCTCAGTTCTGGGCATCTTTGAAATACCTATACAAACTTGTTCCTACACAGTAACTTGCAACTTTGAATGAGAATGTGCTTGCTTACAGCAACGTGGTATATGTTCTGAATGCCCGAATTGGGAATCTGTGTCAAAACTTTGTTAGGAATTATGTGATCCTTACTAGCTGGAAGAAAGGGAGATGGGGCATGAAGTTATTTCTAGGAGTTGGACACATACCAAGTTTAGCTCAGTTCTGGGCATCTTTGAAATACCTATACAAACTTGTTCCTACATAGTAACTTGCAACTTTGAATGAGAATGTGCTTGCTTGCAGCAACGTGCTATGTGATCTGAATGCCCGAATTGGGAATCTGTGTCAAAACTTTGTTCGGAATTATGTGATCCTTACTAGCTGGAAGTAAGGGAGATGGGGCATGAAGTTATTTCTAGGAGTTGGACACATACCAAGTTTAGCTCAGTTCTGGGCATCTTTGAAATACCTATACAAACTTGTTCCTACATAGTAACTTGCAACTTTGAATGAGAATGTGCTTGCTTACAGCAACGTGCTATATGTTCTGAATGCCCGAATTGGGAATCTGTGTCAAAACTTTGTTAGGAATTATGTGATCCTTACTAGCTGGAAGTAAGGGAGATGGGGCATGAAGTTATTTCTAGGAGTTGGAGACATACAACGTTTAGCTCAGTTCTGGGCATCTTTGAAATACCTATACAAACTTGTTCCTACATAGTAACTTGCCACTTTGAATGAGAATGTGCTTGCTTGCAGCAACGTGCTATATGTTCTGAATGCCCGAATTGGGAATCTGTGTCAAAACTTTGTTCGGAATTATGTGATCCTTATTAGCTGGAAGTAAGGGAGATGGGGCATGAAGTTATTTCTGGGAGTTGGACACATACCAAGTTTAGCTCAGTTCTGGGCATCTTTGAAATACCTATACAAACTTGTTCGTACATAGTAACTTGCAACTTTGAATGAGAATGTGCTTGCTTACAGCAACGTGCTATATGTTCTGAATGCCCGAATTGGGAATCTGTGTCAAAACTTTGTTAGGCATTATGTGATCCTTACTAGCTGGAAGTAAGGGAGATGGGGCAAGAAGTTATTTCTAGGAGTTGGAGACATAATACGTTTAGCTCAGTTCTGGGCATCTTTGAAATACCTATACAAACTTGTTCCTACATAGTAACTTGCCACTTTGAATGAGAATGTGCTTGCTTGCAGCAACGTGCTATATGTTCTGAATGCCCGAATTGGGAATCTGTGTCAAAACTTTGTTCGGAATTATGTGATCCTTACTAGCTGGAAGTAAGGGAGATGGGGCATGAAGTTATTTCTAGGAGTTGGAGACATACAACGTTTAGCTCAGTTCTGGGCATCTTTGAAATACCTAAACTAACTTGTTCCTACATAGTAACTTGCCACTTTGAATGAGAATGTGCTTGCTTACAGCAACGTGCTATATGATCTGAATGCCCGAATTGGGAATCTGTGTCAAAACTTTGTTAGGAATTATGTGATCCTTACTAGCTGGAAGTAAGGGAGATGGGGCATGAAGTTATTTCTAGGAGTTGCAGACATACAACATTTAGCTCAGTTCTGGGCATCTTTGAAATACCTGTACAAACTTGTTCCTACATAGTAACTTGCCACTTTGAATGAGAATGTGCTTGCTTGCAGCAACGTGCTATATGTTCTGAATGCCCGAATTGGGAATCTGTGTCAAAACTTTGTTCGGAATTATGTGATCCTTACTAGCTGGAAGTAAGGGAGATGGGGCATGAAGTTATTTCTAGGAGTTGGACACATACCAAGTTTAGCTCAGTTCTGGGCATCTTTGAAATACCTATACAAACTTGTTCCTACACAGTAACTTGCAACTTTGAATGAGAATGTGCTTGCTTACAGCAACGTGCTATATGTTCTGAATGCCCGAATTGGGAATCTGTGTCAAAACTTTGTTAGGAATTATGTGATCCTTACTAGCTGGAAGTAAGGGAGATGGGGCATGAAGTTATTTCTAGGAGTTGGAGACATACAACGTTTAGCTCAGTTCTGGGCATCTTTGAAATACCTATACAAACTTGTTCCTACACAGTAACTTGCAACTTTGAATGAGAATGTGCTTGCTTGCAGCAACGTGCTATATGTTCTGAATGCCCGAATTGGGAATCTGTGTCAAAACTTTGTTCGGAATTATGTGATCCTTACTAGCTGGAAGTAAGGGAGATGGGGCATGATGTTATTTCTAGGAGTTGGAGACATACAACGTTTAGCTCAGTTCTGGGCATCTTTGAAATACCTATACAAACTTGTTCCTTCATAGTAACTTGCAACTTTGAATGAGAATGTGCTTGCTTGCAGCAACGTCCTATATGTTCTGAATGCCCGAATTGGGAATCTGTGTCAAAACTTTGTTAGGAATTATGTGATCCTTATTAGCTGGAAGTAAGGGAGATGGGGCATGAAGTTATTTCTAGGAGTTGGACAAATACCTAGTTTAGCTCAGTTCTGGGCATCTTTGAAATACCTATACAAACTTGTTCCTACACAGTAACTTGCAACTTTGAATGAGAATGTGCTTGCTTGCAGCAACGTGCTATATGTTCTGAATGCCCGAATTGGGAATCTGTGTCAAAACTTTGTTAGGAATTATGTGATCCTTACTAGCTGGAAGTAAGGGAGATGGGGCATGATGTTATTTCTAGGAGTTGGAGACATACAACGTTTAGCTCAGTTCTGGGCATCTTTGAAATACCTATACAAACTTGTTCCTTCATAGTAACTTGCAACTTTGAATGAGAATGTGCTTGCTTGCAGCAACGTCCTATATGTTCTGAATGCCCGAATTGGGAATCTGTGTCAAAACTTTGTTCGGAATTATGTGATCCTTATTAGCTGGAAGTAAGGGAGATGGGGCATGAAGTTATTTCTAGGAGTTGGACAAATACCTAGTTTAGCTCAGTTTTGGGCATCTTTGAAATACCTATACAAACTTGTTCCTACATAGTAACTTGCAACTTTGAATGAGAATGTGCTTGCTTACAGCAACGTGCTATATGTTCTGAATGCCCGAATTGGGAATCTGTGTCAAAACTTTGTTAGGAATTATGTGATCCTTACTAGCTGGAAGTAAGGGAGATGGGGCATGAAGTTATTTCTAGGAGTTGGAGACATAAAACTTGTAGCTCAGTTCTGGGCATCTTTGAAATACCTAAACTAACTTGTTCCTACATAGTTACTTGCCACTTTGAATGAGAATGTGCTTGCTTACAGCAACGTGCTATATGATCTGAATGCCCGAATTGGGAATCTGTGTCAAAACTTTGTTAGGAATTATGTGATCCTTACTAGCTGGAAGTAAGGGAGATGGGGCATGAAGTTATTTCTAGGAGTTGGAGACATACAACGTTTAGCTCAGTTCTGGGCATCTTTGAAATACCTATACAAACTTGTTCCTACATAGTAACTTGCCACTTTGAATGAGAATGTGCTTGCTTGCAGCAACGTGCTATATGTTCTGAATGCCCGAATTGGGAATCTGTGTCAAAACTTTGTTCGGAATTATGTGATCCTTACTAGCTGGAAGTAAGGGAGATGGGGCCTGAAGTTATTTCTAGGAGTTGGACACATACCAAGTTTAGCTCAGTTCTGGGCATCTTTGAAATACCTATACAAACTTGTTCCTACATAGTAACTTGCAACTTTGAATGAGAAGGTGCTTGCTTACAGCAACGTGCTATATGTTCTGAATGCCCGAATTGGGAATCTGTGTCAAAACTTTGTTAGGAATTATGTGATCCTTACTAGCTGGAAGTAAGGGAGATGGGGCATGAAGTTATTTCTAGGAGTTGGAGACATAAAACGTTTAGCTCAGTTCTGGGCATCTTTGAAATACCTAAACTTACTTGTTCCTACATAGTAACTTGCCACTTTGAATGAGAATGTGCTTGCTTACAGCAACGTGCTATATGATCTGAATGCCCGAATTGGGAATCTGTGTCAAAACTTTGTCAGGAATTATGTGATCCTTACTAGCTGGAAGTAAGGGAGATGGGGCATGAATTTATTTCTAGGAGTTGGAGACATACAACGTTTAGCTCAGTTCTGGGCATCTTTGAAATACCTATACAAACTTGTTCCTACATAGTAACTTGCCACTTTGAATGAGAATGTGCTTGCTTGCAGCAACGTGCTATATGTTCTGAATGCCCGAATTGGGAATCTGTGTCAAAACTTTGTTCGGAATTATGTGATCCTTACTAGCTGGAAGTAAGGGAGATGGGGCATGAAGTTATTTCTAGGAGTTGGACACATACCAAGTTTAGCTCAGTTCTGGGCATCTTTGAAATACCTATACAAACTTGTTCCTACACAGTAACTTGCAACTTTGAATGAGAATGTGCTTGCTTACAGCAACGTGGTATATGTTCTGAATGCCCGAATTGGGAATCTGTGTCAAAACTTTGTTAGGAATTATGTGATCCTTACTAGCTGGAAGTAAGGGAGATGGGGCATGAAGTTATTTCTAGGAGTTGGAGACATAATACGTTTAGCTCAGTTCTGGGCATCTTTGAAATACCTAAACTAACTTGTTCCTACATAGTAACTTGCCACTTCTAATGAGAATGTGCTTGCTTACAGCAACGTGCTATATGATCTGAACGCCCGAATTGGGAATCTGTGTCAAAACTTTGTCAGGAATTATGTGATCCTTACTAGCTGGAAGTAAGGGAGATGGGGCATGAATTTATTTCTAGGAGTTGGAGACATACAACGTTTAGCTCAGTTCTGGGCATCTTTGAAATACCTATACAAACTTGTTCCTACATAGTAACTTGCCACTTTGAATGAGAATGTGCTTGCTTGCAGCAACGTGCTATATGTTCTGAATGCCCGAATTGGGAATCTGTGTCAAAACTTTGTTCGGAATTATGTGATCCTTACTAGCTGGAAGTAAGGGAGATGGGGCATGAAGTTATTTCTAGGAGTTGGACACATACCAAGTTTAGCTCAGTTCTGGGCATCTTTGAAATACCTATACAAACTTGTTCCTACATAGTAACTTGCAACTTTGAATGAGAATGTGCTTGCTTACAGCAACGTGGTATATGTTCTGAATGCCCGAATTGGGAATCTGTGTCAAAACTTTGTTAGGAATTATGTGATCCTTACTAGCTGGAAGTAAGGGAGATGGGGCATGAAGTTATTTCTAGGAGTTGGAGACATAATACGTTTAGCTCAGTTCTGGGCATCTTTGAAATACCTAAACTAACTTGTTCCTACATAGTAACTTGCCACTTCTAATGAGAATGTGCTTGCTTACAGCAACGTGCTATATGATCTGAATGCCCGAATTGGGAATCTGTGTCAAAACTTTGTTCGGAATTATGTGATCCTTACTAGCTGGAAGTAAGGGAGATGGGGCATGAATTTATTTCTAGGAGTTGGAGACATACAACGTTTAGCTCAGTTCTGGGCATCTTTGAAATACCTATACAAACTTGTTCCTACATAGTAACTTGCAACTTTGAATGAGAATGTGCTTGCTTACAGCAACGTGCTATATGATCTGAATGCCCGAATTGGGAATCTGTGTCAAAACTTTGTTCGGAATTATGTGATCCTTAATAGCTGGAAGTAAGGGAGATGGGGCATGAAGTTATTTCTAGGAGTTGGACACATACCAAGTTTAGCTCAGTTCTGGGCATCTTTGAAATACCTATACAAACTTGTTCCTACATAGTAACTTGCAACTTTGAATGAGAAGGTGCTTGCTTACAGCAACGTGCTATATGTTCTGAATGCCCGAATTGGGAATCTGTGTCAAAACTTTGTTAGGAATTATGTGATCCTTACTAGCTGCAAGTAAGGGAGATGGGGCATGAAGTTATTTCTAGGAGTTGGAGACATAAAACGTTTAGCTCAGTTCTGGGCATCTTTGAAATACCTAAACTAACTTGTTCCTACATAGTAACTTGCCACTTTGAATGAGAATGTGCTTGCTTACAGCAACGTGCTATATGATCTGAATGCCCGAATTGGGAATCTGTGTCAAAACTTTGTCAGGAATTATGTGATCCTTACTAGCTGGAAGTAAGGGAGATGGGGCATGAATTTATTTCTAGGAGTTGGAGACATACAACGTTTAGCTCAGTTCTGGGCATCTTTGAAATACCTATACAAACTTGTTCCTACATAGTAACTTGCCACTTTGAATGAGAATGTGCTTGCTTGCAGCAACGTGCTATATGTTCTGAATGCCCGAATTGGGAATCTGTGTCAAAACTTTGTTCGGAATTATGTGATCCTTACTAGCTGGAAGTAAGGGAGATGGGGCATGAAGTTATTTCTAGGAGTTGGACACATACCAAGTTTAGCTCAGTTCTGGGCATCTTTGAAATACCTATACAAACTTGTTCCTACACAGTAACTTGCAACTTTGAATGAGAATGTGCTTGCTTACAGCAACGTGGTATATGTTCTGAATGCCCGAATTGGGAATCTGTGTCAAAACTTTGTTAGGAATTATGTGATCCTTACTAGCTGGAAGTAAGGGAGATGGGGCATGAAGTTATTTCTAGGAGTTGGAGACATAATACGTTTAGCTCAGTTCTGGGCATCTTTGAAATACCTAAACTAACTTGTTCCTACATAGTAACTTGCCACTTCTAATGAGAATGTGCTTGCTTACAGCAACGAGCTATATGATCTGAATGCCCGAATTGGGAATCTGTGTCAAAACTTTGTTCGGAATTATGTGATCCTTACTAGCTGGAAGTAAGGGAGATGGGGCATGAATTTATTTCTAGGAGTTGGAGACATACAACGTTTAGCTCAGTTCTGGGCATCTTTGAAATACCTATACAAACTTGTTCCTACATAGTAACTTGCAACTTTGAATGAGAATGTGCTTGCTTACAGCAACGTGCTATATGATCTGAATGCCCGAATTGGGAATCTGTGTCAAAACTTTGTTCGGAATTATGTGATCCTTAATAGCTGGAAGTAAGGGAGATGGGGCATGAAGTTATTTCTAGGAGTTGGACACATACCAAGTTTAGCTCAGTTCTGGGCATCTTTGAAATACCTATACAAACTTGTTCCTACATAGTAACTTGCAACTTTGAATGAGAATGTGCTTGCTTACAGCAACGTGCTATATGTTCTGAATGCCCGAATTGGGAATCAGTGTCAAAACTTTGTTAGGAATTATGTGATCCTTACTAGCTGGAAGTAAGGGAGATGGGGCATGAAGTTATTTCTAGGAGTTGGAGACATACAACGTTTAGCTCAGTTCTGGGCATCTTTGAAATACCTATACAAACTTGTTCCTACATAGTAACTTGCCACTTTGAATGAGAATGTGCTTGCTTGCAGCAACGTGCTATATGTTCTGAATGCCCGAATTGGGAATCTGTGTCAAAACTTTGTTCGGAATTATGTGATCCTTACTAGCTGGAAGTAAGGGAGATGGGGCATGAAGTTATTTCTAGGAGTTGGACACATACCAAGTTTAGCTCAGTTCTGGGCATCTTTGAAATACCTATACAAACTTGTTCCTACACAGTAACTTGCAACTTTGAATGAGAATGTGCTTGCTTACAGCAACGTGGTATATGTTCTGAATGCCCGAATTGGGAATCTGTGTCAAAACTTTGTTAGGAATTATGTGATCCTTACTAGCTGGAAGAAAGGGAGATGGGGCATGAAGTTATTTCTAGGAGTTGGAGACATACAACGTTTAGCTCAGTTCTGGGCATCTTTGAAATACCTATACAAACTTGTTCCTACATAGTAACTTGCAACTTTGAATGAGAATGTGCTTGCTTACAGCAACGTGCTATATGATCTGAATGCCCGAATTGGGAATCTGTGTCAAAACTTTGTTCGGAATTATGTGATCCTTACTAGCTGGAAGTAAGGGAGATGGGGCATGAAGTTATTTCTAGGAGTTGGACACATACCAAGTTTAGCTCAGTTCTGGGCATCTTTGAAATACCTATACAAACTTGTTCCTACATAGTAACTTGCAACTTTGAATGAGAATGTGCTTGCTTACAGCAACGTGCTATATGTTCTGAATGCCCGAATTGGGAATCTGTGTCAAAACTTTGTTAGGAATTATGTGATCCTTACTAGCTGGAAGTAAGGGAGATGGGGCATGAAGTTATTTCTAGGAGTTGGAGACATACAACGTTTAGCTCAGTTCTGGGCATCTTTGAAATACCTATACAAACTTGTTCCTACATAGTAACTTGCCACTTTGAATGAGAATGTGCTTGCTTGCAGCAACGTGCTATATGTTCTGAATGCCCGAATTGGGAATCTGTGTCAAAACTTTGTTCGGAATTATGTGATCCTTATTAGCTGGAAGTAAGGGAGATGGGGCATGAAGTTATTTCTGGGAGTTGGACACATACCAAGTTTAGCTCAGTTCTGGGCATCTTTGAAATACCTATACAAACTTGTTCCTACATAGTAACTTGCAACTTTGAATGAGAATGTGCTTGCTTACAGCAACGTGCTATATGTTCTGAATGCCCGAATTGGGAATCTGTGTCAAAACTTTGTTAGGCATTATGTGATCCTTACTAGCTGGAAGTAAGGGAGATGGAGCATGAAGTTATTTCTAGGAGTTGGAGACATAATACGTTTAGCTCAGTTCTGGGCATCTTTGAAATACCTATACAAACTTGTTCCTACATAGTAACTTGCCACTTTGAATGAGAATGTGCTTGCTTGCAGCAACGTGCTATATGTTCTGAATGCCCGAATTGGGAATCTGTGTCAAAACTTTGTTCGGAATTATGTGATCCTTACTAGCTGGAAGTAAGGGAGATGGGGCATGAAGTTATTTCTAGGAGTTGGAGACATACAACGTTTAGCTCAGTTCTGGGCATCTTTGAAATACCTAAACTAACTTGTTCCTACATAGTAACTTGCCACTTTGAATGAGAATGTGCTTGCTTACAGCAACGTGCTATATGATCTGAATGCCCGAATTGGGAATCTGTGTCAAAACTTTGTTCGGAATTATGTGATCCTTAATAGCTGGAAGTAAGGGAGATGGGGCATGAAGTTATTTCTAGGAGTTGGACACATACCAAGTTTAGCTCAGTTCTGGGCATCTTTGAAATACCTATACAAACTTGTTCCTACATAGTAACTTGCAACTTTGAATGAGAATGTGCTTGCTTACAGCAACGTGCTATATGTTCTGAATGCCCGAATTGGGAATCTGTGTCAAAACTTTGTTAGGAATTATGTGATCCTTACTAGCTGGAAGTAAGGGAGATGGGGCATGAAGTTATTTCTAGGAGTTGGAGACATACAACGTTTAGCTCAGTTCTGGGCATCTTTGAAATACCTATACAAACTTGTTCCTACATAGTAACTTGCCACTTTGAATGAGAATGTGCTTGCTTGCAGCAACGTGCTATATGTTCTGAATGCCCGAATTGGGAATCTGTGTCAAAACTTTGTTCGGAATTATGTGATCCTTACTAGCTGGAAGTAAGGGAGATGGGGCATGAAGTTATTTCTAGGAGTTGGACACATACCAAGTTTAGCTCAGTTCTGGGCATCTTTGAAATACCTATACAAACTTGTTCCTACACAGTAACTTGCAACTTTGAATGAGAATGTGCTTGCTTACAGCAACGTGGTATATGTTCTGAATGCCCGAATTGGGAATCTGTGTCAAAACTTTGTTAGGAATTATGTGATCCTTACTAGCTGGAAGAAAGGGAGATGGGTCATGAAGTTATTTCTTGGAGTTGGAGACATACAACGTTTAGCTCAGTTCTGGGCATCTTTGAAATACCTATACAAACTTGTTCCTACATAGTAACTTGCAACTTTGAATGAGAATGTGCTTGCTTACAGCAACGTGCTATATGATCTGAATGCCCGAATAGGGAATCTGTGTCAAAACTTTGTTCGGAATTATGTGATCCTTACTAGCTGGAAGTAAGGGAGATGGGGCATGAAGTTATTTCTAGGAGTTGGACACATACCAAGTTTAGCTCAGTTCTGGGCATCTTTGAAATACCTATACAAACTTGTTCCTACATAGTAACTTGCAACTTTGAATGAGAATGTGCTTGCTTACAGCAACGTGCTATATGTTCTGAATGCCCGAATTGGGAATCTGTGTCAAAACTTTGTTAGGAATTATGTGATCCTTACTAGCTGGAAGTAAGGGAGATGGGGCATGAAGTTATTTCTAGGAGTTGGAGACATACAACGTTTAGCTCAGTTCTGGGCATCTTTGAAATACCTATACAAACTTGTTCCTACATAGTAACTTGCCACTTTGAATGAGAATGTGCTTGCTTGCAGCAACGTGCTATATGTTCTGAATGCCCGAATTGGGAATCTGTGTCAAAACTTTGTTCGGAATTATGTGATCCTTATTAGCTGGAAGTAAGGGAGATGGGGCATGAAGTTATTTCTGGGAGTTGGACACATACCAAGTTTAGCTCAGTTCTGGGCATCTTTGAAATACCTATACAAACTTGTTCCTACATAATAACTTGCAACTTTGAATGAGAATGTGCTTGCTTACAGCAACGTGCTATATGTTCTGAATGCCCGAATTGGGAATCTGTGTCAAAACTTTGTTAGGCATTATGTGATCCTTACTAGCTGGAAGTAAGGGAGATGGGGCATGAAGTTATTTCTAGGAGTTGGAGACATAATACGTTTAGCTCAGTTCTGGGCATCTTTGAAATACCTATACAAACTTGTTCCTACATAGTAACTTGCCACTTTGAATGAGAATGTGCTTGCTTGCAGCAACGTGCTATATGTTCTGAATGCCCGAATTGGGAATCTGTGTCAAAACTTTGTTAGGAATTATGTGATCCTTACTAGCTGGAAGTAAGGGAGATGGGGCATGAAGTTATTTCTAGGAGTTGGAGACATACAACGTTTAGCTCAGTTCTGGGCATCTTTGAAATACCTAAACTAACTTGTTCCTACATAGTAACTTGCCACTTTGAATGAGAATGTGCTTGCTTACAGCAACGTGCTATATGATCTGAATGCCCGAATTGGGAATCTGTGTCAAAACTTTGTTAGGAATTATGTGATCCTTACTAGCTGGAAGTAAGGGAGATGGGGCATGAAGTTATTTCTAGGAGTTGGAGACATACAACATTTAGCTCAGTTCTGGGCATCTTTGAAATACCTGTACAAACTTGTTCCTACATAGTAACTTGCCACTTTGAATGAGAATGTGCTTGCTTGCAGCAACGTGCTATATGTTCTGAATGCCCGAATTGGGAATCTGTGTCAAAACTTTGTTAGGAATTATGTGATCCTTACTAGCTGGAAGTAAGGGAGATGGGGCATGAAGTTATTTCTAGGAGTTGGAGACATACAACGTTTAGCTCAGTTCTGGGCATCTTTGAAATACCTATACAAACTTGTTCCTACACAGTAACTTGCAACTTTGAATGAGAATGTGCTTGCTTGCAGCAACGTGCTATATGATCTGAATGCCCGAATTGGGAATCTGTGTCAAAACTTTGTTAGGAATTATGTGATCCTTACTAGCTGGAAGTAAGGGAGATGGGGCATGAAGTTATTTCTAGGAGTTGGAGACATAAAACGTTTAGCTCAGTTCTGGGCATCTTTGAAATACCTAAACTAACTTGTTCCTACATAGTTACTTGCCACTTTGAATGAGAATGTGCTTGCTTACAGCAACGTGCTATATGATCTGAATGCCCGAATTGGGAATCTGTGTCAAAACTTTGTTCGGAATTATGTGATCCTTACTAGCTGGAAGTAAGGGAGATGGGGCATGAAGTTATTTCTAGGAGTTGGAGACATACAACGTTTAGCTCAGTTCTGGGCATCTTTGAAATACCTATACAAACTTGTTCCTACATAGTAACTTGCCACTTTGAATGAGAATGTGCTTGCTTGCAGCAACGTGCTATATGTTCTGAATGCCCGAATTGGGAATCTGTGTCAAAACTTTGTTCGGAATTATGTGATCCTTACTAGCTGGAAGTAAGGGAGATGGGGCATGAAGTTATTTCTAGGAGTTGGACACATACCAAGTTTAGCTCAGTTCTGGGCATCTTTGAAATACCTATACAAACTTGTTCCTACACAGTAACTTGCAACTTTGAATGAGAATGTGCTTGCTTACAGCAACGTGGTATATGTTCTGAATGCCCGAATTGGGAATCTGTGTCAAAACTTTGTTAGGAATTATGTGATCCTTAATAGCTGGAAGTAAGGGAGATGGGGCATGAAGTTATTTCTAGGAGTTGGACACATACCAAGTTTAGCTCAGTTCTGGGCATCTTTGAAATACCTATACAAACTTGTTCCTACATAGTAACTTGCAACTTTGAATGAGAATGTGCTTGCTTACAGCAACGTGCTATATGTTCTGAATGCCCGAATTGGGAATCTGTGTCAAAACTTTGTTAGGAATTATGTGATCCTTACTAGCTGGAAGTAAGGGAGATGGGGCATGAAGTTATTTCTAGGAGTTGGAGACATACAACGTTTAGCTCAGTTCTGGGCATCTTTGAAATACCTATACAAACTTGTTCCTACATAGTAACTTGCCACTTTGAATGAGAATGTGCTTGCTTGCAGCAACGTGTTATATGTTCTGAATGCCCGAATTGGGAATCTGTGTCAAAACTTTGTTCGGAATTATGTGATCCTTACTAGCTGGAAGTAAGGGAGATGGGGCATGGAGTTATTTCTAGGAGTTGGACACATACCAAGTTTAGCTCAGTTCTGGGCATCTTTGAAATACCTATACAAACTTGTTCCTACACAGTAACTTGCAACTTTGAATGAGAATGTGCTTGCTTACAGCAACGTGGTATATGTTCTGAATGCCCGAATTAGGAATCTGTGTCAAAACTTTGTTAGGAATTATGTGATCCTTACTAGCTGGAAGAAAGGGAGATGGGGCATGAAGTTATTTCTAGGAGTTGGAGACATACAACGTTTAGCTCAGTTCTGGGCATCTTTGAAATACCTATACAAACTTGTTCCTACATAGTAACTTGCCACTTTGAATGAGAATGTGCTTGCTTGCAGCAACGTGCTATATGTTCTGAATGCCCGAATTGGGAATCTGTGTCAAAACTTTGTTCGGAATTATGTGATCCTTACTAGCTGGAAGTAAGGGAGATGGGGCATGAAGTTATTTCTAGGAGTTGGACACATACCAAGTTTAGCTCAGTTCTGGGCATCTTTGAAATACCTATACAAACTTGTTCCTACACAGTAACTTGCAACTTTGAATGAGAATGTGCTTGCTTACAGCAACGTGGTATATGTTCTGAATGCCCGAATTGGGAATCTGTGTCAAAACTTTGTTAGGAATTATGTGATCCTTACTAGCTGGAAGAAAGGGAGATGGGGCATGAAGTTATTTCTAGGAGTTGGAGACATACAACGTTTAGCTCAGTTCTGGGCATCTTTGAAATACCTATACAAACTTGTTCCTACATAGTAACTTGCAACTTTGAATGAGAATGTGTTTGCTTACAGCAACGTGCTATATGATCTGAATGCCCTAATTGGGAATCTGTGTCAAAACTTTGTTCGGAATTATGTGATCCTTACTAGCTGGAAGTAAGGGAGATGGGGCATGAAGTTATTTCTAGGAGTTGGACACATACCAAGTTTAGCTCAGTTCTGGGCATCTTTGAAATACCTATACAAACTTGTTCCTACATAGTAACTTGCAACTTTGAATGAGAATGTGCTTGCTTACAGCAACGTGCTATATGTTCTGAATGCCCGAATTGGGAATCTGTGTCAAAACTTTGTTAGGAATTATGTGATCCTTACTAGCTGGAAGTAAGGGAGATGGGGCATGAAGTTATTTCTAGGAGTTGGAGACATACAACGTTTAGCTCAGTTCTGGGCATCTTTGAAATACCTATACAAACTTGTTCCTACATAGTAACTTGCCACTTTGAATGAGAATGTGCTTGCTTGCAGCAACGTGCTATATGTTCTGAATGCCCGAATTGGGAATCTGTGTCAAAACTTTGTTCGGAATTATGTGATCCTTATTAGCTGGAAGTAAGGGAGATGGGGCATGAAGTTATTTCTGGGAGTTGGACACATACCAAGTTTAGCTCAGTTCTGGGCATCTTTGAAATACCTATACAAACTTGTTCCTACATAGTAACTTGCAACTTTGAATGAGAATGTGCTTGCTTACAGCAACGTGCTATATGTTCTGAATGCCCGAATTGGGAATCTGTGTCAAAACTTTGTTAGGCATTATGTGATCCTTACTAGCTGGAAGTAAGGGAGATGGGGCATGAAGTTATTTCTAGGAGTTGGAGACATAATACGTTTAGCTCAGTTCTGGGCATCTTTGAAATACCTATACAAACTTGTTCCTACATAGTAACTTGCCACTTTGAATGAGAATGTGCTTGCTTGCAGCAACGTGCTATATGTTCTGAATGCCCGAATTGGGAATCTGTGTCAAAACTTTGTTCGGAATTATGTGATCCTTACTAGCTGGAAGTAAGGGAGATGGGGCATGGAGTTATTTCTAGGAGTTGGACACATACCAAGTTTAGCTCAGTTCTGGGCATCTTTGAAATACCTATACAAACTTGTTCCTACACAGTAACTTGCAACTTTGAATGAGAATGTGCTTGCTTACAGCAACGTGGTATATGTTCTGAATGCCCGAATTAGGAATCTGTGTCAAAACTTTGTTAGGAATTATGTGATCCTTACTAGCTGGAAGAAAGGGAGATGGGGCATGAAGTTATTTCTAGGAGTTGGAGACATACAACGTTTAGCTCAGTTCTGGGCATCTTTGAAATACCTATACAAACTTGTTCCTACATAGTAACTTGCCACTTTGAATGAGAATGTGCTTGCTTGCAGCAACGTGCTATATGTTCTGAATGCCCGAATTGGGAATCTGTGTCAAAACTTTGTTCGGAATTATGTGATCCTTACTAGCTGGAAGTAAGGGAGATGGGGCATGAAGTTATTTCTAGGAGTTGGACACATACCAAGTTTAGCTCAGTTCTGGGCATCTTTGAAATACCTATACAAACTTGTTCCTACACAGTAACTTGCAACTTTGAATGAGAATGTGCTTGCTTACAGCAACGTGGTATATGTTCTGAATGCCCGAATTGGGAATCTGTGTCAAAACTTTGTTAGGAATTATGTGATCCTTACTAGCTGGAAGAAAGGGAGATGGGGCATGAAGTTATTTCTAGGAGTTGGAGACATACAACGTTTAGCTCAGTTCTGGGCATCTTTGAAATACCTATACAAACTTGTTCCTACATAGTAACTTGCAACTTTGAATGAGAATGTGTTTGCTTACAGCAACGTGCTATATGATCTGAATGCCCTAATTGGGAATCTGTGTCAAAACTTTGTTCGGAATTATGTGATCCTTACTAGCTGGAAGTAAGGGAGATGGGGCATGAAGTTATTTCTAGGAGTTGGACACATACCAAGTTTAGCTCAGTTCTGGGCATCTTTGAAATACCTATACAAACTTGTTCCTACATAGTAACTTGCAACTTTGAATGAGAATGTGCTTGCTTACAGCAACGTGCTATATGTTCTGAATGCCCGAATTGGGAATCTGTGTCAAAACTTTGTTAGGAATTATGTGATCCTTACTAGCTGGAAGTAAGGGAGATGGGGCATGAAGTTATTTCTAGGAGTTGGAGACATACAACGTTTAGCTCAGTTCTGGGCATCTTTGAAATACCTATACAAACTTGTTCCTACATAGTAACTTGCCACTTTGAATGAGAATGTGCTTGCTTGCAGCAACGTGCTATATGTTCTGAATGCCCGAATTGGGAATCTGTGTCAAAACTTTGTTCGGAATTATGTGATCCTTATTAGCTGGAAGTAAGGGAGATGGGGCATGAAGTTATTTCTGGGAGTTGGACACATACCAAGTTTAGCTCAGTTCTGGGCATCTTTGAAATACCTATACAAACTTGTTCCTACATAGTAACTTGCAACTTTGAATGAGAATGTGCTTGCTTACAGCAACGTGCTATATGTTCTGAATGCCCGAATTGGGAATCTGTGTCAAAACTTTGTTAGGCATTATGTGATCCTTACTAGCTGGAAGTAAGGGAGATGGGGCATGAAGTTATTTCTAGGAGTTGGAGACATAATACGTTTAGCTCAGTTCTGGGCATCTTTGAAATACCTATACAAACTTGTTCCTACATAGTAACTTGCCACTTTGAATGAGAATGTGCTTGCTTGCAGCAACGTGCTATATGTTCTGAATGCCCGAATTGGGAATCTGTGTCAAAACTTTGTTCGGAATTATGTGATCCTTACAAGCTGGAAGTAAGGGAGATGGGGCATGAAGTTATTTCTAGGAGTTGGAGACATACAACGTTTAGCTCAGTTCTGGGCATCTTTGAAATACCTAAACTAACTTGTTCCTACATAGTAACTTGCCACTTTGAATGAGAATGTGCTTGCTTACAGCAACGTGCTATATGATCTGAATGCCCGAATTGGGAATCTGTGTCAAAACTTTGTTCGGAATTATGTGATCCTTAATAGCTGGAAGTAAGGGAGATGGGGCATGAAGTTATTTCTAGGAGTTGGACACATACCAAGTTTAGCTCAGTTCTGGGCATCTTTGAAATACCTATACAAACTTGTTCCTACATAGTAACTTGCAACTTTGAATGAGAATGTGCTTGCTTACAGCAACGTGCTATATGTTCTGAATGCCCGAATTGGGAATCTGTGTCAAAACTTTGTTAGGAATTATGTGATCCTTACTAGCTGGAAGTAAGGGAGATGGGGCATGAAGTTATTTCTAGGAGTTGGAGACATACAACGTTTAGCTCAGTTCTGGGCATCTTTGAAATACCTATACAAACTTGTTCCTACATAGTAACTTGCCACTTTGAATGAGAATGTGCTTGCTTGCAGCAACGTGCTATATGTTCTGAATGCCCGAATTGGGAATCTGTGTCAAAACTTTGTTCGGAATTATGTGATCCTTACTAGCTGGAAGTAAGGGAGATGGGGCATGAAGTTATTTCTACGAGTTGGACACATACCAAGTTTAGCTCAGTTCTGGGCATCTTTGAAATACCTATACAAACTTGTTCCTACACAGTAACTTGCAACTTTGAATGAGAATGTGCTTGCTTACAGCAACGTGGTATATGTTCTGAATGCCCGAATTGGGAATCTGTGTCAAAACTTTGTTAGGAATTATGTGATCCTTACTAGCTGGAAGAAAGGGAGATGTGGCATGAAGTTATTTCTTGGAGTTGGAGACATACAACGTTTAGCTCAGTTCTGGGCATCTTTGAAATACCTATACAAACTTGTTCCTACATAGTAACTTGCAACTTTGAATGAGAATGTGCTTGCTTACAGCAACGTGCTATATGATCTGAATGCCCGAATTGGGAATCTGTGTCAAAACTTTGTTCGGAATTATGTGATCCTTACTAGCTGGAAGTAAGGGAGATGGGGCATGAAGTTATTTCTAGGAGTTGGACACATACCAAGTTTAGCTCAGTTCTGGGCATCTTTGAAATACCTATACAAACTTGTTCCTACATAGTAACTTGCAACTTTGAATGAGAATGTGCTTGCTTACAGCAACGTGCTATATGTTCTGAATGCCCGAATTGGGAATCTGTGTCAAAACTTTGTTAGGAATTATGTGATCCTTACTAGCTGGAAGTAAGGGAGATGGGGCATGAAGTTATTTCTAGGAGTTGGAGACATACAACGTTTAGCTCAGTTCTGGGCATCTTTGAAATACCTATACAAACTTGTTCCTACATAGTAACTTGCCACTTTGAATGAGAATGTGCTTGCTTGCAGCAACGTGCTATATGTTCTGAATGCCCGAATTGGGAATCTGTGTCAAAACTTTGTTCGGAATTATGTGATCCTTATTAGCTGGAAGTAAGGGAGATGGGGCATGAAGTTATTTCTGGGAGTTGGACACATACCAAGTTTAGCTCAGTTCTGGGCATCTTTGAAATACCTATACAAACTTGTTCCTACATAGTAACTTGCAACTTTGAATGAGAATGTGCTTGCTTACAGCAACGTGCTATATGTTCTGAATGCCCGAATTGGGAATCTGTGTCAAAACTTTGTTAGGCATTATGTGATCCTTACTAGCTGGAAGTAAGGGAGATGGGGCATGAAGTTATTTCTAGGAGTTGGAGACATAATACGTTTAGCTCAGTTCTGGGCATCTTTGAAATACCTATACAAACTTGTTCCTACATAGTAACTTGCCACTTTGAATGAGAATGTGCTTGCTTGCAGCAACGTGCTATATGTTCTGAATGCCCGAATTGGGAATCTGTGTCAAAACTTTGTTCGGAATTATGTGATCCTTACTAGCTGGAAGTAAGGGAGATGGGGCATGAAGTTATTTCTAGGAGTTGGAGACATACAACGTTTAGCTCAGTTCTGGGCATCTTTGAAATACCTATACAAACTTGTTCCTACACAGTAACTTGCAACTTTGAATGAGAATGTGCTTGCTTACAGCAACGTGGTATATGTTCTGAATGCCCGAATTGGGAATCTGTGTCAAAACTTTGTTAGGAATTATGTGATCCTTACTAGCTGGAAGTAAGGGAGATGGGGCATGAAGTTATTTCTAGGAGTTGGAGACATAATACGTTTAGCTCAGTTCTGGGCATCTTTGAAATACCTAAACTAACTTGTTCCTACATAGTAACTTGCCACTTCTAATGAGAATGTGCTTGCTTACAGCAACGTGCTATATGATCTGAATGCCCGAATTGGGAATCTGTGTCAAAACTTTGTTCGGAATTATGTGATCCTTACTAGCTGGAAGTAAGGGAGATGGGGCATGAATTTATTTCTAGGAGTTGGAGACATACAACGTTTAGCTCAGTTCTGGGCATCTTTGAAATACCTATACAAACTTGTTCCTACATAGTAACTTGCAACTTTGAATGAGAATGTGCTTGCTTACAGCAACGTGCTATATGATCTGAATGCCCGAATTGGGAATCTGTGTCAAAACTTTGTTCGGAATTATGTGATCCTTACTAGCTGGAAGTAAGGGAGATGGGGCATGAAGTTATTTCTAGGAGTTGGACACATACCAAGTTTAGCTCAGTTCTGGGCATCTTTGAAATACCTATACAAACTTGTTCCTACACAGTAACTTGCAACTTTGAATGAGAATGTGCTTGCTTACAGCAACGTGGTATATGTTCTGAATGCCCGAATTGGGAATCTGTGTCAAAACTTTGTTAGGAATTATGTGATCCTTACTAGCTGGAAGAAAGGGAGATGGGGCATGAAGTTATTTCTAGGAGTTGGAGACATACAACGTTTAGCTCAGTTCTGGGCATCTTTGAAATACCTATACAAACTTGTTCCTACATAGTAACTTGCAACTTTGAATGAGAATGTGCTTGCTTACAGCAACGTGCTATATGATCTGAATGCCCGAATTGGGAATCTGTGTCAAAACTTTGTTCGGAATTATGTGATCCTTACTAGCTTGAAGTAAGGGAGATGGGGCATGAAGTTATTTCTAGGAGTTGGACACATACCAAGTTTAGCTCAGTTCTGGGCATCTTTGAAATACCTATACAAACTTGTTCCTACATAGTAACTTGCAACTTTGAATGAGAATGTGCTTGCTTACAGCAACGTGCTATATGTTCTGAATGCCCGAATTGGGAATCTGTGTCAAAACTTTGTTAGGAATTATGTGATCCTTACTAGCTGGAAGTAAGGGAGATGGGGCATGAAGTTATTTCTAGGAGTTGGAGACATACAACGTTTAGCTCAGTTCTGGGCATCTTTGAAATACCTATACAAACTTGTTCCTACATAGTAACTTGCCACTTTGAATGAGAATGTGCTTGCTTGCAGCAACGTGCTATATGTTCTGAATGCCCGAATTGGGAATCTGTGTCAAAACTTTGTTCGGAATTATGTGATCCTTATTAGCTGGAAGTAAGGGAGATGGGGCATGAAGTTATTTCTGGGAGTTGGACACATACCAAGTTTAGCTCAGTTCTGGGCATCTTTGAAATACCTATACAAACTTGTTCCTACATAGTAACTTGCAACTTTGAATGAGAATGTGCTTGCTTACAGCAACGTGCTATATGTTCTGAATGCCCGAATTGGGAATCTGTGTCAAAACTTTGTTAGGCATTATGTGATCCTTACTAGCTGGAAGTAAGGGAGATGGGGCATGAAGTTATTTCTAGGAGTTGGAGACATAATACGTTTAGCTCAGTTCTGGGCATCTTTGAAATACCTATACAAACTTGTTCCTACATAGTAACTTGCCACTTTGAATGAGAATGTGCTTGCTTGCAGCAACGTGCTATAAGTTCTGAATGCCCGAATTGGGAGTCTGTGTCAAAACTTTGTTCGGAATTATGTGATCCTTACTAGCTGGAAGTAAGGGAGATGGGGCATGAAGTTATTTCTAGGAGTTGGAGACATACAACGTTTAGCTCAGTTCTGGGCATCTTTGAAATACCTAAACTAACTTGTTCCTACATAGTAACTTGCCACTTTGAATGAGAATGTGCTTGCTTACAGCAACGTGCTATATGATCTGAATGCCCGAATTGGGAATCTGTGTCAAAACTTTGTTCGGAATTATGTGATCCTTACTAGCTGGAAGTAAGGGAGATGGGGCATGAAGTTATTTCTAGGAGTTGGACACATACCAAGTTTAGCTCAGTTCTGGGCATCTTTGAAATACCTATACAAACTTGTTCCTACACAGTAACTTGCAACTTTGAATGAGAATGTGCTTGCTTACAGCAACGTGCTATATGTTCTGAATGCCCGAATTGGGAATCTGTGTCAAAACTTTGTTAGGAATTATGTGATCCTTACTAGCTGGAAGTAAGGGAGATGGGGCATGAAGTTATTTCTAGGAGTTGGAGACATACAACGTTTAGCTCAGTTCTGGGCATCTTTGAAATACCTATACAAACTTGTTCCTACACAGTAACTTGCAACTTTGAATGAGAATGTGCTTGCTTGCAGCAACGTGCTATATGTTCTGAATGCCAGAATTGGGAATCTGTGTCAAAACTTTGTTCGGAATTATGTGATCCTTACTAGCTGGAAGAAAGGGAGATGGGGCATGAAGTTATTTCTAGGATTTGGACACATACCAAGTTTAGCTCAGTTCTGGGCATCTTTGAAATACCTATACAAACTTGTTCCTACACAGTAACTTGCAACTTTGAATGAGAATGTGCTTGCTTACAGCAACGTGCTATATGTTCTGAATGCCCGAATTGGGAATCTGTGTCAAAACTTTGTTAGGAATTATGTGATCCTTACTAGCTGGAAGTAAGGGAGATGGGGCATGAAGTTATTTCTAGGAGTTGGAGACATACAACGTTTAGCTCAGTTCTGGGCATCTTTGAAATACCTATACAAACTTGTTCCTTCATAGTAACTTGCAACTTTGAATGAGAATGTGCTTGCTTGCAGCAACGTGCTATATGTTCTGAATGCCCGAATTGGGAATCTGTGTCAAAACTTTGTTCGGAATTATGTGATCCTTATTAGCTGGAAGTAAGGGAGATGGGACATTAAGTTATTTCTGGGAGTTGGACACATACCTAGTTTAGCTCAGTTCTGGGCATCTTTGAAATACCTATACAAACTTGTTCCTACATAGTAACTTGCAACTTTGAATGAGAATGTGCTTGCTTACAGCAACGTGCTATATGTTCTGAATGCCCGAATTGGGAATCTGTGTCAAAACTTTGTTAGGAATTATGTGATCCTTACTAGCTGGAAGTCAGGGAGATGGGGCATGAAGTTATTTCTAGGAGTTGGAGACATAATACGTTTAGCTCAGTTCTGGGCATCTTTGAAATACCTAAACTAACTTGTTCCTACATAGTAACTTGCCACTTTGAATGAGAATGCGCTTGCTTACAGCAACGTGCTATATGATCTGAATGCCCTAATTGGGAATCTGTGTCAAAACTTTGTTAGGAATTATGTGATCCTTACTAGCTGGAAGTAAGGGAGATGGGGCATGAAGTTATTTCTAGGAGTTGGAGACATACAACGTTTAGCTCAGTTCTGGGCATCATTGAAATACCTATACAAACTTGTTCCTACATAGTAACTTGCCACTTTGAATGAGAATGTGCTTGCTTGCAGCAACGTGCTATATGTTCTGAATGCCCGAATTGGGAATCTGTGTCAAAACTTTGTTCGGAATTATGTGATCCTTACTAGCTGGAAGTAAGGGAGATGGGGCATGAAGTTATTTCTAGGAGTTGGACACATACCAAGTTTAGCTCAGTTCTGGGCATCTTTGAAATACCTATACAAACTTGTTCCTACATAGTAACTTGCAACTTTGAATGAGAAGGTGCTTGCTTACAGCAACGTGCTATATGTTCTGAATGCCCGAATTGGGAATCTGTGTCAAAACTTTGTTAGGAATTATGTGATCCTTACTAGCTGGAAGTAAGGGAGATGGGGCATGAAGTTATTTCTAGGAGTTGGATACATAAAACGTTTAGCTCAGTTCTGGGCATCTTTGAAATACCTAAACTAACATGTTCCTACATAGTAACTTGCCACTTTGAATGAGAATGTGCTTGCTTACAGCAACGTGCTATATGATCTGAATGCCCGAATTGGGAATCTGTGTCAAAACTTTGTCAGGAATTATGTGATCCTTACTAGCTGGAAGTAAGGGAGATGGGGCATGAAGTTATTTCTAGGAGTTGGAGACATACAACGTTTAGCTCAGTTCTGGGCATCTTTGAAATACCTATACAAACTTGTTCCTACATAGTAACTTGCCACTTTGAATGAGAATGTGCTTGCTTGCAGCAACGTGCTATATGTTCTGAATGCCCGAATTGGGAATCTGTGTCAAAACTTTGTTAGGAATTATGTGATCCTTACTAGCTGGAAGTAAGGGAGATGGGGCATGAAGTTATTTTTAGGAGTTGGAGACATACAACGTTTAGCTCAGTTCTGGGCTTCTTTGAAATACCTATACAAACTTGTTCCTAACATAGTAACTTGCCACTTTGAATGAGAATGTGCTTGCTTGCAGCAACGTGCTATATGTTCTGAATGCCCGAATTGGGAATCTGTGTCAAAACTTTGTTCGGAATTATGTGATCCTTACTAGCTGGAAGTAAGGGAGATGGGGCATGAAGTTATTTCTAGGAGTTGGACACATACCAAGTTTAGCTCAGTTCTGGGCATCTTTGAAATACCTATACAAACTTGTTCCTACATAGTAACTTGCAACTTTGAATGAGAATGTGCTTGCTTACAGCAACGTGCTATATGTTCTGAATGCCCGAATTGGGAATCTGTGTCAAAACTTTGTTAGGAATTATGTGATCCTTACTAGCTGGAAGTAAGGGAGATGGGGCATGAAGTTATTTCTAGGAGTTGGAGACATAATACGTTTAGCTCAGTTCTGGGCATCTTTGAAATACCTAAACTAACTTGTTCCTACATAGTAACTTGCCACTTTGAATGAGAATGTGCTTGCTTGCAGCAACGTGCTATATGATGTGAATGCCCGAATTGGGAATCTGTGTCAAAACTTTGTTCGGAATTATGTGATCCTTACTAGCTGGAAGTAAGGGAGATGGGGCATGAAGTTATTTCTAGGAGTTGGACACATACCAAGTTTAGCTCAGTTCTGGGCATCTTTGAAATACCTATACAAACTTGTTCCTACATAGTAACTTGCCACTTTGAATGAGAATGTGCTTGCTTGCAGCAACGTGCTATATGTTCTGAATGCCCGAATTGGGAATCTGTGTCAAAACTTTGTTCGGAATTATGTGATCCTTATTAGCTGGAAGTAAGGGAGATGGGACATTAAGTTATTTCTGGGAGTTGGACACATACCTAGTTTAGCTCAGTTCTGGGCATCTTTGAAATACCTATACAAACTTGTTCCTACATAGTAACTTGCAACTTTGAATGAGAATGTGCTTGCTTACAGCAACGTGCTATATGTTCTGAATGCCCGAATTGGGAATCTGTGTCAAAACTTTGTTAGGAATTATGTGATCCTTACTAGCTGGAAGTCAGGGAGATGGGGCATGAAGTTATTTCTAGGAGTTGGAGACATAATACGTTTAGCTCAGTTCTGGGCATCTTTGAAATACCTAAACTAACTTGTTCCTACATAGTAACTTGCCACTTTGAATGAGAATGCGCTTGCTTACAGCAACGTGCTATATGATCTGAATGCCCTAATTGGGAATCTGTGTCAAAACTTTGTTAGGAATTATGTGATCCTTACTAGCTGGAAGTAAGGGAGATGGGGCATGAAGTTATTTCTAGGAGTTGGAGACATACAACGTTTAGCTCAGTTCTGGGCATCATTGAAATACCTATACAAACTTGTTCCTACATAGTAACTTGCCACTTTGAATGAGAATGTGCTTGCTTGCAGCAACGTGCTATATGTTCTGAATGCCCGAATTGGGAATCTGTGTCAAAACTTTGTTCGGAATTATGTGATCCTTATTAGCTGGAAGTAAGGGAGATGGGGCATGAAGTTATTTCTGGGAGTTGGACACATACCAAGTTTAGCTCAGTTCTGGGCATCTTTGAAATACCTATACAAACTTGTTCCTACATAGTAACTTGCAACTTTGAATGAGAATGTGCTTGCTTACAGCAACGTGCTATATGTTCTGAATGCCCGAATTGGGAATCTGTGTCAAAACTTTGTTAGGAATTATGTGATCCTTACTAGCTGGAAGTAAGGGAGATGGGGCATGAAGTTATTTCTAGGAGTTGGAGACATAATACGTTTAGCTCAGTTCTGGGCATCTTTGAAATACCTATACAAACTTGTTCCTACATAGTAACTTGCCACTTTGAATGAGAATGTGCTTGCTTACAGCAACGTGCTATATGTTCTGAATGCCCGAATTGGGAATCTGTGTCAAAACTTTGTTCGGAATTATGTGATCCTTACTAGCTGGAAGTAAGGGAGATGGGGCATGAAGTTATTTCTAGGAGTTGGACACATACCAAGTTTAGCTCAGTTCTGGGCATCTTTGAAATACCTATACAAACTTGTTCCTACATAGTAACTTGCAACTTTGAATGAGAATGTGCTTGCTTACAGCAACGTGCTATATGTTCTGAATGCCCGAATTGGGAATCTGTGTCAAAACTTTGTTAGGAATTATGTGATCCTTACTAGCTGGTAGTAAGGGAGATGGGGCATGAAGTTATTTCTAGGAGTTGGAGACATACAACGTTTAGCTCAGTTCTGGGCATCTTTGAAATACCTAAACTAACTTGTTCCTACATAGTAACTTGCCACTTTGAATGAGAATGTGCTTGCTTACACCAACGTGCTATATGATCTGAATGCCCGAATTGGGAATCTGTGTCAAAACTTTGTTAGGAATTATGTGATCCTTACTAGCTGGAAGTAAGGGAGATGGGGCATGAAGTTATTTCTAGGAGTTGGAGACATACAACGTTTAGCTCAGTTCTGGGCATCTTTGAAATACCTATACAAACTTGTTCCTACATAGTAACTTGCAACTTTGAATGAGAATGTGCTTGCTTGCAGCAACGTGCTATATATTCTGAATGCCAGAATTGGGAATCTGTGTCAAAACTTTGTTCGGAATTATGTGATCCTTACTAGCTGGAAGTAAGGGAGATGGGGCATGAAGTTATTTCTAGGATTTGGACACATACCAAGTTTAGCTCAGTTCTGGGCATCTTTGAAATACCTATACAAACTTGTTCCTACATAGTAACTTGCAACTTTGAATGAGAATGTGCTTGCTTACAGCAACGTGCTATATGTTCTGAATGCCCGAATTGGGAATCTGTGTCAAAACTTTGTTAGGAATTATGTGATCCTTACTAGCTGGAAGTAAGGGAGATGGGGCATGAAGTTATTTCTAGGAATTGGAGACATAAAACGTTTAGCTCAGTTCTGGGCATCTTTGAAATACCTAAACTAACTTGTTCCTACATAGTAACTTGCCACTTTGAATGAGAATGTGCTTGCTTACAGCAACGTGCTATATGATCTGAATGCCCGAATTGGGAATCTGTGTCAAAACTTTGTTCGGAATTATGTGATCCTTACTAGCTGGAAGTAAGGGAGATGGGGCATGAAGTTATTTCTAGGAGTTGGAGACATACAACGTTTAGCTCAGTTCTGGGCATCTTTGAAATACCTATACAAACTTGTTCCTACATAGTAACTTGCCACTTTGAATGAGAATGTGCTTGCTTGCAGCAACGTGCTATATGTTCTGAATGCCCGAATTGGGAATCTGTGTCAAAACTTTGTTCGGAATTATGTGATCCTTACTAGCTGGAAGTAAGGGAGATGGGGCATGAAGTTATTTCTAGGAGTTGGACACATACCAAGTTTAGCTCAGTTCTGGGCATCTTTGAAATACTTATACAAACTTGTTCCTACAAAGTAACTTGCAACTTTGAATGAGAATGTGCTTGCTTACAGCAACGTGCTATATGTTCTGAATGCCCGAATTGGGAATCTGTGTCAAAACTTTGTTAGGAATTATGTGATCCTTACTAGCTGGAAGTAAGGGAGATGGGGCATGAAGTTATTTCTAGGAGTTGGACACATACCAAGTTTAGCTCAGTTCTGGGCATCTTTGAAATACCTATACAAACTTGTTCCTACACAGTAACTTGCAACTTTGAATGAGAATGTGCTTGCTTACAGCAACGTGCTATATGTTCTGAATGCCCGAATTGGGAATCTGTGTCAAAACTTTGTTAGGAATTATGTGATCCTTACTAGCTGGAAGTAAGGCAGATGGGGCATGAAGTTATTTCTAGGAGTTGGAGACATAAAACTTTTAGCTCAGTTCTGGGCATCTTTGAAATACCTAAACTAACTTGTTCCTACATAGTAACTTGCCACTTTGAATGAGAATGTGCTTGCTTACAGCAACGTGCTATATGATCTGAATGCCCGAATTGGGAATCTGTCTCAAAACTTTGTTAGGAATTATGTGATCCTTACTAGCTGGAAGTAAGGGAGATGGGGCATGAAGTTATTTCTAGGAGTTGGAGACATACAACGTTTAGCTCAGTTCTGGGCATCTTTGAAATACCTATACAAACTTGTTCCTACATAGTAACTTGCCACTTTGAATGAGAATGTGCTTGCTTGCAGCAACGTGCTATATGTTCTGAATGCCCGAATTGGGAATCTGTGTCAAAACTTTGTTCGGAATTATGTGATCCTTACTAGCTGGAAGTAAGTGAGATGGGGCATGAAGTTATTTCTAGGAGTTGGACACATACCAAGTTTAGCTCAGTTCTGGGCATCGTTGAAATACCTATACAAACTTGTTCCTACATAGTAACTTGCCACTTTGAATGAGAATGTGCTTGCTTACAGCAACGTGCTATATGTTCTGAATGCCCGAATTGGGAATCTGTGTCAAAACTTTGTTAGGAATTATGTGATCCTTACTAGCTGGAAGTAAGGGAGATGGGGCATGAAGTTATTTCTAGGAGTTGGCGACATAAAACGTTTAGCTCAGTTCTGGGCATCTTTGAAATACCTAAACTAACTTGTTCCTACATAGTAACTTGCCACTTTGAATGAGAATGTGCTTGCTTGCAGCAACGTGCTATATGTTCTGAATGCCCGAATTGGGAATCTGTGTCAAAACTTTGTTCGGAATTATGTGATCCTTATTAGCTGGAAGTAAGGGAGATGGGGCATGAAGTTATTTCTGGGAGTTGGACACATACCAAGTTTAGCTCAGTTCTGGGCATCTTTGAAATACCTATACAAACTTGTTCCTACATAGTAACTTGCAACTTTGAATGAGAATGTGCTTGCTTACAGCAACGTGCTATATGTTCTGAATGCCCGAATTGGGAATCTGTGTCAAATCTTTGTTAGGAATTTTGTGATCCTTACTAGATGGAAGTAAGGGAGATGGGGCATGAAGTGATTTCTAGGAGTTGGAGACATAAAACTTTTAGCTCAGTTCTGGGCATCTTTGAAATACCTAAACTAACTTGTTCCTACATAGTAACTTGCCACTTTGAATGAGAATGTGCTTGCTTACAGCAACGTGCTATATGATCTGAATGCCCGAATTGGGAATCTGTGTCAAAACTTTGTCAGGAATTATGTGATCCTTACTAGCTGGAAGTAAGGGAGATGGGGTATGAATTTATTTCTAGGAGTTGGAGACATACAACGTTTAGCTCAGTTCTGGGCATCTTTGAAATACCTATACGAACTTGTTCCTACATAGTATCTTGCCACTTTGAATGAGAATGTGCTGGCTTGCTGCAACGTGCTATATGTTCTGAATGCCCGAATTGGGAATCTGTGTCAAAACTTTGTTCGGAATTATGTGATCCTTACTAGCTGGAAGTAAGGGAGATGGGGCATGAAGTTATTTCTAGGAGTTGGACACATACCAAGTTTAGCTCAGTTCTGGGCATCTTTGAAATACCTATACAAACTTGTTCCTACATAGTAACTTGCAACGTTGAATGAGAATGTGCTTGCTTACAGCAACGTGCTATATGTTCTGAATGCCCGAATTGGGAATCTGTGTCAAAACTTTGTTCGGAATTATGTGATCCTTACTAGCTGGAAGTAAGGGAGATGGGGCATGAAGTTATTTCTAGGAGTTGGACACATACCAAGTGTAGCTCAGTTCTGGGCATCTTTGAAATACCTATACAAACTTGTTCCTACATAGTAACTTGCAACTTTGAATGAGAATGTGCTTGCTTGCAGCTACGTGCTATATGTTCTGAATGCCCGAATTGGGAATCTGTGTCAAAACTTTGTTCGGAATTATGTGATCCTTATTAGCTGGAAGTAAGGGAGATGGGGCATGAAGTTATTTCTGGGAGTTGGACACATACCAAGTTTAGCTCAGTTCTGGGCATCTTTGAAATACCTATACAAACTTGTTCCTACATAGTAACTTGCAACTTTGAATGAGAATGTGCTTGCTTACAGCAACGTGCTATATGTTCTGAATGCCCGAATTGGGAATCTGTGTCAAAACTTTGTTCAGAATTATGTGATCCTTACTAGCTGGAAGTAAGGGAGATGGGGCATGAAGTTATTTCTAGGAGTTGGAGACATAAAACGTTTAGCTCAGTTCTGGGCATCTTTGAAATACCTAAACTAACTTGTTCCTACATAGTAACTTGCCACTTTGAATGAGAATGTGCTTGCTTACAGCAACGTGCTATATGATCTGAATGCCCGAATTGGGAATCTGTGTCAAAATTTTGTTAGGAATTATGTGATCCTTACTAGCTGGAAGTAACGGAGATGGGGCATGAAGTTATTTCTAGGAGTTGGAGACATACAACGTTTAGCTCAGTTCTGGGCATCTTTGAAATACCTATACAAACTTGTTCCTACATAGTAACTTGCCACTTTGAATGAGAATGTGCTTGCTTGCAGCAACGTGCTATATGTTCTGAATGCCCGAATTGGGAATCTGTGTCAAAACTTTGTTCAGAATTATGTGATCCTTACTAGCTGGAAGTAAGGGAGATGGGGCATGAAGTTATTTCTAGGAGTTGGACACATACCAAGTTTAGCTCAGTTCTGGGCATCTTTGAAATACCTATACAAACTTGTTCCTATATAGTAACTTGCCACTTTGAATGAGAATGTGCTTGCTTACAGCAACGTGCTATATGTTCTGAATGCCCGAATTGGGAATCTGTGTCAAAACTTTGTTAGGAATTATGTGATCCTTACTAGCTGGAAGTAAGGGAGATGGGGCATGAAGTTATTTCTAGGAGTTGCAGACATACAACGTTTAGCTCAGTTCTGGGCATCTTTGAAATACCTATACAAACTTGTTCCTACATAGTAACTTGCAACTTTGAATGAGAATGTGCTTGCTTGCAGCAACGTGCTATATGTTCTGAATGCCCGAATTGGGAATCTGTGTCAAAACTTTGTTCGGAATTATGTGATCCTTATTAGCTGGAAGTAAGGGAGATGGGGCATGAAGTTATTTCTGGGAGTTGGACACATACCAAGTTTAGCTCAGTTCTGGGCATCTTTGAAAGACCTATACAAACTTGTTCCTACATAGTAACTTCAACTTTGAATGAGAATGTGCTTGCTTACAGCAACGTGCTATATGTTCTGAATGCCCGAATTGGGAATCTGTGTCAAAACTTTGTTCAGAATTATGTGATCCTTACTAGCTGGAAGTAAGGGAGATGGGGCATGAAGTTATTTCTAGGAGTTGGAGACATGAAACGTTTAGCTCAGTTCTGGGCATCTTTGAAATACCTAAACTAACTTGTTCCTACATAGTAACTTGCCACTTTGAATGAGAATGTGCTTGCTTACAGCAACGTGCTATATGATCTGAATGCCCGAATTGGGAATCTGTGTCAAAATTTTGTTAGGAATTATGTGATCCTTACTAGCTGGAAGTAAGGGAGATGGGGCATGAAGTTATTTCTAGGAGTTGGAGACATACAACGTTTAGCTCAGTTCTGGGCATCTTTGAAATACCTATACAAACTTGTTCCTACATAGTAACTTGCCACTTTGAATGAGAATGTGCTTGCTTGCAGCAACGTGCTATATGTTCTGAATGCCCGAATTGGGAATCTGTGTCAAAACTTTGTTCAGAATTATGTGATCATTACTAGCTGGAAGTAAGGGAGATGGGGCATGAAGTTATTTCTAGGAGTTGGACACATACAAAGTTTAGCTCAGTTCTGGGCATCTTTGAAATACCTATACAAACTTGTTCCTATATAGTAACTTGCCACTTTGAATGAGAATGTGCTTGCTTACAGCAACGTGCTATATGTTCTGAATGCCCGAATTGGGAATCTGTGTCAAAACTTTGTTAGGAATTATGTGATCCTTACTAGCTGGAAGTAAGGGAGATGGGGCATGAAGTTATTTCTAGGAGTTGCAGACATACAACGTTTAGCTCAGTTCTGGGCATCTTTGAAATACCTATACAAACTTGTTCCTACATAGTAACTTGCAACTTTGAATGAGAATGTGCTTGCTTGCAGCAACGTGCTATATGTTCTGAATGCCCGAATTGGGAATCTGTGTCAAAACTTTGTTCGGAATTATGTGATCCTTATTAGCTGGAAGTAAGGGAGATGGGGCATGAAGTTATTTCTGGGAGTTGGACACATACCAAGTTTAGCTCAGTTCTGGGCATCTTTGAAAGACCTATACAAACTTGTTCCTACATAGTAACTTCAACTTTGAATGAGAATGTGCTTGCTTACAGCAACGTGCTATATGTTCTGAATGCCCGAATTGGGAATCTGTGTCAAAACTTTGTTAGGAATTATGTGATCCTTACTAGCTGGAAGTAAGGGAGATGGGGCATGAAGTTATTTCTAGGAGTTGGAGACATACAACGTTTAGCTCAGTTCTGGGCATCTTTGAAATACCTATACAAACTTGTTCCTACACAGTAACTTGCCACTTTGAATGAGAATGTGCTTGCTTGCAGCAACGTGCTATATGTTCTGAATGCCCGAATTGGGAATCTGTGTCAAAACTTTGTTCGGAATTATGTGATCCTTACTAGCTGGAAGTAAGGGAGATGGGGCATGAAGTTATTTCTAGGAGTTGGACACATACCAAGTTTAGCTCAGTTCTGGGCATCTTTGAAATACCTATACAAACTTGTTCCTACACAGTAACTTGCAACTTTGAATGAGAATGTGCTTGCTTACAGCAACGTGCTATATGTTCTGAATGCCCGAATTGGGAATCTGTGTCAAAACTTTGTTAGGAATTATGTGATCCTTACTAGCTGGAAGTAAGGGAGATGGGGCATGAAGTTATTTCTAGGAGTTGGAGACATACAACGTTTAGCTCAGTTCTGGGCATCTTTGAAATACCTATACAAACTTGTTCCTACATAGTAACTTGCCACATTGAATGAGAAAGTGCTTGCTTGCAGCAACGTGCTATATGTTCTGAATGCCAGAATAGGGAATCTGTGTCAAAACTTTGTTCGGAATTATGTGATCCTTACTAGCTGGAAGTAAGGGAGATGGGGCATGAAGTTATTTCTAGGAGTTGGACACATACCAAGTTTAGCTCAGTTCTGGGCATCTTTGAAATACCTATACAAACTTGTTCCTACATAGTAACTTGCCACTTTGAATGAGAATGTGCTTGCTTGCAGCAACGTGCTATATGTTCTGAATGCCCGAATTGGGAATCTGTGTCAAAACTTTGTTCGGAATTATGTGATCCTTACTAGCTGGAAGTAAGGGAGATGGGGCATGAAGTTATTTCTAGGAGTTGGAGACATAAAACGTTTAGCTCAGTTCTGGGCATCTTTGAAATACCTAAACTAACTTGTTCCTACATAGTAACTTGCCACTTTGAATGAGAATGTGCTTGCTTACAGCAACGTGCTATATGATCTGAATGCCCGAATTGGGAATCTGTGTCAAAACTTTGTCAGGAATTATGTGATCCTTACTAGCTGGAAGTAAGGGAGATGGGGCATGAAGTTATTTCTAGGAGTTGGACACATACCAAGTTTAGCTCAGTTCTGGGCATCTTTGAAATACCTATACAAACTTGTTCCTACACAGTAACTTGCAACTTTGAATGAGAATGTGCTTGCTTACAGCAACGTGCTATATGTTCTGAATGCCCGAATTGGGAATCTGTGTCAAAACTTTGTTAGGAATTATGTGATCCTTACTAGCTGGAAGTAAGGCAGATGGGGCATGAAGTTATTTCTAGGAGTTGGAGACATAAAACTTTTAGCTCAGTTCTGGGCATCTTTGAAATACCTAAACTAACTTGTTCCTACATAGTAACTTGCCACTTTGAATGAGAATGTGCTTGCTTACAGCAACGTGCTATATGATCTGAATGCCCGAATTGGGAATCTGTCTCAAAACTTTGTTAGGAATTATGTGATCCTTACTAGCTGGAAGTAAGGGAGATGGGGCATGAAGTTATTTCTAGGAGTTGGAGACATACAACGTTTAGCTCAGTTCTGGGCATCTTTGAAATACCTATACAAACTTGTTCCTACATAGTAACTTGCCACTTTGAATGAGAATGTGCTTGCTTGCAGCAACGTGCTATATGTTCTGAATGCCCGAATTGGGAATCTGTGTCAAAACTTTGTTCGGAATTATGTGATCCTTACTAGCTGGAAGTAAGTGAGATGGGGCATGAAGTTATTTCTAGGAGTTGGACACATACCAAGTTTAGCTCAGTTCTGGGCATCGTTGAAATACCTATACAAACTTGTTCCTACATAGTAACTTGCCACTTTGAATGAGAATGTGCTTGCTTACAGCAACGTGCTATATGTTCTGAATGCCCGAATTGGGAATCTGTGTCAAAACTTTGTTAGGAATTATGTGATCCTTACTAGCTGGAAGTAAGGGAGATGGGGCATGAAGTTATTTCTAGGAGTTGGCGACATAAAACGTTTAGCTCAGTTCTGGGCATCTTTGAAATACCTAAACTAACTTGTTCCTACATAGTAACTTGCCACTTTGAATGAGAATGTGCTTGCTTGCAGCAACGTGCTATATGTTCTGAATGCCCGAATTGGGAATCTGTGTCAAAACTTTGTTCGGAATTATGTGATCCTTATTAGCTGGAAGTAAGGGAGATGGGGCATGAAGTTATTTCTGGGAGTTGGACACATACCAAGTTTAGCTCAGTTCTGGGCATCTTTGAAATACCTATACAAACTTGTTCCTACATAGTAACTTGCAACTTTGAATGAGAATGTGCTTGCTTACAGCAACGTGCTATATGTTCTGAATGCCCGAATTGGGAATCTGTGTCAAATCTTTGTTAGGAATTTTGTGATCCTTACTAGATGGAAGTAAGGGAGATGGGGCATGAAGTGATTTCTAGGAGTTGGAGACATAAAACTTTTAGCTCAGTTCTGGGCATCTTTGAAATACCTAAACTAACTTGTTCCTACATAGTAACTTGCCACTTTGAATGAGAATGTGCTTGCTTACAGCAACGTGCTATATGATCTGAATGCCCGAATTGGGAATCTGTGTCAAAACTTTGTCAGGAATTATGTGATCCTTACTAGCTGGAAGTAAGGGAGATGGGGTATGAATTTATTTCTAGGAGTTGGAGACATACAACGTTTAGCTCAGTTCTGGGCATCTTTGAAATACCTATACGAACTTGTTCCTACATAGTATCTTGCCACTTTGAATGAGAATGTGCTGGCTTGCTGCAACGTGCTATATGTTCTGAATGCCCGAATTGGGAATCTGTGTCAAAACTTTGTTCGGAATTATGTGATCCTTACTAGCTGGAAGTAAGGGAGATGGGGCATGAAGTTATTTCTAGGAGTTGGACACATACCAAGTTTAGCTCAGTTCTGGGCATCTTTGAAATACCTATACAAACTTGTTCCTACATAGTAACTTGCAACGTTGAATGAGAATGTGCTTGCTTACAGCAACGTGCTATATGTTCTGAATGCCCGAATTGGGAATCTGTGTCAAAACTTTGTTCGGAATTATGTGATCCTTACTAGCTGGAAGTAAGGGAGATGGGGCATGAAGTTATTTCTAGGAGTTGGACACATACCAAGTGTAGCTCAGTTCTGGGCATCTTTGAAATACCTATACAAACTTGTTCCTACATAGTAACTTGCAACTTTGAATGAGAATGTGCTTGCTTGCAGCTACGTGCTATATGTTCTGAATGCCCGAATTGGGAATCTGTGTCAAAACTTTGTTCGGAATTATGTGATCCTTATTAGCTGGAAGTAAGGGAGATGGGGCATGAAGTTATTTCTGGGAGTTGGACACATACCAAGTTTAGCTCAGTTCTGGGCATCTTTGAAATACCTATACAAACTTGTTCCTACATAGTAACTTGCAACTTTGAATGAGAATGTGCTTGCTTACAGCAACGTGCTATATGTTCTGAATGCCCGAATTGGGAATCTGTGTCAAAACTTTGTTCAGAATTATGTGATCCTTACTAGCTGGAAGTAAGGGAGATGGGGCATGAAGTTATTTCTAGGAGTTGGAGACATAAAACGTTTAGCTCAGTTCTGGGCATCTTTGAAATACCTAAACTAACTTGTTCCTACATAGTAACTTGCCACTTTGAATGAGAATGTGCTTGCTTACAGCAACGTGCTATATGATCTGAATGCCCGAATTGGGAATCTGTGTCAAAATTTTGTTAGGAATTATGTGATCCTTACTAGCTGGAAGTAACGGAGATGGGGCATGAAGTTATTTCTAGGAGTTGGAGACATACAACGTTTAGCTCAGTTCTGGGCATCTTTGAAATACCTATACAAACTTGTTCCTACATAGTAACTTGCCACTTTGAATGAGAATGTGCTTGCTTGCAGCAACGTGCTATATGTTCTGAATGCCCGAATTGGGAATCTGTGTCAAAACTTTGTTCAGAATTATGTGATCCTTACTAGCTGGAAGTAAGGGAGATGGGGCATGAAGTTATTTCTAGGAGTTGGACACATACCAAGTTTAGCTCAGTTCTGGGCATCTTTGAAATACCTATACAAACTTGTTCCTATATAGTAACTTGCCACTTTGAATGAGAATGTGCTTGCTTACAGCAACGTGCTATATGTTCTGAATGCCCGAATTGGGAATCTGTGTCAAAACTTTGTTAGGAATTATGTGATCCTTACTAGCTGGAAGTAAGGGAGATGGGGCATGAAGTTATTTCTAGGAGTTGCAGACATACAACGTTTAGCTCAGTTCTGGGCATCTTTGAAATACCTATACAAACTTGTTCCTACATAGTAACTTGCAACTTTGAATGAGAATGTGCTTGCTTGCAGCAACGTGCTATATGTTCTGAATGCCCGAATTGGGAATCTGTGTCAAAACTTTGTTCGGAATTATGTGATCCTTATTAGCTGGAAGTAAGGGAGATGGGGCATGAAGTTATTTCTGGGAGTTGGACACATACCAAGTTTAGCTCAGTTCTGGGCATCTTTGAAAGACCTATACAAACTTGTTCCTACATAGTAACTTCAACTTTGAATGAGAATGTGCTTGCTTACAGCAACGTGCTATATGTTCTGAATGCCCGAATTGGGAATCTGTGTCAAAACTTTGTTCAGAATTATGTGATCCTTACTAGCTGGAAGTAAGGGAGATGGGGCATGAAGTTATTTCTAGGAGTTGGAGACATGAAACGTTTAGCTCAGTTCTGGGCATCTTTGAAATACCTAAACTAACTTGTTCCTACATAGTAACTTGCCACTTTGAATGAGAATGTGCTTGCTTACAGCAACGTGCTATATGATCTGAATGCCCGAATTGGGAATCTGTGTCAAAATTTTGTTAGGAATTATGTGATCCTTACTAGCTGGAAGTAAGGGAGATGGGGCATGAAGTTATTTCTAGGAGTTGGAGACATACAACGTTTAGCTCAGTTCTGGGCATCTTTGAAATACCTATACAAACTTGTTCCTACATAGTAACTTGCCACTTTGAATGAGAATGTGCTTGCTTGCAGCAACGTGCTATATGTTCTGAATGCCCGAATTGGGAATCTGTGTCAAAACTTTGTTCAGAATTATGTGATCATTACTAGCTGGAAGTAAGGGAGATGGGGCATGAAGTTATTTCTAGGAGTTGGACACATACAAAGTTTAGCTCAGTTCTGGGCATCTTTGAAATACCTATACAAACTTGTTCCTATATAGTAACTTGCCACTTTGAATGAGAATGTGCTTGCTTACAGCAACGTGCTATATGTTCTGAATGCCCGAATTGGGAATCTGTGTCAAAACTTTGTTAGGAATTATGTGATCCTTACTAGCTGGAAGTAAGGGAGATGGGGCATGAAGTTATTTCTAGGAGTTGCAGACATACAACGTTTAGCTCAGTTCTGGGCATCTTTGAAATACCTATACAAACTTGTTCCTACATAGTAACTTGCAACTTTGAATGAGAATGTGCTTGCTTGCAGCAACGTGCTATATGTTCTGAATGCCCGAATTGGGAATCTGTGTCAAAACTTTGTTCGGAATTATGTGATCCTTATTAGCTGGAAGTAAGGGAGATGGGGCATGAAGTTATTTCTGGGAGTTGGACACATACCAAGTTTAGCTCAGTTCTGGGCATCTTTGAAAGACCTATACAAACTTGTTCCTACATAGTAACTTCAACTTTGAATGAGAATGTGCTTGCTTACAGCAACGTGCTATATGTTCTGAATGCCCGAATTGGGAATCTGTGTCAAAACTTTGTTAGGAATTATGTGATCCTTACTAGCTGGAAGTAAGGGAGATGGGGCATGAAGTTATTTCTAGGAGTTGGAGACATACAACGTTTAGCTCAGTTCTGGGCATCTTTGAAATACCTATACAAACTTGTTCCTACACAGTAACTTGCCACTTTGAATGAGAATGTGCTTGCTTGCAGCAACGTGCTATATGTTCTGAATGCCCGAATTGGGAATCTGTGTCAAAACTTTGTTCGGAATTATGTGATCCTTACTAGCTGGAAGTAAGGGAGATGGGGCATGAAGTTATTTCTAGGAGTTGGACACATACCAAGTTTAGCTCAGTTCTGGGCATCTTTGAAATACCTATACAAACTTGTTCCTACACAGTAACTTGCAACTTTGAATGAGAATGTGCTTGCTTACAGCAACGTGCTATATGTTCTGAATGCCCGAATTGGGAATCTGTGTCAAAACTTTGTTAGGAATTATGTGATCCTTACTAGCTGGAAGTAAGGGAGATGGGGCATGAAGTTATTTCTAGGAGTTGGAGACATACAACGTTTAGCTCAGTTCTGGGCATCTTTGAAATACCTATACAAACTTGTTCCTACATAGTAACTTGCCACATTGAATGAGAAAGTGCTTGCTTGCAGCAACGTGCTATATGTTCTGAATGCCAGAATAGGGAATCTGTGTCAAAACTTTGTTCGGAATTATGTGATCCTTACTAGCTGGAAGTAAGGGAGATGGGGCATGAAGTTATTTCTAGGAGTTGGACACATACCAAGTTTAGCTCAGTTCTGGGCATCTTTGAAATACCTATACAAACTTGTTCCTACATAGTAACTTGCCACTTTGAATGAGAATGTGCTTGCTTGCAGCAACGTGCTATATGTTCTGAATGCCCGAATTGGGAATCTGTGTCAAAACTTTGTTCGGAATTATGTGATCCTTACTAGCTGGAAGTAAGGGAGATGGGGCATGAAGTTATTTCTAGGAGTTGGAGACATAAAACGTTTAGCTCAGTTCTGGGCATCTTTGAAATACCTAAACTAACTTGTTCCTACATAGTAACTTGCCACTTTGAATGAGAATGTGCTTGCTTACAGCAACGTGCTATATGATCTGAATGCCCGAATTGGGAATCTGTGTCAAAACTTTGTCAGGAATTATGTGATCCTTACTAGCTGGAAGTAAGGGAGATGGGGCATGAAGTTATTTCTAGGAGTTGCAGACATACAACGTTTACCTCAGTTCTGGGCATCTTTGAAATACCTATACAAACTTGTTCCTACATAGTAACTTGCAACTTTGAATGAGAATGTGCTTGCTTGCAGCAACGTGCTATATGTTCTGAATGCCCGAATTGGGAATCTGTGTCAAAACTTTGTTCGGAATTATGTGATCATTATTAGCTGGAAGTAAGGGAGATGGGGCATGAAGTTATTTCTGGGAGTTGGACACATACCAAGTTTAGCTCAGTTCTGGGCATCTTTGAAAGACCTATACAAACTTGTTCCTACATAGTAACTTGCAACTTTGAATGAGAATGTGCTTGCTTACAGCAACGTGCTATATGTTCTGAATGCCCGAATTGGGAATCTGTGTCAAAACTTTGTTAGGAATTATGTGATCCTTACTAGCTGGAAGTAAGGGAGATGGGGCATGAAGTTATTTCTAGGAGTTGGAGACATAAAACGTTTAGCTCAGTTCTGGGCATCTTTGAAATACCTATACAAACTTGTTCCTACATAGTAACTTGCCACTTTGAATGAGAATGTGCTTGCTTACAGCAACGTGCTATATGATCTGAATGTCCGAATTGGGAATCTGTGTCAAAACTTTGTTAGGAATTATGTGATCCTTACTAGCTGGAAGTAAGGGAGATGGGGCATGAAGTTATTTCTAGGAGTTGGAGACATAAAACGTTTAGCTCAGTTCTGGGCATCTTTGAAATACCTAAACTAACTTGTTCCTACATAGTAACTTGCCACTTTGAATGAGAATGTGCTTGCTTATAGCAACGTGCTATATGATCTGAATGCCCGAATTGGGAATCTGTGTGAAAACTTTGTTAGGAATTATGTGATCCTTACTAGCTGGAAGTAAGGGAGATGGGGCATGAAGTTATTTCTAGGAGTTGGAGACATACAACGTTTAGCTCAGTTCTGGGCATCTTTGAAATACCTATACGAACTTGTTCCTAAATAGTATCTTGCCACTTTGAATGAGAATGTGCTGGCTTGCAGCAACGTGCTATATGTTCTGAATGCCCGAATTGGGAATCTGTGTCAAAACTTTGTTAGGAATTATGTGATCCTTACTAGCTGGAAGTAAGGGAGATGGGGCATGAAGTTATTTCTAGGAGTTGGACACATACCAAGTTTAGCTCAGTTCTGGGCATCTTTGAAATACCTATACAAACTTGTTCCTACATAGTAACTTGCAACTTTGAATGAGAATGTGCTTGCTTACAGCAACGTGCTATATGTTCTGAATGCCCGAATTGGGAATCTGTGTCAAAACTTTGTTCGGAATTATGTGATCCTTACTAGCTGGAAGTAAGGGAGATGGGGCATGAAGTTATTTCTAGGAGTTGGACACATACCAAGTGTAGCTCAGTTCTGGGCATCTTTGAAATACCTATACAAACTTGTTCCTACATAGTAACTTGCAACTTTGAATGAGAATGTGCTTGCTTGCAGCAACGTGCTATATGTTCTGAATGCCCGAATTGGGAATCTGTGTCAAAACTTTGTTCGGAATTATGTGATCCTTATTAGCTGGAAGTAAGGGAGATGGGGCATGAAGTTATTTCTGGGAGTTGGACACATACCAAGTTTAGCTCAGTTCTGGGCATCTTTGAAAGACCTATACAAACTTGTTCCTACATAGTAACTTCAACTTTGAATGAGAATGTGCTTGCTTACAGCAACGTGCTATATGTTCTGAATGCCCGAATTGGGAATCTGTGTCAAAACTTTGTTCAGAATTATGTGATCCTTACTAGCTGGAAGTAAGGGAGATGGGGCATGAAGTTATTTCTAGGAGTTGGAGACATGAAACGTTTAGTTCAGTTCTGGGCATCTTTGAAATACCTAAACTAACTTGTTCCTACATAGTAACTTGCCACTTTGAATGAGAATGTGCTTGCTTACAGCAACGTGCTATATGATCTGAATGCCCGAATTGGGAATCTGTGTCAAAATTTTGTTAGGAATTATGTGATCCTTACTAGCTGGAAGTAAGGGAGATGGGGCATGAAGTTATTTCTAGGAGTTGGAGACATACAACGTTTAGCTCAGTTCTGGGCATCTTTGAAATACCTATACAAACTTGTTCCTACATAGTAACTTGCCACTTTGAATGAGAATGTGCTTGCTTGCAGCAACGTGCTATATGTTCTGAATGCCCGAATTGGGAATCTGTGTCAAAACTTTGTTCAGAATTATGTGATCCTTACTAGCTGGAAGTAAGGGAGATGGGGCATGAAGTTATTTCTAGGAGTTGGACACATACCAAGTTTAGCTCAGTTCTGGGCATCTTTGAAATACCTATACAAACTTGTTCCTATATAGTAACTTGCCACTTTGAATGAGAATGTGCTTGCTTACAGCAACGTGCTATATGTTCTGAATGCCCGAATTGGGAATCTGTGTCAAAACTTTGTTAGGAATTATGTGATCCTTACTAGCTGGAAGTAAGGGAGATGGGGCATGAAGTTATTTCTAGGAGTTGCAGACATACAACGTTTAGCTCAGTTCTGGGCATCTTTGAAATACCTATACAAACTTGTTCCTACATAGTAACTTGCAACTTTGAATGAGAATGTGCTTGCTTGCAGCAACGTGCTATATGTTCTGAATGCCCGAATTGGGAATCTGTGTCAAAACTTTGTTCGGAATTATGTGATCCTTATTAGCTGGAAGTAAGGGAGATGGGGCATGAAGTTATTTCTGGGAGTTGGACACATACCAAGTTTAGCTCAGTTCTGGGCATCTTTGAAAGACCTATACAAACTTGTTCCTACATAGTAACTTCAACTTTGAATGAGAATGTGCGTGCTTACAGCAACGTGCTATATGTTCTGAATGCCCGAATTGGGAATCTGTGTCAAAACTTTGTTAGGAATTATGTGATCCTTACTAGCTGGAAGTAAGGGAGATGGGGCATGAAGTTATTTCTAGGAGTTGGAGACATACAACGTTTAGCTCAGTTCTGGGCATCTTTGAAATACCTATACAAACTTGTTCCTACACAGTAACTTGCCACTTTGAATGAGAATGTGCTTGCTTGCAGCAACGTGCTATATGTTCTGAATGCCCGAATTGGGAATCTGTGTCAAAACTTTGTTCGGAATTATGTGATCCTTACTAGCTGGAAGTAAGGGAGATGGGGCATGAAGTTATTTCTAGGAGTTGGACACATACCAAGTTTAGCTCAGTTCTGGGCATCTTTGAAATACCTATACAAACTTGTTCCTACACAGTAACTTGCAACTTTGAATGAGAATGTGCTTGCTTACAGCAACGTGCTATATGTTCTGAATGCCCGAATTGGGAATCTGTGTCAAAACTTTGTTAGGAATTATGTGATCCTTACTAGCTGGAAGTAAGGGAGATGGGGCATGAAGTTATTTCTAGGAGTTGGAGACATACAACGTTTAGCTCAGTTCTGGGCATCTTTGAAATACCTATACAAACTTGTTCCTACATAGTAACTTGCCACTTTGAATGAGAAAGTGCTTGCTTGCAGCAACGTGCTATATGTTCTGAATGCCAGAATAGGGAATCTGTGTCAAAACTTTGTTCGGAATTATGTGATCCTTACTAGCTGGAAGTAAGGGAGATGGGGCATGAAGTTATTTCTAGGAGTTGGACACATACCAAGTTTAGCTCAGTTCTGGGCATCTTTGAAATACCTATACAAACTTGTTCCTACATAGTAACTTGCCACTTTGAATGAGAATGTGCTTGCTTGCAGCAACGTGCTATATGTTCTGAATGCCCGAATTGGGAATCTGTGTCAAAACTTTGTTCGGAATTATGTGATCCTTACTAGCTGGAAGTAAGGGAGATGGGGCATGAAGTTATTTCTAGGAGTTGGAGACATAAAACGTTTAGCTCAGTTCTGGGCATCTTTGAAATACCTAAACTAACTTGTTCCTACATAGTAACTTGCCACTTTGAATGAGAATGTGCTTGCTTACAGCAACGTGCTATATGATCTGAATGCCCGAATTGGGAATCTGTGTCAAAACTTTGTCAGGAATTATGTGATCCTTACTAGCTGGAAGTAAGGGAGATGGGGCATGAAGTTATTTCTAGGAGTTGCAGACATACAACGTTTACCTCAGTTCTGGGCATCTTTGAAATACCTATACAAACTTGTTCCTACATAGTAACTTGCAACTTTGAATGAGAATGTGCTTGCTTGCAGCAACGTGCTATATGTTCTGAATGCCCGAATTGGGAATCTGTGTCAAAACTTTGTTCGGAATTATGTGATCATTATTAGCTGGAAGTAAGGGAGATGGGGCATGAAGTTATTTCTGGGAGTTGGACACATACCAAGTTTAGCTCAGTTCTGGGCATCTTTGAAAGACCTATACAAACTTGTTCCTACATAGTAACTTGCAACTTTGAATGAGAATGTGCTTGCTTACAGCAACGTGCTATATGTTCTGAATGCCCGAATTGGGAATCTGTGTCAAAACTTTGTTAGGAATTATGTGATCCTTACTAGCTGGAAGTAAGGGAGATGGGGCATGAAGTTATTTCTAGGAGTTGGAGACATAAAACGTTTAGCTCAGTTCTGGGCATCTTTGAAATACCTATACAAACTTGTTCCTACATAGTAACTTGCCACTTTGAATGAGAATGTGCTTGCTTACAGCAACGTGCTATATGATCTGAATGTCCGAATTGGGAATCTGTGTCAAAACTTTGTTAGGAATTATGTGATCCTTACTAGCTGGAAGTAAGGGAGATGGGGCATGAAGTTATTTCTAGGAGTTGGAGACATAAAACGTTTAGCTCAGTTCTGGGCATCTTTGAAATACCTAAACTAACTTGTTCCTACATAGTAACTTGCCACTTTGAATGAGAATGTGCTTGCTTATAGCAACGTGCTATATGATCTGAATGCCCGAATTGGGAATCTGTGTGAAAACTTTGTTAGGAATTATGTGATCCTTACTAGCTGGAAGTAAGGGAGATGGGGCATGAATTTATTTCTAGGAGTTGGAGACATACAACGTTTAGCTCAGTTCTGGGCATCTTTGAAATACCTATACGAACTTGTTCCTAAATAGTATCTTGCCACTTTGAATGAGAATGTGCTGGCTTGCAGCAACGTGCTATATGTTCTGAATGCCCGAATTGGGAATCTGTGTCAAAACTTTGTTAGGAATTATGTGATCCTTACTAGCTGGAAGTAAGGGAGATGGGGCATGAAGTTATTTCTAGGAGTTGGACACATACCAAGTTTAGCTCAGTTCTGGGCATCTTTGAAATACCTATACAAACTTGTTCCTACACAGTAACTTGCAACTTTGAATGAGAATGTGCTTGCTTACAGCAACGTGGTATATGTTCTGAATGCCCGAATTGGGAATCTGTGTCAAAACTTTGTTAGGAATTATGTGATCCTTACTAGCTGGAAGAAAGGGAGATGGGGCATGAAGTTATTTCTAGGAGTTGGAGACATACAACGTTTAGCTCAGTTCTGGGCATCTTTGAAATACCTATACAAACTTGTTCCTACATAGTAACTTGCCACTTTGAATGAGAATGTGCTTGCTTACAGCAACGTGCTATATGATCTGAATGCCCGAATTGGGAATCTGTGTCAAAACTTTGTTCGGAATTATGTGATCCTTACTAGCTGGAAGTAAGGGAGATGGGGCATGAAGTTATTTCTAGGAGTTGGACACATACCAAGTTTAGCTCAGTTCTGGGCATCTTTGAAATACCTATACAAACTTGTTCCTACATAGTAACTTGCAACTTTGAATGAGAATGTGCTTGCTTACAGCAACGTGCTATATGTTCTGAATGCCCGAATTGGGAATCTGTGTCAAAACTTTGTTAGGAATTATGTGATCCTTACTAGCTGGAAGTAAGGGAGATGGGGCATGAAGTTATTTCTAGGAGTTGGAGACATACAACGTTTAGCTCAGTTCTGGGCATCTTTGAAATACCTATACAAACTTGTTCCTACATAGTAACTTGCCACTTTGAATGAGAATGTGCTTGCTTGCAGCAACGTGCTATATGTTCTGAATGCCCGAATTGGGAATCTGTGTCAAAACTTTGTTCGGAATTATGTGATCCTTATTAGCTGGAAGTAAGGGAGATGGGGCATGAAGTTATTTCTGGGAGTTGGACACATACAAAGTTTAGCTCAGTTCTGGGCATCTTTGAAATACCTATACAAACTTGTTCCTACATAGTAACTTGCAACTTTGAATGAGAATGTGCTTGCTTACAGCAACGTGCTATATGTTCTGAATGCCCGAATTGGGAATCTGTGTCAAAACTTTGTTAGGCATTATGTGATCCTTACTAGCTGGAAGTAAGGGAGATGGGGCATGAAGTTATTTCTAGGAGTTGGAGACATACAACGTTTAGCTCAGTTCTGGGCATCTTTGAAATACCTATACACACTTGTTCCTACATAGTAACTTGCCACTTTGAATGAGAATGTGCTTGCTTGCAGCAACGTGCTATATGTTCTGAATGCCCGAATTGGGAGTCTGTGTCAAAACTTTGTTCGGAATTATGTGATCCTTACTAGCTGGAAGTAAGGGAGATGGGGCATGAAGTTATTTCTAGGAGTTGGAGACATACAACGTTTAGCTCAGTTCTGGGCATCTTTGAAATACCTAAACTAACTTGTTCCTACATAGTAACTTGCCACTTTGAATGAGAATGTGCTTGCTTACAGCAACGTGCTATATGATCTGAATGCCCGAATTGGGAATCTGTGTCAAAACTTTGTTAGGAATTATGTGATCCTTACTAGCTGGAAGTAAGGGAGATGGGGCATGAAGTTATTTCTAGGAGTTGGAGACATACAACATTTAGCTCAGTTCTGGGCATCTTTGAAATACCTGTACAAACTTGTTCCTACATAGTAACTTGCCACTTTGAATGAGAATGTGCTTGCTTGCAGCAACGTGCTATATGTTCTGAATGCCCGAATTGGGAATCTGTGTCAAAACTTTGTTCGGAATTATGTGATCCTTACTAGCTGGAAGTAAGGGAGATGGGGCATGAAGTTATTTCTAGGAGTTGGACACATACCAAGTTTAGCTCAGTTCTGGGCATCTTTGAAATACCTATACAAACTTGTTCCTACACAGTAACTTGCAACTTTGAATGAGAATGTGCTTGCTTACAGCAACGTGCTATATGTTCTGAATGCCCGAATTGGGAATCTGTGTCAAAACTTTGTTAGGAATTATGTGATCCTTACTAGCTGGAAGTAAGGGAGATGGGGCATGAAGTTATTTCTAGGAGTTGGAGACATACAACGTTTAGCTCAGTTCTGGGCATCTTTGAAATACCTATACAAACTTGTTCCTACACAGTAACTTGCAACTTTGAATGAGAATGTGCTTGCTTGCAGCAACGTGCTATATGTTCTGAATGCCAGAATTGGGAATCTGTGTCAAAACTTTGTTCGGAATTATGTGATCCTTACTAGCTGGAAGTAAGGGAGATGGGGCATGAAGTTATTTCTAGGATTTGGACACATACCAAGTTTAGCTCAGTTCTGGGCATCTTTGAAATACCTATACAAACTTGTTCCTACACAGTAACTTGCAACTTTGAATGAGAATGTGCTTGCTTACAGCAACGTGCTATATGTTCTGAATGCCCGAATTGGGAATCTGTGTCAAAACTTTGTTAGGAATTATGTGATCCTTACTAGCTGGCAGTAAGGGAGATGGGGCATGAAGTTATTTCTAGGAGTTGGAGACATACAACGTTTAGCTCAGTTCTGGGCATCTTTGAAATACCTATACAAACTTGTTCCTTCATAGTAACTTGCAACTTTGAATGAGAATGTGCTTGCTTGCAGCAACGTGCTATATGTTCTGAATGCCCGAATTGGGAATCTGTGTCAAAACTTTGTTCGGAATTATGTGATCCTTATTAGCTGGAAGTAAGGGAGATGGGGCAAGAAGTTATTTCTGGGAGTTGGACACATACCTAGTTTAGCTCAGTTCTGGGCATCTTTGAAATACCTATACAAACTTGTTCCTACATAGTAACTTGCAACTTTGAATGAGAATGTGCTTGCTTACAGCAACGTGCTATATGTTCTGAATGCCCGAATTGGGAATCTGTGTCAAAACTTTGTTAGGAATTATGTGATCCTTACTAGCTGGAAGTCAGGGAGATGGGGCATGAAGTTATTTCTAGGAGTTGGAGACATAATACGTTTAGCTCAGTTCTGGGCATCTTTGAAATACCTAAACTAACTTGTTCCTACATAGTAACTTGCCACTTTGAATGAGAATGCGCTTGCTTACAGCAACGTGCTATATGATCTGAATGCCCTAATTGGGAATCTGTGTCAAAACTTTGTTAGGAATTATGTGATCCTTACTAGCTGGAAGTAAGGGAGATGGGGCATGAAGTTATTTCTAGGAGTTGGAGACATACAACGTTTAGCTCAGTTCTGGGCATCTTTGAAATACCTATACAAACTTGTTCCTACATAGTAACTTGCCACTTTGAATGAGAATGTGCTTGCTTGCAGCAACGTGCTATATGTTCTGAATGCCCGAATTGGGAATCTGTGTCAAAACTTTGTTGGGAATTATGTGATCCTTACTAGCTGGAAGTAAGGGAGATGGGGGATGAAGTTATTTCTAGGAGTTGGACACATACCAAGTTTAGCTCAGTTCTGGGCATCTTTGAAATACCTATACAAACTTGTTCCTACATAGTAACTTGCAACTTTGAATGAGAAGGTGCTTGCTTACAGCAACGTGCTATATGTTCTGAATGCCCGAATTGGGAATCTGTGTCAAAACTTTGTTAGGAATTATGTGATCCTTACTAGCTGGAAGTAAGGGAGATGGGGCATGAAGTTATTTCTAGGAGTTGGAGACATAAAACGTTTAGCTCAGTTCTGGGCATCTTTGAAATACCTAAACTAACATGTTCCTACATAGTAACTTGCCACTTTGAATGAGAATGTGCTTGCTTACAGCAACGTGCTATATGATCTGAATGCCCGAATTGGGAATCTGTGTCAAAACTTTGTCAGGAATTATGTGATCCTTAGTAGCTGGAAGTAAGGGAGATGGGGCATGAAGTTATTTCTAGGAGTTGGAGACATACAACGTTTAGCTCAGTTCTGGGCATCTTTGAAATACCTATACAAACTTGTTCCTACATAGTAACTTGCAACTTTGAATGAGAAGGTGCTTGCTTACAGCAACGTGCTATATGTTCTGAATGCCCGAATTGGGCATCTGTGTCAAAACTTTGTTAGGAATTATGTGATCCTTACTAGCTGGAAGTAAGGGAGATGGGGCATGAAGTTATTTCTAGGAGTTGGAGACATACAACGTTTAGCTCAGTTCTGGGCATCTTTGAAATACCTATACAAACTTGTTCCTACATAGTAACTTGCCACTTTGAATGAGAATGTGCTTGCTTGCAGCAACGTGCTATATGTTCTGAATGCCCGAATTGGGAATCTGTGTCAAAACTTTGTTCGGAATTATGTGATCCTTACTAGCTGGAAGTAAGGGAGATGGGGCATGAAGTTATTTCTAGGAGTTGGACACATACCAAGTTTAGCTCAGTTCTGGGCATCTTTGAAATACCTATACAAACTTGTTCCTACACAGTAACTTGCAACTTTGAATGAGAATGTGCTTGCTTACAGCAACGTGCTATATGTTCTGAATGCCCGAATTGGGAATCTGTGTCAAAACTTTGTTAGGAATTATGTGATCCTTACTAGCTGGAAGTAAGGGAGATGGGGCATGAAGTTATTTCTAGGAGTTGGACACATACCAAGTTTAGCTCAGTTCTGGGCATCTTTGAAATACCTATACAAACTTGTTCCTACACAGTAACTTGCAACTTTGAATGAGAATGTGCTTGCTTACAGCAACGTGCTATATGTTCTGAATGCCCGAATTGGGAATCTGTGTCAAAACTTTGTTAGGAATTATGTGATCCTTACTAGCTGGAAGTAAGGCAGATGGGGCATGAAGTTATTTCTAGGAGTTGGAGACATAAAACTTTTAGCTCAGTTCTGGGCATCTTTGAAATACCTAAACTAACTTGTTCCTACATAGTAACTTGCCACTTTGAATGAGAATGCGCTTGCTTACAGCAACGTGCTATATGATCTGAATGCCCGAATTGGGAATCTGTGTCAAAACTTTGTTAGGCATTATGTGATCCTTACTAGCTGGAAGTAAGGGAGATGGGGCATGAAGTTATTTCTAGGAGTTGGAGACATACAACGTTTAGCTCAGTTCTGGGCATCTTTGAAATACCTATACACACTTGTTCCTACATAGTAACTTGCCACTTTGAATGAGAATGTGCTTGCTTGCAGCAACGTGCTATATGTTCTGAATGCCCGAATTGGGAGTCTGTGTCAAAACTTTGTTCGGAATTATGTGATCCTGACTAGCTGGAAGTAAGGGAGATGGGGCATGAAGTTATTTCTAGGAGTTGGAGACATACAACGTTTAGCTCAGTTCTGGGCATCTTTGAAATACCTAAACTAACTTGTTCCTACATAGTAACTTGCCACTTTGAATGAGAATGTGCTTGCTTACAGCAACGTGCTATATGATCTGAATGCCCGAATTGGGAATCTGTGTCAAAACTTTGTTAGGAATTATGTGATCCTTACTAGCTGGAAGTAAGGGAGATGGGGCATGAAGTTATTTCTAGGAGTTGGAGACATACAACATTTAGCTCAGTTCTGGGCATCTTTGAAATACCTGTACAAACTTGTTCCTACATAGTAACTTGCCACTTTGAATGAGAATGTGCTTGCTTGCAGCAACGTGCTATATGTTCTGAATGCCCGAATTGGGAATCTGTGTCAAAACTTTGTTCGGAATTATGTGATCCTTACTAGCTGGAAGTAAGGGAGATGGGGCATGAAGTTATTTCTAGGAGTTGGACACATACCAAGTTTAGCTCAGTTCTGGGCATCTTTGAAATACCTATACAAACTTGTTCCTACACAGTAACTTGCAACTTTGAATGAGAATGTGCTTGCTTACAGCAACGTGCTATATGTTCTGAATGCCCGAATTGGGAATCTGTGTCAAAACTTTGTTAGGAATTATGTGATCCTTACTAGCTGGAAGTAAGGGAGATGGGGCATGAAGTTATTTCTAGGAGTTGGAGACATACAACGTTTAGCTCAGTTCTGGGCATCTTTGAAATACCTATACAAACTTGTTCCTACACAGTAACTTGCAACTTTGAATGAGAATGTGCTTGCTTGCAGCAACGTGCTATATGTTCTGAATGCCAGAATTGGGAATCTGTGTCAAAACTTTGTTCGGAATTATGTGATCCTTACTAGCTGGAAGTAAGGGAGATGGGGCATGAAGTTATTTCTAGGATTTGGACACATACCAAGTTTAGCTCAGTTCTGGGCATCTTTGAAATACCTATACAAACTTGTTCCTACACAGTAACTTGCAACTTTGAATGAGAATGTGCTTGCTTACAGCAACGTGCTATATGTTCTGAATGCCCGAATTGGGAATCTGTGTCAAAACTTTGTTAGGAATTATGTGATCCTTACTAGCTGGCAGTAAGGGAGATGGGGCATGAAGTTATTTCTAGGAGTTGGAGACATACAACGTTTAGCTCAGTTCTGGGCATCTTTGAAATACCTATACAAACTTGTTCCTTCATAGTAACTTGCAACTTTGAATGAGAATGTGCTTGCTTGCAGCAACGTGCTATATGTTCTGAATGCCCGAATTGGGAATCTGTGTCAAAACTTTGTTCGGAATTATGTGATCCTTATTAGCTGGAAGTAAGGGAGATGGGGCAAGAAGTTATTTCTGGGAGTTGGACACATACCTAGTTTAGCTCAGTTCTGGGCATCTTTGAAATACCTATACAAACTTGTTCCTACATAGTAACTTGCAACTTTGAATGAGAATGTGCTTGCTTACAGCAACGTGCTATATGTTCTGAATGCCCGAATTGGGAATCTGTGTCAAAACTTTGTTAGGAATTATGTGATCCTTACTAGCTGGAAGTCAGGGAGATGGGGCATGAAGTTATTTCTAGGAGTTGGAGACATAATACGTTTAGCTCAGTTCTGGGCATCTTTGAAATACCTAAACTAACTTGTTCCTACATAGTAACTTGCCACTTTGAATGAGAATGCGCTTGCTTACAGCAACGTGCTATATGATCTGAATGCCCTAATTGGGAATCTGTGTCAAAACTTTGTTAGGAATTATGTGATCCTTACTAGCTGGAAGTAAGGGAGATGGGGCATGAAGTTATTTCTAGGAGTTGGAGACATACAACGTTTAGCTCAGTTCTGGGCATCTTTGAAATACCTATACAAACTTGTTCCTACATAGTAACTTGCCACTTTGAATGAGAATGTGCTTGCTTGCAGCAACGTGCTATATGTTCTGAATGCCCGAATTGGGAATCTGTGTCAAAACTTTGTTGGGAATTATGTGATCCTTACTAGCTGGAAGTAAGGGAGATGGGGCATGAAGTTATTTCTAGGAGTTGGACACATACCAAGTTTAGCTCAGTTCTGGGCATCTTTGAAATACCTATACAAACTTGTTCCTACATAGTAACTTGCAACTTTGAATGAGAAGGTGCTTGCTTACAGCAACGTGCTATATGTTCTGAATGCCCGAATTGGGAATCTGTGTCAAAACTTTGTTAGGAATTATGTGATCCTTACTAGCTGGAAGTAAGGGAGATGGGGCATGAAGTTATTTCTAGGAGTTGGAGACATAAAACGTTTAGCTCAGTTCTGGGCATCTTTGAAATACCTAAACTAACATGTTCCTACATAGTAACTTGCCACTTTGAATGAGAATGTGCTTGCTTACAGCAACGTGCTATATGATCTGAATGCCCGAATTGGGAATCTGTGTCAAAACTTTGTCAGGAATTATGTGATCCTTAGTAGCTGGAAGTAAGGGAGATGGGGCATGAAGTTATTTCTAGGAGTTGGAGACATACAACGTTTAGCTCAGTTCTGGGCATCTTTGAAATACCTATACAAACTTGTTCCTACATAGTAACTTGCCACTTTGAATGAGAATGTGCTTGCTTGCAGCAACGTGCTATATGTTCTGAATGCCCGAATTGGGAATCTGTGTCAAAACTTTGTTAGGAATTATGTGATCCTTACTAGCTGGAAGTAAGGGAGATGGGGCATGAAGTTATTTTTAGGAGTTGGAGACATACAACGTTTAGCTCAGTTCTGGGCATCTTTGAAATACCTATACAAACTTGTTCCTAACATAGTAACTTGCCACTTTGAATGAGAATGTGCTTGCTTGCAGCAACGTGCTATATGTTCTGAATGCCCGAATTGGGAATCTGTGTCAAAACTTTGTTCGGAATTATGTGATCCTTACTAGCTGGAAGTAAGGGAGATGGGGCATGAAGTTATTTCTAGGAGTTGGACACATACCAAGTTTAGCTCAGTTCTGGGCATCTTTGAAATACCTATACAAACTTGTTCCTACACAGTAACTTGCAACTTTGAATGAGAATGTGCTTGCTTACAGCAACGTGCTATATGTTCTGAATGCCCGAATTGGGAATCTGTGTCAAAACTTTGTTAGGAATTATGTGATCCTTACTAGCTGGAAGTAAGGGAGATGGGGCATGAAGTTATTTCTAGGAGTTGGAGACATAATACGTTTATCTCAGTTCTGGGCATCTTTGAAATACCTAAACTAACTTGTTCCTACATAGTAACTTGCCACTTTGAATGAGAATGTGCTTGCTTGCAGCAACGTGCTATATGATGTGAATGCCCGAATTGGGAATCTGTGTCAAAACTTTGTTAGGAATTATGTGATCCTTACTAGCTGGAAGTAAGGGAGATGGGGCATGAAGTTATTTCTAGGAGTTGGACACATACCAAGTTTAGCTCAGTTCTGGGCATCTTTGAAATACCTATACAAACTTGTTCCTACATAGTAACTTGCAACTTTGAATGAGAAGGTGCTTGCTTACAGCAACGTGCTATATGTTCTGAATGCCCGAATTGGGCATCTGTGTCAAAACTTTGTTAGGAATTATGTGATCCTTACTAGCTGGAAGTAAGGGAGATGGGGCATGAAGTTATTTCTAGGAGTTGGAGACATACAACGTTTAGCTCAGTTCTGGGCATCTTTGAAATACCTATACAAACTTGTTCCTACATAGTAACTTGCCACTTTGAATGAGAATGTGCTTGCTTGCAGCAACGTGCTATATGTTCTGAATGCCCGAATTGGGAATCTGTGTCAAAACTTTGTTCGGAATTATGTGATCCTTACTAGCTGGAAGTAAGGGAGATGGGGCATGAAGTTATTTCTAGGAGTTGGACACATACCAAGTTTAGCTCAGTTCTGGGCATCTTTGAAATACCTATACAAACTTGTTCCTACACAGTAACTTGCAACTTTGAATGAGAATGTGCTTGCTTACAGCAACGTGCTATATGTTCTGAATGCCCGAATTGGGAATCTGTGTCAAAACTTTGTTAGGAATTATGTGATCCTTACTAGCTGGAAGTAAGGGAGATGGGGCATGAAGTTATTTCTAGGAGTTGGACACATACCAAGTTTAGCTCAGTTCTGGGCATCTTTGAAATACCTATACAAACTTGTTCCTACACAGTAACTTGCAACTTTGAATGAGAATGTGCTTGCTTACAGCAACGTGCTATATGTTCTGAATGCCCGAATTGGGAATCTGTGTCAAAACTTTGTTAGGAATTATGTGATCCTTACTAGCTGGAAGTAAGGCAGATGGGGCATGAAGTTATTTCTAGGAGTTGGAGACATAAAACTTTTAGCTCAGTTCTGGGCATCTTTGAAATACCTAAACTAACTTGTTCCTACATAGTAACTTGCCACTTTGAATGAGAATGCGCTTGCTTACAGCAACGTGCTATATGATCTGAATGCCCGAATTGGGAATCTGTGTCAAAACTTTGTTAGGAATTATGTGATCCTTACTAGCTGGAAGTAAGGGAGATGGGGCATGAAGTTATTTCTAGGAGTTGGAGACATACAACGTTTAGCTCAGTTCTGGGCATCTTTGAAATACCTATACAAACTTGTTCCTACATAGTAACTTGCCACTTTGAATGAGAATGTGCTTGCCTACAGCAACGTGCTATATGTTCTGAATGCCCGAATTGGGAATCTGTGTCAAAACTTTGTTCGGAATTATGTGATCCTTACTAGCTGGAAGTAAGTGAGATGGGGCATGAAGTTATTTCTAGGAGTTGGACACATACCAAGTTTAGCTCAGTTCTGGGCATCGTTGAAATACCTATACAAACTTGTTCCTACATAGTAACTTGCCACTTTGAATGAGAATGTGCTTGCTTACAGCAACGTGCTATATGTTCTGAATTCCCGAATTGGGAATCTGTGTCAAAACTTTGTTAGGAATTATGTGATCCTTACTAGCTGGAAGTAAGGGAGATGGGGCATGAAGTTATTTCTAGGAGTTGGCGACATAAAAGGTTTAGCTCAGTTCTGGGCATCTTTGAAATACCTAAACTAACTTGTTCCTACATAGTAACTTGCCACTTTGAATGAGAATGTGCTTGCTTGCAGCAACGTGCTATATGTTCTGAATGCCCGAATTGGGAATCTGTGTCAAAACTTTGTTCGGAATTATGTTTTCCTTATTAGCTGGAAGTAAGGGAGATGGGGCATGAAGTTATTTCTGGGAGTTGGACACATACCAAGTTTAGCTCAGTTCTGGGCATCTTTGAAATACCTATACAAACTTGTTCCTACATAGTAACTTGCAACTTTGAATGAGAATGTGCTTGCTTACAGCAACGTGCTATATGTTCTGAATGCCCGAATTGGGAATCTGTGTCAAAACTTTGTTAGGAATTATGTGATCCTTACTAGCTGGAAGTAAGGGAGATGGGGCATGAAGTTATTTCTAGGAGTTGGAGACATAATACGTTTATCTCAGTTCTGGGCATCTTTGAAATACCTAAACTAACTTGTTCCTACATAGTAACTTGCCACTTTGAATGAGAATGTGCTTGCTTGCAGCAACGTGCTATATGATGTGAATGCCCGAATTGGGAATCTGTGTCAAAACTTTGTTAGGAATTATGTGATCCTTACTAGCTGGAAGTAAGGGAGATGGGGCATGAAGTTATTTCTAGGAGTTGGACACATACCAAGTTTAGCTCAGTTCTGGGCATCTTTGAAATACCTATACAAACTTGTTCCTACATAGTAACTTGCAACTTTGAATGAGAAGGTGCTTGCTTACAGCAACGTGCTATATGTTCTGAATGCCCGAATTGGGCATCTGTGTCAAAACTTTGTTAGGAATTATGTGATCCTTACTAGCTGGAAGTAAGGGAGATGGGGCATGAAGTTATTTCTAGGAGTTGGAGACATACAACGTTTAGCTCAGTTCTGGGCATCTTTGAAATACCTATACAAACTTGTTCCTACATAGTAACTTGCCACTTTGAATGAGAATGTGCTTGCTTGCAGCAACGTGCTATATGTTCTGAATGCCCGAATTGGGAATCTGTGTCAAAACTTTGTTCGGAATTATGTGATCCTTACTAGCTGGAAGTAAGGGAGATGGGGCATGAAGTTATTTCTAGGAGTTGGACACATACCAAGTTTAGCTCAGTTCTGGGCATCTTTGAAATACCTATACAAACTTGTTCCTACACAGTAACTTGCAACTTTGAATGAGAATGTGCTTGCTTACAGCAACGTGCTATATGTTCTGAATGCCCGAATTGGGAATCTGTGTCAAAACTTTGTTAGGAATTATGTGATCCTTACTAGCTGGAAGTAAGGGAGATGGGGCATGAAGTTATTTCTAGGAGTTGGACACATACCAAGTTTAGCTCAGTTCTGGGCATCTTTGAAATACCTATACAAACTTGTTCCTACACAGTAACTTGCAACTTTGAATGAGAATGTGCTTGCTTACAGCAACGTGCTATATGTTCTGAATGCCCGAATTGGGAATCTGTGTCAAAACTTTGTTAGGAATTATGTGATCCTTAATAGCTGGAAGTAAGGCAGATGGGGCATGAAGTTATTTCTAGGAGTTGGAGACATAAAACTTTTAGCTCAGTTCTGGGCATCTTTGAAATACCTAAACTAACTTGTTCCTACATAGTAACTTGCCACTTTGAATGAGAATGCGCTTGCTTACAGCAACGTGCTATATGATCTGAATGCCCGAATTGGGAATCTGTGTCAAAACTTTGTTAGGAATTATGTGATCCTTACTAGCTGGAAGTAAGGGAGATGGGGCATGAAGTTATTTCTAGGAGTTGGAGACATACAACGTTTAGCTCAGTTCTGGGCATCTTTGAAATACCTATACAAACTTGTTCCTACATAGTAACTTGCCACTTTGAATGAGAATGTGCTTGCCTACAGCAACGTGCTATATGTTCTGAATGCCCGAATTGGGAATCTGTGTCAAAACTTTGTTCGGAATTATGTGATCCTTACTAGCTGGAAGTAAGTGAGATGGGGCATGAAGTTATTTCTAGGAGTTGGACACATACCAAGTTTAGCTCAGTTCTGGGCATCGTTGAAATACCTATACAAACTTGTTCCTACATAGTAACTTGCCACTTTGAATGAGAATGTGCTTGCTTACAGCAACGTGCTATATGTTCTGAATTCCCGAATTGGGAATCTGTGTCAAAACTTTGTTAGGAATTATGTGATCCTTACTAGCTGGAAGTAAGGGAGATGGGGCATGAAGTTATTTCTAGGAGTTGGCGACATAAAACGTTTAGCTCAGTTCTGGGCATCTTTGAAATACCTAAACTAACTTGTTCCTACATAGTAACTTGCCACTTTGAATGAGAATGTGCTTGCTTGCAGCAACGTGCTATATGTTCTGAATGCCCGAATTGGGAATCTGTGTCAAAACTTTGTTCGGAATTATGTGATCCTTATTAGCTGGAAGTAAGGGAGATGGGGCATGAAGTTATTTCTGGGAGTTGGACACATACCAAGTTTAGCTCAGTTCTGGGCATCTTTGAAATACCTATACAAACTTGTTCCTACATAGTAACTTGCAACTTTGAATGAGAATGTGCTTGCTTACAGCAACGTGCTATATGTTCTGAATGCCCGAATTGGGAATCTGTGTCAAATCTTTGTTAGGAATTTTGTGATCCTTACTAGATGGAAGTAAGGGAGATGGGGCATGAAGTGATTTCTAGGAGTTGGAGACATAAAACTTTTAGCTCAGTTCTGGGCATCTTTGAAATACCTAAACTAACTTGTTCCTACATAGTAACTTGCCACTTTGAATGAGAATGTGCTTGCTTACAGCAACGTGCTATATGATCTGAATGCCCGAATTGGGAATCTGTGTCAAAACTTTGTCAGGAATTATGTGATCCTTACTAGCTGGAAGTAAGGGAGATGGGGTATGAATTTATTTCTAGGAGTTGGAGACATACAACGTTTAGCTCAGTTCTGGGCATCTTTGAAATACCTATACGAACTTGTTCCTACATAGTATCTTGCCACTTTGAATGAGAATGTGCTGGCTTGCTGCAACGTGCTATATGTTCTGAATGCCCGAATTGGGAATCTGTGTCAAAACTTTGTTCGGAATTATGTGATCCTTACTAGCTGGAAGTAAGGGAGATGGGGCATGAAGTTATTTCTAGGAGTTGGACACATACCAAGTTTAGCTCAGTTCTGGGCATCTTTGAAATACCTATACAAACTTGTTCCTACATAGTAACTTGCAACTTTGAATGAGAATGTGCTTGCTTACAGCAACGTGCTATATGTTCTGAATGCCCGAATTGGGAATCTGTGTCAAAACTTTGTTCGGAATTATGTGATCCTTACTAGCTGGAAGTAAGGGAGATGGGGCATGAAGTTATTTCTAGGAGTTGGACACATACCAAGTGTAGCTCAGTTCTGGGCATCTTTGAAATACCTATACAAACTTGTTCCTACATAGTAACTTGCAACTTTGAATGAGAATGTGCTTGCTTGCAGCTACGTGCTATATGTTCTGAATGCCCGAATTGGGAATCTGTGTCAAAACTTTGTTCGGAATTATGTGATCCTTATTAGCTGGAAGTAAGGGAGATGGGGCATGAAGTTATTTCTGGGAGTTGGACACATACCAAGTTTAGCTCAGTTCTGGGCATCTTTGAAATACCTATACAAACTTGTTCCTACATAGTAACTTGCAACTTTGAATGAGAATGTGCTTGCTTACAGCAACGTGCTATATGTTCTGAATGCCCGAATTGGGAATCTGTGTCAAAACTTTGTTCAGAATTATGTGATCCTTACTAGCTGGAAGTAAGGGAGATGGGGCATGAAGTTATTTCTAGGAGTTGGAGACATAAAACGTTTAGCTCAGTTCTGGGCATCTTTGAAATACCTAAACTAACTTGTTCCTACATAGTAACTTGCCACTTTGAATGAGAATGTGCTTGCTTACAGCAACGTGCTATATGATCTGAATGCCCGAATTGGGAATCTGTGTCAAAATTTTGTTAGGAATTATGTGATCCTTACTAGCTGGAAGTAAGGGAGATGGGGCATGAAGTTATTTCTAGGAGTTGGAGACATACAACGTTTAGCTCAGTTCTGGGCATCTTTGAAATACCTATACAAACTTCTTCCTACATAGTAACTTGCCACTTTGAATGAGAATGTGCTTGCTTGCAGCAACGTGCTATATGTTCTGAATGCCCGAATTGGGAATCTGTGTCAAAACTTTGTTCAGAATTATGTGATCCTTACTAGCTGGAAGTAAGGGAGATGGGGCATGAAGTTATTTCTAGGAGTTGGACACATACCAAGTTTAGCTCAGTTCTGGGCATCTTTGAAATACCTATACAAACTTGTTCCTATATACTAACTTGCCACTTTGAATGAGAATGTGCTTGCTTACAGCAACGTGCTATATGTTCTGAATGCCCGAATTGGGAATCTGTGTCAAAACTTTGTTAGGAATTATGTGATCCTTACTAGCTGGAAGTAAGGGAGATGGGGCATGAAGTTATTTCTAGGAGTTGCAGACATACAACGTTTAGCTCAGTTCTGGGCATCTTTGAAATACCTATACAAACTTGTTCCTACATAGTAACTTGCAACTTTGAATGAGAATGTGCTTGCTTGCAGCAACGTGCTATATATTCTGAATGCCCGAATTGGGAATCTGTGTCAAAACTTTGTTCGGAATTATGTGATCCTTATTAGCTGGAAGTAAGGGAGATGGGGCATGAAGTTATTTCTGGGAGTTGGACACATACCAAGTTTAGCTCAGTTCTGGGCATCTTTGAAAAACCTATACAAACTTGTTCCTACATAGTAACTTCAACTTTGAATGAGAATGTGCTTGCTTACAGCAACGTGCTATATGTTCTGAATGCCCGAATTGGGAATCTGTGTCAAAACTTTGTTCAGAATTTTGTGATCCTTACTAGCTGGAAGTAAGGGAGATGGGGCATGAAGTTATTTCTAGGAGTTGGAGACATGAAACGTTTAGCTCAGTTCTGGGCATCTTTGAAATACCTAAACTAACTTGTTCCTACATAGTAACTTGCCACTTTGAATGAGAATGTGCTTGCTTACAGCAACGTGCTATATGATCTGAATGCCCGAATTGGGAATCTGTGTCAAAATTTTGTTAGGAATTATGTGATCCTTACTAGCTGGAAGTAAGGGAGATGGGGCATGAAGTTATTTCTAGGAGTTGGAGACATACAACGTTTAGCTCAGTTCTGGGCATCTTTGAAATACCTATACAAACTTGTTCCTACATAGTAACTTGCCACTTTGAATGAGAATGTGCTTGCTTGCAGCAACGTGCTATATGTTCTGAATGCCCGAATTGGGAATCTGTGTCAAAACTTTGTTCAGAATTATGTGATCCTTACTAGCTGGAAGTAAGGGAGATGGGGCATGAAGTTATTTCTAGGAGTTGGACACATACAAAGTTTAGCTCAGTTCTGGGCATCTTTGAAATACCTATACAAACTTGTTCCTATATAGTAACTTGCCACTTTGAATGAGAATGTGCTTGCTTACAGCAACGTGCTATATGTTCTGAATGCCCGAATTGGGAATCTGTGTCAAAACTTTGTTAGGAATTATGTGATCCTTACTAGCTGGAAGTAAGGGAGATGGGGCATGAAGTTATTTCTAGGAGTTGCAGACATACAACGTTTAGCTCAGTTCTGGGCATCTTTGAAATACCTATACAAACTTGTTCCTACATAGTAACTTGCAACTTTGAATGAGAATGTGCTTGCTTGCAGCAACGTGCTATATGTTCTGAATGCCCGAATTGGGAATCTGTGTCAAAACTTTGTTCGGAATTATGTGATCCTTATTAGCTGGAAGTAAGGGAGATGGGGCATGAAGTTATTTCTGGGAGTTGGACACATACCAAGTTTAGCTCAGTTCTGGGCATCTTTGAAAGACCTATACAAACTTGTTCCTACATAGTAACTTCAACTTTGAATGAGAATGTGCTTGCTTACAGCAACGTGCTATATGTTCTGAATGCCCGAATTGGGAATCTGTGTCAAAACTTTGTTAGGAATTATGTGATCCTTACTAGCTGGAAGTAAGGGAGATGGGGCATGAAGTTATTTCTAGGAGTTGGAGACATACAACGTTTAGCTCAGTTCTGGGCATCTTTGAAATACCTATACAAACTTGTTCCTACACAGTAACTTGCCACTTTGAATGAGAATGTGCTTGCTTGCAGCAACGTGCTATATGTTCTGAATGCCCGAATTGGGAATCTGTGTCAAAACTTTGTTCGGAATTATGTGATCCTTACTAGCTGGAAGTAAGGGAGATGGGGCATGAAGTTATTTCTAGGAGTTGGACACATACCAAGTTTAGCTCAGTTCTGGGCATCTTTGAAATACCTATACAAACTTGTTCCTACACAGTAACTTGCAACTTTGAATGAGAATGTGCTTGCTTACAGCAACGTGCTATATGTTCTGAATGCCCGAATTGGGAATCTGTGTCAAAACTTTGTTAGGAATTATGTGATCCTTACTAGCTGGAAGTAAGGGAGATGGGGCATGAAGTTATTTCTAGGAGTTGGAGACATACAACGTTTAGCTCAGTTCTGGGCATCTTTGAAATACCTATACAAACTTGTTCCTACATAGTAACTTGCCACTTTGAATGAGAAAGTGCTTGCTTGCAGCAACGTGCTATATGTTCTGAATGCCAGAATAGGGAATCTGTGTCAAAACTTTGTTCGGAATTATGTGATCCTTACTAGCTGGAAGTAAGGGAGATGGGGCATGAAGTTATTTCTAGGAGTTGGACACATACCAAGTTTAGCTCAGTTCTGGGCATCTTTGAAATACCTATACAAACTTGTTCCTACATAGTAACTTGCCACTTTGAATGAGAATGTGCTTGCTTGCAGCAACGTGCTATATGTTCTGAATGCCCGAATTGGGAATCTGTGTCAAAACTTTGTTCGGAATTATGTGATCCTTACTAGCTGGAAGTAAGGGAGATGGGGCATGAAGTTATTTCTAGGAGTTGGAGACATAAAACGTTTAGCTCAGTTCTGGGCATCTTTGAAATACCTAAACTAACTTGTTCCTACATAGTAACTTGCCACTTTGAATGAGAATGTGCTTGCTTACAGCAACGTGCTATATGATCTGAATGCCCGAATTGGGAATCTGTGTCAAAACTTTGTCAGGAATTATGTGATCCTTACTAGCTGGAAGTAAGGGAGATGGGGCATGAAGTTATTTCTAGGAGTTGCAGACATACAACGTTTACCTCAGTTCTGGGCATCTTTGAAATACCTATACAAACTTGTTCCTACATAGTAACTTGCAACTTTGAATGAGAATGTGCTTGCTTGCAGCAACGTGCTATATGTTCTGAATGCCCGAATTGGGAATCTGTGTCAAAACTTTGTTCGGAATTATGTGATCATTATTAGCTGGAAGTAAGGGAGATGGGGCATGAAGTTATTTCTGGGAGTTGGACACATACCAAGTTTAGCTCAGTTCTGGGCATCTTTGAAAGACCTATACAAACTTGTTCCTACATAGTAACTTGCAACTTTGAATGAGAATGTGCTTGCTTACAGCAACGTGCTATATGTTCTGAATGCCCGAATTGGGAATCTGTGTCAAAACTTTGTTAGGAATTATGTGATCCTTACTAGCTGGAAGTAAGGGAGATGGGGCATGAAGTTATTTCTAGGAGTTGGAGACATAAAACGTTTAGCTCAGTTCTGGGCATCTTTGAAATACCTATACAAACTTGTTCCTACATAGTAACTTGCCACTTTGAATGAGAATGTGCTTGCTTACAGCAACGTGCTATATGATCTGAATGTCCGAATTGGGAATCTGTGTCAAAACTTTGTTAGGAATTATGTGATCCTTACTAGCTGGAAGTAAGGGAGATGGGGCATGAAGTTATTTCTAGGAGTTGGAGACATAAAACGTTTAGCTCAGTTCTGGGCATCTTTGAAATACCTAAACTAACTTGTTCCTACATAGTAACTTGCCACTTTGAATGAGAATGTGCTTGCTTATAGCAACGTGCTATATGATCTGAATGCCCGAATTGGGAATCTGTGTGAAAACTTTGTTAGGAATTATGTGATCCTTACTAGCTGGAAGTAAGGGAGATGGGGCATGAATTTATTTCTAGGAGTTGGAGACATACAACGTTTAGCTCAGTTCTGGGCATCTTTGAAATACCTATACAAACTTGTTCCTACATAGTAACTTGCCACTTTGAATGAGAATGTGCTTGCTTGCAGCAACGTGCTATATGTTCTGAATGCCCGAATTGGGAATCTGTGTCAAAACTTTGTTCGGAATTATGTGATCCTTACTAGCTGGAAGTAAGGGAGATGGGGCATGAAGTTATTTCTAGGAGTTGGACACATACCAAGTTTAGCTCAGTTCTGGGCATCTTTGAAATACCTATACAAACTTGTTCCTACACAGTAACTTGCAACTATGAATGAGAATGTGCTTGCTTACAACAACGTGCTATATGATCTGAATGCCCGAATTGGGAATCTGTGTCAAAACTTTGTTAGGAATTATGTGATCCTTACTAGCTGGAAGTAAGGGAGATGGGGCATGAAGTTATTTCTAGGAGTTGGAGACATAAAACGTTTAGCTCAGTTCTGGGCATCTTTGAAATACCTAAACTAACTTGTTCCTACATAGTAACTTGCCACTTTGAATGAGAATGTGCTTGCTTACAGCAACGTGCTATATGATCTGAATGCCCGAATTGGGAATCTGTGTCAAACTTTGATAGGAATTATGTGATCCTTACAAGCTGGAAGTAAGGGAGATGGGGCATGAAGTTATTTCTAGGAGTTGGAGACATACAACGTTTAGCTCAGTTCTGGGCATCTTTGAAATACCTATACAAACTTGTTCCTACACAGTAACTTGCCACTTTGAATGAGAATGTGCTTGCTTGCAGCAACGTGCTATATGTTCTGAATGCCCGAATTGGGAATCTGTGTCAAAACTTTGTTCGGAATTATGTGATCCTTACTAGCTGGAAGTAAGGGAGATGGGGCATGAAGTTATTTCTAGGAGTTGGACACATACCAAGTTTAGCTCAGTTCTGGGCATCTTTGAAATACCTATACAAACTTGTTCCTACACAGTAACTTGCAACTTTGAATGAGAATGTGCTTGCTTACAGCAACGTGCTATATGTTCTGAATGCCCGAATTGGGAATCTGTGTCAAAACTTTGTTAGGAATTATGTGATCCTTACTAGCTGGAAGTAAGGGAGATGGGGCATGAAGTTATTTCTAGGAGTTGGAGACATACAACGTTTAGCTCAGTTCTGGGCATCTTTGAAATACCTATACAAACTTGTTCCTACATAGTAACTTGCCACTTTGAATGAGAAAGTGCTTGCTTGCAGCAACGTGCTATATGTTCTGAATGCCAGAATAGGGAATCTGTGTCAAAACTTTGTTAGGAATTATGTGATCCTTACTAGCTGGAAGTAAGGGAGATGGGGCATGAAGTTATTTCTAGGAGTTGGACACATACAAAGTTTAGCTCAGTTCTGGGCATCTTTGAAATACCTATACAAACTTGTTCCTACATAGTAACTTGCCACTTTGAATGAGAATGTGCTTGCTTACAGCAACGTGCTATATGATCTGAATGTCCGAATTGGGAATCTGTGTCAAAACTTTGTTAGGAATTATGTGATCCTTACTAGCTGGAAGTAAGGGAGATGGGGCATGAAGTTATTTCTAGGAGTTGGAGACATAAAACGTTTAGCTCAGTTCTGGGCATCTTTGAAATACCTAAACTAACTTGTTCCTACATAGTAACTTGCCACTTTGAATGAGAATGTGCTTGCTTATAGCAACGTGCTATATGATCTGAATGCCCGAATTGGGAATCTGTGTGAAAACTTTGTTAGGAATTATGTGATCCTTACTAGCTGGAAGTAAGGGAGATGGGGCATGAATTTATTTCTAGGAGTTGGAGACATACAACGTTTAGCTCAGTTCTGGGCATCTTTGAAATACCTATACAAACTTGTTCCTACATAGTAACTTGCCACTTTGAATGAGAATGTGCTTGCTTGCAGCAACGTGCTATATGTTCTGAATGCCCGAATTGGGAATCTGTGTCAAAACTTTGTTCGGAATTATGTGATCCTTACTAGCTGGAAGTAAGGGAGATGGGGCATGAAGTTATTTCTAGGAGTTGGACACATACCAAGTTTAGCTCAGTTCTGGGCATCTTTGAAATACCTATACAAACCTGTTCCTACACAGTAACTTGCAACTATGAATGAGAATGTGCTTGCTTACAGCAACGTGCTATATGATCTGAATGCCCGAATTGGGAATCTGTGTCAAAACTTTGTTAGGAATTATGTGATCCTTACTAGCTGGAAGTAAGGGAGATGGGGCATGAAGTTATTTCTAGGAGTTGGAGACATAAAACGTTTAGCTCAGTTCTGGGCATCTTTGAAATACCTAAACTAACTTGTTCCTACATAGTAACTTGCCACTTTGAATGAGAATGTGCTTGCTTACAGCAACGTGCTATATGATCTGAATGCCCGAATTGGGAATCTGTGTCAAACTTTGTTCGGAATTATGTGATCCTTACAAGCTGGAAGTAAGGGAGATGGGGCATGAAGTTATTTCTAGGAGTTGGAGACATAAAACATTTAGCTCAGTTCTGGGCATCTTTGAAATACCTAAACTAACTTGTTCCTACATAGTAACTTGCCACTTTGAATGAGAATGTGCTTGCTTACAGCAACGTGCTATATGATCTGAATGCCCGAATTGGGAATCTGTGTCAAAACTTTGTCAGGAATTATGTGATCCTTACTAGCTGGAAGTAAGGGAGATGGGGCATGAAGTTATTTCTAGGAGTTGCAGACATACAACGTTTAGCTCAGTTCTGGGCATCTTTGAAATACCTATACAAACTTGTTCCTACACAGTAACTTGCAACTTTGAATGAGAATGTGCTTGCTTGCAGCAACGTGCTATATGTTCTGAATGCCCGAATTGGGAATCTGTGTCAAAACTTTGTTCGGAATTATGTGATCATTATTAGCTGGAAGTAAGGGAGATGGGGCATGAAGTTATTTCTGGGAGTTGGACACATACCAAGTTTAGCTCAGTTCTGGGCATCTTTGAAAGACCTATACAAACTTGTTCCTACACAGTAACTTGCAACTTTGAATGAGAATGTGCTTGCTTACAGCAACGTGCTATATGTTCTGAATGCCCGAATTGGGAATCTGTGTCAAAACTTTGTTAGGAATTATGTGATCCTTACTAGCTGGAAGTAAGGGAGATGGGGCATGAAGTTATTTCTAGGAGTTGGAGACATAAAACGTTTAGCTCAGTTCTGGGCATCTTTGAAATACCTATACAAACTTGTTCCTACATAGTAACTTGCCACTTTGAATGAGAATGTGCTTGCTTACAGCAACGTGCTATATGATCTGAATGTCCGAATTGGGAATCTGTGTCAAAACTTTGTTAGGAATTATGTGATCCTTACTAGCTGGAAGTAAGGGAGATGGGGCATGAAGTTATATCTAGGAGTTGGAGACATAAAACGTTTAGCTCAGTTCTGGGCATCTTTGAAATACCTAAACTAACTTGTTCCTACATAGTAACTTGCCACTTTGAATGAGAATGTGCTTGCTTATAGCAACGTGCTATATGATCTGAATGCCCGAATTGGGAATCTGTGTCAAAACTTTGTTAGGAATTATGTGATCCTTACTAGATGGAAGTAAGGGAGATGGGGCATGAATTTATTTCTAGGAGTTGGAGACATACAACGTTTAGCTCAGTTCTGGGCATCTTTGAAATACCTATACAAACTTGTTCCTACATAGTAACTTGCCACTTTGAATGAGAATGTGCTTGCTTGCAGCAACGTGCTATATGATCTGAATGTCCGAATTGGGAATCTGTGTCAAAACTTTGTTAGGAATTATGTGATCCTTACTAGCTGGAAGTAAGGGAGATGGGGCATGAAGTTATTTCTAGGAGTTGGAGACATACAACGTTTAGCTCAGTTCTGGGCATCTTTGAAATACCTATACAAACTTGTTCCTACATAGTAACTTGCCACTTTGAATGAGAATGTGCTTGCTTACAGCAACGTGGTATATGTTCTGAATGCCCGAATTGGGAATCTGTGTCAAAACTTTGTTAGGAATTATGTGATCCTTACTAGCTGGAAGAAAGGGAGATGGGGCATGAAGTTATTTCTAGGAGTTGGAGACATACAACGTTTAGCTCAGTTCTGGGCATCTTTGAAATACCTATACAAACTTGTTCCTACATAGTAACTTGCAACTTTGAATGAGAATGTGCTTGCTTACAGCAACGTGCTATATGATCTGAATGCCCGAATTGGGAATCTGTGTCAAAACTTTGTTCGGAATTATGTGATCCTTACTAGCTGGAAGTAAGGGAGATGGGGCATGAAGTTATTTCTAGGAGTTGGACACATTCCAAGTTTAGCTCAGTTCTGGGCATCTTTGAAATACCTATACAAACTTGTTCCTACACAGTAACTTGCAACTTTGAATGAGAATGTGCTTGCTTACAGCAACGTGCTATATGTTCTGAATGCCCGAATTGGGAATCTGTGTCAAAACTTTGTTAGGAATTATGTGATCCTTACTAGCTGGAAGTAAGGGAGATGGGGCATGAAGTTATTTCTAGGAGTTGGAGACATACAACGTTTAGCTCAGTTCTGGGCATCTTTGAAATACCTATACAAACTTGTTCCTACACAGTAACTTGCAACTTTGAATGAGAATGTGCTTGCTTGCAGCAACGTGCTATATGTTCTGAATGCCCGAATTGGGAATCTGTGTCAAAACTTTGTTAGGAATTATGTGATCCTTACTAGCTGGAAGTAAGGGAGATGGGGCATGATGTTATTTCTAGGAGTTGGAGACATACAACGTTTAGCTCAGTTCTGGGCATCTTTGAAATACCTATACAAACTTGTTCCTTCATAGTAACTTGCAACTTTGAATGAGAATGTGCTTGCTTGCAGCAACGTCCTATATGTTCTGAATGCCCGAATTGGGAATCTGTGTCAAAACTTTGTTCGGAATTATGTGATCCTTATTAGCTGGAAGTAAGGGAGATGGGGCATGAAGTTATTTCTAGGAGTTGGACAAATACCTAGTTTAGCTCAGTTTTGGGCATCTTTGAAATACCTATACAAACTTGTTCCTACATAGTAACTTGCAACTTTGAATGAGAATGTGCTTGCTTACAGCAACGTGCTATATGTTCTGAATGCCCGAATTGGGAATCTGTGTCAAAACTTTGTTAGGAATTATGTGATCCTTACTAGCTGGAAGTAAGGGAGATGGGGCATGAAGTTATTTCTAGGAGTTGGACACATAAAACGTTTAGCTCAGTTCTGGGCATCTTTGAAATACCTAAACTAACTTGTTCCTACATAGTTACTTGCCACTTTGAATGAGAATGTGCTTGCTTACAGCAACGTGCTATATGATCTGAATGCCCGAATTGGGAATCTGTGTCAAAACTTTGTTAGGAATTATGTGATCCTTACTAGCTGGAAGTAAGGGAGATGGGGCATGAAGTTATTTCTAGGAGTTGGAGACATACAACGTTTAGCTCAGTTCTGGGCATCTTTGAAATACCTATACAAACTTGTTCCTACATAGTAACTTGCCACTTTGAATGAGAATGTGCTTGCTTGCAGCAACGTGCTATATGTTCTGAATGCCCGAATTGGGAATCTGTGTCAAAACTTTGTTCGGAATTATGTGATCCTTACTAGCTGGAAGTAAGGGAGATGGGGCCTGAAGTTATTTCTAGGAGTTGGACACATACCAAGTTTAGCTCAGTTCTGGGCATCTTTGAAATACCTATACAAACTTGTTCCTACATAGTAACTTGCAACTTTGAATGAGAAGGTGCTTGCTTACAGCAACGTGCTATATGTTCTGAATGCCCGAATTGGGAATCTGTGTCAAAACTTTGTTAGGAATTATGTGATCCTTACTAGCTGGAAGTAAGGGAGATGGGGCATGAAGTTATTTCTAGGAGTTGGAGACATAAAACGTTTAGCTCAGTTCTGGGCATCTTTGAAATACCTAAACTAACTTGTTCCTACATAGTAACTTGCCACTTTGAATGAGAATGTGCTTGCTTACAGCAACGTGCTATATGATCTGAATGCCCGAATTGGGAATCTGTGTCAAAACTTTGTCAGGAATTATGTGATCCTTACTAGCTGGAAGTAAGGGAGATGGGGCATGAATTTATTTCTAGGAGTTGGAGACATACAACGTTTAGCTCAGTTCTGGGCATCTTTGAAATACCTATACAAACTTGTTCCTACATAGTAACTTGCCACTTTGAATGAGAATGTGCTTGCTTGCAGCAACGTGCTATATGTTCTGAATGCCCGAATTGGGAATCTGTGTCAAAACTTTGTTCGGAATTATGTGATCCTTACTAGCTGGAAGTAAGGGAGATGGGGCATGAAGTTATTTCTAGGAGTTGGACACATACCAAGTTTAGCTCAGTTCTGGGCATCTTTGAAATACCTATACAAACTTGTTCCTACACAGTAACTTGCAACTTTGAATGAGAATGTGCTTGCTTACAGCAACGTGGTATATGTTCTGAATGCCCGAATTGGGAATCTGTGTCAAAACTTTGTTAGGAATTATGTGATCCTTACTAGCTGGAAGTAAGGGAGATGGGGCATGAAGTTATTTCTAGGAGTTGGAGACATAATACGTTTAGCTCAGTTCTGGGCATCTTTGAAATACCTAAACTAACTTGTTCCTACATAGTAACTTGCCACTTCTAATGAGAATGTGCTTGCTTACAGCAACGTGCTATATGATCTGAACGCCCGAATTGGGAATCTGTGTCAAAACTTTGTCAGGAATTATGTGATCCTTACTAGCTGGAAGTAAGGGAGATGGGGCATGAATTTATTTCTAGGAGTTGGAGACATACAACGTTTAGCTCAGTTCTGGGCATCTTTGAAATACCTATACAAACTTGTTCCTACATAGTAACTTGCCACTTTGAATGAGAATGTGCTTGCTTGCAGCAACGTGCTATATGTTCTGAATGCCCGAATTGGGAATCTGTGTCAAAACTTTGTTCGGAATTATGTGATCCTTACTAGCTGGAAGTAAGGGAGATGGGGCATGAAGTTATTTCTAGGAGTTGGACACATACCAAGTTTAGCTCAGTTCTGGGCATCTTTGAAATACCTATACAAACTTGTTCCTACATAGTAACTTGCAACTTTGAATGAAAATGTGCTTGCTTACAGCAACGTGGTATATGTTCTGAATGCCCGAATTGGGAATCTGTGTCAAAACTTTGTTAGGAATTATGTGATCCTTACTAGCTGGAAGTAAGGGAGATCGGGCATGAAGTTATTTCTAGGAGTTGGAGACATAATACGTTTAGCTCAGTTCTGGGCATCTTTGAAATACCTAAACTAACTTGTTCCTACATAGTAACTTGCCACTTCTAATGAGAATGTGCTTGCTTACAGCAACGTGCTATATGATCTGAATGCCCGAATTGGGAATCTGTGTCAAAATTTTGTTCGGAATTATGTGATCCTTACTAGCTGGAAGTAAGGGAGATGGGGCATGAATTTATTTCTAGGAGTTGGAGACATACAACGTTTAGCTCAGTTCTGGGCATCTTTGAAATACCTATACAAACTTGTTCCTACATAGTAACTTGCAACTTTGAATGAGAATGTGCTTGCTTACAGCAACGTGCTATATGATCTGAATGCCCGAATTGGGAATCTGTGTCAAAACTTTGTTCGGAATTATGTGATCCTTAATAGCTGGAAGTAAGGGAGATGGGGCATGAAGTTATTTCTAGGAGTTGGACACATACCAAGTTTAGCTCAGTTCTGGGCATCTTTGAAATACCTATACAAACTTGTTCCTACATAGTAACTTGCAACTTTGAATGAGAATGTGCTTGCTTACAGCAACGTGCTATATGTTCTGAATGCCCGAATTGGGAATCTGTGTCAAAACTTTGTTAGGAATTATGTGATCCTTACTAGCTGGAAGTAAGGGAGATGGGGCATGAAGTTATTTCTAGGAGTTGGAGACATACAACGTTTAGCTCAGTTCTGGGCATCTTTGAAATACCTATACAAACTTGTTCCTACACAGTAACTTGCAACTTTGAATGAGAATGTGCTTGCTTACAGCAACGTGGTATATGTTCTGAATGCCCGAATTGGGAATCTGTGTCAAAACTTTGTTAGGAATTATGTGATCCTTACTAGCTGGAAGAAAGGGAGATGGGGCATGAAGTTATTTCTAGGAGTTGGAGACATACAACGTTTAGCTCAGTTCTGGGCATCTTTGAAATACCTATACAAACTTGTTCCTACATAGTAACTTGCAACTTTGAATGAGAATGTGCTTGCTTACAGCAACGTGCTATATGATCTGAATGCCCGAATTGGGAATCTGTGTCAAAACTTTGTTCGGAATTATGTGATCCTTACTAGCTGGAAGTAAGGGAGATGGGGCATGAAGTTATTTCTAGGAGTTGGACACATACCAAGTTTAGCTCAGTTCTGGGCATCTTTGAAATACCTATACAAACTTGTTCCTACATAGTAACTTGCAACTTTGAATGAGAATGTGCTTGCTTACAGCAACGTGCTATATGTTCTGAATGCCCGAATTGGGAATCTGTGTCAAAACTTTGTTAGGAATTATGTGATCCTTACTAGCTGGAAGTAAGGGAGATGGGGCATGAAGTTATTTCTAGGAGTTGGAGACATACAACGTTTAGCTCAGTTCTGGGCATCTTTGAAATACCTATACAAACTTGTTCCTACATAGTAACTTGCCACTTTGAATGAGAATGTGCTTGCTTGCAGCAACGTGCTATATGTTCTGAATGCCCGAATTGGGAATCTGTGTCAAAACTTTGTTCGGAATTATGTGATCCTTATTAGCTGGAAGTAAGGGAGATGGGGCATGAAGTTATTTCTGGGAGTTGGACACATACCAAGTTTAGCTCAGTTCTGGGCATCTTTGAAATACCTATACAAACTTGTTCGTACATAGTAACTTGCAACTTTGAATGAGAATGTGCTTGCTTACAGCAACGTGCTATATGTTCTGAATGCCCGAATTGGGAATCTGTGTCAAAACTTTGTTAGGCATTATGTGATCCTTACTAGCTGGAAGTAAGGGAGATGGGGCAAGAAGTTATTTCTAGGAGTTGGAGACATAATACGTTTAGCTCAGTTCTGGGCATCTTTGAAATACCTATACAAACTTGTTCCTACATAGTAACTTGCCACTTTGAATGAGAATGTGCTTGCTTGCAGCAACGTGCTATATGTTCTGAATGCCCGAATTGGGAATCTGTGTCAAAACTTTGTTCGGAATTATGTGATCCTTACTAGCTGGAAGTAAGGGAGATGGGGCATGAAGTTATTTCTAGGAGTTGGAGACATACAACGTTTAGCTCAGTTCTGGGCATCTTTGAAATACCTAAACTAACTTGTTCCTACATAGTAACTTGCCACTTTGAATGAGAATGTGCTTGCTTACAGCAACGTGCTATATGATCTGAATGCCCGAATTGGGAATCTGTGTCAAAACTTTGTTAGGAATTATGTGATCCTTACTAGCTGGAAGTAAGGGAGATGGGGCATGAAGTTATTTCTAGGAGTTGCAGACATACAACATTTAGCTCAGTTCTGGGCATCTTTGAAATACCTGTACAAACTTGTTCCTACATAGTAACTTGCCACTTTGAATGAGAATGTGCTTGCTTGCAGCAACGTGCTATATGTTCTGAATGCCCGAATTGGGAATCTGTGTCAAAACTTTGTTCGGAATTATGTGATCCTTACTAGCTGGAAGTAAGGGAGATGGGGCATGAAGTTATTTCTAGGAGTTGGAGACATACAACGTTTAGCTCAGTTCTGGGCATCTTTGAAATACCTATACAAACTTGTTCCTACACAGTAACTTGCAACTTTGAATGAGAATGTGCTTGCTTACAGCAACGTGCTATATGTTCTGAATGCCCGAATTGGGAATCTGTGTCAAAACTTTGTTAGGAATTATGTGATCCTTACTAGCTGGAAGTAAGGGAGATGGGGCATGAAGTTATTTCTAGGAGTTGGAGACATACAACGTTTAGCTCAGTTCTGGGCATCTTTGAAATACCTATACAAACTTGTTCCTACACAGTAACTTGCAACTTTGAATGAGAATGTGCTTGCTTGCAGCAACGTGCTATATGTTCTGAATGCCCGAATTGGGAATCTGTGTCAAAACTTTGTTCGGAATTATGTGATCCTTACTAGCTGGAAGTAAGGGAGATGGGGCATGATGTTATTTCTAGGAGTTGGAGACATACAACGTTTAGCTCAGTTCTGGGCATCTTTGAAATACCTATACAAACTTGTTCCTTCATAGTAACTTGCAACTTTGAATGAGAATGTGCTTGCTTGCAGCAACGTCCTATATGTTCTGAATGCCCGAATTGGGAATCTGTGTCAAAACTTTGTTAGGAATTATGTGATCCTTATTAGCTGGAAGTAAGGGAGATGGGGCATGAAGTTATTTCTAGGAGTTGGACAAATACCTAGTTTAGCTCAGTTCTGGGCATCTTTGAAATACCTATACAAACTTGTTCCTACACAGTAACTTGCAACTTTGAATGAGAATGTGCTTGCTTGCAGCAACGTGCTATATGTTCTGAATGCCCGAATTGGGAATCTGTGTCAAAACTTTGTTAGGAATTATGTGATCCTTACTAGCTGGAAGTAAGGGAGATGGGGCATGATGTTATTTCTAGGAGTTGGAGACATACAACGTTTAGCTCAGTTCTGGGCATCTTTGAAATACCTATACAAACTTGTTCCTTCATAGTAACTTGCAACTTTGAATGAGAATGTGCTTGCTTGCAGCAACGTCCTATATGTTCTGAATGCCCGAATTGGGAATCTGTGTCAAAACTTTGTTCGGAATTATGTGATCCTTATTAGCTGGAAGTAAGGGAGATGGGGCATGAAGTTATTTCTAGGAGTTGGACAAATACCTAGTTTAGCTCAGTTTTGGGCATCTTTGAAATACCTATACAAACTTGTTCCTACATAGTAACTTGCAACTTTGAATGAGAATGTGCTTGCTTACAGCAACGTGCTATATGTTCTGAATGCCCGAATTGGGAATCTGTGTCAAAACTTTGTTAGGAATTATGTGATCCTTACTAGCTGGAAGTAAGGGAGATGGGGCATGAAGTTATTTCTAGGAGTTGGAGACATAAAACTTGTAGCTCAGTTCTGGGCATCTTTGAAATACCTAAACTAACTTGTTCCTACATAGTTACTTGCCACTTTGAATGAGAATGTGCTTGCTTACAGCAACGTGCTATATGATCTGAATGCCCGAATTGGGAATCTGTGTCAAAACTTTGTTAGGAATTATGTGATCCTTACTAGCTGGAAGTAAGGGAGATGGGGCATGAAGTTATTTCTAGGACTTGGAGACATACAACGTTTAGCTCAGTTCTGGGCATCTTTGAAATACCTATACAAACTTGTTCCTACATAGTAACTTGCCACTTTGAATGAGAATGTGCTTGCTTGCAGCAACGTGCTATATGTTCTGAATGCCCGAATTGGGAATCTGTGTCAAAACTTTGTTCGGAATTATGTGATCCTTACTAGCTGGAAGTAAGGGAGATGGGGCCTGAAGTTATTTCTAGGAGTTGGACACATACCAAGTTTAGCTCAGTTCTGGGCATCTTTGAAATACCTATACAAACTTGTTCCTACATAGTAACTTGCAACTTTGAATGAGAAGGTGCTTGCTTACAGCAACGTGCTATATGTTCTGAATGCCCGAATTGGGAATCTGTGTCAAAACTTTGTTAGGAATTATGTGATCCTTACTAGCTGGAAGTAAGGGAGATGGGGCATGAAGTTATTTCTAGGAGTTGGAGACATAAAACGTTTAGCTCAGTTCTGGGCATCTTTGAAATACCTAAACTTACTTGTTCCTACATAGTAACTTGCCACTTTGAATGAGAATGTGCTTGCTTACAGCAACGTGCTATATGATCTGAATGCCCGAATTGGGAATCTGTGTCAAAACTTTGTCAGGAATTATGTGATCCTTACTAGCTGGAAGTAAGGGAGATGGGGCATGAATTTATTTCTAGGAGTTGGAGACATACAACGTTTAGCTCAGTTCTGGGCATCTTTGAAATACCTATACAAACTTGTTCCTACATAGTAACTTGCCACTTTGAATGAGAATGTGCTTGCTTGCAGCAACGTGCTATATGTTCTGAATGCCCGAATTGGGAATCTGTGTCAAAACTTTGTTCGGAATTATGTGATCCTTACTAGCTGGAAGTAAGGGAGATGGGGCATGAAGTTATTTCTAGGAGTTGGACACATACCAAGTTTAGCTCAGTTCTGGGCATCTTTGAAATACCTATACAAACTTGTTCCTACACAGTAACTTGCAACTTTGAATGAGAATGTGCTTGCTTACAGCAACGTGGTATATGTTCTGAATGCCCGAATTGGGAATCTGTGTCAAAACTTTGTTAGGAATTATGTGATCCTTACTAGCTGGAAGTAAGGGAGATGGGGCATGAAGTTATTTCTAGGAGTTGGAGACATAATACGTTTAGCTCAGTTCTGGGCATCTTTGAAATACCTAAACTAACTTGTTCCTACATAGTAACTTGCCACTTCTAATGAGAATGTGCTTGCTTACAGCAACGTGCTATATGATCTGAACGCCCGAATTGGGAATCTGTGTCAAAACTTTGTCAGGAATTATGTGATCCTTACTAGCTGGAAGTAAGGGAGATGGGGCATGAATTTATTTCTAGGAGTTGGAGACATACAACGTTTAGCTCAGTTCTGGGCATCTTTGAAATACCTATACAAACTTGTTCCTACATAGTAACTTGCCACTTTGAATGAGAATGTGCTTGCTTGCAGCAACGTGCTATATGTTCTGAATGCCCGAATTGGGAATCTGTGTCAAAACTTTGTTCGGAATTATGTGATCCTTACTAGCTGGAAGTAAGGGAGATGGGGCATGAAGTTATTTCTAGGAGTTGGACACATACCAAGTTTAGCTCAGTTCTGGGCATCTTTGAAATACCTATACAAACTTGTTCCTACATAGTAACTTGCAACTTTGAATGAGAATGTGCTTGCTTACAGCAACGTGGTATATGTTCTGAATGCCCGAATTGGGAATCTGTGTCAAAACTTTGTTAGGAATTATGTGATCCTTACTAGCTGGAAGTAAGGGAGATGGGGCATGAAGTTATTTCTAGGAGTTGGAGACATAATACGTTTAGCTCAGTTCTGGGCATCTTTGAAATACCTAAACTAACTTGTTCCTACATAGTAACTTGCCACTTCTAATGAGAATGTGCTTGCTTACAGCAACGTGCTATATGATCTGAATGCCCGAATTGGGAATCTGTGTCAAAACTTTGTTCGGAATTATGTGATCCTTACTAGCTGGAAGTAAGGGAGATGGGGCATGAATTTATTTCTAGGAGTTGGAGACATACAACGTTTAGCTCAGTTCTGGGCATCTTTGAAATACCTATACAAACTTGTTCCTACATAGTAACTTGCAACTTTGAATGAGAATGTGCTTGCTTACAGCAACGTGCTATATGATCTGAATGCCCGAATTGGGAATCTGTGTCAAAACTTTGTTCGGAATTATGTGATCCTTAATAGCTGGAAGTAAGGGAGATGGGGCATGAAGTTATTTCTAGGAGTTGGACACATACCAAGTTTAGCTCAGTTCTGGGCATCTTTGAAATACCTATACAAACTTGTTCCTACATAGTAACTTGCAACTTTGAATGAGAAGGTGCTTGCTTACAGCAACGTGCTATATGTTCTGAATGCCCGAATTGGGAATCTGTGTCAAAACTTTGTTAGGAATTATGTGATCCTTACTAGCTGCAAGTAAGGGAGATGGGGCATGAAGTTATTTCTAGGAGTTGGAGACATAAAACGTTTAGCTCAGTTCTGGGCATCTTTGAAATACCTAAACTAACTTGTTCCTACATAGTAACTTGCCACTTTGAATGAGAATGTGCTTGCTTACAGCAACGTGCTATATGATCTGAATGCCCGAATTGGGAATCTGTGTCAAAACTTTGTCAGGAATTATGTGATCCTTACTAGCTGGAAGTAAGGGAGATGGGGCATGAATTTATTTCTAGGAGTTGGAGACATACAACGTTTAGCTCAGTTCTGGGCATCTTTGAAATACCTATACAAACTTGTTCCTACATAGTAACTTGCCACTTTGAATGAGAATGTGCTTGCTTGCAGCAACGTGCTATATGTTCTGAATGCCCGAATTGGGAATCTGTGTCAAAACTTTGTTCGGAATTATGTGATCCTTACTAGCTGGAAGTAAGGGAGATGGGGCATGAAGTTATTTCTAGGAGTTGGACACATACCAAGTTTAGCTCAGTTCTGGGCATCTTTGAAATACCTATACAAACTTGTTCCTACACAGTAACTTGCAACTTTGAATGAGAATGTGCTTGCTTACAGCAACGTGGTATATGTTCTGAATGCCCGAATTGGGAATCTGTGTCAAAACTTTGTTAGGAATTATGTGATCCTTACTAGCTGGAAGTAAGGGAGATGGGGCATGAAGTTATTTCTAGGAGTTGGAGACATAATACGTTTAGCTCAGTTCTGGGCATCTTTGAAATACCTAAACTAACTTGTTCCTACATAGTAACTTGCCACTTGTAATGAGAATGTGCTTGCTTACAGCAACGAGCTATATGATCTGAATGCCCGAATTGGGAATCTGTGTCAAAACTTTGTTCGGAATTATGTGATCCTTACTAGCTGGAAGTAAGGGAGATGGGGCATGAATTTATTTCTAGGAGTTGGAGACATACAACGTTTAGCTCAGTTCTGGGCATCTTTGAAATACCTATACAAACTTGTTCCTACATAGTAACTTGCAACTTTGAATGAGAATGTGCTTGCTTACAGCAACGTGCTATATGATCTGAATGCCCGAATTGGGAATCTGTGTCAAAACTTTGTTCGGAATTATGTGATCCTTAATAGCTGGAAGTAAGGGAGATGGGGCATGAAGTTATTTCTAGGAGTTGGACACATACCAAGTTTAGCTCAGTTCTGGGCATCTTTGAAATACCTATACAAACTTGTTCCTACATAGTAACTTGCAACTTTGAATGAGAATGTGCTTGCTTACAGCAACGTGCTATATGTTCTGAATGCCCGAATTGGGAATCTGTGTCAAAACTTTGTTAGGAATTATGTGATCCTTACTAGCTGGAAGTAAGGGAGATGGGGCATGAAGTTATTTCTAGGAGTTGGAGACATACAACGTTTAGCTCAGTTCTGGGCATCTTTGAAATACCTATACAAACTTGTTCCTACATAGTAACTTGCCACTTTGAATGAGAATGTGCTTGCTTGCAGCAACGTGCTATATGTTCTGAATGCCCGAATTGGGAATCTGTGTCAAAACTTTGTTCGGAATTATGTGATCCTTACTAGCTGGAAGTAAGGGAGATGGGGCATGAAGTTATTTCTAGGAGTTGGACACATACCAAGTTTAGCTCAGTTCTGGGCATCTTTGAAATACCTATACAAACTTGTTCCTACACAGTAACTTGCAACTTTGAATGAGAATGTGCTTGCTTACAGCAACGTGGTATATGTTCTGAATGCCCGAATTGGGAATCTGTGTCAAAACTTTGTTAGGAATTATGTGATCCTTACTAGCTGGAAGAAAGGGAGATGGGGCATGAAGTTATTTCTAGGAGTTGGAGACATACAACGTTTAGCTCAGTTCTGGGCATCTTTGAAATACCTATACAAACTTGTTCCTACATAGTAACTTGCAACTTTGAATGAGAATGTGCTTGCTTACAGCAACGTGCTATATGATCTGAATGCCCGAATTGGGAATCTGTGTCAAAACTTTGTTCGGAATTATGTGATCCTTACTAGCTGGAAGTAAGGGAGATGGGGCATGAAGTTATTTCTAGGAGTTGGACACATACCAAGTTTAGCTCAGTTCTGGGCATCTTTGAAATACCTATACAAACTTGTTCCTACATAGTAACTTGCAACTTTGAATGAGAATGTGCTTGCTTACAGCAACGTGCTATATGTTCTGAATGCCCGATTGGGAATCTGTGTCAAAACTTTGTTAGGAATTATGTGATCCTTACTAGCTGGAAGTAAGGGAGATGGGGCATGAAGTTATTTCTAGGAGTTGGAGACATACAACGTTTAGCTCAGTTCTGGGCATCTTTGAAATACCTATACAAACTTGTTCCTACATAGTAACTTGCCACTTTGAATGAGAATGTGCTTGCTTGCAGCAACGTGCTATATGTTCTGAATGCCCGAATTGGGAATCTGTGTCAAAACTTTGTTCGGAATTATGTGATCCTTATTAGCTGGAAGTAAGGGAGATGGGGCATGAAGTTATTTCTGGGAGTTGGACACATACCAAGTTTAGCTCAGTTCTGGGCATCTTTGAAATACCTATACAAACTTGTTCCTACATAGTAACTTGCAACTTTGAATGAGAATGTGCTTGCTTACAGCAACGTGCTATATGTTCTGAATGCCCGAATTGGGAATCTGTGTCAAAACTTTGTTAGGCATTATGTGATCCTTACTAGCTGGAAGTAAGGGAGATGGGGCATGAAGTTATTTCTAGGAGTTGGAGACATAATACGTTTAGCTCAGTTCTGGGCATCTTTGAAATACCTATACAAACTTGTTCCTACATAGTAACTTGCCACTTTGAATGAGAATGTGCTTGCTTGCAGCAACGTGCTATATGTTCTGAATGCCCGAATTGGGAATCTGTGTCAAAACTTTGTTCGGAATTATGTGATCCTTACTAGCTGGAAGTAAGGGAGATGGGGCATGAAGTTATTTCTAGGAGTTGGAGACATACAACGTTTAGCTCAGTTCTGGGCATCTTTGAAATACCTAAACTAACTTGTTCCTACATAGTAACTTGCCACTTTGAATGAGAATGTGCTTGCTTACAGCAACGTGCTATATGATCTGAATGCCCGAATTGGGAATCTGTGTCAAAACTTTGTTCGGAATTATGTGATCCTTAATAGCTGGAAGTAAGGGAGATGGGGCATGAAGTTATTTCTAGGAGTTGGACACATACCAAGTTTAGCTCAGTTCTGGGCATCTTTGAAATACCTATACAAACTTGTTCCTACATAGTAACTTGCAACTTTGAATGAGAATGTGCTTGCTTACAGCAACGTGCTATATGTTCTGAATGCCCGAATTGGGAATCTGTGTCAAAACTTTGTTAGGAATTATGTGATCCTTACTAGCTGGAAGTAAGGGAGATGGGGCATGAAGTTATTTCTAGGAGTTGGAGACATACAACGTTTAGCTCAGTTCTGGGCATCTTTGAAATACCTATACAAACTTGTTCCTACATAGTAACTTGCCACTTTGAATGAGAATGTGCTTGCTTGCAGCAACGTGCTATATGTTCTGAATGCCCGAATTGGGAATCTGTGTCAAAACTTTGTTCGGAATTATGTGATCCTTACTAGCTGGAAGTAAGGGAGATGGGGCATGAAGTTATTTCTAGGAGTTGGACACATACCAAGTTTAGCTCAGTTCTGGGCATCTTTGAAATACCTATACAAACTTGTTCCTACACAGTAACTTGCAACTTTGAATGAGAATGTGCTTGCTTACAGCAACGTGGTATATGTTCTGAATGCCCGAATTGGGAATCTGTGTCAAAACTTTGTTAGGAATTATGTGATCCTTACTAGCTGGAAGAAAGGGAGATGGGGCATGAAGTTATTTCTTGGAGTTGGAGACATACAACGTTTAGCTCAGTTCTGGGCATCTTTGAAATACCTATACAAACTTGTTCCTACATAGTAACTTGCAACTTTGAATGAGAATGTGCTTGCTTACAGCAACGTGCTATATGATCTGAATGCCCGAATAGGGAATCTGTGTCAAAACTTTGTTCGGAATTATGTGATCCTTACTAGCTGGAAGTAAGGGAGATGGGGCATGAAGTTATTTCTAGGAGTTGGACACATACCAAGTTTAGCTCAGTTCTGGGCATCTTTGAAATACCTATACAAACTTGTTCCTACATAGTAACTTGCAACTTTGAATGAGAATGTGCTTGCTTACAGCAACGTGCTATATGTTCTGAATGCCCGAATTGGGAATCTGTGTCAAAACTTTGTTAGGAATTATGTGATCCTTACTAGCTGGAAGTAAGGGAGATGGGGCATGAAGTTATTTCTAGGAGTTGGAGACATACAACGTTTAGCTCAGTTCTGGGCATCTTTGAAATACCTATACAAACTTGTTCCTACATAGTAACTTGCCACTTTGAATGAGAATGTGCTTGCTTGCAGCAACGTGCTATATGTTCTGAATGCCCGAATTGGGAATCTGTGTCAAAACTGTGTTCGGAATTATGTGATCCTTATTAGCTGGAAGTAAGGGAGATGGGGCATGAAGTTATTTCTAGGAGTTGGACACATAAAACGTTTAGCTCAGTTCTGGGCATCTTTGAAATACCTAAACTAACTTGTTCCTACATAGTTACTTGCCACTTTGAATGAGAATGTGCTTGCTTACAGCAACGTGCTATATGATCTGAATGCCCGAATTGGGAATCTGTGTCAAAACTTTGTTAGGAATTATGTGATCCTTACTAGCTGGAAGTAAGGGAGATGGGGCATGAAGTTATTTCTAGGAGTTGGAGACATACAACGTTTAGCTCAGTTCTGGGCATCTTTGAAATACCTATACAAACTTGTTCCTACATAGTAACTTGCCACTTTGAATGAGAATGTGCTTGCTTGCAGCAACGTGCTATATGTTCTGAATGCCCGAATTGGGAATCTGTGTCAAAACTTTGTTCGGAATTATGTGATCCTTACTAGCTGGAAGTAAGGGAGATGGGGCATGAAGTTATTTCTAGGAGTTGGACACATACCAAGTTTAGCTCAGTTCTGGGCATCTTTGAAATACCTATACAAACTTGTTCCTACACAGTAACTTGCAACTTTGAATGAGAATGTGCTTGCTTACAGCAACGTGGTATATGTTCTGAATGCCCGAATTGGGAATCTGTGTCAAAACTTTGTTAGGAATTATGTGATCCTTACTAGCTGGAAGTAAGGGAGATGGGGCATGAAGTTATTTCTAGGAGTTGGAGACATAATACGTTTAGCTCAGTTCTGGGCATCTTTGAAATACCTAAACTAACTTGTTCCTACATAGTAACTTGCCACTTCTAATGAGAATGTGCTTGCTTACAGCAACGTGCTATATGATCTGAATGCCCGAATTGGGAATCTGTGTCAAAACTTTGTTCGGAATTATGTGATCCTTACTAGCTGGAAGTAAGGGAGATGGGGCATGAATTTATTTCTAGGAGTTGGAGACATACAACGTTTAGCTCAGTTCTGGGCATCTTTGAAATACCTATACAAACTTGTTCCTACATAGTAACTTGCAACTTTGAATGAGAATGTGCTTGCTTACAGCAACGTGCTATATGTTCTGAATGCCCGAATTGGGAATCTGTGTCAAAACTTTGTTCGGAATTATGTGATCCTTAATAGCTGGAAGTAAGGGAGATGGGGCATGAAGTTATTTCTAGGAGTTGGACACATACCAAGTTTAGCTCAGTTCTGGGCATCTTTGAAATACCTATACAAACTTGTTCCTACATAGTAACTTGCAACTTTGAATGAGAATGTGCTTGCTTACAGCAACGTGCTATATGTTCTGAATGCCCGAATTGGGAATCTGTGTCAAAACTTTGTTAGGAATTATGTGATCCTTACTAGCTGGAAGTAAGGGAGATGGGGCATGAAGTTATTTCTAGGAGTTGGAGACATACAACGTTTAGCTCAGTTCTGGGCATCTTTGAAATACCTATACAAACTTGTTCCTACATAGTAACTTGCCACTTTGAATGAGAATGTGCTTGCTTGCAGCAACGTGTTATATGTTCTGAATGCCCGAATTGGGAATCTGTGTCAAAACTTTGTTCGGAATTATGTGATCCTTACTAGCTGGAAGTAAGGGAGATGGGGCATGGAGTTATTTCTAGGAGTTGGACACATACCAAGTTTAGCTCAGTTCTGGGCATCTTTGAAATACCTATACAAACTTGTTCCTACACAGTAACTTGCAACTTTGAATGAGAATGTGCTTGCTTACAGCAACGTGGTATATGTTCTGAATGCCCGAATTAGGAATCTGTGTCAAAACTTTGTTAGGAATTATGTGATCCTTACTAGCTGGAAGAAAGGGAGATGGGGCATGAAGTTATTTCTAGGAGTTGGAGACATACAACGTTTAGCTCAGTTCTGGGCATCTTTGAAATACCTATACAAACTTGTTCCTACATAGTAACTTGCCACTTTGAATGAGAATGTGCTTGCTTGCAGCAACGTGCTATATGTTCTGAATGCCCGAATTGGGAATCTGTGTCAAAACTTTGTTCGGAATTATGTGATCCTTACTAGCTGGAAGTAAGGGAGATGGGGCATGAAGTTATTTCTAGGAGTTGGACACATACCAAGTTTAGCTCAGTTCTGGGCATCTTTGAAATACCTATACAAACTTGTTCCTACACAGTAACTTGCAACTTTGAATGAGAATGTGCTTGCTTACAGCAACGTGGTATATGTTCTGAATGCCCGAATTGGGAATCTGTGTCAAAACTTTGTTAGGAATTATGTGATCCTTACTAGCTGGAAGAAAGGGAGATGGGGCATGAAGTTATTTCTAGGAGTTGGAGACATACAACGTTTAGCTCAGTTCTGGGCATCTTTGAAATACCTATACAAACTTGTTCCTACATAGTAACTTGCAACTTTGAATGAGAATGTGTTTGCTTACAGCAACGTGCTATATGATCTGAATGCCCTAATTGGGAATCTGTGTCAAAACTTTGTTCGGAATTATGTGATCCTTACTAGCTGGAAGTAAGGGAGATGGGGCATGAAGTTATTTCTAGGAGTTGGACACATACCAAGTTTAGCTCAGTTCTGGGCATCTTTGAAATACCTATACAAACTTGTTCCTACATAGTAACTTGCAACTTTGAATGAGAATGTGCTTGCTTACAGCAACGTGCTATATGTTCTGAATGCCCGAATTGGGAATCTGTGTCAAAACTTTGTTAGGAATTATGTGATCCTTACTAGCTGGAAGTAAGGGAGATGGGGCATGAAGTTATTTCTAGGAGTTGGAGACATACAACGTTTAGCTCAGTTCTGGGCATCTTTGAAATACCTATACAAACTTGTTCCTACATAGTAACTTGCCACTTTGAATGAGAATGTGCTTGCTTGCAGCAACGTGCTATATGTTCTGAATGCCCGAATTGGGAATCTGTGTCAAAACTTTGTTCGGAATTATGTGATCCTTATTAGCTGGAAGTAAGGGAGATGGGGCATGAAGTTATTTCTGGGAGTTGGACACATACCAAGTTTAGCTCAGTTCTGGGCATCTTTGAAATACCTATACAAACTTGTTCCTACATAGTAACTTGCAACTTTGAATGAGAATGTGCTTGCTTACAGCAACGTGCTATATGTTCTGAATGCCCGAATTGGGAATCTGTGTCAAAACTTTGTTAGGCATTATGTGATCCTTACTAGCTGGAAGTAAGGGAGATGGGGCATGAAGTTATTTCTAGGAGTTGGAGACATAATACGTTTAGCTCAGTTCTGGGCATCTTTGAAATACCTATACAAACTTGTTCCTACATAGTAACTTGCCACTTTGAATGAGAATGTGCTTGCTTGCAGCAACGTGCTATATGTTCTGAATGCCCGAATTGGGAATCTGTGTCAAAACTTTGTTCGGAATTATGTGATCCTTACAAGCTGGAAGTAAGGGAGATGGGGCATGAAGTTATTTCTAGGAGTTGGAGACATACAACGTTTAGCTCAGTTCTGGGCATCTTTGAAATACCTAAACTAACTTGTTCCTACATAGTAACTTGCCACTTTGAATGAGAATGTGCTTGCTTACAGCAACGTGCTATATGATCTGAATGCCCGAATTGGGAATCTGTGTCAAAACTTTGTTCGGAATTATGTGATCCTTAATAGCTGGAAGTAAGGGAGATGGGGCATGAAGTTATTTCTAGGAGTTGGACACATACCAAGTTTAGCTCAGTTCTGGGCATCTTTGAAATACCTATACAAACTTGTTCCTACATAGTAACTTGCAACTTTGAATGAGAATGTGCTTGCTTACAGCAACGTGCTATATGTTCTGAATGCCCGAATTGGGAATCTGTGTCAAAACTTTGTTAGGAATTATGTGATCCTTACTAGCTGGAAGTAAGGGAGATGGGGCATGAAGTTATTTCTAGGAGTTGGAGACATACAACGTTTAGCTCAGTTCTGGGCATCTTTGAAATACCTATACAAACTTGTTCCTACATAGTAACTTGCCACTTTGAATGAGAATGTGCTTGCTTGCAGCAACGTGCTATATGTTCTGAATGCCCGAATTGGGAATCTGTGTCAAAACTTTGTTCGGAATTATGTGATCCTTACTAGCTGGAAGTAAGGGAGATGGGGCATGAAGTTATTTCTACGAGTTGGACACATACCAAGTTTAGCTCAGTTCTGGGCATCTTTGAAATACCTATACAAACTTGTTCCTACACAGTAACTTGCAACTTTGAATGAGAATGTGCTTGCTTACAGCAACGTGGTATATGTTCTGAATGCCCGAATTGGGAATCTGTGTCAAAACTTTGTTAGGAATTATGTGATCCTTACTAGCTGGAAGAAAGGGAGATGTGGCATGAAGTTATTTCTTGGAGTTGGAGACATACAACGTTTAGCTCAGTTCTGGGCATCTTTGAAATACCTATACAAACTTGTTCCTACATAGTGACTTGCAACTTTGAATGAGAATGTGCTTGCTTACAGCAACGTGCTATATGATCTGAATGCCCGAATTGGGAATCTGTGTCAAAACTTTGTTCGGAATTATGTGATCCTTACTAGCTGGAAGTAAGGGAGATGGGGCATGAAGTTATTTCTAGGAGTTGGACACATACCAAGTTTAGCTCAGTTCTGGGCATCTTTGAAATACCTATACAAACTTGTTCCTACATAGTAACTTGCAACTTTGAATGAGAATGTGCTTGCTTACAGCAACGTGCTATATGTTCTGAATGCCCGAATTGGGAATCTGTGTCAAAACTTTGTTAGGAATTATGTGATCCTTACTAGCTGGAAGTAAGGGAGATGGGGCATGAAGTTATTTCTAGGAGTTGGAGACATACAACGTTTAGCTCAGTTCTGGGCATCTTTGAAATACCTATACAAACTTGTTCCTACATAGTAACTTGCCACTTTGAATGAGAATGTGCTTGCTTGCAGCAACGTGCTATATGTTCTGAATGCCCGAATTGGGAATCTGTGTCAAAACTTTGTTCGGAATTATGTGATCCTTATTAGCTGGAAGTAAGGGAGATGGGGCATGAAGTTATTTCTGGGAGTTGGACACATACCAAGTTTAGCTCAGTTCTGGGCATCTTTGAAATACCTATACAAACTTGTTCCTACATAGTAACTTGCAACTTTGAATGAGAATGTGCTTGCTTACAGCAACGTGCTATATGTTCTGAATGCCCGAATTGGGAATCTGTGTCAAAACTTTGTTAGGCATTATGTGATCCTTACTAGCTGGAAGTAAGGGAGATGGGGCATGAAGTTATTTCTAGGAGTTGGAGACATAATACGTTTAGCTCAGTTCTGGGCATCTTTGAAATACCTATACAAACTTGTTCCTACATAGTAACTTGCCACTTTGAATGAGAATGTGCTTGCTTGCAGCAACGTGCTATATGTTCTGAATGCCCGAATTGGGAATCTGTGTCAAAACTTTGTTCGGAATTATGTGATCCTTACTAGCTGGAAGTAAGGGAGATGGGGCATGAAGTTATTTCTAGGAGTTGGAGACATACAACGTTTAGCTCAGTTCTGGGCATCTTTGAAATACCTATACAAACTTGTTCCTACACAGTAACTTGCAACTTTGAATGAGAATGTGCTTGCTTACAGCAACGTGCTATATGTTCTGAATGCCCGAATTGGGAATCTGTGTCAAAACTTTGTTAGGAATTATGTGATCCTTACTAGCTGGAAGTAAGGGAGATGGGGCATGAAGTTATTTCTAGGAGTTGGAGACATAATACGTTTAGCTCAGTTCTGGGCATCTTTGAAATACCTAAACTAACTTGTTCCTACATAGTAACTTGCCACTTCTAATGAGAATGTGCTTGCTTACAGCAACGTGCTATATGATCTGAATGCCCGAATTGGGAATCTGTGTCAAAACTTTGTTCGGAATTATGTGATCCTTACTAGCTGGAAGTAAGGGAGATGGGGCATGAATTTATTTCTAGGAGTTGGAGACATACAACGTTTAGCTCAGTTCTGGGCATCTTTGAAATACCTATACAAACTTGTTCCTACATAGTAACTTGCAACTTTGAATGAGAATGTGCTTGCTTACAGCAACGTGCTATATGATCTGAATGCCCGAATTGGGAATCTGTGTCAAAACTTTGTTCGGAATTATGTGATCCTTAATAGCTGGAAGTAAGGGAGATGGGGCATGAAGTTATTTCTAGGAGTTGGACACATACCAAGTTTAGCTCAGTTCTGGGCATCTTTGAAATACCTATACAAACTTGTTCCTACATAGTAACTTGCAACTTTGAATGAGAATGTGCTTGCTTACAGCAACGTGCTATATGTTCTGAATGCCCGAATTGGGAATCTGTGTCAAAACTTTGTTAGGAATTATGTGATCCTTACTAGCTGGAAGTAAGGGAGATGGGGCATGAAGTTATTTCTAGGAGTTGGAGACATACAACGTTTAGCTCAGTTCTGGGCATCTTTGAAATACCTATACAAACTTGTTCCTACATAGTAACTTGCCACTTTGAATGAGAATGTGCTTGCTTGCAGCAACGTGCTATATGTTCTGAATGCCCGAATTGGGAATCTGTGTCAAAACTTTGTTCGGAATTATGTGATCCTTACTAGCTGGAAGTAAGGGAGATGGGGCATGAAGTTATTTCTAGGAGTTGGACACATACCAAGTTTAGCTCAGTTCTGGGCATCTTTGAAATACCTATACAAACTTGTTCCTACACAGTAACTTGCAACTTTGAATGAGAATGTGCTTGCTTACAGCAACGTGGTATATGTTCTGAATGCCCGAATTGGGAATCTGTGTCAAAACTTTGTTAGGAATTATGTGATCCTTACTAGCTGGAAGAAAGGGAGATGGGGCATGAAGTTATTTCTAGGAGTTGGAGACATACAACGTTTAGCTCAGTTCTGGGCATCTTTGAAATACCTATACAAACTTGTTCCTACATAGTAACTTGCAACTTTGAATGAGAATGTGCTTGCTTACAGCAACGTGCTATATGATCTGAATGCCCGAATTGGGAATCTGTGTCAAAACTTTGTTCGGAATTATGTGATCCTTACTAGCTTGAAGTAAGGGAGATGGGGCATGAAGTTATTTCTAGGAGTTGGACACATACCAAGTTTAGCTCAGTTCTGGGCATCTTTGAAATACCTATACAAACTTGTTCCTACATAGTAACTTGCAACTTTGAATGAGAATGTGCTTGCTTACAGCAACGTGCTATATGTTCTGAATGCCCGAATTGGGAATCTGTGTCAAAACTTTGTTAGGAATTATGTGATCCTTACTAGCTGGAAGTAAGGGAGATGGGGCATGAAGTTATTTCTAGGAGTTGGAGACATACAACGTTTAGCTCAGTTCTGGGCATCTTTGAAATACCTATACAAACTTGTTCCTACATAGTAACTTGCCACTTTGAATGAGAATGTGCTTGCTTGCAGCAACGTGCTATATGTTCTGAATGCCCGAATTGGGAATCTGTGTCAAAACTTTGTTCGGAATTATATGATCCTTATTAGCTGGAAGTAAGGGAGATGGGGCATGAAGTTATTTCTGGGAGTTGGACACATACCAAGTTTAGCTCAGTTCTGGGCATCTTTGAAATACCTATACAAACTTGTTCCTACATAGTAACTTGCAACTTTGAATGAGAATGTGCTTGCTTACAGCAACGTGCTATATGTTCTGAATGCCCGAATTGGGAATCTGTGTCAAAACTTTGTTAGGCATTATGTGATCCTTACTAGCTGGAAGTAAGGGAGATGGGGCATGAAGTTATTTCTAGGAGTTGGAGACATAATACGTTTAGCTCAGTTCTGGGCATCTTTGAAATACCTATACAAACTTGTTCCTACATAGTAACTTGCCACTTTGAATGAGAATGTGCTTGCTTGCAGCAACGTGCTATAAGTTCTGAATGCCCGAATTGGGAGTCTGTGTCAAAACTTTGTTCGGAATTATGTGATCCTTACTAGCTGGAAGTAAGGGAGATGGGGCATGAAGTTATTTCTAGGAGTTGGAGACATACAACGTTTAGCTCAGTTCTGGGCATCTTTGAAATACCTAAACTAACTTGTTCCTACATAGTAACTTGCCACTTTGAATGAGAATGTGCTTGCTTACAGCAACGTGCTATATGATCTGAATGCCCGAATTGGGAATCTGTGTCAAAACTTTGTTCGGAATTATGTGATCCTTACTAGCTGGAAGTAAGGGAGATGGGGCATGAAGTTATTTCTAGGAGTTGGACACATACCAAGTTTAGCTCAGTTCTGGGCATCTTTGAAATACCTATACAAACTTGTTCCTACACAGTAACTTGCAACTTTGAATGAGAATGTGCTTGCTTACAGCAACGTGCTATATGTTCTGAATGCCCGAATTGGGAATCTGTGTCAAAACTTTGTTAGGAATTATGTGATCCTTACTAGCTGGAAGTAAGGGAGATGGGGCATGAAGTTATTTCTAGGAGTTGGAGACATACAACGTTTAGCTCAGTTCTGGGCATCTTTGAAATACCTATACAAACTTGTTCCTACACAGTAACTTGCAACTTTGAATGAGAATGTGCTTGCTTGCAGCAACGTGCTATATGTTCTGAATGCCAGAATTGGGAATCTGTGTCAAAACTTTGTTCGGAATTATGTGATCCTTACTAGCTGGAAGAAAGGGAGATGGGGCATGAAGTTATTTCTAGGATTTGGACACATACCAAGTTTAGCTCAGTTCTGGGCATCTTTGAAATACCTATACAAACTTGTTCCTACACAGTAACTTGCAACTTTGAATGAGAATGTGCTTGCTTACAGCAACGTGCTATATGTTCTGAATGCCCGAATTGGGAATCTGTGTCAAAACTTTGTTAGGAATTATGTGATCCTTACTAGCTGGAAGTAAGGGAGATGGGGCATGAAGTTATTTCTAGGAGTTGGAGACATACAACGTTTAGCTCAGTTCTGGGCATCTTTGAAATACCTATACAAACTTGTTCCTTCATAGTAACTTGCAACTTTGAATGAGAATGTGCTTGCTTGCAGCAACGTGCTATATGTTCTGAATGCCCGAATTGGGAATCTGTGTCAAAACTTTGTTCGGAATTATGTGATCCTTATTAGCTGGAAGTAAGGGAGATGGGGCATTAAGTTATTTCTGGGAGTTGGACACATACCTAGTTTAGCTCAGTTCTGGGCATCTTTGAAATACCTATACAAACTTGTTCCTACATAGTAACTTGCAACTTTGAATGAGAATGTGCTTGCTTACAGCAACGTGCTATATGTTCTGAATGCCCGAATTGGGAATCTGTGTCAAAACTTTGTTAGGAATTATGTGATCCTTACTAGCTGGAAGTCAGGGAGATGGGGCATGAAGTTATTTCTAGGAGTTGGAGACATAATACGTTTAGCTCAGTTCTGGGCATCTTTGAAATACCTAAACTAACTTGTTCCTACATAGTAACTTGCCACTTTGAATGAGAATGCGCTTGCTTACAGCAACGTGCTATATGATCTGAATGCCCTAATTGGGAATCTGTGTCAAAACTTTGTTAGGAATTATGTGATCCTTACTAGCTGGAAGTAAGGGAGATGGGGCATGAAGTTATTTCTAGGAGTTGGAGACATACAACGTTTAGCTCAGTTCTGGGCATCATTGAAATACCTATACAAACTTGTTCCTACATAGTAACTTGCCACTTTGAATGAGAATGTGCTTGCTTGCAGCAACGTGCTATATGTTCTGAATGCCCGAATTGGGAATCTGTGTCAAAACTTTGTTCAGAATTATGTGATCCTTACTAGCTGGAAGTAAGGGAGATGGGGCATGAAGTTATTTCTAGGAGTTGGACACATACCAAGTTTAGCTCAGTTCTGGGCATCTTTGAAATACCTATACAAACTTGTTCCTACATAGTAACTTGCAACTTTGAATGAGAAGGTGCTTGCTTACAGCAACGTGCTATATGTTCTGAATGCCCGAATTGGGAATCTGTGTCAAAACTTTGTTAGGAATTATGTGATCCTTACTAGCTGGAAGTAAGGGAGATGGGGCATGAAGTTATTTCTAGGAGTTGGAGACATAAAACGTTTAGCTCAGTTCTGGGCATCTTTGAAATACCTAAACTAACATGTTCCTACATAGTAACTTGCCACTTTGAATGAGAATGTGCTTGCTTACAGCAACGTGCTATATGATCTGAATGCCCGAATTGGGAATCTGTGTCAAAACTTTGTCAGGAATTATGTGATCCTTACTAGCTGGAAGTAAGGGAGATGGGGCATGAAGTTATTTCTAGGAGTTGGAGACATACAACGTTTAGCTCAGTTCTGGGCATCTTTGAAATACCTATACAAACTTGTTCCTACATAGTAACTTGCCACTTTGAATGAGAATGTGCTTGCTTGCAGCAACGTGCTATATGTTCTGAATGCCCGAATTGGGAATCTGTGTCAAAACTTTGTTAGGAATTATGTGATCCTTACTAGCTGGAAGTAAGGGAGATGGGGCATGAAGTTATTTTTAGGAGTTGGAGACATACAACGTTTAGCTCAGTTCTGGGCTTCTTTGAAATACCTATACAAACTTGTTCCTAACATAGTAACTTGCCACTTTGAATGAGAATGTGCTTGCTTGCAGCAACGTGCTATATGTTCTGAATGCCCGAATTGGGAATCTGTGTCAAAACTTTGTTCGGAATTATGTGATCCTTACTAGCTGGAAGTAAGGGAGATGGGGCATGAAGTTATTTCTAGGAGTTGGACACATACCAAGTTTAGCTCAGTTCTGGGCATCTTGAAATACCTATACAAACTTGTTCCTACATAGTAACTTGCAACTTTGAATGAGAATGTGCTTGCTTACAGCAACGTGCTATATGTTCTGAATGCCCGAATTGGGAATCTGTGTCAAAACTTTGTTCGGAATTATGTGATCCTTACAAGCTGGAAGTAAGGGAGATGGGGCATGAAGTTATTTCTAGGAGTTGGAGACATACAACGTTTAGCTCAGTTCTGGGCATCTTTGAAATACCTAAACTAACTTGTTCCTACATAGTAACTTGCCACTTTGAATGAGAATGTGCTTGCTTACAGCAACGTGCTATATGATCTGAATGCCCGAATTGGGAATCTGTGTCAAAACTTTGTTCGGAATTATGTGATCCTTAATAGCTGGAAGTAAGGGAGATGGGGCATGAAGTTATTTCTAGGAGTTGGACACATACCAAGTTTAGCTCAGTTCTGGGCATCTTTGAAATACCTATACAAACTTGTTCCTACATAGTAACTTGCAACTTTGAATGAGAATGTGCTTGCTTACAGCAACGTGCTATATGTTCTGAATGCCCGAATTGGGAATCTGTGTCAAAACTTTGTTAGGAATTATGTGATCCTTACTAGCTGGAAGTAAGGGAGATGGGGCATGAAGTTATTTCTAGGAGTTGGAGACATACAACGTTTAGCTCAGTTCTGGGCATCTTTGAAATACCTATACAAACTTGTTCCTACATAGTAACTTGCCACTTTGAATGAGAATGTGCTTGCTTGCAGCAACGTGCTATATGTTCTGAATGCCCGAATTGGGAATCTGTGTCAAAACTTTGTTCGGAATTATGTGATCCTTACTAGCTGGAAGTAAGGGAGATGGGGCATGAAGTTATTTCTACGAGTTGGACACATACCAAGTTTAGCTCAGTTCTGGGCATCTTTGAAATACCTATACAAACTTGTTCCTACACAGTAACTTGCAACTTTGAATGAGAATGTGCTTGCTTACAGCAACGTGGTATATGTTCTGAATGCCCGAATTGGGAATCTGTGTCAAAACTTTGTTAGGAATTATGTGATCCTTACTAGCTGGAAGAAAGGGAGATGTGGCATGAAGTTATTTCTTGGAGTTGGAGACATACAACGTTTAGCTCAGTTCTGGGCATCTTTGAAATACCTATACAAACTTGTTCCTACATAGTAACTTGCAACTTTGAATGAGAATGTGCTTGCTTACAGCAACGTGCTATATGATCTGAATGCCCGAATTGGGAATCTGTGTCAAAACTTTGTTCGGAATTATGTGATCCTTACTAGCTGGAAGTAAGGGAGATGGGGCATGAAGTTATTTCTAGGAGTTGGACACATACCAAGTTTAGCTCAGTTCTGGGCATCTTTGAAATACCTATACAAACTTGTTCCTACATAGTAACTTGCAACTTTGAATGAGAATGTGCTTGCTTACAGCAACGTGCTATATGTTCTGAATGCCCGAATTGGGAATCTGTGTCAAAACTTTGTTAGAAATTATGTGATCCTTACTAGCTGGAAGTAAGGGAGATGGGGCATGAAGTTATTTCTAGGAGTTGGACACATACCAAGTTTAGCTCAGTTCTGGGCATCTTTGAAAGACCTATACAAACTTGTTCCTACATAGTAACTTGCCACTTTGAATGAGAATGTGCTTGCTTGCAGCAACGTGCTATATGTTCTGGATGCCCGAATTGGGAATCTGTGTCAAAACTTTGTTCGGAATTATGTGATCCTTATTAGCTGGAAGTAAGGGAGATGGGGCATGAAGTTATTTCTGGGAGTTGGACACATACCAAGTTTAGCTCAGTTCTGGGCATCTTTGAAATACCTATACAAACTTGTTCCTACATAGTAACTTGCAACTTTGAATGAGAATGTGCTTGCTTACAGCAACGTGCTATATGTTCTGAATGCCCGAATTGGGAATCTGTGTCAAAACTTTGTTAGGCATTATGTGATCCTTACTAGCTGGAAGTAAGGGAGATGGGGCATGAAGTTATTTCTAGGAGTTGGAGACATAATACGTTTAGCTCAGTTCTGGGCATCTTTGAAATACCTATACAAACTTGTTCCTACATAGTAACTTGCCACTTTGAATGAGAATGTGCTTGCTTGCAGCAACGTGCTATATGTTCTGAATGCCCGAATTGGGAATCTGTGTCAAAACTTTGTTCGGAATTATGTGATCCTTACTAGCTGGAAGTAAGGGAGATGGGGCATGAAGTTATTTCTAGGAGTTGGAGACATACAACGTTTAGCTCAGTTCTGGGCATCTTTGAAATACCTATACAAACTTGTTCCTACACAGTAACTTGCAACTTTGAATGAGAATGTGCTTGCTTACAGCAACGTGCTATATGTTCTGAATGCCCGAATTGGGAATCTGTGTCAAAACTTTGTTAGGAATTATATGATCCTTATTAGCTGGAAGTAAGGGAGATGGGGCATGAAGTTATTTCTGGGAGTTGGACACATACCAAGTTTAGCTCAGTTCTGGGCATCTTTGAAATACCTATACAAACTTGTTCCTACATAGTAACTTGCAACTTTGAATGAGAATGTGCTTGCTTACAGCAACGTGCTATATGTTCTGAATGCCCGAATTGGGAATCTGTGTCAAAACTTTGTTAGGCATTATGTGATCCTTACTAGCTGGAAGTAAGGGAGATGGGGCATGAAGTTATTTCTAGGAGTTGGAGACATAATACGTTTAGCTCAGTTCTGGGCATCTTTGAAATACCTATACAAACTTGTTCCTACATAGTAACTTGCCACTTTGAATGAGAATGTGCTTGCTTGCAGCAACGTGCTATAAGTTCTGAATGCCCGAATTGGGAGTCTGTGTCAAAACTTTGTTCGGAATTATGTGATCCTTACTAGCTGGAAGTAAGGGAGATGGGGCATGAAGTTATTTCTAGGAGTTGGAGACATACAACGTTTAGCTCAGTTCTGGGCATCTTTGAAATACCTAAACTAACTTGTTCCTACATAGTAACTTGCCACTTTGAATGAGAATGTGCTTGCTTACAGCAACGTGCTATATGATCTGAATGCCCGAATTGGGAATCTGTGTCAAAACTTTGTTCGGAATTATGTGATCCTTACTAGCTGGAAGTAAGGGAGATGGGGCATGAAGTTATTTCTAGGAGTTGGACACATACCAAGTTTAGCTCAGTTCTGGGCATCTTTGAAATACCTATACAAACTTGTTCCTACACAGTAACTTGCAACTTTGAATGAGAATGTGCTTGCTTACAGCAACGTGCTATATGTTCTGAATGCCCGAATTGGGAATCTGTGTCAAAACTTTGTTAGGAATTATGTGATCCTTACTAGCTGGAAGTAAGGGAGATGGGGCATGAAGTTATTTCTAGGAGTTGGAGACATACAACGTTTAGCTCAGTTCTGGGCATCTTTGAAATACCTATACAAACTTGTTCCTACACAGTAACTTGCAACTTTGAATGAGAATGTGCTTGCTTGCAGCAACGTGCTATATGTTCTGAATGCCAGAATTGGGAATCTGTGTCAAAACTTTGTTCGGAATTATGTGATCCTTACTAGCTGGAAGAAAGGGAGATGGGGCATGAAGTTATTTCTAGGATTTGGACACATACCAAGTTTAGCTCAGTTCTGGGCATCTTTGAAATACCTATACAAACTTGTTCCTACACAGTAACTTGCAACTTTGAATGAGAATGTGCTTGCTTACAGCAACGTGCTATATGTTCTGAATGCCCGAATTGGGAATCTGTGTCAAAACTTTGTTAGGAATTATGTGATCCTTACTAGCTGGAAGTAAGGGAGATGGGGCATGAAGTTATTTCTAGGAGTTGGAGACATACAACGTTTAGCTCAGTTCTGGGCATCTTTGAAATACCTATACAAACTTGTTCCTTCATAGTAACTTGCAACTTTGAATGAGAATGTGCTTGCTTGCAGCAACGTGCTATATGTTCTGAATGCCCGAATTGGGAATCTGTGTCAAAACTTTGTTCGGAATTATGTGATCCTTATTAGCTGGAAGTAAGGGAGATGGGGCATTAAGTTATTTCTGGGAGTTGGACACATACCTAGTTTAGCTCAGTTCTGGGCATCTTTGAAATACCTATACAAACTTGTTCCTACATAGTAACTTGCAACTTTGAATGAGAATGTGCTTGCTTACAGCAACGTGCTATATGTTCTGAATGCCCGAATTGGGAATCTGTGTCAAAACTTTGTTAGGAATTATGTGATCCTTACTAGCTGGAAGTCAGGGAGATGGGGCATGAAGTTATTTCTAGGAGTTGGAGACATAATACGTTTAGCTCAGTTCTGGGCATCTTTGAAATACCTAAACTAACTTGTTCCTACATAGTAACTTGCCACTTTGAATGAGAATGCGCTTGCTTACAGCAACGTGCTATATGATCTGAATGCCCTAATTGGGAATCTGTGTCAAAACTTTGTTAGGAATTATGTGATCCTTACTAGCTGGAAGTAAGGGAGATGGGGCATGAAGTTATTTCTAGGAGTTGGAGACATACAACGTTTAGCTCAGTTCTGGGCATCATTGAAATACCTATACAAACTTGTTCCTACATAGTAACTTGCCACTTTGAATGAGAATGTGCTTGCTTGCAGCAACGTGCTATATGTTCTGAATGCCCGAATTGGGAATCTGTGTCAAAACTTTGTTCGGAATTATGTGATCCTTACTAGCTGGAAGTAAGGGAGATGGGGCATGAAGTTATTTCTAGGAGTTGGACACATACCAAGTTTAGCTCAGTTCTGGGCATCTTTGAAATACCTATACAAACTTGTTCCTACATAGTAACTTGCAACTTTGAATGAGAAGGTGCTTGCTTACAGCAACGTGCTATATGTTCTGAATGCCCGAATTGGGAATCTGTGTCAAAACTTTGTTAGGAATTATGTGATCCTTACTAGCTGGAAGTAAGGGAGATGGGGCATGAAGTTATTTCTAGGAGTTGGAGACATAAAACGTTTAGCTCAGTTCTGGGCATCTTTGAAATACCTAAACTAACATGTTCCTACATAGTAACTTGCCACTTTGAATGAGAATGTGCTTGCTTACAGCAACGTGCTATATGATCTGAATGCCCGAATTGGGAATCTGTGTCAAAACTTTGTCAGGAATTATGTGATCCTTACTAGCTGGAAGTAAGGGAGATGGGGCATGAAGTTATTTCTAGGAGTTGGAGACATACAACGTTTAGCTCAGTTCTGGGCATCTTTGAAATACCTATACAAACTTGTTCCTACATAGTAACTTGCCACTTTGAATGAGAATGTGCTTGCTTGCAGCAACGTGCTATATGTTCTGAATGCCCGAATTGGGAATCTGTGTCAAAACTTTGTTAGGAATTATGTGATCCTTACTAGCTGGAAGTAAGGGAGATGGGGCATGAAGTTATTTTTAGGAGTTGGAGACATACAACGTTTAGCTCAGTTCTGGGCTTCTTTGAAATACCTATACAAACTTGTTCCTAACATAGTAACTTGCCACTTTGAATGAGAATGTGCTTGCTTGCAGCAACGTGCTATATGTTCTGAATGCCCGAATTGGGAATCTGTGTCAAAACTTTGTTCGGAATTATGTGATCCTTACTAGCTGGAAGTAAGGGAGATGGGGCATGAAGTTATTTCTAGGAGTTGGACACATACCAAGTTTAGCTCAGTTCTGGGCATCTTTGAAATACCTATACAAACTTGTTCCTACATAGTAACTTGCAACTTTGAATGAGAATGTGCTTGCTTACAGCAACGTGCTATATGTTCTGAATGCCCGAATTGGGAATCTGTGTCAAAACTTTGTTAGGAATTATGTGATCCTTACTAGCTGGAAGTAAGGGAGATGGGGCATGAAGTTATTTCTAGGAGTTGGAGACATAATACGTTTAGCTCAGTTCTGGGCATCTTTGAAATACCTAAACTAACTTGTTCCTACATAGTAACTTGCCACTTTGAATGAGAATGTGCTTGCTTGCAGCAACGTGCTATATGATGTGAATGCCCGAATTGGGAATCTGTGTCAAAACTTTGTTCGGAATTATGTGATCCTTACTAGCTGGAAGTAAGGGAGATGGGGCATGAAGTTATTTCTAGGAGTTGGACACATACCAAGTTTAGCTCAGTTCTGGGCATCTTTGAAATACCTATACAAACTTGTTCCTACATAGTAACTTGCAACTTTGAATGAGAAGGTGCTTGCTTACAGCAACGTGCTATATGTTCTGAATGCCCGAATTGGGCATCTGTGTCAAAACTTTGTTAGGAATTATGTGATCCTTACTAGCTGGAAGTAAGGGAGATGGGGCATGAAGTTATTTCTAGGAGTTGGAGACATACAACGTTTAGCTCAGTTCTGGGCATCTTTGAAATACCTATACAAACTTGTTCCTACATAGTAACTTGCAACTTTGAATGAGAATGTGCTTGCTTGCAGCAACGTGCTATATGTTCTGAATGCCCGAATGGGAATCTGTGTCAAAACTTTGTTCGGAATTATGTGATCCTTATTAGCTGGAAGTAAGGGAGATGGGGCATGAAGTTATTTCTGGGAGTTGGACACATACCAAGTTTAGCTCAGTTCTGGGCATCTTTGAAATACCTATACAAACTTGTTCCTACATAGTAACTTGCAACTTTGAATGAGAATGTGCTTGCTTACAGCAACGTGCTATATGTTCTGAATGCCCGAATTGGGAATCTGTGTCAAAACTTTGTTAGGAATTATGTGATCCTTACTAGCTGGAAGTAAGGGAGATGGGGCATGAAGTTATTTCTAGGAGTTGGAGACATAATACGTTTAGCTCAGTTCTGGGCATCTTTGAAATACCTATACAAACTTGTTCCTACATAGTAACTTGCCACTTTGAATGAGAATGTGCTTGCTTACAGCAACGTGCTATATGTTCTGAATGCCCGAATTGGGAATCTGTGTCAAAACTTTGTTCGGAATTATGTGATCCTTACTAGCTGGAAGTAAGGGAGATGGGGCATGAAGTTATTTCTAGGAGTTGGACACATACCAAGTTTAGCTCAGTTCTGGGCATCTTTGAAATACCTATACAAACTTGTTCCTACATAGTAACTTGCATCTTTGAATGAGAATGTGCTTGCTTACAGCAACGTGCTATATGTTCTGAATGCCCGAATTGGGAATCTGTGTCAAAACTTTGTTAGGAATTATGTGATCCTTACTAGCTGGTAGTAAGGGAGATGGGGCATGAAGTTATTTCTAGGAGTTGGAGACATACAACGTTTAGCTCAGTTCTGGGCATCTTTGAAATACCTAAACTAACTTGTTCCTACATAGTAACTTGCCACGTTGAATGAGAATGTGCTTGCTTACAGCAACGTGCTATATGATCTGAATGCCCGAATTGGGAATCTGTGTCAAAACTTTGTTAGGAATTATGTGATCCTTACTAGCTGGAAGTAAGGGAGATGGGGCATGAAGTTATTTCTAGGAGTTGGAGACATACAACGTTTAGCTCAGTTCTGGGCATCTTTGAAATACCTATACAAACTTGTTCCTACATAGTAACTTGCCACTTTGAATGAGAATGTGCTTGCTTGCAGCAACGTGCTATATGTTCTGAATGCCAGAATTGGGAATCTGTGTCAAAACTTTGTTCGGAATTATGTGATCCTTACTAGCTGGAAGTAAGGGAGATGGTGCATGAAGTTATTTCTAGGATTTGGACACATACCAAGTTTAGCTCAGTTCTGGGCATCTTTGAAATACCTATACAAACTTGTTCCTACATAGTAACTTGCAACTTTGAATGAGAATGTGCTTGCTTACAGCAACGTGCTATATGTTCTGAATGCCCGAATTGGGAATCTGTGTCAAAACTTTGTTAGGAATTATGTGATCCTTACTAGCTGGAAGTAAGGGAGATGGGGCATGAAGTTATTTCTAGGAATTGGAGACATAAAACGTTTAGCTCAGTTCTGGGCATCTTTGAAATACCTAAACTAACTTGTTCCTACATAGTAACTTGCCACTTTGAATGAGAATGTGCTTGCTTACAGCAACGTGCTATATGATCTGAATGCCCGAATTGGGAATCTGTGTCAAAACTTTGTTCGGAATTATGTGATCCTTACTAGCTGGAAGTAAGGGAGATGGGGCATGAAGTTATTTCTAGGAGTTGGAGACATACAACGTTTACCTCAGTTCTGGGCATCTTTGAAATACCTATACAAACTTGTTCCTACATAGTAACTTGCCACTTTGAATGAGAATGTGCTTGCTTGCAGCAACGTGCTATATGTTCTGAATGCCCGAATTGGGAATCTGTGTCAAAACTTTGTTCGGAATTATGTGATCCTTACTAGCTGGAAGTAAGGGAGATGGGGCATGAAGTTATTTCTAGGAGTTGGACACATACCAAGTTTAGCTCAGTTCTGGGCATCTTTGAAATACCTATACAAACTTGTTCCTACACAGTAACTTGCAACTTTGAATGAGAATGTGCTTGCTTACAGCAACGTGCTATATGTTCTGAATGCCCGAATTGGGAATCTGTGTCAAAACTTTGTTAGGAATTATGTGATCCTTACTAGCTGGAAGTAAGGGAGATGGGGCATGAAGTTATTTCTAGGAGTTGGACACATACCAAGTTTAGCTCAGTTCTGGGCATCTTTGAAATACCTATACAAACTTGTTCCTACACAGTAACTTGCAACTTTGAATGAGAATGTGCTTGCTTTCAGCAACGTGCTATATGTTCTGAATGCCCGAATTGGGAATCTGTGTCAAAACTTTGTTAGGAATTATGTGATCCTTACTAGCTGGAAGTAAGGCAGATGGGGCATGAAGTTATTTCTAGGAGTTGGAGACATAAAACTTTTAGCTCAGTTCTGGGCATCTTTGAAATACCTAAACTAACTTGTTCCTACATAGTAACTTGCCACTTTGAATGAGAATGTGCTTGCTTACAGCAACGTGCTATATGATCTGAATGCCCGAATTGGGAATCTGTGTCAAAACTTTGTTAGGAATTATGTGATCCTTACTAGCTGGAAGTAAGGGAGATGGGGCATGAAGTTATTTCTAGGAGTTGGAGACATACAACGTTTAGCTCAGTTCTGGGCATCTTTGAAATACCTATACAAACTTGTTCCTACATAGTAACTTGCCACTTTGAATGAGAATGTGCTTGCTTGCAGCAACGTGCTATATGTTCTGAATGCCCGAATTGGGAATCTGTGTCAAAACTTTGTTCGGAATTATGTGATCCTTACTAGCTGGAAGTAAGTGAGATGGGGCATGAAGTTATTTCTAGGAGTTGGACACATACCAAGTTTAGCTCAGTTCTGGGCATCGTTGAAATACCTATACAAACTTGTTCCTACATAGTAACTTGCCACTTTGAATGAGAATGTGCTTGCTTACAGCAACGTGCTATATGTTCTGAATGCCCGAATTGGGAATCTGTGTCAAAACTTTGTTAGGAATTATGTGATCCTTACTAGCTGGAAGTAAGGGAGATGGGGCATGAAGTTATTTCTAGGAGTTGGCGACATAAAACGTTTAGCTCAGTTCTGCTCATCTTTGAAATACCTAAACTAACTTGTTCCTACATAGTAACTTGCCACTTTGAATGAGAATGTGCTTGCTTGCAGCAACGTGCTATATGTTCTGAATGCCCGAATTGGGAATCTGTGTCAAAACTTTGTTCGGAATTATGTGATCCTTATTAGCTGGAAGTAAGGGAGATGGGGCATGAAGTTATTTCTGGGAGTTGGACACATACCAAGTTTAGCTCAGTTCTGGGCATCTTTGAAATACCTATACAAACTTGTTCCTACATAGTAACTTGCAACTTTGAATGAGAATGTGCTTGCTTACAGCAACGTGCTATATGTTCTGAATGCCCGAATTGGGTATCTGTGTCAAATCTTTGTTAGGAATTTTGTGATCCTTACTAGATGGAAGTAAGGGAGATGGGGCATGAAGTGATTTCTAGGAGTTGGAGACATAAAACTTTTAGCTCAGTTCTGGGCATCTTTGAAATACCTAAACTAACTTGTTCCTACATAGTAACTTGCCACTTTGAATGAGAATGTGCTTGCTTACAGCAACGTGCTATATGATCTGAATGCCCGAATTGGGAATCTGTGTCAAAACTTTGTCAGGAATTATGTGATCCTTACTAGGTGGAAGTAAGGGAGATGGGGTATGAATTTATTTCTAGGAGTTGGAGACATACAACGTTTAGCTCAGTTCTGGGCATCTTTGAAATACCTATACGAACTTGTTCCTAAATAGTATCTTGCCACTTTGAATGAGAATGTGCTGGCTTGCAGCAACGTGCTATATGTTCTGAATGCCCGAATTGGGAATCTGTGTCAAAACTTTGTTAGGAATTATGTGATCCTTACTAGCTGGAAGTAAGGGAGATGGGGCATGAAGTTATTTCTAGGAGTTGGACACATACCAAGTTTAGCTCAGTTCTGGGCATCTTTGAAATACCTATACAAACTTGTTCCTACATAGTAACTTGCAACTTTGAATGAGAATGTGCTTGCTTACAGCAACGTGCTATATGTTCTGAATGCCCGAATTGGGAATCTGTGTCAAAACTTTGTTCGGAATTATGTGATCCTTACTAGCTGGAAGTAAGGGAGATGGGGCATGAAGTTATTTCTAGGAGTTGGACACATACCAAGTGTAGCTCAGTTCTGGGCATCTTTGAAATACCTATACAAACTTGTTCCTACATAGTAACTTGCAACTTTGAATGAGAATGTGCTTGCTTGCAGCTACGTGCTATATGTTCTGAATGTCCGAATTGGGAATCTGTGTCAAAACTTTGTTCGGAATTATGTGATCCTTATTAGCTGGAAGTAAGGGAGATGGGGCATGAAGTTATTTCTAGGAGTTGGACACATACCAAGTTTAGCTCAGTTCTGGGCATCTTTGAAATACCTATACAAACTTGTTCCTACACAGTAACTTGCAACTTTGAATGAGAATGTGCTTGCTTACAGCAACGTGGTATATGTTCTGAATGCCCGAATTGGGAATCTGTGTCAAAACTTTGTTAGGAATTATGTGATCCTTACTAGCTGGAAGAAAGGGAGATGGGGCATGAAGTTATTTCTAGGAGTTGGAGACATACAACGTTTAGCTCAGTTCTGGGCATCTTTGAAATACCTATACAAACTTGTTCCTACATAGTAACTTGCCACTTTGAATGAGAATGTGCTTGCTTACAGCAACGTGCTATATGATCTGAATGCCCGAATTGGGAATCTGTGTCAAAACTTTGTTCGGAATTATGTGATCCTTACTAGCTGGAAGTAAGGGAGATGGGGCATGAAGTTATTTCTAGGAGTTGGACACATACCAAGTTTAGCTCAGTTCTGGGCATCTTTGAAATACCTATACAAACTTGTTCCTACATAGTAACTTGCAACTTTGAATGAGAATGTGCTTGCTTACAGCAACGTGCTATATGTTCTGAATGCCCGAATTGGGAATCTGTGTCAAAACTTTGTTAGGAATTATGTGATCCTTACTAGCTGGAAGTAAGGGAGATGGGGCATGAAGTTATTTCTAGGAGTTGGAGACATACAACGTTTAGCTCAGTTCTGGGCATCTTTGAAATACCTATACAAACTTGTTCCTACATAGTAACTTGCCACTTTGAATGAGAATGTGCTTGCTTGCAGCAACGTGCTATATGTTCTGAATGCCCGAATTGGGAATCTGTGTCAAAACTTGGTTCGGAATTATGTGATCCTTATTAGCTGGAAGTAAGGGAGATGGGGCATGAAGTTATTTCTGGGAGTTGGACACATACCAAGTTTAGCTCAGTTCTGGGCATCTTTGAAATACCTATACAAACTTGTTCCTACATAGTAACTTGCAACTTTGAATGAGAATGTGCTTGCTTACAGCAACGTGCTATATGTTCTGAATGCCCGAATTGGGAATCTGTGTCAAAACTTTGTTAGGCATTATGTGATCCTTACTAGCTGGAAGTAAGGGAGATGGGGCATGAAGTTATTTCTAGGAGTTGGAGAAATAATACGTTTAGCTCAGTTCTGGGCATCTTTGAAATACCTATACACACTTGTTCCTACATAGTAACTTGCCACTTTGAATGAGAATGTGCTTGCTTGCAGCAACGTGCTATATGTTCTGAATGCCCGAATTGGGAGTCTGTGTCAAAACTTTGTTCGGAATTATGTGATCCTTACTAGCTGGAAGTAAGGGAGATGGGGCATGAAGTTATTTCTAGTAGTTGGAGACATACAACGTTTAGCTCAGTTCTGGGCATCTTTGAAATACCTAAACTAACTTGTTCCTACATAGTAACTTGCCACTTTGAATGAGAATGTGCTTGCTTACAGCAACGTGCTATATGATCTGAATGCCCGAATTGGGAATCTGTGTCAAAACTTTGTTAGGAATTATGTGATCCTTACTAGCTGGAAGTAAGGGAGATGGGGCATGAAGTTATTTCTAGGAGTTGGAGACATACAACATTTAGCTCAGTTCTGGGCATCTTTGAAATACCTGTACAAACTTGTTCCTACATAGTAACTTGCCACTTTGAATGAGAATGTGCTTGCTTGCAGCAACGTGCTATATGTTCTGAATGCCCGAATTGGGAATCTGTGTCAAAACTTTGTTCGGAATTATGTGATCCTTACTAGCTGGAAGTAAGGGAGATGGGGCATGAAGTTATTTCTAGGAGTTGGACACATACCAAGTTTAGCTCAGTTCTGGGCATCTTTGAAATACCTATACAAACTTGTTCCTACACAGTAACTTGCAACTTTGAATGAGAATGTGCTTGCTTACAGCAACGTGCTATATGTTCTGAATGCCCGAATTGGGAATCTGTGTCAAAACTTTGTTAGGAATTATGTGATCCTTACTAGCTGGAAGTAAGGGAGATGGGGCATGAAGTTATTTCTAGGAGTTGGAGACATACAACGTTTAGCTCAGTTCTGGGCATCTTTGAAATACCTATACAAACTTGTTCCTACACAGTAACTTGCAACTTTGAATGAGAATGTGCTTGCTTGCAGCAACGTGCTATATGTTCTGAATGCCAGAATTGGGAATCTGTGTCAAAACTTTGTTCGGAATTATGTGATCCTTACTAGCTGGAAGTAAGGGAGATGGGGCATGAAGTTATTTCTAGGATTTGGACACATACCAAGTTTAGCTCAGTTCTGGGCATCTTTGAAATACCTATACAAACTTGTTCCTACACAGTAACTTGCAACTTTGAATGAGAATGTGCTTGCTTACAGCAACGTGCTATATGTTCTGAATGCCCGAATTGGGAATCTGTGTCAAAACTTTGTTAGGAATTATGTGATCCTTACTAGCTGGAAGTCAGGGAGATGGGGCATGAAGTTATTTCTAGGAGTTGGAGACATAATACGTTTAGCTCAGTTCTGGGCATCTTTGAAATACCTAAACTAACTTGTTCCTACATAGTAACTTGCCACTTTGAATGAGAATGCGCTTGCTTACAGCAACGTGCTATATGATCTGAATGCCCTAATTGGGAATCTGTGTCAAAACTTTGTTAGGAATTATGTGATCCTTACTAGCTGGAAGTAAGGGAGATGGGGCATGAAGTTATTTCTAGGAGTTGGAGACATACAACGTTTAGCTCAGTTCTGGGCATCTTTGAAATACCTATACAAACTTGTTCCTACATAGTAACTTGCCACTTTGAATGAGAATGTGCTTGCTTGCAGCAACGTGCTATATGTTCTGAATGCCCGAATTGGGAATCTGTGTCAAAACTTTGTTCGGAATTATGTGATCCTTACTAGCTGGAAGTAAGGGAGATGGGGCATGAAGTTATTTCTAGGAGTTGGACACATACCAAGTTTAGCTCAGTTCTGGGCATCTTTGAAATACCTATACAAACTTGTTCCTACATAGTAACTTGCAACTTTGAATGAGAAGGTGCTTGCTTACAGCAACGTGCTATATGTTCTGAATGCCCGAATTGGGAATCTGTGTCAAAACTTTGTTAGGAATTATGTGATCCTTACTAGCTGGAAGTAAGGGAGATGGGGCATGAAGTTATTTCTAGGAGTTGGAGACATAAAACGTTTAGCTCAGTTCTGGGCATCTTTGAAATACCTAAACTAACATGTTCCTACATAGTAACTTGCCACTTTGAATGAGAATGTGCTTGCTTACAGCAACGTGCTATATGATCTGAATGCCCGAATTGGGAATCTGTGTCAAAACTTTGTCAGGAATTATGTGATCCTTACTAGCTGGAAGTAAGGGAGATGGGGCATGAAGTTATTTTTAGGAGTTGGAGACATACAACGTTTAGCTCAGTTCTGGGCATCTTTGAAATACCTATACAAACTTGTTCCTAACATAGTAACTTGCCACTTTGAATGAGAATGTGCTTGCTTGCAGCAACGTGCTATATGTTCTGAATGCCCGAATTGGGAATCTGTGTCAAAACTTTGTTCGGAATTATGTGATCCTTACTAGCTGGAAGTAAGGGAGATGGGGCATGAAGTTATTTCTAGGAGTTGGACACATACCAAGTTTAGCTCAGTTCTGGGCATCTTTGAAATACCTATACAAACTTGTTCCTACACAGTAACTTGCAACTTTGAAGGAGAATGTGCTTGCTTACAGCAACGTGCTATATGTTCTGAATGCCCGAATTGGGAATCTGTGTCAAAACTTTGTTAGGAATTATGTGATCCTGACTAGCTGGAAGTAAGGGAGATGGGGCATGAAGTTATTTCTAGGAGTTGGAGACATAATACGTTTATCTCAGTTCTGGGCATCTTTGAAATACCTAAACTAACTTGTTCCTACATAGTAACTTGCCACTTTGAATGAGAATGTGCTTGCTTGCAGCAACGTGCTATATGATGTGAATGCCCGAATTGGGAATCTGTGTCAAAACTTTGTTAGGAATTATGTGATCCTTACTAGCTGGAAGTAAGGGAGATGGGGCATGAAGTTATTTCTAGGAGTTGGACACATACCAAGTTTAGCTCAGTTCTGGGCATCTTTGAAATACCTATACAAACTTGTTCCTACATAGTAACTTGCAACTTTGAATGAGAAGGTGCTTGCTTACAGCAACGTGCTATATGTTCTGAATGCCCGAATTGGGCATCTGTGTCAAAACTTTGTTAGGAATTATGTGATCCTTACTAGCTGGAAGTAAGGGAGATGGGGCATGAAGTTATTTCTAGGAGTTGGAGACATACAACGTTTAGCTCAGTTCTGGGCATCTTTGAAATACCTATACAAACTTGTTCCTACATAGTAACTTGCCACTTTGAATGAGAATGTGCTTGCTTGCAGCAACGTGCTATATGTTCTGAATGCCCGAATTGGGAATCTGTGTCAAAACTTTGTTCGGAATTATGTGATCCTTATTAGCTGGAAGTAAGGGAGATGGGGCATGAAGTTATTTCTGGGAGTTGGACACATACCAAGTTTAGCTCAGTTCTGGGCATCTTTGAAATACCTATACAAACTTGTTCCTACATAGTAACTTGCAACTTTGAATGAGAATGTGCTTGCTTACAGCAACGTGCTATATGTTCTGAATGCCCGAATTGGGAATCTGTGTCAAAACTTTGTTAGGAATTATGTGATCCTTACTAGCTGGAAGTAAGGGAGATGGGGCATGAAGTTATTTCTAGGAGTTGGAGACATAATACGTTTAGCTCAGTTCTGGGCATCTTTGAAAGACCTATACAAACTTGTTCCTACATAGTAACTTGCCACTTTGAATGAGAATGTGCTTGCTTACAGCAACGTGCTATATGTTCTGAATGCCCGAATTGGGAATCTGTGTCAAAACTTTGTTCGGAATTATGTGATCCTTACTAGCTGGAAGTAAGGGAGATGGGGCATGAAGTTATTTCTAGGAGTTGGACACATACCAAGTTTAGCTCAGTTCTGGGCATCTTTGAAATACCTATACAAACTTGTTCCTACATAGTAACTTGCAACTTTGAATGAGAATGTGCTTGCTTACAGCAACGTGCTATATGTTCTGAATGCCCGAATTGGGAATCTGTGTCAAAACTTTGTTAGGAATTATGTGATCCTTACTAGCTGGTAGTAAGGGAGATGGGGCATGAAGTTATTTCTAGGAGTTGGAGACATACAACGTTTAGCTCAGTTCTGGGCATCTTTGAAATACCTAAACTAACTTGTTCCTACATAGTAACTTGCCACTTTGAATGAGAATGTGCTTGCTTACACCAACGTGCTATATGATCTGAATGCCCGAATTGGGAATCTGTGTCAAAACTTTGTTAGGAATTATGTGATCCTTACTAGCTGGAAGTAAGGGAGATGGGGCATGAAGTTATTTCTAGGAGTTGGAGACATACAACGTTTAGCTCAGTTCTGGGCATCTTTGAAATACCTATACAAACTTGTTCCTACATAGTAACTTGCAACTTTGAATGAGAATGTGCTTGCTTGCAGCAACGTGCTATATATTCTGAATGCCAGAATTGGGAATCTGTGTCAAAACTTTGTTCGGAATTATGTGATCCTTACTAGCTGGAAGTAAGGGAGATGGTGCATGAAGTTATTTCTAGGATTTGGACACATACCAAGTTTAGCTCAGTTCTGGGCATCTTTGAAATACCTATACAAACTTGTTCCTACATAGTAACTTGCAACTTTGAATGAGAATGTGCTTGCTTACAGCAACGTGCTATATGTTCTGAATGCCCGATTTGGGAATCTGTGTCAAAACTTTGTTAGGAATTATGTGATCCTTACTAGCTGGAAGTAAGGGAGATGGGGCATGAAGTTATTTCTAGGAATTGGAGACATAAAACGTTTAGCTCAGTTCTGGGCATCTTTGAAATACCTAAACTAACTTGTTCCTACATAGTAACTTGCCACTTTGAATGAGAATGTGCTTGCTTACAGCAACGTGCTATATGATCTGAATGCCCGAATTGGGAATCTGTGTCAAAACTTTGTTCGGAATTATGTGATCCTTACTAGCTGGAAGTAAGGGAGATGGGGCATGAAGTTATTTCTAGGAGTTGGAGACATACAACGTTTAGCTCAGTTCTGGGCATCTTTGAAATACCTATACAAACTTGTTCCTACATAGTAACTTGCCACTTTGAATGAGAATGTGCTTGCTTGCAGCAACGTGCTATATGTTCTGAATGCCCGAATTGGGAATCTGTGTCAAAACTTTGTTCGGAATTATGTGATCCTTATTAGCTGGAAGTAAGGGAGATGGGGCATGAAGTTATTTCTGGGAGTTGGACACATACCAAGTTTAGCTCAGTTCTGGGCATCTTTGAAATACCTATACAAACTTGTTCCTACATAGTAACTTGCAACTTTGAATGAGAATGTGCTTGCTTACAGCAACGTGCTATATGTTCTGAATGCCCGAATTGGGTATCTGTGTCAAATCTTTGTTAGGAATTTTGTGATCCTTACTAGATGGAAGTAAGGGAGATGGGGCATGAAGTGATTTCTAGGAGTTGGAGACATAAAACTTTTAGCTCAGTTCTGGGCATCTTTGAAATACCTAAACTAACTTGTTCCTACATAGTAACTTGCCACTTTGAATGAGAATGTGCTTGCTTACAGCAACGTGCTATATGATCTGAATGCCCGAATTGGGAATCTGTGTCAAAACTTTGTCAGGAATTATGTGATCCTTACTAGGTGGAAGTAAGGGAGATGGGGTATGAATTTATTTCTAGGAGTTGGAGACATACAACGTTTAGCTCAGTTCTGGGCATCTTTGAAATACCTATACGAACTTGTTCCTAAATAGTATCTTGCCACTTTGAATGAGAATGTGCTGGCTTGCAGCAACGTGCTATATGTTCTGAATGCCCGAATTGGGAATCTGTGTCAAAACTTTGTTAGGAATTATGTGATCCTTACTAGCTGGAAGTAAGGGAGATGGGGCATGAAGTTATTTCTAGGAGTTGGACACATACCAAGTTTAGCTCAGTTCTGGGCATCTTTGAAATACCTATACAAACTTGTTCCTACATAGTAACTTGCAACTTTGAATGAGAATGTGCTTGCTTACAGCAACGTGCTATATGTTCTGAATGCCCGAATTGGGAATCTGTGTCAAAACTTTGTTCGGAATTATGTGATCCTTACTAGCTGGAAGTAAGGGAGATGGGGCATGAAGTTATTTCTAGGAGTTGGACACATACCAAGTGTAGCTCAGTTCTGGGCATCTTTGAAATACCTATACAAACTTGTTCCTACATAGTAACTTGCAACTTTGAATGAGAATGTGCTTGCTTGCAGCTACGTGCTATATGTTCTGAATGTCCGAATTGGGAATCTGTGTCAAAACTTTGTTCGGAATTATGTGATCCTTATTAGCTGGAAGTAAGGGAGATGGGGCATGAAGTTATTTCTAGGAGTTGGACACATACCAAGTTTAGCTCAGTTCTGGGCATCTTTGAAATACCTATACAAACTTGTTCCTACACAGTAACTTGCAACTTTGAATGAGAATGTGCTTGCTTACAGCAACGTGGTATATGTTCTGAATGCCCGAATTGGGAATCTGTGTCAAAACTTTGTTAGGAATTATGTGATCCTTACTAGCTGGAAGAAAGGGAGATGGGGCATGAAGTTATTTCTAGGAGTTGGAGACATACAACGTTTAGCTCAGTTCTGGGCATCTTTGAAATACCTATACAAACTTGTTCCTACATAGTAACTTGCCACTTTGAATGAGAATGTGCTTGCTTACAGCAACGTGCTATATGATCTGAATGCCCGAATTGGGAATCTGTGTCAAAACTTTGTTCGGAATTATGTGATCCTTACTAGCTGGAAGTAAGGGAGATGGGGCATGAAGTTATTTCTAGGAGTTGGACACATACCAAGTTTAGCTCAGTTCTGGGCATCTTTGAAATACCTATACAAACTTGTTCCTACATAGTAACTTGCAACTTTGAATGAGAATGTGCTTGCTTACAGCAACGTGCTATATGTTCTGAATGCCCGAATTGGGAATCTGTGTCAAAACTTTGTTAGGAATTATGTGATCCTTACTAGCTGGAAGTAAGGGAGATGGGGCATGAAGTTATTTCTAGGAGTTGGAGACATACAACGTTTAGCTCAGTTCTGGGCATCTTTGAAATACCTATACAAACTTGTTCCTACATAGTAACTTGCCACTTTGAATGAGAATGTGCTTGCTTGCAGCAACGTGCTATATGTTCTGAATGCCCGAATTGGGAATCTGTGTCAAAACTTGGTTCGGAATTATGTGATCCTTATTAGCTGGAAGTAAGGGAGATGGGGCATGAAGTTATTTCTGGGAGTTGGACACATACCAAGTTTAGCTCAGTTCTGGGCATCTTTGAAATACCTATACAAACTTGTTCCTACATAGTAACTTGCAACTTTGAATGAGAATGTGCTTGCTTACAGCAACGTGCTATATGTTCTGAATGCCCGAATTGGGAATCTGTGTCAAAACTTTGTTAGGCATTATGTGATCCTTACTAGCTGGAAGTAAGGGAGATGGGGCATGAAGTTATTTCTAGGAGTTGGAGAAATAATACGTTTAGCTCAGTTCTGGGCATCTTTGAAATACCTATACACACTTGTTCCTACATAGTAACTTGCCACTTTGAATGAGAATGTGCTTGCTTGCAGCAACGTGCTATATGTTCTGAATGCCCGAATTGGGAGTCTGTGTCAAAACTTTGTTCGGAATTATGTGATCCTTACTAGCTGGAAGTAAGGGAGATGGGGCATGAAGTTATTTCTAGTAGTTGGAGACATACAACGTTTAGCTCAGTTCTGGGCATCTTTGAAATACCTAAACTAACTTGTTTCTACATAGTAACTTGCCACTTTGAATGAGAATGTGCTTGCTTACAGCAACGTGCTATATGATCTGAATGCCCGAATTGGGAATCTGTGTCAAAACTTTGTTAGGAATTATGTGATCCTTACTAGCTGGAAGTAAGGGAGATGGGGCATGAAGTTATTTCTAGGAGTTGGAGACATACAACATTTAGCTCAGTTCTGGGCATCTTTGAAATACCTGTACAAACTTGTTCCTACATAGTAACTTGCCACTTTGAATGAGAATGTGCTTGCTTGCAGCAACGTGCTATATGTTCTGAATGCCCGAATTGGGAATCTGTGTCAAAACTTTGTTCGGAATTATGTGATCCTTACTAGCTGGAAGTAAGGGAGATGGGGCATGAAGTTATTTCTAGGAGTTGGACACATACCAAGTTTAGCTCAGTTCTGGGCATCTTTGAAATACCTATACAAACTTGTTCCTACACAGTAACTTGCAACTTTGAATGAGAATGTGCTTGCTTACAGCAACGTGCTATATGTTCTGAATGCCCGAATTGGGAATCTGTGTCAAAACTTTGTTAGGAATTATGTGATCCTTACTAGCTGGAAGTAAGGGAGATGGGGCATGAAGTTATTTCTAGGAGTTGGAGACATACAACGTTTAGCTCAGTTCTGGGCATCTTTGAAATACCTATACAAACTTGTTCCTACACAGTAACTTGCAACTTTGAATGAGAATGTGCTTGCTTGCAGCAACGTGCTATATGTTCTGAATGCCAGAATTGGGAATCTGTGTCAAAACTTTGTTCGGAATTATGTGATCCTTACTAGCTGGAAGTAAGGGAGATGGGGCATGAAGTTATTTCTAGGATTTGGACACATACCAAGTTTAGCTCAGTTCTGGGCATCTTTGAAATACCTATACAAACTTGTTCCTACACAGTAACTTGCAACTTTGAATGAGAATGTGCTTGCTTACAGCAACGTGCTATATGTTCTGAATGCCCGAATTGGGAATCTGTGTCAAAACTTTGTTAGGAATTATGTGATCCTTACTAGCTGGCAGTAAGGGAGATGGGGCATGAAGTTATTTCTAGGAGTTGGAGACATACAACGTTTAGCTCAGTTCTGGGCATCTTTGAAATACCTATACAAACTTGTTCCTTCATAGTAACTTGCAACTTTGAATGAGAATGTGCTTGCTTGCAGCAACGTGCTATATGTTCTGAATGCCCGAATTGGGAATCTGTGTCAAAACTTTGTTCGGAATTATGTGATCCTTATTAGCTGGAAGTAAGGGAGATGGGGCAAGAAGTTATTTCTGGGAGTTGGACACATACCTAGTTTAGCTCAGTTCTGGGCATCTTTGAAATACCTATACAAACTTGTTCCTACATAGTAACTTGCAACTTTGAATGAGAATGTGCTTGCTTACAGCAACGTGCTATATGTTCTGAATGCCCGAATTGGGAATCTGTGTCAAAACTTTGTTAGGAATTATGTGATCCTTACTAGCTGGAAGTCAGGGAGATGGGGCATGAAGTTATTTCTAGGAGTTGGAGACATAATACGTTTAGCTCAGTTCTGGGCATCTTTGAAATACCTAAACTAACTTGTTCCTACATAGTAACTTGCCACTTTGAATGAGAATGCGCTTGCTTACAGCAACGTGCTATATGATCTGAATGCCCTAATTGGGAATCTGTGTCAAAACTTTGTTAGGAATTATGTGATCCTTACTAGCTGGAAGTAAGGGAGATGGGGCATGAAGTTATTTCTAGGAGTTGGAGACATACAACGTTTAGCTCAGTTCTGGGCATCTTTGAAATACCTATACAAACTTGTTCCTACATAGTAACTTGCCACTTTGAATGAGAATGTGCTTGCTTGCAGCAACGTGCTATATGTTCTGAATGCCCGAATTGGGAATCTGTGTCAAAACTTTGTTCGGAATTATGTGATCCTTACTAGCTGGAAGTAAGGGAGATGGGGCATGAAGTTATTTCTAGGAGTTGGACACATACCAAGTTTAGCTCAGTTCTGGGCATCTTTGAAATACCTATACAAACTTGTTCCTACATAGTAACTTGCAACTTTGAATGAGAAGGTGCTTGCTTACAGCAACGTGCTATATGTTCTGAATGCCCGAATTGGGAATCTGTGTCAAAACTTTGTTAGGAATTATGTGATCCTTACTAGCTGGAAGTAAGGGAGATGGGGCATGAAGTTATTTCTAGGAGTTGGAGACATAAAACGTTTAGCTCAGTTCTGGGCATCTTTGAAATACCTAAACTAACATGTTCCTACATAGTAACTTGCCACTTTGAATGAGAATGTGCTTGCTTACAGCAACGTGCTATATGATCTGAATGCCCGAATTGGGAATCTGTGTCAAAACTTTGTCAGGAATTATGTGATCCTTACTAGCTGGAAGTAAGGGAGATGGGGCATGAAGTTATTTCTAGGAGTTGGAGACATACAACGTTTAGCTCAGTTCTGGGCATCTTTGAAATACCTATACAAACTTGTTCCTACATAGTAACTTGCCACTTTGAATGAGAATGTGCTTGCTTGCAGCAACGTGCTATATGTTCTGAATGCCCGAATTGGGAATCTGTGTCAAAACTTTGTTCGGAATTATGTGATCCTTATTAGCTGGAAGTAAGGGAGATGGGGCATGAAGTTATTTCTGGGAGTTGGACACATACCAAGTTTAGCTCAGTTCTGGGCATCTTTGAAATACCTATACAAACTTGTTCCTACATAGTAACTTGCAACTTTGAATGAGAATGTGCTTGCTTACAGCAACGTGCTATATGTTCTGAATGCCCGAATTGGGAATCTGTGTCAAAACTTTGTTAGGAATTATGTGATCCTTACTAGCTGGAAGTAAGGGAGATGGGGCATGAAGTTATTTCTAGGAGTTGGAGACATAATACGTTTAGCTCAGTTCTGGGCATCTTTGAAATACCTATACAAACTTGTTCCTACATAGTAACTTGCCACTTTGAATGAGAATGTGCTTGCTTACAGCAACGTGCTATATGTTCTGAATGCCCGAATTGGGAATCTGTGTCAAAACTTTGTTCGGAATTATGTGATCCTTACTAGCTGGAAGTAAGGGAGATGGGGCATGAAGTTATTTCTAGGAGTTGGACACATACCAAGTTTAGCTCAGTTCTGGGCATCTTTGAAATACCTATACAAACTTGTTCCTACATAGTAACTTGCAACTTTGAATGAGAATGTGCTTGCTTACAGCAACGTGCTATATGTTCTGAATGCCCGAATTGGGAATCTGTGTCAAAACTTTGTTAGGAATTATGTGATCCTTACTAGCTGGTAGTAAGGGAGATGGGGCATGAAGTTATTTCTAGGAGTTGGAGACATACAACGTTTAGCTCAGTTCTGGGCATCTTTGAAATACCTAAACTAACTTGTTCCTACATAGTAACTTGCCACTTTGAATGAGAATGTGCTTGCTTACACCAACGTGCTATATGATCTGAATGCCCGAATTGGGAATCTGTGTCAAAACTTTGTTAGGAATTATGTGATCCTTACTAGCTGGAAGTAAGGGAGATGGGGCATGAAGTTATTTCTAGGAGTTGGAGACATACAACGTTTAGCTCAGTTCTGGGCATCTTTGAAATACCTATACAAACTTGTTCCTACATAGTAACTTGCAACTTTGAATGAGAATGTGCTTGCTTGCAGCAACGTGCTATATATTCTGAATGCCAGAATTGGGAATCTGTGTCAAAACTTTGTTCGGAATTATGTGATCCTTACTAGCTGGAAGTAAGGGAGATGGTGCATGAAGTTATTTCTAGGATTTGGACACATACCAAGTTTAGCTCAGTTCTGGGCATCTTTGAAATACCTATACAAACTTGTTCCTACATAGTAACTTGCAACTTTGAATGAGAATGTGCTTGCTTACAGCAACGTGCTATATGTTCTGAATGCCCGATTTGGGAATCTGTGTCAAAACTTTGTTAGGAATTATGTGATCCTTACTAGCTGGAAGTAAGGGAGATGGGGCATGAAGTTATTTCTAGGAATTGGAGACATAAAACGTTTAGCTCAGTTCTGGGCATCTTTGAAATACCTAAACTAACTTGTTCCTACATAGTAACTTGCCACTTTGAATGAGAATGTGCTTGCTTACAGCAACGTGCTATATGATCTGAATGCCCGAATTGGGAATCTGTGTCAAAACTTTGTTCGGAATTATGTGATCCTTACTAGCTGGAAGTAAGGGAGATGGGGCATGAAGTTATTTCTAGGAGTTGGAGACATACAACGTTTAGCTCAGTTCTGGGCATCTTTGAAATACCTATACAAACTTGTTCCTACATAGTAACTTGCCACTTTGAATGAGAATGTGCTTGCTTGCAGCAACGTGCTATATGTTCTGAATGCCCGAATTGGGAATCTGTGTCAAAACTTTGTTCGGAATTATGTGATCCTTACTAGCTGGAAGTAAGGGAGATGGGGCATGAAGTTATTTCTAGGAGTTGGACACATACCAAGTTTAGCTCAGTTCTGGGCATCTTTGAAATACCTATACAAACTTGTTCCTACACAGTAACTTGCAACTTTGAATGAGAATGTGCTTGCTTACAGCAACGTGCTATATGTTCTGAATGCCCGAATTGGGAATCTGTGTCAAAACTTTGTTAGGAATTATGTGATCCTTACTAGCTGGAAGTAAGGGAGATGGGGCATGAAGTTATTTCTAGGAGTTGGACACATACCAAGTTTAGCTCAGTTCTGGGCATCTTTGAAATGCCTATACAAACTTGTTCCTACACAGTAACTTGCAACTTTGAATGAGAATGTGCTTGCTTACAGCAACGTGCTATATGTTCTGAATGCCCGAATTGGGAATCTGTGTCAAAACTTTGTTAGGAATTATGTGATCCTTACTAGCTGGAAGTAAGGCAGATGGGGCATGAAGTTATTTCTAGGAGTTGGAGACATAAAACTTTTAGCTCAGTTCTGGGCATCTTTGAAATACCTAAACTAATTTGTTCCTACATAGTAACTTGCCACTTTGAATGAGAATGTGCTTGCTTACAGCAACGTGCTATATGATCTGAATGCCCGAATTGGGAATCTGTGTCAAAACTTTGTTAGGAATTATGTGATCCTTACTAGCTGGAAGTAAGGGAGATGGGGCATGAAGTTATTTCTAGGAGTTGGAGACATACAACGTTTAGCTCAGTTCTGGGCATCTTTGAAATACCTATACAAACTTGTTCCTACATAGTAACTTGCCACTTTGAATGAGAATGTGCTTGCTTGCAGCAACGTGCTATATGTTCTGAATGCCCGAATTGGGAATCTGTGTCAAAACTTTGTTCGGAATTATGTGATCCTTACTAGCTGGAAGTAAGTGAGATGGGGCATGAAGTTATTTCTAGGAGTTGGACACATACCAAGTTTAGCTCAGTTCTGGGCATCGTTGAAATACCTATACAAACTTGTTCCTACATAGTAACTTGCCACTTTGAATGAGAATGTGCTTGCTTACAGCAACGTGCTATATGTTCTGAATGCCCGAATTGGGAATCTGTGTCAAAACTTTGTTAGGAATTATGTGATCCTTACTAGCTGGAAGTAAGGGAGATGGGGCATGAAGTTATTTCTAGGAGTTGGCGACATAAAACGTTTAGCTCAGTTCTGGGCATCTTTGAAATACCTAAACTAACTTGTTCCTACATAGTAACTTGCCACTTTGAATGAGAATGTGCTTGCTTGCAGCAACGTGCTATATGTTCTGAATGCCCGAATTGGGAATCTGTGTCAAAACTTTGTTCGGAATTATGTGATCCTTATTAGCTGGAAGTAAGGGAGATGGGGCATGAAGTTATTTCTGGGAGTTGGACACATACCAAGTTTAGCTCAGTTCTGGGCATCTTTGAAATACCTATACAAACTTGTTCCTACATAGTAACTTGCAACTTTGAATGAGAATGTGCTTGCTTACAGCAACGTGCTATATGTTCTGAATGCCCGAATTGGGAATCTGTGTCAAATCTTTGTTAGGAATTTTGTGATCCTTACTAGATGGAAGTAAGGGAGATGGGGCATGAAGTGATTTCTAGGAGTTGGTGACATAAAACTTTTAGCTCAGTTCTGGGCATCTTTGAAATACCTAAACTAACTTGTTCCTACATAGTAACTTGCCACTTTGAATGAGAATGTGCTTGCTTACAGCAACGTGCTATATGATCTGAATGCCCGAATTGGGAATCTGTGTCAAAACTTTGTCAGGAATTATGTGATCCTTACTAGCTGGAAGTAAGGGAGATGGGGTATGAATTTATTTCTAGGAGTTGGAGACATACAACGTTTAGCTCAGTTCTGGGCATCTTTGAAATACCTATACGAACTTGTTCCTACATAGTATCTTGCCACTTTGAATGAGAATGTCCTGGCTTGCTGCAACGTGCTATATGTTCTGAATGCCCGAATTGGGAATCTGTGTCAAAACTTTGTTCGGAATTATGTGATCCTTACTAGCTGGAAGTAAGGGAGATGGGGCATGAAGTTATTTCTAGGAGTTGGACACATACCAAGTTTAGCTCAGTTCTGGGCATCTTTGAAATACCTATACAAACTTGTTCCTACATAGTAACTTGCAACTTTGAATGAGAATGTGCTTGCTTACAGCAACGTGCTATATGTTCTGAATGCCCGAATTGGGAATCTGTGTCAAAACTTTGTTCGGAATTATGTGATCCTTAGTAGCTGGAAGTAAGGGAGATGGGGCATGAAGTTATTTCTAGGAGTTGGACACATACCAAGTGTAGCTCAGTTCTGGGCATCTTTGAAATACCTATACAAACTTGTTCCTACATAGTAACTTGCAACTTTGAATGAGAATGTGCTTGCTTGCAGCTACGTGCTATATGTTCTGAATGCCCGAATTGGGAATCTGTGTCAAAACTTTGTTCGGAATTATGTGATCCTTATTAGCTGGAAGTAAGGGAGATGGGGCATGAAGTTATTTCTGGGAGTTGGACACATACCAAGTTTAGCTCAGTTCTGGGCATCTTTGAAATACCTATACAAACTTGTTCCTACATAGTAACTTGCAACTTTGAATGAGAATGTGCTTGCTTACAGCAACGTGCTATATGTTCTGAATGCCCGAATTGGGAATCTGTGTCAAAACTTTGTTCAGAATTATGTGATCCTTACTAGCTGGAAGTAAGGGAGATGGGGCATGAAGTTATTTCTAGGAGTTGGAGACATAAAACGTTTAGCTCAGTTCTGGGCATCTTTGAAATACCTAAACTAACTTGTTCCTACATAGTAACTTGCCACTTTGAATGAGAATGTGCTTGCTTACAGCAACGTGCTATATGATCTGAATGCCCGAATTGGGAATCTGTGTCAAAATTTTGTTAGGAATTATGTGATCCTTACTAGCTGGAAGTAAGGGAGATGGGGCATGAAGTTATTTCTAGGAGTTGGAGACATACAACGTTTAGCTCAGTTCTGGGCATCTTTGAAATACCTATACAAACTTGTTCCTACATAGTAACTTGCCACTTTGAATGAGAATGTGCTTGCTTGCAGCAACGTGCTATATGTTCTGAATGCCCGAATTGGGAATCTGTGTCAAAACTTTGTTCAGAATTATGTGATCCTTACTAGCTGGAAGTAAGGGAGATGGGGCATGAAGTTATTTCTAGGAGTTGGACACATACCAAGTTTAGCTCAGTTCTGGGCATCTTTGAAATACCTATACAAACTTGTTCCTATATAGTAACTTGCCACTTTGAATGAGAATGTGCTTGCTTACAGCAACGTGCTATATGTTCTGAATGCCCGAATTGGGAATCTGTGTCAAAACTTTGTTAGGAATTATGTGATCCTTACTAGCTGGAAGTAAGGGAGATGGGGCATGAAGTTATTTCTAGGAGTTGCAGACATACAACGTTTAGCTCAGTTCTGGGCATCTTTGAAATACCTATACAAACTTGTTCCTACATAGTAACTTGCAACTTTGAATGAGAATGTGCTTGCTTGCAGCAACGTGCTATATGTTCTGAATGCCCGAATTGGGAATCTGTGTCAAAACTTTGTTCGGAATTATGTGATCCTTATTAGCTGGAAGTAAGGGAGATGGGGCATGAAGTTATTTCTGGGAGTTGGACACATACCAAGTTTAGCTCAGTTCTGGGCATCTTTGAAATACCTATACAAACTTGTTCCTACATAGTAACTTGCAACTTTGAATGAGAATGTGCTTGCTTACAGCAACGTGCTATATGTTCTGAATGCCCGAATTGGGAATCTGTGTCAAAACTTTGTTCAGAATTATGTGATCCTTACTAGCTGGAAGTAAGGGAGATGGGGCATGAAGTTATTTCTAGGAGTTGGAGACATGAAACGTTTAGCTCAGTTCTGGGCATCTTTGAAATACCTAAACTAACTTGTTCCTACATAGTAACTTGCCACTTTGAATGAGAATGTGCTTGCTTACAGCAACGTGCTATATGATCTGAATGCCCGAATTGGGAATCTGTGTCAAAATTTTGTTAGGAATTATGTGATCCTTACTAGCTGGAAGTAAGGGAGATGGGGCATGAAGTTATTTCTAGGAGTTGGAGACATACAACGTTTAGCTCAGTTCTGGGCATCTTTGAAATACCTATACAAACTTGTTCCTACATAGTAACTTGCCACTTTGAATGAGAATGTGCTTGCTTGCAGCAACGTGCTATATGTTCTGAATGCCCGAATTGGGAATCTGTGTCAAAACTTTGTTCAGAATTATGTGATCATTACTAGCTGGAAGTAAGGGAGATGGGGCATGAAGTTATTTCTAGGAGTTGGACACATACAAAGTTTAGCTCAGTTCTGGGCATCTTTGAAATACCTATACAAACTTGTTCCTATATAGTAACTTGCCACTTTGAATGAGAATGTGCTTGCTTACAGCAACGTGCTATATGTTCTGAATGCCCGAATTGGGAATCTGTGTCAAAACTTTGTTAGGAATTATGTGATCCTTACTAGCTGGAAGTAAGGGAGATGGGGCATGAAGTTATTTCTAGGAGTTGCAGACATACAACGTTTAGCTCAGTTCTGGGCATCTTTGAAATACCTATACAAACTTGTTCCTACATAGTAACTTGCAACTTTGAATGAGAATGTGCTTGCTTGCAGCAACGTGCTATATGTTCTGAATGCCCGAATTGGGAATCTGTGTCAAAACTTTGTTCGGAATTATGTGATCCTTATTAGCTGGAAGTAAGGGAGATGGGGCATGAAGTTATTTCTGGGAGTTGGACACATACCAAGTTTAGCTCAGTTCTGGGCATCTTTGAAAGACCTATACAAACTTGTTCCTACATAGTAACTTCAACTTTGAATGAGAATGTGCTTGCTTACAGCAACGTGCTATATGTTCTGAATGCCCGAATTGGGAATCTGTGTCAAAACTTTGTTAGGAATTATGTGATCCTTACTAGCTGGAAGTAAGGGAGATGGGGCATGAAGTTATTTCTAGGAGTTGGAGACATACAACGTTTAGCTCAGTTCTGGGCATCTTTGAAATACCTATACAAACTTGTTCCTACACAGTAACTTGCCACTTTGAATGAGAATGTGCTTGCTTGCAGCAACGTGCTATATGTTCTGAATGCCCGAATTGGGAATCTGTGTCAAAACTTTGTTCGGAATTATGTGATCCTTACTAGCTGGAAGTAAGGGAGATGGGGCATGAAGTTATTTCTAGGAGTTGGACACATACCAAGTTTAGCTCAGTTCTGGGCATCTTTGAAATACCTATACAAACTTGTTCCTACACAGTAACTTGCAACTTTGAATGAGAATGTGCTTGCTTACAGCAACGTGCTATATGTTCTGAATGCCCGAATTGGGAATCTGTGTCAAAACTTTGTTAGGAATTATGTGATCCTTACTAGCTGGAAGTAAGGGAGATGGGGCATGAAGTTATTTCTAGGAGTTGGAGACATACAACGTTTAGCTCAGTTCTGGGCATCTTTGAAATACCTATACAAACTTGTTCCTACATAGTAACTTGCCACTTTGAATGAGAAAGTGCTTGCTTGCAGCAACGTGCTATATGTTCTGAATGCCAGAATAGGGAATCTGTGTCAAAACTTTGTTCGGAATTATGTGATCCTTACTAGCTGGAAGTAAGGGAGATGGGGCATGAAGTTATTTCTAGGAGTTGGACACATACCAAGTTTAGCTCAGTTCTGGGCATCTTTGAAATACCTATACAAACTTGTTCCTACATAGTAACTTGCCACTTTGAATGAGAATGTGCTTGCTTGCAGCAACGTGCTATATGTTCTGAATGCCCGAATTGGGAATCTGTGTCAAAACTTTGTTCGGAATTATGTGATCCTTACTAGCTGGAAGTAAGGGAGATGGGGCATGAAGTTATTTCTAGGAGTTGGAGACATAAAACGTTTAGCTCAGTTCTGGGCATCTTTGAAATACCTAAACTAACTTGTTCCTACATAGTAACTTGCCACTTTGAATGAGAATGTGCTTGCTTACAGCAACGTGCTATATGATCTGAATGCCCGAATTGGGAATCTGTGTCAAAACTTTGTCAGGAATTATGTGATCCTTACTAGCTGGAAGTAAGGGAGATGGGGCATGAAGTTATTTCTAGGAGTTGCAGACATACAACGTTTACCTCAGTTCTGGGCATCTTTGAAATACCTATACAAACTTGTTCCTACATAGTAACTTGCAACTTTGAATGAGAATGTGCTTGCTTGCAGCAACGTGCTATATGTTCTGAATGCCCGAATTGGGAATCTGTGTCAAAACTTTGTTCGGAATTATGTGATCATTATTAGCTGGAAGTAAGGGAGATGGGGCATGAAGTTATTTCTGGGAGTTGGACACATACCAAGTTTAGCTCAGTTCTGGGCATCTTTGAAAGACCTATACAAACTTGTTCCTACATAGTAACTTGCAACTTTGAATGAGAATGTGCTTGCTTACAGCAACGTGCTATATGTTCTGAATGCCCGAATTGGGAATCTGTGTCAAAACTTTGTTAGGAATTATGTGATCCTTACTAGCTGGAAGTAAGGGAGATGGGGCATGAAGTTATTTCTAGGAGTTGGAGACATAAAACGTTTAGCTCAGTTCTGGGCATCTTTGAAATACCTATACAAACTTGTTCCTACATAGTAACTTGCCACTTTGAATGAGAATGTGCTTGCTTACAGCAACGTGCTATATGATCTGAATGTCCGAATTGGGAATCTGTGTCAAAACTTTGTTAGGAATTATGTGATCCTTACTAGCTGGAAGTAAGGGAGATGGGGCATGAAGTTATTTCTAGGAGTTGGAGACATAAAACGTTTAGCTCAGTTCTGGGCATCTTTGAAATACCTAAACTAACTTGTTCCTACATAGTAACTTGCCACTTTGAATGAGAATGTGCTTGCTTATAGCAACGTGCTATATGATCTGAATGCCCGAATTGGGAATCTGTGTGAAAACTTTGTTAGGAATTATGTGATCCTTACTAGCTGGAAGTAAGGGAGATGGGGCATGAATTTATTTCTAGGAGTTGGAGACATACAACGTTTAGCTCAGTTCTGGGCATCTTTGAAATACCTATACGAACTTGTTCCTAAATAGTATCTTGCCACTTTGAATGAGAATGTGCTGGCTTGCAGCAACGTGCTATATGTTCTGAATGCCCGAATTGGGAATCTGTGTCAAAACTTTGTTAGGAATTATGTGATCCTTACTAGCTGGAAGTAAGGGAGATGGGGCATGAAGTTATTTCTAGGAGTTGGACACATACCAAGTTTAGCTCAGTTCTGGGCATCTTTGAAATACCTATACAAACTTGTTCCTACATAGTAACTTGCCACTTTGAATGAGAATGTGCTTGCTTACAGCAACGTGCTATATGATCTGAATGTCCGAATTGGGAATCTGTGTCAAAACTTTGTTAGGAATTATGTGATCCTTACTAGCTGGAAGTAAGGGAGATGGGGCATGAAGTTATTTCTAGGAGTTGGAGACATAAAACGTTTAGCTCAGTTCTGGGCATCTTTGAAATACCTAAACTAACTTGTTCCTACATAGTAACTTGCCACTTTGAATGAGAATGTGCTTGCTTATAGCAACGTGCTATATGATCTGAATGCCCGAATTGGGAATCTGTGTGAAAACTTTGTTAGGAATTATGTGATCCTTACTAGCTGGAAGTAAGGGAGATGGGGCATGAATTTATTTCTAGGAGTTGGAGACATACAACGTTTAGCTCAGTTCTGGGCATCTTTGAAATACCTATACGAACTTGTTCCTAAATAGTATCTTGCCACTTTGAATGAGAATGTGCTGGCTTGCAGCAACGTGCTATATGTTCTGAATGCCCGAATTGGGAATCTGTGTCAAAACTTTGTTAGGAATTATGTGATCCTTACTAGCTGGAAGTAAGGGAGATGGGGCATGAAGTTATTTCTAGGAGTTGGACACATACCAAGTTTAGCTCAGTTCTGGGCATCTTTGAAATACCTATACAAACTTGTTCCTACATAGTAACTTGCAACTTTGAATGAGAATGTGCTTGCTTACAGCAACGTGCTATATGTTCTGAATGCCCGAATTGGGAATCTGTGTCAAAACTTTGTTCGGAATTATGTGATCCTTACTAGCTGGAAGTAAGGGAGATGGGGCATGAAGTTATTTCTAGGAGTTGGACACATACCAAGTGTAGCTCAGTTCTGGGCATCTTTGAAATACCTATACAAACTTGTTCCTACATAGTAACTTGCAACTTTGAATGAGAATGTGCTTGCTTGCAGCAACGTGCTATATGTTCTGAATGCCCGAATTGGGAATCTGTGTCAAAACTTTGTTCGGAATTATGTGATCCTTATTAGGTGGAAGTAAGGGAGATGGGGCATGAAGTTATTTCTGGGAGTTGGACACATACCAAGTTTAGCTCAGTTCTGGGCATCTTTGAAAGACCTATACAAACTTGTTCCTACATAGTAACTTCAACTTTGAATGAGAATGTGCTTGCTTACAGCAACGTGCTATATGTTCTGAATGCCCGAATTGGGAATCTGTGTCAAAACTTTGTTCAGAATTATGTGATCCTTACTAGCTGGAAGTAAGGGAGATGGGGCATGAAGTTATTTCTAGGAGTTGGAGACATGAAACGTTTAGCTCAGTTCTGGGCATCTTTGAAATACCTAAACTAACTTGTTCCTACATAGTAACTTGCCACTTTGAATGAGAATGTGCTTGCTTACAGCAACGTGCTATATGATCTGAATGCCCGAATTGGGAATCTGTGTCAAAATTTTGTTAGGAATTATGTGATCCTTACTAGCTGGAAGTAAGGGAGATGGGGCATGAAGTTATTTCTAGGAGTTGGAGACATACAACGTTTAGCTCAGTTCTGGGCATCTTTGAAATACCTATACAAACTTGTTCCTACATAGTAACTTGCCACTTTGAATGAGAATGTGCTTGCTTGCAGCAACGTGCTATATGTTCTGAATGCCCGAATTGGGAATCTGTGTCAAAACTTTGTTCAGAATTATGTGATCCTTACTACCTGGAAGTAAGGGAGATGGGGCATGAAGTTATTTCTAGGAGTTGGACACATACAAAGTTTAGCTCAGTTCTGGGCATCTTTGAAATACCTATACAAACTTGTTCCTATATAGTAACTTGCCACTTTGAATGAGAATGTGCTTGCTTACAGCAACGTGCTATATGTTCTGAATGCCCGAATTGGGAATCTGTGTCAAAACTTTGTTAGGAATTATGTGATCCTTACTAGCTGGAAGTAAGGGAGATGGGGCATGAAGTTATTTCTAGGAGTTGCAGACATACAACGTTTAGCTCAGTTCTGGGCATCTTTGAAATACCTATACAAACTTGTTCCTACATAGTAACTTGCAACTTTGAATGAGAATGTGCTTGCTTGCAGCAACGTGCTATATGTTCTGAATGCCCGAATTGGGAATCTGTGTCAAAACTTTGTTCGGAATTATGTGATCCTTATTAGCTGGAAGTAAGGGAGATGGGGCATGAAGTTATTTCTGGGAGTTGGACACATACCAAGTTTAGCTCAGTTCTGGGCATCTTTGAAAGACCTATACAAACTTGTTCCTACATAGTAACTTCAACTTTGAATGAGAATGTCCTTGCTTACAGCAACGTGCTATATGTTCTGAATGCCCGAATTGGGAATCTGTGTCAAAACTTTGTTAGGAATTATGTGATCCTTACTAGCTGGAAGTAAGGGAGATGGGGCATGAAGTTATTTCTAGGAGTTGGAGACATACAACGTTTAGCTCAGTTCTGGGCATCTTTGAAATACCTATACAAACTTGTTCCTACATAGTAACTTGCCACTTTGAATGAGAATGTGCTTGCCTACAGCAACGTGCTATATGTTCTGAATGCCCGAATTGGGAATCTGTGTCAAAACTTTGTTCGGAATTATGTGATCCTTACTAGCTGGAAGTAAGTGAGATGGGGCATGAAGTTATTTCTAGGAGTTGGACACATACCAAGTTTAGCTCAGTTCTGGGCATCGTTGAAATACCTATACAAACTTGTTCCTACATAGTAACTTGCCACTTTGAATGAGAATGTGCTTGCTTACAGCAACGTGCTATATGTTCTGAATTCCCGAATTGGGAATCTGTGTCAAAACTTTGTTAGGAATTATGTGATCCTTACTAGCTGGAAGTAAGGGAGATGGGGCATGAAGTTATTTCTAGGAGTTGGCGACATAAAACGTTTAGCTCAGTTCTGGGCATCTTTGAAATACCTATACAAACTTGTTCCTACATAGTAACTTGCCACTTTGAATGAGAATGTGCTTGCTTGCAGCAACGTGCTATATGTTCTGAATGCCCGAATTGGGAATCTGTGTCAAAACTTTGTTCAGAATTATGTGATCCTTACTAGCTGGAAGTAAGGGAGATGGGGCATGAAGTTATTTCTAGGAGTTGGACACATACAAAGTTTAGCTCAGTTCTGGGCATCTTTGAAATACCTATACAAACTTGTTCCTATATAGTAACTTGCCACTTTGAATGAGAATGTGCTTGCTTACAGCAACGTGCTATATGTTCTGAATGCCCGAATTGGGAATCTGTGTCAAAACTTTGTTAGGAATTATGTGATCCTTACTAGCTGGAAGTAAGGGAGATGGGGCATGAAGTTATTTCTAGGAGTTGCAGACATACAACGTTTAGCTCAGTTCTGGGCATCTTTGAAATACCTATACAAACTTGTTCCTACATAGTAACTTGCAACTTTGAATGAGAATGTGCTTGCTTGCAGCAACGTGCTATATGTTCTGAATGCCCGAATTGGGAATCTGTGTCAAAACTTTGTTCGGAATTATGTGATCCTTATTAGCTGGAAGTAAGGGAGATGGGGCATGAAGTTATTTCTGGGAGTTGGACACATACCAAGTTTAGCTCAGTTCTGGGCATCTTTGAAAGACCTATACAAACTTGTTCCTACATAGTAACTTCAACTTTGAATGAGAATGTGCTTGCTTACAGCAACGTGCTATATGTTCTGAATGCCCGAATTGGGAATCTGTGTCAAAACTTTGTTAGGAATTATGTGATCCTTACTAGCTGGAAGTAAGGGAGATGGGGCATGAAGTTATTTCTAGGAGTTGGAGACATACAACGTTTAGCTCAGTTCTGGGCATCTTTGAAATACCTATACAAACTTGTTCCTACATAGTAACTTGCCACTTTGAATGAGAATGTGCTTGCCTACAGCAACGTGCTATATGTTCTGAATGCCCGAATTGGGAATCTGTGTCAAAACTTTGTTCGGAATTATGTGATCCTTACTAGCTGGAAGTAAGTGAGATGGGGCATGAAGTTATTTCTAGGAGTTGGACACATACCAAGTTTAGCTCAGTTCTGGGCATCGTTGAAATACCTATACAAACTTGTTCCTACATAGTAACTTGCCACTTTGAATGAGAATGTGCTTGCTTACAGCAACGTGCTATATGTTCTGAATTCCCGAATTGGGAATCTGTGTCAAAACTTTGTTAGGAATTATGTGATCCTTACTAGCTGGAAGTAAGGGAGATGGGGCATGAAGTTATTTCTAGGAGTTGGCGACATAAAACGTTTAGCTCAGTTCTGGGCATCTTTGAAATACCTAAACTAACTTGTTCCTACATAGTAACTTGCCACTTTGAATGAGAATGTGCTTGCTTGCAGCAACGTGCTATATGTTCTGAATGCCCGAATTGGGAATCTGTGTCAAAACTTTGTTCGGAATTATGTGATCCTTATTAGCTGGAAGTAAGGGAGATGGGGCATGAAGTTATTTCTGGGAGTTGGACACATACCAAGTTTAGCTCAGTTCTGGGCATCTTTGAAATACCTATACAAACTTGTTCCTACATAGTAACTTGCAACTTTGAATGAGAATGTGCTTGCTTACAGCAACGTGCTATATGTTCTGAATGCCCGAATTGGGAATCTGTGTCAAATCTTTGTTAGGAATTTTGTGATCCTTACTAGATGGAAGTAAGGGAGATGGGGCATGAAGTGATTTCTAGGAGTTGGAGACATACAACGTTTAGCTCAGTTCTGGGCATCTTTGAAATACCTATACAAACTTGTTCCTACATAGTAACTTGCCACTTTGAATGAGAATGTGCTTGCTTGCAGCAACGTGCTATATGTTCTGAATGCCCGAATTGGGAATCTGTGTCAAAACTTTGTTCAGAATTATGTGATCCTTACTACCTGGAAGTAAGGGAGATGGGGCATGAAGTTATTTCTAGGAGTTGGACACATACAAAGTTTAGCTCAGTTCTGGGCATCTTTGAAATACCTATACAAACTTGTTCCTATATAGTAACTTGCCACTTTGAATGAGAATGTGCTTGCTTACAGCAACGTGCTATATGTTCTGAATGCCCGAATTGGGAATCTGTGTCAAAACTTTGTTAGGAATTATGTGATCCTTACTAGCTGGAAGTAAGGGAGATGGGGCATGAAGTTATTTCTAGGAGTTGCAGACATACAACGTTTAGCTCAGTTCTGGGCATCTTTGAAATACCTATACAAACTTGTTCCTACATAGTAACTTGCAACTTTGAATGAGAATGTGCTTGCTTGCAGCAACGTGCTATATGTTCTGAATGCCCGAATTGGGAATCTGTGTCAAAACTTTGTTCGGAATTATGTGATCCTTATTAGCTGGAAGTAAGGGAGATGGGGCATGAAGTTATTTCTGGGAGTTGGACACATACCAAGTTTAGCTCAGTTCTGGGCATCTTTGAAAGACCTATACAAACTTGTTCCTACATAGTAACTTCAACTTTGAATGAGAATGTGCTTGCTTACAGCAACGTGCTATATGTTCTGAATGCCCGAATTGGGAATCTGTGTCAAAACTTTGTTAGGAATTATGTGATCCTTACTAGCTGGAAGTAAGGGAGATGGGGCATGAAGTTATTTCTAGGAGTTGGAGACATACAACGTTTAGCTCAGTTCTGGGCATCTTTGAAATACCTATACAAACTTGTTCCTACATAGTAACTTGCCACTTTGAATGAGAATGTGCTTGCCTACAGCAACGTGCTATATGTTCTGAATGCCCGAATTGGGAATCTGTGTCAAAACTTTGTTCGGAATTATGTGATCCTTACTAGCTGGAAGTAAGTGAGATGGGGCATGAAGTTATTTCTAGGAGTTGGACACATACCAAGTTTAGCTCAGTTCTGGGCATCGTTGAAATACCTATACAAACTTGTTCCTACATAGTAACTTGCCACTTTGAATGAGAATGTGCTTGCTTACAGCAACGTGCTATATGTTCTGAATTCCCGAATTGGGAATCTGTGTCAAAACTTTGTTAGGAATTATGTGATCCTTACTAGCTGGAAGTAAGGGAGATGGGGCATGAAGTTATTTCTAGGAGTTGGCGACATAAAACGTTTAGCTCAGTTCTGGGCATCTTTGAAATACCTATACAAACTTGTTCCTACATAGTAACTTGCCACTTTGAATGAGAATGTGCTTGCTTGCAGCAACGTGCTATATGTTCTGAATGCCCGAATTGGGAATCTGTGTCAAAACTTTGTTCAGAATTATGTGATCCTTACTAGCTGGAAGTAAGGGAGATGGGGCATGAAGTTATTTCTAGGAGTTGGACACATACAAAGTTTAGCTCAGTTCTGGGCATCTTTGAAATACCTATACAAACTTGTTCCTATATAGTAACTTGCCACTTTGAATGAGAATGTGCTTGCTTACAGCAACGTGCTATATGTTCTGAATGCCCGAATTGGGAATCTGTGTCAAAACTTTGTTAGGAATTATGTGATCCTTACTAGCTGGAAGTAAGGGAGATGGGGCATGAAGTTATTTCTAGGAGTTGCAGACATACAACGTTTAGCTCAGTTCTGGGCATCTTTGAAATACCTATACAAACTTGTTCCTACATAGTAACTTGCAACTTTGAATGAGAATGTGCTTGCTTGCAGCAACGTGCTATATGTTCTGAATGCCCGAATTGGGAATCTGTGTCAAAACTTTGTTCGGAATTATGTGATCCTTATTAGCTGGAAGTAAGGGAGATGGGGCATGAAGTTATTTCTGGGAGTTGGACACATACCAAGTTTAGCTCAGTTCTGGGCATCTTTGAAAGACCTATACAAACTTGTTCCTACATAGTAACTTCAACTTTGAATGAGAATGTGCTTGCTTACAGCAACGTGCTATATGTTCTGAATGCCCGAATTGGGAATCTGTGTCAAAACTTTGTTAGGAATTATGTGATCCTTACTAGCTGGAAGTAAGGGAGATGGGGCATGAAGTTATTTCTAGGAGTTGGAGACATACAACGTTTAGCTCAGTTCTGGGCATCTTTGAAATACCTATACAAACTTGTTCCTACATAGTAACTTGCCACTTTGAATGAGAATGTGCTTGCCTACAGCAACGTGCTATATGTTCTGAATGCCCGAATTGGGAATCTGTGTCAAAACTTTGTTCGGAATTATGTGATCCTTACTAGCTGGAAGTAAGTGAGATGGGGCATGAAGTTATTTCTAGGAGTTGGACACATACCAAGTTTAGCTCAGTTCTGGGCATCGTTGAAATACCTATACAAACTTGTTCCTACATAGTAACTTGCCACTTTGAATGAGAATGTGCTTGCTTACAGCAACGTGCTATATGTTCTGAATTCCCGAATTGGGAATCTGTGTCAAAACTTTGTTAGGAATTATGTGATCCTTACTAGCTGGAAGTAAGGGAGATGGGGCATGAAGTTATTTCTAGGAGTTGGCGACATAAAACGTTTAGCTCAGTTCTGGGCATCTTTGAAATACCTAAACTAACTTGTTCCTACATAGTAACTTGCCACTTTGAATGAGAATGTGCTTGCTTGCAGCAACGTGCTATATGTTCTGAATGCCCGAATTGGGAATCTGTGTCAAAACTTTGTTCGGAATTATGTGATCCTTATTAGCTGGAAGTAAGGGAGATGGGGCATGAAGTTATTTCTGGGAGTTGGACACATACCAAGTTTAGCTCAGTTCTGGGCATCTTTGAAATACCTATACAAACTTGTTCCTACATAGTAACTTGCAACTTTGAATGAGAATGTGCTTGCTTACAGCAACGTGCTATATGTTCTGAATGCCCGAATTGGGAATCTGTGTCAAATCTTTGTTAGGAATTTTGTGATCCTTACTAGATGGAAGTAAGGGAGATGGGGCATGAAGTGATTTCTAGGAGTTGGTGACATAAAACTTTTAGCTCAGTTCTGGGCATCTTTGAAATACCTAAACTAACTTGTTCCTACATAGTAACTTGCCACTTTGAATGAGAATGTGCTTGCTTACAGCAACGTGCTATATGATCTGAATGCCCGAATTGGGAATCTGTGTCAAAACTTTGTCAGGAATTATGTGATCCTTACTAGCTGGAAGTAAGGGAGATGGGGTATGAATTTATTTCTAGGAGTTGGAGACATACAACGTTTAGCTCAGTTCTGGGCATCTTTGAAATACCTATACGAACTTGTTCCTACATAGTATCTTGCCACTTTGAATGAGAATGTGCTGGCTTGCTGCAACGTGCTATATGTTCTGAATGCCCGAATTGGGAATCTGTGTCAAAACTTTGTTCGGAATTATGTGATCCTTACTAGCTGGAAGTAAGGGAGATGGGGCATGAAGTTATTTCTAGGAGTTGGACACATACCAAGTTTAGCTCAGTTCTGGGCATCTTTGAAATACCTATACAAACTTGTTCCTACATAGTAACTTGCAACTTTGAATGAGAATGTGCTTGCTTACAGCAACGTGCTATATGTTCTGAATGCCCGAATTGGGAATCTGTGTCAAAACTTTGTTCGGAATTATGTGATCCTTACTAGCTGGAAGTAAGGGAGATGGGGCATGAAGTTATTTCTAGGAGTTGGACACATACCAAGTGTAGCTCAGTTCTGGGCATCTTTGAAATACCTATACAAACTTGCTCCTACATAGTAACTTGCAACTTTGAATGAGAATGTGCTTGCTTGCAGCTACGTGCTATATGTTCTGAATGCCCGAATTGGGAATCTGTGTCAAAACTTTGTTCGGAATTATGTGATCCTTATTAGCTGGAAGTAAGGGAGATGGGGCATGAAGTTATTTCTGGGAGTTGGACACATACCAAGTTTAGCTCAGTTCTGGGCATCTTTGAAATACCTATACAAACTTGTTCCTACATAGTAACTTGCAACTTTGAATGAGAATGTGCTTGCTTACAGCAACGTGCTATATGTTCTGAATGCCCGAATTGGGAATCTGTGTCAAAACTTTGTTCAGAATTATGTGATCCTTACTAGCTGGAAGTAAGGGAGATGGGGCATGAAGTTATTTCTAGGAGTTGGAGACATAAAACGTTTAGCTCAGTTCTGGGCATCTTTGAAATACCTAAACTAACTTGTTCCTACATAGTAACTTGCCACTTTGAATGAGAATGTGCTTGCTTACAGCAACGTGCTATATGATCTGAATGCCCGAATTGGGAATCTGTGTCAAAATTTTGTTAGGAATTATGTGATCCTTACTAGCTGGAAGTAAGGGAGATGGGGCATGAAGTTATTTCTAGGAGTTGGAGACATACAACGTTTAGCTCAGTTCTGGGCATCTTTGAAATACCTATACAAACTTGTTCCTACATAGTAACTTGCCACTTTGAATGAGAATGTGCTTGCTTGCAGCAACGTGCTATATGTTCTGAATGCCCGAATTGGGAATCTGTGTCAAAACTTTGTTCAGAATTATGTGATCCTTACTAGCTGGAAGTAAGGGAGATGGGGCATGAAGTTATTTCTAGGAGTTGGACACATACCAAGTTTAGCTCAGTTCTGGGCATCTTTGAAATACCTATACAAACTTGTTCCTATATAGTAACTTGCCACTTTGAATGAGAATGTGCTTGCTTACAGCAACGTGCTATATGTTCTGAATGCCCGAATTGGGAATCTGTGTCAAAACTTTGTTAGGAATTATGTGATCCTTACTAGCTGGAAGTAAGGGAGATGGGGCATGAAGTTATTTCTAGGAGTTGCAGACATACAACGTTTAGCTCAGTTCTGGGCATCTTTGAAATACCTATACAAACTTGTTCCTACATAGTAACTTGCAACTTTGAATGAGAATGTGCTTGCTTGCAGCAACGTGCTATATGTTCTGAATGCCCGAATTGGGAATCTGTGTCAAAACTTTGTTCGGAATTATGTGATCCTTATTAGCTGGAAGTAAGGGAGATGGGGCATGAAGTTATTTCTGGGAGTTGGACACATACCAAGTTTAGCTCAGTTCTGGGCATCTTTGAAATACCTATACAAACTTGTTCCTACATAGTAACTTCAACTTTGAATGAGAATGTGCTTGCTTACAGCAACGTGCTATATGTTCTGAATGCCCGAATTGGGAATCTGTGTCAAAACTTTGTTCAGAATTATGTGATCCTTACTAGCTGGAAGTAAGGGAGATGGGGCATGAAGTTATTTCTAGGAGTTGGAGACATGAAACGTTTAGCTCAGTTCTGGGCATCTTTGAAATACCTAAACTAACTTGTTCCTACATAGTAACTTGCCACTTTGAATGAGAATGTGCTTGCTTACAGCAACGTGCTATATGATCTGAATGCCCGAATTGGGAATCTGTGTCAAAATTTTGTTAGGAATTATGTGATCCTTACTAGCTGGAAGTAAGGGAGATGGGGCATGAAGTTATTTCTAGGAGTTGGAGACATACAACGTTTAGCTCAGTTCTGGGCATCTTTGAAATACCTATACAAACTTGTTCCTACATAGTAACTTGCCACTTTGAATGAGAATGTGCTTGCTTGCAGCAACGTGCTATATGTTCTGAATGCCCGAATTGGGAATCTGTGTCAAAACTTTGTTCAGAATTATGTGATCCTTACTAGCTGGAAGTAAGGGAGATGGGGCATGAAGTTATTTCTAGGAGTTGGACACATACAAAGTTTAGCTCAGTTCTGGGCATCTTTGAAATACCTATACAAACTTGTTCCTATATAGTAACTTGCCACTTTGAATGAGAATGTGCTTGCTTACAGCAACGTGCTATATGTTCTGAATGCCCGAATTGGGAATCTGTGTCAAAACTTTGTTAGGAATTATGTGATCCTTACTAGCTGGAAGTAAGGGAGATGGGGCATGAAGTTATTTCTAGGAGTTGCAGACATACAACGTTTAGCTCAGTTCTGGGCATCTTTGAAATACCTATACAAACTTGTTCCTACATAGTAACTTGCAACTTTGAATGAGAATGTGCTTGCTTGCAGCAACGTGCTATATGTTCTGAATGCCCGAATTGGGAATCTGTGTCAAAACTTTGTTCGGAATTATGTGATCCTTATTAGCTGGAAGTAAGGGAGATGGGGCATGAAGTTATTTCTGGGAGTTGGACACATACCAAGTTTAGCTCAGTTCTGGGCATCTTTGAAAGACCTATACAAACTTGTTCCTACATAGTAACTTCAACTTTGAATGAGAATGTGCTTGCTTACAGCAACGTGCTATATGTTCTGAATGCCCGAATTGGGAATCTGTGTCAAAACTTTGTTAGGAATTATGTGATCCTTACTAGCTGGAAGTAAGGGAGATGGGGCATGAAGTTATTTCTAGGAGTTGGAGACATACAACGTTTAGCTCAGTTCTGGGCATCTTTGAAATACCTATACAAACTTGTTCCTACACAGTAACTTGCCACTTTGAATGAGAATGTGCTTGCTTGCAGCAACGTGCTATATGTTCTGAATGCCCGAATTGGGAATCTGTGTCAAAACTTTGTTCGGAATTATGTGATCCTTACTAGCTGGAAGTAAGGGAGATGGGGCATGAAGTTATTTCTAGGAGTTGGACACATACCAAGTTTAGCTCAGTTCTGGGCATCTTTGAAATACCTATACAAACTTGTTCCTACACAGTAACTTGCAACTTTGAATGAGAATGTGCTTGCTTACAGCAACGTGCTATATGTTCTGAATGCCCGAATTGGGAATCTGTGTCAAAACTTTGTTAGGAATTATGTGATCCTTACTAGCTGGAAGTAAGGGAGATGGGGCATGAAGTTATTTCTAGGAGTTGGAGACATACAACGTTTAGCTCAGTTCTGGGCATCTTTGAAATACCTATACAAACTTGTTCCTACATAGTAACTTGCCACTTTGAATGAGAAAGTGCTTGCTTGCAGCAACGTGCTATATGTTCTGAATGCCAGAATAGGGAATCTGTGTCAAAACTTTGTTCGGAATTATGTGATCCTTACTAGCTGGAAGTAAGGGAGATGGGGCATGAAGTTATTTCTAGGAGTTGGACACATACCAAGTTTAGCTCAGTTCTGGGCATCTTTGAAATACCTATACAAACTTGTTCCTACATAGTAACTTGCCACTTTGAATGAGAATGTGCTTGCTTGCAGCAACGTGCTATATGTTCTGAATGCCCGAATTGGGAATCTGTGTCAAAACTTTGTTCGGAATTATGTGATCCTTACTAGCTGGAAGTAAGGGAGATGGGGCATGAAGTTATTTCTAGGAGTTGGAGACATAAAACGTTTAGCTCAGTTCTGGGCATCTTTGAAATACCTAAACTAACTTGTTCCTACATAGTAACTTGCCACTTTGAATGAGAATGTGCTTGCTTACAGCAACGTGCTATATGATCTGAATGCCCGAATTGGGAATCTGTGTCAAAACTTTGTCAGGAATTATGTGATCCTTACTAGCTGGAAGTAAGGGAGATGGGGCATGAAGTTATTTCTAGGAGTTGCAGACATACAACGTTTACCTCAGTTCTGGGCATCTTTGAAATACCTATACAAACTTGTTCCTACATAGTAACTTGCATCTTTGAATGAGAATGTGCTTGCTTGCAGCAACGTGCTATATGTTCTGAATGCCCGAATTGGGAATCTGTGTCAAAACTTTGTTCGGAATTATGTGATCATTATTAGCTGGAAGTAAGGGAGATGGGGCATGAAGTTATTTCTGGGAGTTGGACACATACCAAGTTTAGCTCAGTTCTGGGCATCTTTGAAAGACCTATACAAACTTGTTCCTACATAGTAACTTGCCACTTTGAATGAGAATGTGCTTGCTTACAGCAACGTGCTATATGATCTGAATGTCCGAATTGGGAATCTGTGTCAAAACTTTGTTAGGAATTATGTGATCCTTACTAGCTGGAAGTAAGGGAGATGGGGCATGAAGTTATTTCTAGGAGTTGGAGACATAAAACGTTTAGCTCAGTTCTGGGCATCTTTGAAATACCTAAACTAACTTGTTCCTACATAGTAACTTGCCACTTTGAATGAGAATGTGCTTGCTTATAGCAACGTGCTATATGATCTGAATGCCCGAATTGGGAATCTGTGTGAAAACTTTGTTAGGAATTATGTGATCCTTACTAGCTGGAAGTAAGGGAGATGGGGCATGAATTTATTTCTAGGAGTTGGAGACATACAACGTTTAGCTCAGTTCTGGGCATCTTTGAAATACCTATACAAACTTGTTCCTACATAGTAACTTGCCACTTTGAATGAGAATGTGCTTGCTTGCAGCAACGTGCTATATGTTCTGAATGCCCGAATTGGGAATCTGTGTCAAAACTTTGTTCGGAATTATGTGATCCTTACTAGCTGGAAGTAAGGGAGATGGGGCATGAAGTTATTTCTAGGAGTTGGACACATACCAAGTTTAGCTCAGTTCTGGGCATCTTTGAAATACCTATACAAACTTGTTCCTACACAGTAACTTGCAACTATGAATGAGAATGTGCTTGCTTACAACAACGTGCTATATGATCTGAATGCCCGAATTGGGAATCTGTGTCAAAACTTTGTTAGGAATTATGTGATCCTTACTAGCTGGAAGTAAGGGAGATGGGGCATGAAGTTATTTCTAGGAGTTGGAGACATAAAACGTTTAGCTCAGTTCTGGGCATCTTTGAAATACCTAAACTAACTTGTTCCTACATAGTAACTTGCCACTTTGAATGAGAATGTGCTTGCTTACAGCAACGTGCTATATGATCTGAATGCCCGAATTGGGAATCTGTGTCAAACTTTGATAGGAATTATGTGATCCTTACAAGCTGGAAGTAAGGGAGATGGGGCATGAAGTTATTTCTAGGAGTTGGAGACATACAACGTTTAGCTCAGTTCTGGGCATCTTTGAAATACCTATACAAACTTGTTCCTACACAGTAACTTGCCACTTTGAATGAGAATGTGCTTGCTTGCAGCAACGTGCTATATGTTCTGAATGCCCGAATTGGGAATCTGTGTCAAAACTTTGTTCGGAATTATGTGATCCTTACTAGCTGGAAGTAAGGGAGATGGGGCATGAAGTTATTTCTAGGAGTTGGACACATACCAAGTTTAGCTCAGTTCTGGGCATCTTTGAAATACCTATACAAACTTGTTCCTACACAGTAACTTGCAACTTTGAATGAGAATGTGCTTGCTTACAGCAACGTGCTCTATGTTCTGAATGCCCGAATTGGGAATCTGTGTCAAAACTTTGTTAGGAATTATGTGATCCTTACTAGCTGGAAGTAAGGGAGATGGGGCATGAAGTTATTTCTAGGAGTTGGAGACATACAACGTTTAGCTCAGTTCTGGGCATCTTTGAAATACCTATACAAACTTGTTCCTACATAGTAACTTGCCACTTTGAATGAGAAAGTGCTTGCTTGCAGCAACGTGCTATATGTTCTGAATGCCAGAATAGGGAATCTGTGTCAAAACTTTGTTCGGAATTATGTGATCCTTACTAGCTGGAAGTAAGGGAGATGGGGCATGAAGTTATTTCTAGGAGTTGGACACATACAAAGTTTAGCTCAGTTCTGGGCATCTTTGAAATACCTATACAAACTTGTTCCTACATAGTAACTTGCCACTTTGAATGAGAATGTGCTTGCTTACAGCAACGTGCTATATGATCTGAATGTCCGAATTGGGAATCTGTGTCAAAACTTTGTTAGGAATTATGTGATCCTTACTAGCTGGAAGTAAGGGAGATGGGGCATGAAGTTATTTCTAGGAGTTGGAGACATAAAACGTTTAGCTCAGTTCTGGGCATCTTTGAAATACCTAAACTAACTTGTTCCTACATAGTAACTTGCCACTTTGAATGAGAATGTGCTTGCTTATAGCAACGTGCTATATGATCTGAATGCCCGAATTGGGAATCTGTGTGAAAACTTTGTTAGGAATTATGTGATCCTTACTAGCTGGAAGTAAGGGAGATGGGGCATGAATTTATTTCTAGGAGTTGGAGACATACAACGTTTAGCTCAGTTCTGGGCATCTTTGAAATACCTATACAAACTTGTTCCTACATAGTAACTTGCCACTTTGAATGAGAATGTGCTTGCTTACAGCAACGTGCTATATGATCTGAATGTCCGAATTGGGAATCTGTGTCAAAACTTTGTTAGGAATTATGTGATCCTTACTAGCTGGAAGTAAGGGAGATGGGGCATGAAGTTATTTCTAGGAGTTGGAGACATAAAACGTTTAGCTCAGTTCTGGGCATCTTTGAAATACCTAAATTAACTTGTTCCTACATAGTAACTTGCCACTTTGAATGAGAATGTGCTTGCTTATAGTAACGTGCTATATGATCTGAATGCCCGAATTGGGAATCTGTGTGAAAACTTTGTTAGGAATTATGTGATCCTTACTAGCTGGAAGTAAGGGAGATGGGGCATGAATTTATTTCTAGGAGTTGGAGACATACAACGTTTAGCTCAGTTCTGGGCATCTTTGAAATACCTATACAAACTTGTTCCTACATAGTAACTTGCCACTTTGAATGAGAATGTGCTTGCTTGCAGCAACGTGCTATATGTTCTGAATGCCCGAATTGGGAATCTGTGTCAAAACTTTGTTCGGAATTATGTGATCCTTACTAGCTGGAAGTAAGGGAGATGGGGCATGAAGTTATTTCTAGGAGTTGGACACATACTAAGTTTAGCTCAGTTCTGGGCATCTTTGAAATACCTAAACTAACTTGTTCCTACATAGTAACTTGCCACTTTGAATGAGAATGTGCTTGCTTACAGCAACGTGCTATATGATCTGAATGCCCGAATTGGGAATCTGTGTCAAACTTTGTTCGGAATTATGTGATCCTTACTAGCTGGAAGTAAGGGAGATGGGGCATGAAGTTATTTCTAGGAGTTGGAGACATAAAACGTTTAGCTCAGTTCTGGGCATCTTTGAAATACCTATACAAACTTGTTCCTACACAGTAACTTGCAACTTTGAATGAGAATGTGCTTGCTTGCAGCAACGTGCTATATGTTCTGAATGCCCGAATTGGGAATCTGTGTCAAAACTTTGTTCGGAATTATGTGATCATTATTAGCTGGAAGTAAGGGAGATGGGGCATGAAGTTATTTCTGGGAGTTGGACACATACCAAGTTTAGCTCAGTTCTGGGCATCTTTGAAAGACCTATACAAACTTGTTCCTACACAGTAACTTGCAACTTTGAATGAGAATGTGCTTGCTTACAGCAACGTGCTATATGTTCTGAATGCCCGAATTGGGAATCTGTGTCAAAACTTTGTTAGGAATTATGTGATCCTTACTAGCTGGAAGTAAGGGAGATGGGGCATGAAGTTATTTCTAGGAGTTGGAGACATAAAACGTTTAGCTCAGTTCTGGGCATCTTTGAAATACCTATACAAACTTGTTCCTACATAGTAACTTGCCACTTTGAATGAGAATGTGCTTGCTTACAGCAACGTGCTATATGATCTGAATGTCCGAATTGGGAATCTGTGTCAAAACTTTGTTAGGAATTATGTGATCCTTACTAGCTGGAAGTAAGGGAGATGGGGCATGAAGTTATTTCTAGGAGTTGGAGACATAAAACGTTTAGCTCAGTTCTGGGCATCTTTGAAATACCTAAACTAACTTGTTCCTACATAGTAACTTGCAACTTTGAATGAGAATGTGCTTGCTTACAGCAACGTGCTATATGTTCTGAATGCCCGAATTGGGAATCTGTGTCAAAACTTTGTTAGGAATTATGAGATCCTTACTAGCTGGAAGTAAGGGAGATGGGGCATGAAGTTATTTCTAGGAGTTGGAGACATACAACGTTTAGCTCAGTTCTGGGCATCTTTGAAATACCTATACAAACTTGTTCCTACATAGTAACTTGCCACTTTGAATGAGAATGTGCTTGCTTACAGCAACGTGCTATATGATCTGAATGTCCGAATTGGGAATCTGTGTCAAAACTTTGTTAGGAATTATGTGATCCTTACTAGCTGGAAGTAAGGGAGATGGGGCATGAAGTTATTTCTAGGAGTTGGAGACATACAACGTTTAGCTCAGTTCTGGGCATCTTTGAAATACCTATACAAACTTGTTCCTACATAGTAACTTGCCACTTTGAATGAGAATGTGCTTGCTTGCAGCAACGTGCTATATGTTCTGAATGCCCGAATTGGGAATCTGTGTCAAAACTTTGTTCGGAATTATGTGATCCTTACTAGCTGGAAGTAAGGGAGATGGGGCATGAAGTTATTTCTAGGAGTTGGACACATACCAAGTTTAGCTCAGTTCTGGGCATCTTTGAAATACCTATACAAGCTTGTTCCTACACAGTAACTTGCAACTATGAATGAGAATGTGCTTGCTTACAGCAACGTGCTATATGATCTGAATGCCCGAATTGGGAATCTGTGTCAAAACTTTGTTAGGAATTATGTGATCCTTACTAGCTGGAAGTAAGGGAGATGGGGCATGAAGTTATTTCTAGGAGTTGGAGACATAAAACGTTTAGCTCAGTTCTGGGCATCTTTGAAATACCTAAACTAACTTGTTCCTACATAGTAACTTCCCACTTTGAATGAGAATGTGCTTGCTTACAGCAACGTGCTATATGATCTGAATGCCCGAATTGGGAATCTGTGTCAAAACTTTGATAGGAATTATGTGATCCTTACAAGCTGGAAGTAAGGGAGATGGGGCATGAAGTTATTTCTAGGAGTTGGAGACATACAACGTTTAGCTCAGTTCTGGGCATCTTTGAAATACCTATACAAACTTGTTCCTACACAGTAACTTGCCACTTTGAATGAGAATGTGCTTGCTTGCAGCAACGTGCTATATGTTGTGAATGCCCGAATTGGGAATCTGTGTCAAAACTTTGTTCGGAATTATGTGATCCTTACTAGCTGGAAGTAAGGGAGATGGGGCATGAAGTTATTTCTAGGAGTTGGACACATACCAAGTTTAGCTCAGTTCTGGGCATCTTTGAAATACCTATACAAACTTGTTCCTACATAGTAACTTGCAACTTTGAATGAGAATGTGCTTGCTTGCAGCAACGTGCTATATGTTCTGAATGCCCGAATTGGGAATCTGTGTCAAAACTTTGTTCGGAATTATGTGATCATTATTAGCTGAAAGTAAGGGAGATGGGGCATGAAGTTATTTCTGGGAGTTGGACACATACCAAGTTTAGCTCAGTTCTGGGCATCTTTGAAAGACCTATACAAACTTGTTCCTACATAGTAACTTGCAACTTTGAATGAGAATGTGCTTGCTTACAGCAACGTGCTATATGTTCTGAATGCCCGAATTGGGAATCTGTGTCAAAACTTTGTTAGGAATTATGAGATCCTTACTAGCTGGAAGTAAGGGAGATGGGGCATGAAGTTATTTCTAGGAGTTGGAGACATACAACGTTTAGCTCAGTTCTGGGCATCTTTGAAATACCTATACAAACTTGTTCCTACATAGTAACTTGCCACTTTGAATGAGAATGTGCTTGCTTACAGCAACGTGCTATATGATCTGAATGTCCGAATTGGGAATCTGTGTCAAAACTTTGTTAGGAATTATGTGATCCTTACTAGCTGGAAGTAAGGGAGATGGGGCATGAAGTTATTTCTAGGAGTTGGAGACATACAACGTTTAGCTCAGTTCTGGGCATCTTTGAAATACCTATACAAACTTGTTCCTACATAGTAACTTGCCACTTTGAATGAGAATGTGCTTGCTTGCAGCAACGTGCTATATGTTCTGAATGCCCGAATTGGGAATCTGTGTCAAAACTTTGTTCGGAATTATGTGATCCTTACTAGCTGGAAGTAAGGGAGATGGGGCATGAAGTTATTTCTAGGAGTTGGAGACATACAACGTTTATCTCAGTTCTGGGCATCTTTGAAATACCTATACAAACTTGTTCCTACAGAGTAACTTGCCACTTTGAATGAGAATGTGCTTGCTTGCAGCAACGTGCTATATATTCTGAATGCCAGAATTGGGAATCTGTGTCAAAACTTTGTTCGGAATTATGTGATCCTTACTAGCTGGAAGTAAGGGAGATGGTGCATGAAGTTATTTCTAGGATTTGGACACATACCAAGTTTAGCTCAGTTCTGGGCATCTTTGAAATACCTATACAAACTTGTTCCTACATAGTAACTTGCAACTTTGAATGAGAATGTGCTTGCTTACAGCAACGTGCTATATGTTCTGAATGCCCGAATTGGGAATCTGTGTCAAAACTTTGTTAGGAATTATGTGATCCTTACTAGCTGGAAGTAAGGGAGATGGGGCATGAAGTTATTTCTAGGAATTGGAGACATAAAACGTTTAGCTCAGTTCTGGGCATCTTTGAAATACCTAAACTAACTTGTTCCTACATAGTAACTTGCCACTTTGAATGAGAATGTGCTTGCTTACAGCAACGTGCTATATGATCTGAATGCCCGAATTGGGAATCTGTGTCAAAACTTTGTTCGGAATTATGTGATCCTTACTAGCTGGAAGTAAGGGAGATGGGGCATGAAGTTATTTCTAGGAGTTGGAGACATACAACGTTTAGCTCAGTTCTGGGCATCTTTGAAATACCTATACAAACTTGTTCCTACATAGTAACTTGCCACTTTGAATGAGAATGTGCTTGCTTGCAGCAACGTGCTATATGTTCTGAATGCCCGAATTGGGAATCTGTGTCAAAACTTTGTTCGGAATTATGTGATCCTTACTAGCTGGAAGTAAGGGAGATGGGGCATGAAGTTATTTCTAGGAGTTGGACACATACCAAGTTTAGCTCAGTTCTGGGCATCTTTGAAATACCTATACAAACTTGTTCCTACACAGTAACTTGCAACTTTGAATGAGAATGTGCTTGCTTACAGCAACGTGCTATATGTTCTGAATGCCCGAATTGGGAATCTGTGTCAAAACTTTGTTAGGAATTATGTGATCCTTACTAGCTGGAAGTAAGGGAGATGGGGCATGAAGTTATTTCTAGGAGTTGGACACATACCAAGTTTAGCTCAGTTCTGGGCATCTTTGAAATACCTATACAAACTTGTTCTTACACAGTAACTTGCAACTTTGAATGAGAATGTGCTTGCTTACAGCAACGTGCTATATGTTCTGAATGCCCGAATTGGGAATCTGTGTCAAAACTTTGTTAGGAATTATGTGATCCTTACTAGCTGGAAGTAAGGCAGATGGGGCATGAAGTTATTTCTAGGAGTTGGAGACATAAAACTTTTAGCTCAGTTCTGGGCATCTTTGAAATACCTAAACTAACTTGTTCCTACATAGTAACTTGCCACTTTGAATGAGAATGTGCTTGCTTACAGCAACGTGCTATATGATCTGAATGCCCGAATTGGGAATCTGTGTCAAAACTTTGTTAGGAATTATGTGATCCTTACTAGCTGGAAGTAAGGGAGATGGGGCATGAAGTTATTTCTAGGAGTTGGAGACATACAACGTTTAGCTCAGTTCTGGGCATCTTTGAAATACCTATACAAACTTGTTCCTACATAGTAACTTGCCACTTTGAATGAGAATGTGCTTGCTTGCAGCAACGTGCTATATGTTCTGAATGCCCGAATTGGGAATCTGTGTCAAAACTTTGTTCGGAATTATGTGATCCTTACTAGCTGGAAGTAAGTGAGATGGGGCATGAAGTTATTTCTAGGAGTTGGACACATACCAAGTTTAGCTCAGTTCTGGGCATCGTTGAAATACCTATACAAACTTGTTCCTACATAGTAACTTGCCACTTTGAATGAGAATGTGCTTGCTTACAGCAACGTGCTATATGTTCTGAATGCCCGAATTGGGAATCTGTGTCAAAACTTTGTTAGGAATTATGTGATCCTTACTAGCTGGAAGTAAGGGAGATGGGGCATGAAGTTATTTCTAGGAGTTGGCGACATAAAACGTTTAGCTCAGTTCTGGGCATCTTTGAAATACCTAAACTAACTTGTTCCTACATAGTAACTTGCCACTTTGAATGAGAATGTGCTTGCTTGCAGCAACGTGCTATATGTTCTGAATGCCCGAATTGGGAATCTGTGTCAAAACTTTGTTCGGAATTATGTGATCCTTATTAGCTGGAAGTAAGGGAGATGGGGCATGAAGTTATTTCTGGGAGTTGGACACATACCAAGTTTAGCTCAGTTCTGGGCATCTTTGAAATACCTATACAAACTTGTTCCTACATAGTAACTTGCAACTTTGAATGAGAATGTGCTTGCTTACAGCAACGTGCTATATGTTCTGAATGCCCGAATTGGGAATCTGTGTCAAATCTTTGTTAGGAATTTTGTGATCCTTACTAGATGGAAGTAAGGGAGATGGGGCATGAAGTGATTTCTAGGAGTTGGAGACATAAAACTTTTAGCTCAGTTCTGGGCATCTTTGAAATACCTAAACTAACTTGTTCCTACATAGTAACTTGCCACTTTGAATGAGAATGTGCTTGCTTACAGCAACGTGCTATATGATCTGAATGCCCGAATTGGGAATCTGTGTCAAAACTTTGTCAGGAATTATGTGATCCTTACTAGCTGGAAGTAAGGGAGATGGGGTATGAATTTATTTCTAGGAGTTGGAGACATACAACGTTTAGCTCAGTTCTGGGCATCTTTGAAATACCTATACGAACTTGTTCCTACATAGTATCTTGCCACTTTGAATGAGAATGTGCTGGCTTGCTGCAACGTGCTATATGTTCTGAATGCCCGAATTGGGAATCTGTGTCAAAACTTTGTTCGGAATTATGTGATCCTTACTAGCTGGAAGTAAGGGAGATGGGGCATGAAGTTATTTCTAGGAGTTGGACACATACCAAGTTTAGCTCAGTTCTGGGCATCTTTGAAATACCTATACAAACTTGTTCCTACATAGTAACTTGCAACTTTGAATGAGAATGTGCTTGCTTACAGCAACGTGCTATATGTTCTGAATGCCCGAATTGGGAATCTGTGTCAAAACTTTGTTCGGAATTATGTGATCCTTACTAGCTGGAAGTAAGGGAGATGGGGCATGAAGTTATTTCTAGGAGTTGGACACATACCAAGTGTAGCTCAGTTCTGGGCATCTTTGAAATACCTATACAAACTTGTTCCTACATAGTAACTTGCAACTTTGAATGAGAATGTGCTTGCTTGCAGCTACGTGCTATATGTTCTGAATGCCCGAATTGGGAATCTGTGTCAAAACTTTGTTCGGAATTATGTGATCCTTATTAGCTGGAAGTAAGGGAGATGGGGCATGAAGTTATTTCTGGGAGTTGGACACATACCAAGTTTAGCTCAGTTCTGGGCATCTTTGAAATACCTATACAAACTTGTTCCTACATAGTAACTTGCAACTTTGAATGAGAATGTGCTTGCTTACAGCAACGTGCTATATGTTCTGAATGCCCGAATTGGGAATCTGTGTCAAAACTTTGTTCAGAATTATGTGATCCTTACTAGCTGGAAGTAAGGGAGATGGGGCATGAAGTTATTTCTAGGAGTTGGAGACATAAAACGTTTAGCTCAGTTCTGGGCATCTTTGAAATACCTAAACTAACTTGTTCCTACATAGTAACTTGCCACTTTGAATGAGAATGTGCTTGCTTACAGCAACGTGCTATATGATCTGAATGCCCGAATTGGGAATCTGTGTCAAAATTTTGTTAGGAATTATGTGATCCTTACTAGCTGGAAGTAAGGGAGATGGGGCATGAAGTTATTTCTAGGAGTTGGAGACATACAACGTTTAGCTCAGTTCTGGGCATCTTTGAAATACCTATACAAACTTGTTCCTACATAGTAACTTGCCACTTTGAATGAGAATGTGCTTGCTTGCAGCAACGTGCTATATGTTCTGAATGCCCGAATTGGGAATCTGTGTCAAAACTTTGTTCAGAATTATGTGATCCTTACTAGCTGGAAGTAAGGGAGATGGGGCATGAAGTTATTTCTAGGAGTTGGACACATACCAAGTTTAGCTCAGTTCTGGGCATCTTTGAAATACCTATACAAACTTGTTCCTATATAGTAACTTGCCACTTTGAATGAGAATGTGCTTGCTTACAGCAACGTGCTATATGTTCTGAATGCCCGAATTGGGAATCTGTGTCAAAACTTTGTTAGGAATTATGTGATCCTTACTAGCTGGAAGTAAGGGAGATGGGGCATGAAGTTATTTCTAGGAGTTGCAGACATACAACGTTTAGCTCAGTTCTGGGCATCTTTGAAATACCTATACAAACTTGTTCCTACATAGTAACTTGCAACTTTGAATGAGAATGTGCTTGCTTGCAGCAACGTGCTATATGTTCTGAATGCCCGAATTGGGAATCTGTGTCAAAACTTTGTTCGGAATTATGTGATCCTTATTAGCTGGAAGTAAGGGAGATGGGGCATGAAGTTATTTCTGGGAGTTGGACACATACCAAGTTTAGCTCAGTTCTGGGCATCTTTGAAAGACCTATACAAACTTGTTCCTACATAGTAACTTCAACTTTGAATGAGAATGTGCTTGCTTACAGCAACGTGCTATATGTTCTGAATGCCCGAATTGGGAATCTGTGTCAAAACTTTGTTCAGAATTATGTGATCCTTACTAGCTGGAAGTAAGGGAGATGGGGCATGAAGTTATTTCTAGGAGTTGGAGACATGAAACGTTTAGCTCAGTTCTGGGCATCTTTGAAATACCTAAACTAACTTGTTCCTACATAGTAACTTGCCACTTTGAATGAGAATGTGCTTGCTTACAGCAACGTGCTATATGATCTGAATGCCCGAATTGGGAATCTGTGTCAAAATTTTGTTAGGAATTATGTGATCCTTACTAGCTGGAAGTAAGGGAGATGGGGCATGAAGTTATTTCTAGGAGTTGGAGACATACAACGTTTAGCTCAGTTCTGGGCATCTTTGAAATACCTATACAAACTTGTTCCTACATAGTAACTTGCCACTTTGAATGAGAATGTGCTTGCTTGCAGCAACGTGCTATATGTTCTGAATGCCCGAATTGGGAATCTGTGTCAAAACTTTGTTCCGAATTATGTGATCCTTACTAGCTGGAAGTAAGGGAGATGGGGCATGAAGTTATTTCTAGGAGTTGGACACATACCAAGTTTAGCTCAGTTCTGGGCATCTTTGAAATACCTATACAAACTTGTTCCTATATAGTAACTTGCCACTATGAATGAGAATGTGCTTGCTTACAGCAACGTGCTATATGTTCTGAATGCCCGAATTGGGAATCTGTGTCAAAACTTTGTTAGGAATTATGTGATCCTTACTAGCTGGAAGTAAGGGAGATGGGGCATGAAGTTATTTCTAGGAGTTGCAGACATACAACGTTTAGCTCAGTTCTGGGCATCTTTGAAATACCTATACAAACTTGTTCCTACATAGTAACTTGCAACTTTGAATGAGAATGTGCTTGCTTGCAGCAACGTGCTATATGTTCTGAATGCCCGAATTGGGAATCTGTGTCAAAACTTTGGTCGGAATTATGTGATCCTTATTAGCTGGAAGTAAGGGAGATGGGGCATGAAGTTATTTCTGGGAGTTGGACACATACCAAGTTTAGCTCAGTTCTGGGCATCTTTGAAAGACCTATACAAACTTGTTCCTACATAGTAACTTCAACTTTGAATGAGAATGTGCTTGCTTACAGCAACGTGCTATATGTTCTGAATGCCCGAATTGGGAATCTGTGTCAAAACTTTGTTAGGAATTATGTGATCCTTACTAGCTGGAAGTAAGGGAGATGGGGCATGAAGTTATTTCTAGGAGTTGGAGACATACAACGTTTAGCTCAGTTCTGGGCATCTTTGAAATACCTATACAAACTTGTTCCTACACAGTAACTTGCCACTTTGAATGAGAATGTGCTTGCTTGCAGCAACGTGCTATATGTTCTGAATGCCCGAATTGGGAATCTGTGTCAAAACTTTGTTCGGAATTATGTGATCCTTACTAGCTGGAAGTAAGGGAGATGGGGCATGAAGTTATTTCTAGGAGTTGGACACATACCAAGTTTAGCTCAGTTCTGGGCATCTTTGAAATACCTATACAAACTTGTTCCTACACAGTAACTTGCAACTTTGAATGAGAATGTGCTTGCTTACAGCAACGTGCTATATGTTCTGAATGCCCGAATTGGGAATCTGTGTCAAAACTTTGTTAGGAATTATGTGATCCTTACTAGCTGGAAGTAAGGGAGATGGGGCATGAAGTTATTTCTAGGAGTTGGAGACATACAACGTTTAGCTCAGTTCTGGGCATCTTTGAAATACCTATACAAACTTGTTCCTACATAGTAACTTGCCACTTTGAATGAGAAAGTGCTTGCTTGCAGCAACGTGCTATATGTTCTGAATGCCAGAATAGGGAATCTGTGTCAAAACTTTGTTCGGAATTATGTGATCCTTACTAGCTGGAAGTAAGGGAGATGGGGCATGAAGTTATTTCTAGGAGTTGGACACATACCAAGTTTAGCTCAGTTCTGGGCATCTTTGAAATACCTATACAAACTTGTTCCTACATAGTAACTTGCCACTTTGAATGAGAATGTGCTTGCTTGCAGCAACGTGCTATATGTTCTGAATGCCCGAATTGGGAATCTGTGTCAAAACTTTGTTCGGAATTATGTGATCCTTACTAGCTGGAAGTAAGGGAGATGGGGCATGAAGTTATTTCTAGGAGTTGGAGACATAAAACGTTTAGCTCAGTTCTGGGCATCTTTGAAATACCTAAACTAACTTGTTCCTACATAGTAACTTGCCACTTTGAATGAGAATGTGCTTGCTTACAGCAACGTGCTATATGATCTGAATGCCCGAATTGGGAATCTGTGTCAAAACTTTGTCAGGAATTATGTGATCCTTACTAGCTGGAAGTAAGGGAGATGGGGCATGAAGTTATTTCTAGGAGTTGCAGACATACAACGTTTACCTCAGTTCTGGGCATCTTTGAAATACCTATACAAACTTGTTCCTACATAGTAACTTGCAACTTTGAATGAGAATGTGCTTGCTTGCAGCAACGTGCTATATGTTCTGAATGCCCGAATTGGGAATCTGTGTCAAAACTTTGTTCGGAATTATGTGATCATTATTAGCTGGAAGTAAGGGAGATGGGGCATGAAGTTATTTCTGGGAGTTGGACACATACCAAGTTTAGCTCAGTTCTGGGCATCTTTGAAAGACCTATACAAACTTGTTCCTACATAGTAACTTGCAACTTTGAATGAGAATGTGCTTGCTTACAGCAACGTGCTATATGTTCTGAATGCCCGAATTGGGAATCTGTGTCAAAACTTTGTTAGGAATTATGTGATCCTTACTAGCTGGAAGTAAGGGAGATGGGGCATGAAGTTATTTCTAGGAGTTGGAGACATAAAACGTTTAGCTCAGTTCTGGGCATCTTTGAAATACCTAAACTAACTTGTTCCTACATAGTAACTTGCCACTTTGAATGAGAATGTGCTTGCTTATAGCAACGTGCTATATGATCTGAATGCCCGAATTGGGAATCTGTGTCAAAACTTTGTTAGGAATTATGTGATCCTTACTAGCTGGAAGTAAGGGAGATGGGGCATGAATTTATTTCTAGGAGTTGGAGACATACAACGTTTAGCTCAGTTCTGGGCATCTTTGAAATACCTATACAAACTTGTTCCTACATAGTAACTTGCCACTTTGAATGAGAATGTGCTTGCTTGCAGCAACGTGCTATATGTTCTGAATGCCCGTATTGGGAATCTGTGTCAAAACTTTGTTCGGAATTATGTGATCCTTACTAGCTGGAAGTAAGGGAGATGGGGCATGAAGTTATTTCTAGGAGTTGGACACATACCAAGTTTAGCTCAGTTCTGGGCATCTTTGAAATACCTATACAAACTTGTTCCTACACAGTAACTTGCAACTATGAATGAGAATGTGCTTGCTTACAACAACGTGCTATATGATCTGAATGCCCGAATTGGGAATCTGTGTCAAAACTTTGTTAGGAATTATGTGATCCTTACTAGCTGGAAGTAAGGGAGATGGGGCATGAAGTTATTTCTAGGAGTTGGAGACATAAAACGTTTAGCTCAGTTCTGGGCATCTTTGAAATACCTAAACTAACTTGTTCCTACATAGTAACTTGCCACTTTGAATGAGAATGTGCTTGCTTACAGCAACGTGCTATATGATCTGAATGCCCGAATTGGGAATCTGTGTCAAACTTTGATAGGAATTATGTGATCCTTACAAGCTGGAAGTAAGGGAGATGGGGCATGAAGTTATTTCTAGGAGTTGGAGACATACAACGTTTAGCTCAGTTCTGGGCATCTTTGAAATACCTATACAAACTTGTTCCTACACAGTAACTTGCCACTTTGAATGAGAATGTGCTTGCTTGCAGCAACGTGCTATATGTTCTGAATGCCCAAATTGGGAATCTGTGTCAAAACTTTGTTCGGAATTATGTGATCCTTACTAGCTGGAAGTAAGGGAGATGGGGCATGAAGTTATATCTAGGAGTTGGAGACATAAAACGTTTAGCTCAGTTCTGGGCATCTTTGAAATACCTAAACTAACTTGTTCCTACATAGTAACTTGCCACTTTGAATGAGAATGTGCTTGCTTATAGCAACGTGCTATATGATCTGAATGCCCGAATTGGGAATCTGTGTCAAAACTTTGTTAGGAATTATGTGATCCTTACTAGATGGAAGTAAGGGAGATGGGGCATGAATTTATTTCTAGGAGTTGGAGACATACAACGTTTAGCTCAGTTCTGGGCATCTTTGAAATACCTATACAAACTTGTTCCTACATAGTAACTTGCCACTTTGAATGAGAATGTGCTTGCTTGCAGCAACGTGCTATATGATCTGAATGTCCGAATTGGGAATCTGTGTCAAAACTTTGTTAGGAATTATGTGATCCTTACTAGCTGGAAGTAAGGGAGATGGGGCATGAAGTTATTTCTAGGAGTTGGAGACATACAACGTTTAGCTCAGTTCTGGGCATCTTTGAAATACCTATACAAACTTGTTCCTACATAGTAACTTGCCACTTTGAATGAGAATGTGCTTGCTTGCAGCAACGTGCTATATGTTCTGAATGCCCGAATTGGGAATCTGTGTCAAAACTTTGTTCGGAATTATGTGATCCTTACTAGCTGGAAGTAAGGGAGATGGGGCATGAAGTTATTTCTAGGAGTTGGACACATACCAAGTTTAGCTCAGTTCTGGGCATCTTTGAAATACCTATACAAGCTTGTTCCTACACAGTAACTTGCAACTATGAATGAGAATGTGCTTGCTTACAGCAACGTGCTATATGATCTGAATGCCCGAATTGGGAATCTGTGTCAAAACTTTGTTAGGAATTATGTGATCCTTACTAGCTGGAAGTAAGGGAGATGGGGCATGAAGTTATTTCTAGGAGTTGGAGACATAAAACGTTTAGCTCAGTTCTGGGCATCTTTGAAATACCTAAACTAACTTGTTCCTACATAGTAACTTGCCACTTTGAATGAGAATGTGCTTGCTTACAGCAACGTGCTATATGATCTGAATGCCCGAATTGGGAATCTGTGTCAAAACTTTGATAGGAATTATGTGATCCTTACAAGCTGGAAGTAAGGGAGATGGGGCATGAAGTTATTTCTAGGAGTTGGAGACATACAACGTTTAGCTCAGTTCTGGGCATCTTTGAAATACCTATACAAACTTGTTCCTACACAGTAACTTGCCACTTTGAATGAGAATGTGCTTGCTTGCAGCAACGTGCTATATGTTCTGAATGCCCGAATTGGGAATCTGTGTCAAAACTTTGTTCGGAATTATGTGATCCTTACTAGCTGGAAGTAAGGGAGATGGGGCATGAAGTTATTTCTAGGAGTTGGACACATACCAAGTTTAGCTCAGTTCTGGGCATCTTTGAAATACCTATACAAACTTGTTCCTACACAGTAACTTGCAACTTTGAATGAGAATGTGCTTGCTTACAGCAACGTGCTATATGTTCTGAATGCCCGAATTGGGAATCTGTGTCAAAACTTTGTTAGGAATTATGTGATCCTTACTAGCTGGAAGTAAGGGAGATGGGGGATGAAGTTATTTCTAGGAGTTGGAGACATACAACGTTTAGCTCAGTTCTGGGCATCTTTGAAATACCTATACAAACTTGTTCCTACATAGTAACTTGCCACTTTGAATGAGAAAGTGCATGCTTGCAGCAACGTGCTATATGTTCTGAATGCCAGAATAGGGAATCTGTGTCAAAACTTTGTTCGGAATTATGTGATCCTTACTAGCTGGAAGTAAGGGAGATGGGGCATGAAGTTATTTCTAGGAGTTGGAGACATAAAACGTTTAGCTCAGTTCTGGGCATCTTTGAAATACCTATACAAACTTGTTCCTACATAGTAACTTGCCACTTTGAATGAGAATGTGCTTGCTTACAGCAACGTGCTATATGATCTGAATGTCCGAATTGGGAATCTGTGTCAAAACTTTGTTAGGAATTATGTGATCCTTACTAGCTGGAAGTAAGGGAGATGGGGCATGAAGTTATTTCTAGGAGTTGGACACATACTAAGTTTAGCTCAGTTCTGGGCATCTTTGAAATACCTAAACTAACTTGTTCCTACATAGTAACTTGCCACTTTGAATGAGAATGTGCTTGCTTACAGCAACGTGCTATATGATCTGAATGCCCGAATTGGGAATCTGTGTCAAACTTTGTTCGGAATTATGTGATCCTTACTAGCTGGAAGTAAGGGAGATGGGGCATGAAGTTATTTCTAGGAGTTGGAGACATAAAACGTTTAGCTCAGTTCTGGGCATCTTTGAAATACCTAAACTAACTTGTTCCTACATAGTAACTTGCCACTTTGAATGAGAATGTGCTTGCTTACAGCAACGTGCTATATGATCTGAATGCCCGAATTGGGAATCTGTGTCAAAACTTTGTCAGGAATTATGTGATCCTTACTAGCTGGAAGTAAGGGAGATGGGGCATGAAGTTATTTCTAGGAGTTGCAGACATACAACGTTTAGCTCAGTTCTGGGCATCTTTGAAATACCTATACAAACTTGTTCCTACACAGTAACTTGCAACTTTGAATGAGAATGTGCTTGCTTGCAGCAACGTGCTATATGTTCTGAATGCCCGAATTGGGAATCTGTGTCAAAACTTTGTTCGGAATTATGTGATCATTATTAGCTGGAAGTAAGGGAGATGGGGCATGAAGTTATTTCTGGGAGTTGGACACATACCAAGTTTAGCTCAGTTCTGGGCATCTTTGAAAGACCTATACAAACTTGTTCCTACACAGTAACTTGCAACTTTGAATGAGAATGTGCTTGCTTACAGCAACGTGCTATATGTTCTGAATGCCCGAATTGGGAATCTGTGTCAAAACTTTGTTAGGAATTATGTGATCCTTACTAGCTGGAAGTAAGGGAGATGGGGCATGAAGTTATTTCTAGGAGTTGGAGACATAAAACGTTTAGCTCAGTTCTGGGCATCTTTGAAATACCTATACAAACTTGTTCCTACATAGTAACTTGCCACTTTGAATGAGAATGTGCTTGCTTACAGCAACGTGCTATATGATCTGAATGTCCGAATTGGGAATCTGTGTCAAAACTTTGTTAGGAATTATGTGATCCTTACTAGCTGGAAGTAAGGGAGATGGGGCATGAAGTTATTTCTAGGAGTTGGAGACATAAAACGTTTAGCTCAGTTCTGGGCATCTTTGAAATACCTAAACTAACTTGTTCCTACATAGTAACTTGCAACTTTGAATGAGAATGTGCTTGCTTACAGCAACGTGCTATATGTTCTGAATGCCCGAATTGGGAATCTGTGTCAAAACTTTGTTAGGAATTATGAGATCCTTACTAGCTGGAAGTAAGGGAGATGGGGCATGAAGTTATTTCTAGGAGTTGGAGACATACAACGTTTAGCTCAGTTCTGGGCATCTTTGAAATACCTATACAAACTTGTTCCTACATAGTAACTTGCCACTTTGAATGAGAATGTGCTTGCTTACAGCAACGTGCTATATGATCTGAATGTCCGAATTGGGAATCTGTGTCAAAACTTTGTTAGGAATTATGTGATCCTTACTAGCTGGAAGTAAGGGAGATGGGGCATGAAGTTATTTCTAGGAGTTGGAGACATACAACGTTTAGCTCAGTTCTGGGCATCTTTGAAATACCTATACAAACTTGTTCCTACATAGTAACTTGCCACTTTGAATGAGAATGTGCTTGCTTGCAGCAACGTGCTATATGTTCTGAATGCCCGAATTGGGAATCTGTGTCAAAACTTTGTTCGGAATTATGTGATCCTTACTAGCTGGAAGTAAGGGAGATGGGGCATGAAGTTATTTCTAGGAGTTGGACACATACCAAGTTTAGCTCAGTTCTGGGCATCTTTGAAATACCTATACAAGCTTGTTCCTACACAGTAACTTGCAACTATGAATGAGAATGTGCTTGCTTACAGCAACGTGCTATATGATCTGAATGCCCGAATTGGGAATCTGTGTCAAAACTTTGTTAGGAATTATGTGATCCTTACTAGCTGGAAGTAAGGGAGATGGGGCATGAAGTTATTTCTAGGAGTTGGAGACATAAAACGTTTAGCTCAGTTCTGGGCATCTTTGAAATACCTAAACTAACTTGTTCCTACATAGTAACTTGCCACTTTGAATGAGAATGTGCTTGCTTACAGCAACGTGCTATATGATCTGAATGCCCGAATTGGGAATCTGTGTCAAAACTTTGATAGGAATTATGTGATCCTTACAAGCTGGAAGTAAGGGAGATGGGGCATGAAGTTATTTCTAGGAGTTGGAGACATACAACGTTTAGCTCAGTTCTGGGCATCTTTGAAATACCTATACAAACTTGTTCCTACATAGTAACTTGCCACTTTGAATGAGAAAGTGCTTGCTTGCAGCAACGTGCTATATGTTCTGAATGCCAGAATAGGGAATCTGTGTCATAACTTTGTTCGGAATTATGTGATCCTTACTAGCTGGAAGTAAGGGAGATGGGGCATGAAGTTATTTCTAGGAGTTGGACACATACCAAGTTTAGCTCAGTTCTGGGCATCTTTGAAATACCTATACAAACTTGTTCCTACATAGTAACTTGCCACTTTGACTGAGAATGTGCTTGCTTGCAGCAACGTGCTATATGTTCTGAATGCCCGAATTAGGAATCTGTGTCAAAACTTTGTTCGGATTTATGTGATCCTTACTAGCTGGAAGTAAGGGAGATGGGGCATGAAGTTATTTCTAGGAGTTGGAGACATAAAACGTTTAGCTCAGTTCTGGGCATCTTTGAAATACCTAAACTAACTTGTTCCTACATAGTAACTTGCCACTTTGAATGAGAATGTGCTTGCTTACAGCAACGTGCTATATGATCTGAATGCCCGAATTGGGAATCTGTGTCAAAACTTTGTCAGGAATTATGTGATCCTTACTAGCTGGAAGTAAGGGAGATGGGGCATGAAGTTATTTCTAGGAGTTGCAGACATACAACGTTTAGCTCAGTTCTGGGCATCTTTGAAATACCTATACAAACTTGTTCCTACATAGTAACTTGCAACTTTGACTGAGAATGTGCTTGCTTGCAGCAACGTGCTATATGTTCTGAATGCCCGAATTGGGAATCTGTGTCAAAACTTTGTTCGGAATTATGTGATCATTATTAGCTGAAAGTAAGGGAGATGGGGCATGAAGTTATTTCTGGGAGTTGGACACATACCAAGTTTAGCTCAGTTCTGGGCATCTTTGAAAGACCTATACAAACTTGTTCCTACATAGTAACTTGCAACTTTGAATGAGAATGTGCTTGCTTACAGCAACGTGCTATATGTTCTGAATGCCCGAATTGGGAATCTGTGTCAAAACTTTGTTAGGAATTATGAGATCCTTACTAGCTGGAAGTAAGGGAGATGGGGCATGAAGTTATTTCTAGGAGTTGGAGACATACAACGTTTAGCTCAGTTCTGGGCATCTTTGAAATACCTATACAAACTTGTTCCTACATAGTAACTTGCCACTTTGAATGAGAATGTGCTTGCTTACAGCAACGTGCTATATGATCTGAATGTCCGAATTGGGAATCTGTGTCAAAACTTTGTTAGGAATTATGTGATCCTTACTAGCTGGAAGTAAGGGAGATGGGGCATGAAGTTATTTCTAGGAGTTGGAGACATACAACGTTTAGCTCAGTTCTGGGCATCTTTGAAATACCTATACAAACTTGTTCCTACATAGTAACTTGCCACTTTGAATGAGAATGTGCTTGCTTGCAGCAACGTGCTATATGTTCTGAATGCCCGAATTGGGAATCTGTGTCAAAACTTTGTTCGGAATTATGTGATCCTTACTAGCTGGAAGTAAGGGAGATGGGGCATGAAGTTATTTCTATGAGTTGGACACATACCAAGTTTAGCTCAGTTCTGGGCATCTTTGAAATACCTATACAAGCTTGTTCCTACACAGTAACTTGCAACTATGAATGAGAATGTGCTTGCTTACAGCAACGTGCTATATGATCTGAATGCCCGAATTGGGAATCTGTGTCAAAACTTTGTTAGGAATTATGTGATCCTTACTAGCTGGAAGTAAGAGAGATGGGGCATGAAGTTATTTCTAGGAGTTGGAGACATAAAACGTTTAGCTCAGTTCTGGGCATCTTTGAAATACCTAAACTAACTTGTTCCTACATAGTAACTTGCCACTTTGAATGAGAATGTGCTTGCTTACAGCAACGTGCTATATGATCTGAATGCCCGAATTGGGAATCTGTGTCAAAACTTTGATTGGAATTATGTGATCCTTACAAGCTGGAAGTAAGGGAGATGGGGCATGAAGTTATTTCTAGGAGTTGGAGACATACAACGTTTAGCTCAGTTCTGGGCATCTTTGAAATACCTATACAAACTTGTTCCTACACAGTAACTTGCCACTTTGAATGAGAATGTGCTTGCTTGCAGCAACGTCCTATATGTTCTGAATGCCCGAATTGGGAATCTGTGTCAAAACTTTGTTCGGAATTATGTGATCCTTACTAGCTGGAAGTAAGGGAGATGGGGCATGAAGTTATTTCTAGGAGTTGGACACATACCAAGTTTAGCTCAGTTCTGGGCATCTTTGAAATACCTATACAAACTTGTTCCTACACAGTAACTTGCAACTTTGAATGAGAATGTGCTTGCTTACAGCAACGTGCTATATGTTCTGAATGCCCGAATTGGGAATCTGTGTCAAAACTTTGTTAGGAATTATGTGATCCTTACTAGCTGGAAGTAAGGGAGATGGGGCATGAAGTTATTTCTAGGAGTTGGAGACATACAACGTTTAGCTCAGTTCTGGGCATCTTTGAAATACCTATACAAACTTGTTCCTACATAGTAACTTGCCACTTTGAATGAGAAAGTGCTTGCTTGCAGCAACGTGCTATATGTTCTGAATGCCCGAATTGGGAATCTGTGTCAAAACTTTGTTCGGAATTATGTGATCCTTACTAGCTGGAAGTAAGGGAGATGGGGCATGAATTTATTTCTAGGAGTTGGAGACATACAACGTTTAGCTCAGTTCTGGGCATCTTTGAAATACCTATACAAACTTGTTCCTACATAGTAACTTGCCACTTTGAATGAGAATGTGCTTGCTTGCAGCAACGTGCTATATGTTGTGAATGCCCGAATTGGGAATCTGTGTCAAAACTTTGTTCGGAATTATGTGATCCTTACTAGCTGGAAGTAAGGGAGATGGGGCATGAAGTTATTTCTAGGAGTTGGAGACATACAACGTTTAGCTCAGTTCTGGGCATCTTTGAAATACCTATACAAACTTGTTCCTACCTAGTAACTTGCCACTTTGAATGAGAATGTGCTTGCTTGCAGCAACGTGCTATATGTTCTGAATGCCCGAATTGGGAATCTGTGTCAAAACTTTGTTAGGAATTATGTGATCCTTACTAGCTGGAAGTAAGGGAGATGGGGCATGATGTTATTTCTAGGAGTTGGACACATACCAAGTTTAGCTCAGTTCTGGGCATCTTTGAAATACCTATACAAACTTGTTCCTACACAGTAACTTGCAACTTTGAATGAGAATGTGCTTGCTTGCAGCAACGTGCTATATGTTCTGAATGCCCGAATTGGGAATCTGTGTCAAAACTTTGTTAGGAATTATGTGATCCTTACTAGCTGGAAGTAAGGGAGATGGGGCATGAAGTTATTTCTAGGAGTTGGACACATACCAAGTTTAGCTCAGTTCTGGGCATCTTTGAAATACCTAAACTAACTTGTTCCTACATAGTAACTTGCCACTTTGAATGAGAATGTGCTTGCTTACAGCAACGTGCTATATGATCTGAATGCCCGAATTGGGAATCTGTGTCAAAACTTTGTCAGGAATTATGTGATCCTTACTAGCTGGAAGTAAGGGAGATGGGGCATGAATTTATTTCTAGGAGTTGGAGACATACAACGTTTAGCTCAGTTCTGGGCATCTTTGAAATACCTATACAAACTTGTTCCTACATAGTAACTTGCCACTTTGAATGAGAATGTGCTTGCTTGCAGCAACGTGCTATATGTTCTGAATGCCCGAATTGGGAATCTGTGTCAAAACTTTGTTAGGAATTATGTGATCCTTACTAGCTGGAAGTAAGGGAGATGCGGCATGAAGTTATTTCTAGGAGTTGGAGACATACAACGTTTAGCTCAGTTCTGGGCATCTTTGAAATACCTATACAAACTTGTTCCTACATAGTAACTTGCCACTTTGAATGAGAATGTGCTTGCTTGCAGCAACGTGCTATATGTTCTGAATGCCCGAATTGGGAATCTGTGTCAAAACTTTGTTAGGAATTATGTGATCCTTACTAGCTGGAAGTAAGGGAGATGGGGCATGAAGTTATTTCTAGGAGTTGGACACATACCAAGTTTAGCTCAGTTCTGGGCATCTTTGAAATACCTATACAAACTTGTTCCTACATAGTAACTTGCCACTTTGAATGAGAAAGTGCTTGCTTGCAGCAACGTGCTATATGTTCTGAATGCCCGAATTGGGAATCTGTGTCAAAACTTTGTTCGGAATTATGTGATCCTTACTAGCTGGAAGTAAGGGAGATGGGGCATGAAGTTATTTCTAGGAGTTGGACACATACCAAGTTTAGCTCAGTTCTGGGCATCTTTGAAATACCTAAACTAACTTGTTCCTACATAGTAACTTGCCACTTTGAATGAGAATGTGCTTGCTTACAGCAACGTGCTATATGATCTGAATGCCCGAATTGGGAATCTGTGTCAAAACTTTGTCAGGAATTATGTGATCCTTACTAGCTGGAAGTAAGGGAGATGGGGCATGAATTTATTTCTAGGAGTTGGAGACATACAACGTTTAGCTCAGTTCTGGGCATCTTTGAAATACCTATACAAACTTGTTCCTACATAGTAACTTGCCACTTTGAATGAGAATGTGCTTGCTTGCAGCAACGTGCTATATGTTCTGAATGCCCGAATTGGGAATCTGTGTCAAAACTTTGTTAGGAATTATGTGATCCTTACTAGCTGGAAGTAAGGGAGATGCGGCATGAAGTTATTTCTAGGAGTTGGAGACATACAACGTTTAGCTCAGTTCTGGGCATCTTTGAAATACCTATACAAACTTGTTCCTACATAGTAACTTGCCACTTTGAATGAGAATGTGCTTGCTTGCAGCAACGTGCTATATGTTCTGAATGCCCGAATTGGGAATCTGTGTCAAAACTTTGTTAGGAATTATGTGATCCTTACTAGCTGGAAGTAAGGGAGATGGGGCATGAAGTTATTTCTAGGAGTTGGACACATACCAAGTTTAGCTCAGTTCTGGGCATCTTTGAAATACCTATACAAACTTGTTCCTACATAGTAACTTGCCACTTTGAATGAGAAAGTGCTTGCTTGCAGCAACGTGCTATATGTTCTGAATGCCCGAATTGGGAATCTGTGTCAAAACTTTGTTCGGAATTATGTGATCCTTACTAGCTGGAAGTAAGGGAGATGGGGCATGAAGTTATTTCTAGGAGTTGGACACATACCAAGTTTAGCTCAGTTCTGGGCATCTTTGAAATACCTATACAAACTTGTTCCTACATAGTAACTTGCAACTTTGAATGAGAAGTTGCTTGCTTACAGCAACGTGCTATATGTTCTGAATGCCCGAATTGGGAATCTGTGTCAAAACTTTGTTAGGAATTATGTGATCCTTACTAGCTGGAAGTAAGGGAGATGGGGCATGAAGTTATTTCTAGGAGTTGGAGACATAAAACGTTTAGCTCAGTTCTGGGCATCTTTGAAATACCTAAACTAACTTGTTCCTACATAGTAACTTGCCACTTTGAATGAGAATGTGCTTGCTTACAGCAACGTGCTATATGATCTGAATGCCCGAATTGGGAATCTGTGTGAAAACTTTGTCAGGAATTATGTGATCCTTACTAGCTGGAAGTAAGGGAGATGGGGCATGAATTTATTTCTAGGAGTTGGAGACATACAACGTTTAGCTCAGTTCTGGGCATCTTTGAAATACCTATACAAACTTGTTCCTACATAGTAACTTGCCACTTTGAATGAGAATGTGCTTGCTTGCAGCAACGTGCTATATGTTCTGAATGCCCGAATTGGGAATCTGTGTCAAAACTTTGTTCGGAATTATGTGATCCTTACTAGCTGGAAGTAAGGGAGATGGGGCATGAAGTTATTTCTAGGAGTTGGACACATACCAAGATTAGATCAGTTCTGGGCATCTTTGAAATACCTATACAAACTTGTTCCTACACAGTAACTTGCAACTATGAATGAGAATGTGCTTGCTTACAGCAACGTGCTGTATGATCTGAATGCCCGAATTGGGAATCTGTGTCAAAACTTTGTTAGGAATTATGTGATCCTTACTAGCTGGAAGTAAGGGAGATGGGGCATGAAGTTATTTCTAGGAGTTGGAGACATACAACGTTTAGCTCAGTTCTGGGCATCTTTGAAATACCTATACAAACTTGTTCCTACATAGTAACTTGCCACTTTGAATGAGAAAGTGCTTGCTTGCAGCAACGTGCTATATGTTCTGAATGCCAGAATAGGGAATCTGTGTCAAAACTTTGTTCGGAATTATGTGATCCTTACTAGCTGGAAGTAACGGAGATGGGGCATGAAGTTATTTCTAGGAGTTGGACACATACCAAGTTTAGCTCAGTTCTGGGCATCTTTGAAATACCTATACAAACTTGTTCCTACATAGTAACTTGCCACTTTGAATGAGAATGTGCTTGCTTGCAGCAACGTGCTATATGTTCTGAATGCCCGAATTGGGAATCTGTGTCAAAACTTTGTTCGGAATTATGTGATCCTTACTAGCTGGAAGTAAGGGAGATGGGGCATGAAGTTATTTCTAGGAGTTGGAGACATAAAACGTTTAGCTCAGTTCTGGGCATCTTTGAAATACCTAAACTAACTTGTTCCTACATAGTAACTTGCCACTTTGAATGAGAATGTGCTTGCTTACAGCAACGTGCTATATGATCTGAATGCCCGAATTGGGAATCTGTGTCAAAACTTTGTCAGGAATTATGTGATCCTTACTAGCTGGAAGTAAGGGAGATGGGGCATGAAGTTATTTCTAGGAGTTGCAGACATACAACGTTTAGCTCAGTTCTGGGCATCTTTGAAATACCTATACAAACTTGTTCCTACATAGTAACTTGCAACTTTGAATGAGAATGTGCTTGCTTGCAGCAACGTGCTATATGTTCTGAATGCCCGAATTGGGAATCTGTGTCAAAACTTTGTTCGGAATTATGTGATCATTATTAGCTGAAAGTAAGGGAGATGGGGCATGAAGTTATTTCTGGGAGTTGGACACATACCAAGTTTAGCTCAGTTCTGGGCATCTTTGAAAGACCTATACAAACTTGTTCCTACATAGTAACTTGCAACTTTGAATGAGAATGTGCTTGCTTACAGCAACGTGCTATATGTTCTGAATGCCCGAATTGGGAATCTGTGTCAAAACTTTGTTAGGAATTATGAGATCCTTACTAGCTGGAAGTAAGGGAGATGGGGCATGAAGTTATTTCTAGGAGTTGGAGACATACAACGTTTAGCTCAGTTCTGGGCATCTTTGAAATACCTATACAAACTTGTTCCTACATAGTAACTTGCCACTTTGAATGAGAATGTGCTTGCTTACAGCAACGTGCTATATGATCTGAATGTCCGAATTGGGAATCTGTGTCAAAACTTTGTTAGGAATTATGTGATCCTTACTAGCTGGAAGTAAGGGAGATGGGGCATGAAGTTATTTCTAGGAGTTGGAGACATACAACGTTTAGCTCAGTTCTGGGCATCTTTGAAATACCTATACAAACTTGTTCCTACATAGTAACTTGCCACTTTGAATGAGAATGTGCTTGCTTGCAGCAACGTGCTATATGTTCTGAATGCCCGAATTGGGAATCTGTGTCAAAACTTTGTTCGGAATTATGTGATCCTTACTAGCTGGAAGTAAGGGAGATGGGGCATGAAGTTATTTCTAGGAGTTGGACACATACCAAGTTTAGCTCAGTTCTGGGCATCTTTGAAATACCTATACAAGCTTGTTCCTACACAGTAACTTGCAACTATGAATGAGAATGTGCTTGCTTACAGCAACGTGCTATATGATCTGAATGCCCGAATTGGGAATCTGTGTCAAAACTTTGTTAGGAATTATGTGATCCTTACTAGCTGGAAGTAAGGGAGATGGGGCATGAAGTTATTTCTAGGAGTTGGAGACATAAAACGTTTAGCTCAGTTCTGGGCATCTTTGAAATACCTAAACTAACTTGTTCCTACATAGTAACTTGCCACTTTGAATGAGAATGTGCTTGCTTACAGCAACGTGCTATATGATCTGAATGCCCGAATTGGGAATCTGTGTCAAAACTTTGATTGGAATTATGTGATCCTTACAAGCTGGAAGTAAGGGAGATGGGGCATGAAGTTATTTCTAGGAGTTGGAGACATACAACGTTTAGCTCAGTTCTGGGCATCTTTGAAATACCTATACAAACTTGTTCCTACACAGTAACTTGCCACTTTGAATGAGAAAGTGCTTGCTTGCAGCAACGTGCTATATGTTCTGAATGCCCGAATTGGGAATCTGTGTCAAAACTTTGTTCGGAATTATGTGATCCTTACTAGCTGGAAGTAAGGGAGATGGGGCATGAAGTTATTTCTAGGAGTTGGACACATACCAAGTTTAGCTCAGTTCTGGGCATCTTTGAAATACCTATACAAACTTGTTCCTACATAGTAACTTGCAACTTTGAATGAGAAGGTGCTTGCTTACAGCAACGTGCTATATGTTCTGAATGCCCGAATTGGGAATCTGTGTCAAAACTTTGTTAGGAATTATGTGATCCTTACTAGCTGGAAGTAAGGGAGATGGGGCATGAAGTTATTTCTAGGAGTTGGAGACATAAAACGTTTAGCTCAGTTCTGGGCATCTTTGAAATACCTAAACTAACTTGTTCCTACATAGTAACTTGCCACTTTGAATGAGAATGTGCTTGCTTACAGCAACGTGCTATATGATCTGAATGCCCGAATTGGGAATCTGTGTCAAAACTTTGTCAGGAATTATGTGATCCTTACTAGCTGGAATTAAGGGAGATGGGGCATGAATTTATTTCTAGGAGTTGGAGACATACAACGTTTAGCTCAGTTCTGGGCATCTTTGAAATACCTATACAAACTTGTTCCTACATAGTAACTTGCCACTTTGAATGAGAATGTGCTTGCTTGCAGCAACGTGCTATAGGTTCTGAATGCCCGAATTGGGAATCTGTGTCAAAACTTTGTTAGGAATTATGTGATCCTTACTAGCTGGAAGTAAGGGAGATGGGGCATGAAGTTATTTCTAGGAGTTGGAGACATACAACGTTTAGCTCAGTTCTGGGCATCTTTGAAATACCTATACAAACTTGTTCCTACCTAGTAACTTGCCACTTTGAATGAGAATGTGCTTGCTTGCAGCAACGTGCTATATGTTCTGAATGCCCGAATTGGGAATCTGTGTCAAAACTTTGTTAGGAATTATGTGATCCTTACTAGCTGGAAGTAAGGGAGATGGGGCATGATGTTATTTCTAGGAGTTGGACACATACCAAGTTTAGCTCAGTTCTGGGCATCTTTGAAATACCTATACAAACTTGTTCCTACACAGTAACTTGCAACTTTGAATGAGAATGTGCTTGCTTGCAGCAACGTGCTATATGTTCTGAATGCCCGAATTGGGAATCTGTGTCAAAACTTTGTTAGGAATTATGTGATCCTTACTAGCTGGAAGTAAGGGAGATGGGGCATGAAGTTATTTCTAGGAGTTGGACACATACCAAGTTTAGCTCAGTTCTGGGCATCTTTGAAATACCTAAACTAACTTGTTCCTACATAGTAACTTGCCACTTTGAATGAGAATGTGCTTGCTTGCAGCAACGTGCTATATGATCTGAATGCCCGAATTGGGAATCTGTGTCAAAACTTTGTCAGGAATTATGTGATCCTTACTAGCTGGAAGTAAGGGAGATGGGGCATGAATTTATTTCTAGGAGTTGGAGACATACAACGTTTAGCTCAGTTCTGGGCATCTTTGAAATACCTATACAAACTTGTTCCTACATAGTAACTTGCCACTTTGAATGAGAATGTGCTTGCTTGCAGCAACGTGCTATATGTTCTGAATGCCCGAATTGGGAATCTGTGTCAAAACTTTGTTAGGAATTATGTGATCCTTACTAGCTGGAAGTAAGGGAGATGCGGCATGAAGTTATTTCTAGGAGTTGGAGACATAAAACGTTTAGCTCAGTTCTGGGCATCTTTGAAATACCTATACAAACTTGTTCCTACATAGTAACTTGCCACTTTGAATGAGAATGTGCTTGCTTGCAGCAACGTGCTATATGTTCTGAATGCCCGAATTGGGAATCTGTGTCAAAACTTTGTTAGGAATTATGTGATCCTTACTAGCTGGAAGTAAGGGAGATGGGGCATGAAGTTATTTCTAGGAGTTGGACACATACCAAGTTTAGCTCAGTTCTGGGCATCTTTGAAATACCTATACAAACTTGTTCCTACATAGTAACTTGCCACTTTGAATGAGAAAGTGCTTGCTTGCAGCAACGTGCTATATGTTCTGAATGCCCGAATTGGGAATCTGTGTCAAAACTTTGTTCGGAATTATGTGATCCTTACTAGCTGGAAGTAAGGGAGATGGGGCATGAAGTTATTTCTAGGAGTTGGACACATACCAAGTTTAGCTCAGTTCTGGGCATCTTTGAAATACCTAAACTAACTTGTTCCTACATAGTAACTTGCCACTTTGAATGAGAATGTGCTTGCTTACAGCAACGTGCTATATGATCTGAATGCCCGAATTGGGAATCTGTGTCAAAACTTTGTCAGGAATTATGTGATCCTTACTAGCTGGAAGTAAGGGAGATGGGGCATGAATTTATTTCTAGGAGTTGGAGACATACAACGTTTAGCTCAGTTCTGGGCATCTTTGAAATACCTATACAAACTTGTTCCTACATAGTAACTTGCCACTTTGAATGAGAATGTGCTTGCTTGCAGCAACGTGCTATATGTTCTGAATGCCCGAATTGGGAATCTGTGTAAAAACTTTGTTAGGAATTATGTGATCCTTACTAGCTGGAAGTAAGGGAGATGCGGCATGAAGTTATTTCTAGGAGTTGGAGACATACAACGTTTAGCTCAGTTCTGGGCATCTTTGAAATACCTATACAAACTTGTTCCTACATAGTAACTTGCCACTTTGAATGAGAATGTGCTTGCTTGCAGCAACGTGCTATATGTTCTGAATGCCCGAATTGGGAATCTGTGTCAAAACTTTGTTAGGAATTATGTGATCCTTACTAGCTGGAAGTAAGGGAGATGGGGCATGAAGTTATTTCTAGGAGTTGGACACATACCAAGTTTAGCTCAGTTCTGGGCATCTTTGAAATACCTATACAAACTTGTTCCTACATAGTAACTTGCCACTTTGAATGAGAAAGTGCTTGCTTGCAGCAACGTGCTATATGTTCTGAATGCCCGAATTGGGAATCTGTGTCAAAACTTTGTTCGGAATTATGTGATCCTTACTAGCTGGAAGTAAGGGAGATGGGGCATGAAGTTATTTCTAGGAGTTGGACACATACCAAGTTTAGCTCAGTTCTGGGCATCTTTGAAATACCTATACAAACTTGTTCCTACATAGTAACTTGCAACTTTGAATGAGAAGTTGCTTGCTTACAGCAACGTGCTATATGTTCTGAATGCCCGAATTGGGAATCTGTGTCAAAACTTTGTTAGGAATTATGTGATCCTTACTAGCTGGAAGTAAGGGAGATGGGGCATGAAGTTATTTCTAGGAGTTGGAGACATAAAACGTTTAGCTCAGTTCTGGGCATCTTTGAAATACCTAAACTGACTTGTTCCTACATAGTAACTTGCCACTTTGAATGAGAATGTGCTTGCTTACAGCAACGTGCTATATGATCTGAATGCCCGAATTGGGAATCTGTGTGAAAACTTTGTCAGGAATTATGTGATCCTTACTAGCTGGAAGTAAGGGAGATGGGGCATGAATTTATTTCTAGGAGTTGGAGACATACAACGTTTAGCTCAGTTCTGGGCATCTTTGAAATACCTATACAAACTTGTTCCTACATAGTAACTTGCCACTTTGAATGAGAATGTGCTTGCTTGCAGCAACGTGCTATATGTTCTGAATGCCCGAATTGGGAATCTGTGTCAAAACTTTGTTCGGAATTATGTGATCCTTACTAGCTGGAAGTAAGGGAGATGGGGCATGAAGTTATTTCTAGGAGTTGGACACATACCAAGATTAGCTCAGTTCTGGGCATCTTTGAAATACCTATACAAACTTGTTCCTACACAGTAACTTGCAACTATGAATGAGAATGTGCTTGCTTACAGCAACGTGCTATATGATCTGAATGCCCGAATTGGGAATCTGTGTCAAAACTTTGTTAGGAATTATGTGATCCTTACTAGCTGGAAGTAAGGGAGATGGGGCATGAAGTTATTTCTAGGAGTTGGAGACATACAACGTTTAGCTCAGTTCTGGGCATCTTTGAAATACCTATACAAACTTGTTCCTACATAGTAACTTGCCACTTTGAATGAGAAAGTGCTTGCTTGCAGCAACGTGCTATATGTTCTGAATGCCAGAATAGGGAATCTGTGTCAAAACTTTGTTCGGAATTATGTGATCCTTACTAGCTGGAAGTAACGGAGATGGGGCATGAAGTTATTTCTAGGAGTTGGACACATACCAAGTTTAGCTCAGTTCTGGGCATCTTTGAAATACCTATACAAACTTGTTCCTACATAGTAACTTGCCACTTTGAATGAGAATGTGCTTGCTTGCAGCAACGTGCTATGTTCTGAATGCCCGAATTGGGAATCTGTGTCAAAACTTTGTTCGGAATTATGTGATCCTTACTAGCTGGAAGTAAGGGAGATGGGGCATGAAGTTATTTCTAGGAGTTGGAGACATAAAACGTTTAGCTCAGTTCTGGGCATCTTTGAAATACCTAAACTAACTTGTTCCTACATAGTAACTTGCCACTTTGAATGAGAATGTGCTTGCTTACAGCAACGTGCTATATGATCTGAATGCCCGAATTGGGAATCTGTGTCAAAACTTTGTCAGGAATTATGTGATCCTTACTAGCTGGAAGTAAGGGAGATGGGGCATGAATTTATTTCTAGGAGTTGGAGACATACAACGTTTAGCTCAGTTCTGGGCATCTTTGAAATACCTATACAAACTTGTTCCTACATAGTAACTTGCCACTTTGAATGAGAATGTGCTTGCTTGCAGCAACGTGCTATATGTTCTGAATGCCCGAATTGGGAATCTGTGTCAAAACTTTGTTAGGAATTATGTGATCCTTACTAGCTGGAAGTAAGGGAGATGGGGCATGAAGTTATTTCTAGGAGTTGGAGACATACAACGTTTAGCTCAGTTCTGGGCATCTTTGAAATACCTATACAAACTTGTTCCTACCTAGTAACTTGCCACTTTGAATGAGAATGTGCTTGCTTGCAGCAACGTGCTATATGTTCTGAATGCCCGAATTGGGAATCTGTGTCAAAACTTTGTTCGGAATTATGTGATCCTTACTAGCTGGAAGTAAGGGAGATGGGGCATGATGTTATTTCTAGGAGTTGGACACATACCAAGTTTAGCTCAGTTCTGGGCATCTTTGAAATACCTATACAAACTTGTTCCTACACAGTAACTTGCAACTTTGAATGAGAATGTGCTTGCTTGCAGCAACGTGCTATATGTTCTGAATGCCCGAACTGGGAATCTGTGTCAAAACTTTGTTCGGAATTATGTGATCCTTACTAGCTGGAAGTAAGGGAGATGGGGCATGAAGTTATTTCTAGGAGTTGGACACATACCAAGTTTAGCTAAGTTCTGGGCATCTTTGAAATACCTATACAAACTTGTTCCTACATAATAACTTGCAACTTTGAATGAGAATGTGCTTGCTTACAGCAACGTGCTATATGTTCTGAATGCCCGAATTGGGAATCTGTGTCAAAACTTTGTTAGGAATTATGTGATCCTTACTAGCTGGAAGTAAGGGAGATGGGGCATGAAGTTATTTCTAGGAGTTGGAGAGATACAACTTTTAGCTCAGTTCTGGGCATCTTTGAAATACCTATACAAACTTGTTCCTACATAGTAACTTGCCACTTTGAATGAGAATGTGCTTGCTTGCAGCAACGTGCTATATGTTCTGAATGCCCGAATTGGGAATCTGTGTCAAAACTTTGTTCGGAATTATGTGATCCTTATTAGCTGGAAGTAAGGGAGATAGGGCATGAAGTTATTTCTGGGAGTTGGACACATACCAAGTTTAGCTCAGTTCTGGCCATCTTTGAAATACCTATACAAACTTGTTCCTACATAGTAACTTGCCACTTTGAATGAGAATGTGCTTGCTTACAGCAACGTGCTATATGATCTGAATGTCCGAATTGGGAATCTGTGTCAAAACTTTGTTAGGAATTATGTGATCCTTACTAGCTGGAAGTAAGGGAGATGGGGCATGAAGTTATTTCTAGGAGTTGGAGACATAAAACGTTTAGCTCAGTTCTGGGCATCTTTGAAATACCTAAACTAACTTGTTCCTACATAGTAACTTGCCACTTTGAATGAGAATGTGCTTGCTTATAGCAACGTGCTATATGATCTGAATGCCCGAATTGGGAATCTGTGTGAAAACTTTGTTCGGAATTATGTGATCCTTACTAGCTGGAAGTAAGGGAGATGGGGCATGAAGTTATTTCTAGGAGTTGGACACATACAACGTTTAGCTCAGTTCTGGGCATCTTTGAAATACCTATACAAACTTGTTCCTACATAGTAACTTGCCACTTTGAATGAGAATGTGCTTGCTTGCAGCAACGTGCTATATGTTCTGAATGCCCGAATTGGGAATCTGTGTCAAAACTTTGTTCGGAATTATGTGATCCTTACTAGCTGGAAGTAAGGGAGATGGGGCATGAAGTTATTTCTAGGAGTTGGACACATACCAAGTTTAGCTCAGTTCTGGGCATCTTTGAAATACCTATACAAACTTGTTCCTACACAGTAACTTGCAAGTATGAATGAGAATGTGCTTGCTTACAGCAACGTGCTATATGATCTGAATGCCCGAATTGGGAATCTGTGTCAAAACTTTGTTAGGAATTATGTGATCCTTACTAGCTGGAAGTAAGGGAGATGGGGCATGAAGTTATTTCTAGGAGTTGGAGACATACAACGTTTAGCTCAGTTCTGGGCATCTTTGAAATACCTATACAAACTTGTTCCTACATAGTAACTTGCCACTTTGAATGAGAAAGTGCTTGCTTGCAGCAACGTGCTATATGTTCTGAATGCCAGAATAGGGAATCTGTGTCAAAACTTTGTTCGGAATTATGTGATCCTTACTAGCTGGAAGTAAGGGAGATGGGTCATGAAGTTATTTCTAGGAGTTGGACACATACCAAGTTTAGCTCAGTTCTGGGCATCTTTGAAATACCTATACAAACTTGTTCCTACATAGTAACTTGCCACTTTGAATGAGAATGTGCTTGCTTGCAGCAACGTGCTATATGTTCTGAATGCCCGAATTGGGAATCTGTGTCAAAACTTTGTTCGGAATTATGTGATCCTTACTAGCTGGAAGTAAGGGAGATGGGGCATGAAGTTATTTCTAGGAGTTGGAGACATAAAACGTTTAGCTCAGTTCTGGGCATCTTTGAAATACCTAAACTAACTTGTTCCTACATAGTAACTTGCCACTTTGAATGAGAAGGTGCTTGCTTACAGCAACGTGCTATATGATCTGAATGCCCGAATTGGGAATCTGTGTCAAAACTTTGTCAGGAATTATGTGATCCTTACTAGCTGGAAGTAAGGGAGATGGGGCATGAAATTATTTCTAGGAGTTGCAGACATACAACGTTTAGCTCAGTTCTGGGCATCTTTGAAATACCTATACAAACTTGTTCCTACATAGTAACTTGCAACTTTGAATGAGAATGTGCTTGCTTGCAGCAACGTGCTATATGTTCTGAATGCCCGAATTGGGAATCTGTGTCAAAACTTTGTTCGGAATTATGTGATCATTATTAGCTGGAAGTAAGGGAGATGGGGCATGAAGTTATTTCTGGGAGTTGGACACATACCAAGTTTAGCTCAGTTCTGGGCATCTTTGAAAGACCTATACAAACTTGTTCCTACATAGTAACTTCCAACTTTGAATGAGAATGTGCTTGCTTACAGCAACGTGCTATATGTTCTGAATGCCCGAATTGGGAATCTGTGTCAAAACTTTGTTAGGAATTATGTGATCCTTACTAGCTGGAAGTAAGGGAGATGGGGCATGAAGTTATTTCTGGGAGTTGGAGACATAAAACGTTTAGCTCAGTTCTGGGCATCTTGGAAATACCTATACAAACTTGTTCCTACATAGTAACTTGCCACTTTGAATGAGAATGTGCTTGCTTACAGCAACGTGCTATATGATCTGAATGTCCGAATTGGGAATCTGTGTCAAAACTTTGTTAGGAATTATGTGATCCTTTCTAGCTGGAAGTAAGGGAGATGGGGCATAAAGTTATTTCTAGGAGTTGGAGACATACAACGTTTAGCTCAGTTCTGGGCATCTTTGAAATACCTATACAAACTTGTTCCTACATAGTAACTTGCCACTTTGAATGAGAATGTGCTTGCTTGCAGCAACGTGCTATATGTTCTGAATGCCCGAATTGGGAATCTGTGTCAAAACTTTGTTTGGAATTATGTGATCCTTACTAGCTGGAAGTAAGGGAGATGGGGCGTGAAGTTATTTCTAGGAGTTGGACACATACCAAGTTTAGCTCAGTTCTGGGCATCTTTGAAATACCTATACAAACTTGTTCCTACATAGTAACTTGCAACTTTGAATGAGAATGTGCTTGCTTACAGCAACGTGCTATATGTTCTGAATGCCCGAATTGGGAATCTGTGTCAAAACTTTGTTAGGAATTATGTGATCCTTACTAGCTGGAAGTAAGGGAGATGGGGCATGAAGTTATTTCTAGGAGTTGGACACATACCAAGTTTAGCTCAGTTCTGGGCATCTTTGAAATACCTAAACTAACTTGTTCCTACATAGTAACTTGCCACTTTGAATGAGAATGTGCTTGCTTACAGCAACGTGCTATATGATCTGAATGCCCGAATTGGGAATCTGTGTCAAAACTTTGTCAGGAATTATGTGATCCTTACTAGCTGGAAGTAAGGGAGATGGGGCATGAATTTATTTCTAGGAGTTGGAGACATACAACGTTTAGCTCAGTTCTGGGCATCTTTGAAATACCTATACAAACTTGTTCCTACATAGTAACTTGCCACTTTGAATGAGAATGTGCTTGCTTACAGCAACGTGCTATATGATCTGAATGCCCGAATTGGGAATCTGTGTCAAAACTTTGTCAGGAATTATGTGATCCTTACTAGCTGGAAGTAAGGGAGATGGGGCATGAATTTATTTCTAGGAGTTGGAGACATACAACGTTTAGCTCAGTTATGGGCACCTTTGAAATACCTATACAAACTTGTTCCTACATAGTAACTTGCCACTTTGAATGAGAATGTGCTTGCTTGCAGCAACGTGCTATATGTTCTGAATGCCCGAATTGGGAATCTGTGTCAAAACTTTGTTAGGAATTATGTGATCCTTACTAGCTGGAAGTAAGGGAGATGGGGCATGAAGTTATTTCTAGGAGTTGGAGACATACAACGTTTAGCTCAGTTCTGGGCATCTTTGAAATACCTATACAAACTTGTTCCTACATAGTAACTTGCCACTTTGAATGAGAATGTGCTTGCTTGCAGCAACGTGCTATATGTTCTGAATGCCCGAATTGGGAATCTGTGTCAAAACTTTGTTCGGAATTATGTGATCCTTACTAGCTGGAAGTAAGGGAGATGGGGCATGAAGTTATTTCTAGGAGTTGGACACATACCAAGTTTAGCTCAGTTCTGGGCATCTTTGAAATACCTATACAAACTTGTTCCTACATAGTAACTTGCCACTTTGAATGAGAAAGTGCTTGCTTGCAGCAACGTGCTATATGTTCTGAATGCCCGAATTGGGAATCTGTGTCAAAACTTTGTTCGGAATTATGTGATCCTTACTAGCTGGAAGTAAGGGAGATGGGGCATGAAGTTATTTCTAGGAGTTGGACACATACCAAGTTTAGCTCAGTTCTGGGCATCTTTGAAATACCTATACAAACTTGTTCCTACATAGTAACTTGCCACTTTGAATGAGAATGTGCTTGCTTGCAGCAACGTGCTATATGATCTGAATGCCCGAATTGGGAATCTGTGTCAAAACTTTGTTCGGAATTATGTGATCCTTACTAGCTGGAAGTAAGGGAGATGGGGCATGAAGTTATTTCTAGGTGTTGGACACATACCAAGTTTAGCTCAGTTCTGGGCATCTTTGAAATACCTATACAAACTTGTTCCTACATAGTAACTTGCAACTTTGAATGAGAAGGTGCTTGCTTACAGCAACGTGCTATATGTTCTGAATGCCCGAATTGGGAATCTGTGTCAAAACTTTGTTAGGAATTATGTGATCCTTACTAGCTGGAAGTAAGGGAGATGGGGCATGAAGTTATTTCTAGGAGTTGGAGACATAAAACGTTTAGCTCAGTTCTGGGCATCTTTGAAATACCTAAACTAACTTGTTCCTACATAGTAACTTGCCACTTTGAATGAGAATGTGCTTGCTTACAGCAACGTGCTATATGATCTGAATGCCCGAATTGGGAATGTGTGTCAAAACTTTGTCAGGAATTATGTGATCCTTACTAGCTGGAAGTAAGGGAGATGGGGCATGAATTTATTTCTAGGAGTTGGAGACATACAACGTTTAGCTCAGTTCTGGGCATCTTTGAAATACCTATACAAACTTGTTCCTACATAGTAACTTGGACTTTGAATGAGAATGTGCTTGCTTGCAGCAACGTGCTATATGTTCTGAATGCCCGAATTGGGAATCTGTGTCAAAACTTTGTTAGGAATTATGTGATCCTTACTAGCTGGAAGTAAGGGAGATGGGGCATGAAGTTATTTCTAGGAGTTGGAGACATACAACTTTTAGCTCAGTTCTGGGCATCCTTGAAATACCTATACAAACTTGTTCCTACCTAGTAACTTGCCACTTTGAATGAGAATGTGCTTGCTTGCAGCAACGTGCTATATGTTCTGAATGCCCGAATTGGGAATCTGTGTCAAAACTTTGTTCGGAATTATGTGATCCTTACTAGCTGGAAGTAAGGGAGATGGGGCATCATGTTATTTCTAGGAGTTGGACACATACCAAGTTTAGCTCAGTTCTGGGCATCTTTGAAATACCTATACAAACTTGTTCCTACACAGTAACTTGCAACTTTGAATGAGAATGTGCTTGCTTGCAGCAACGTGCTATATGTTCTGAATGCCCGAATTGGGAATCTGTGTCAAAACTTTGTTCGGAATTATGTGATCCTTACTGGCTGGAAGTAAGGGAGATGGGGCATGAAGTTATTTCTAGGAGTTGGACACATACCAAGTTTAGCTAAGTTCTGGGCATCTTTGAAATACCTATACAAACTTGTTCCTACATAATAACTTGCAACTTTGAATGAGAATGTGCTTGCTTACAGCAACGTGCTATATGTTCTGAATGCCCGAATTGGGAATCTGTGTCAAAACTTTGTTAGGAATTATGTGATCCTTACTAGCTGGAAGTAAGGGAGATGGGGCATGAAGTTATTTCTAGGAGTTGGAGAGATACAACTTTTAGCTCAGTTCTGGGCATCTTTGAAATACCTATACAAACTTGTTCCTACATAGTAACTTGCCACTTTGAATGAGAATGTGCTTGCTTGCAGCAACGTGCTATATGTTCTGAATGCCCGAATTGGGAATCTGTGTCAAAACTTTGTTCGGAATTATGTGATCCTTATTAGCTGGAAGTAAGGGAGATGGGGCATGAAGTTATTTCTGGGAGTTGGAGACATACAACGTTTAGCTCAGTTCTGGGCATCTTTGAAAGACCTATACAAACTTGTTCCTACATAGTAACTTGCAACTTTGAATGAGAATGTGCTTGCTTACAGCAACGTGCTATATGTTCTGAATGCCCGAATTGGGAATCTGTGTCAAAACTTTGTTAGGAATTATGTGATCCTTACTAGCTGGAAGTAAGGGAGATGGGGCATGAAGTTATTTCTAGGAGTTGGAGACATAAAACGTTTAGCTCAGTTCTGGGCATCTTTGAAATACCTATACAAACTTGTTCCTACATAGTAACTTGCCACTTTGAATGAGAATGTGCTTGCTTGCAGCAACGTGCTATATGTTCTGAATGCCCGAATTGGGAATCTGTGTCAAAACTTTGTTAGGAATTATGTGATCCTTACTAGCTGGAAGTAAGGGAGATGGGGCATGAAGTTATTTCTAGGAGTTGGACACATACCAAGTTTAGCTCAGTTCTGGGCATCTTTGAAATACCTATACAAACTTGTTCCTACATAGTAACTTGCAACTTTGAATGAGAATGTGCTTGCTTACAGCAACGTGCTATATGTTCTGAATGCCCGAATTGGGAATCTGTGTCAAAACTTTGTTAGGAATTATGTGATCCTTACTAGCTGGAAGTAAGGGAGATGGGGCATGAAGTTATTTCTAGGAGTTGGACACATACCAAGTTTAGCTCAGTTCTGGGCATCTTTGAAATACCTAAACTAACTTGTTCCTACATAGTAACTTGCCACTTTGAATGAGAATGTGCTTGCTTACAGCAACGTGCTATATGATCTGAATGCCCGAATTGGGAATCTGTGTCAAAACTTTGTCAGGAATTATGTGATCCTTACTAGCTGGAAGTAAGGGAGATGGGGCATGAATTTATTTCTAGGAGTTGGAGACATACAACGTTTAGCTCAGTTCTGGGCATCTTTGAAATACCTATACAAACTTGTTCCTACATAGTAACTTGCCACTTTGAATGAGAATGTGCTTGCTTACAGCAACGTGCTATATGATCTGAATGCCCGAATTGGGAATCTGTGTCAAAACTTTGTCAGGAATTATGTGATCCTTACTAGCTGGAAGTAAGGGAGATGGGGCATGAATTTATTTCTAGGAGTTGGAGTCATACAACGTTTAGCTCAGTTCTGGGCACCTTTGAAATACCTATACAAACTTGTTCCTACATAGTAACTTGCCACTTTGAATGAGAATGTGCTTGCTTGCAGCAACGTGCTATATGTTCTGAATGCCCGAATTGGGAATCTGTGTCAAAACTTTGTTAGGAATTATGTGATCCTTACTAGCTGGAAGTAAGGGAGATGGGGCATGAAGTTATTTCTAGGAGTTGGAGACATACAACGTTTAGCTCAGTTCTGGGCATCTTTGAAATACCTATACAAACTTGTTCCTACATAGTAACTTGCCACTTTGAATGAGAATGTGCTTGCTTGCAGCAACGTGCTATATGTTCTGAATGCCCGAATTGGGAATCTGTGTCAAAACTTTGTTCGGAATTATGTGATCCTTACTAGCTGGAAGTAAGGGAGATGGGGCATGAAGTTATTTCTAGGAGTTGGACACATACCAAGTTTAGCTCAGTTCTGGGCATCTTTGAAATACCTATACAAACTTGTTCTTACATAGTAACTTGCCACTTTGAATGAGAAAGTGCTTGCTTGCAGCAACGTGCTATATGTTCTGAATGCCCGAATTGGGAATCTGTGTCAAAACTTTGTTCGGAATTATGTGATCCTTACTAGCTGGAAGTAAGGGAGATGGGGCATGAAGTTATTTCTAGGAGTTGGACACATACCAAGTTTAGCTCAGTTCTGGGCATCTTTGAAATACCTATACAAACTTGTTCCTACATAGTAACTTGCCACTTTGAATGAGAATGTGCTTGCTTGCAGCAACGTGCTATATGTTCTGAATGCCCGAATTGGGAATCTGTGTCAAAACTTTGTTCGGAATTATGTGATCCTTACTAGCTGGAAGTAAGGGAGATGGGGCATGAAGTTATTTCTAGGTGTTGGACACATACCAAGTTTAGCTCCGTTCTGGGCATCTTTGAAATACCTATACAAACTTGTTCCTACATAGTAACTTGCAACTTTGAATGAGAAGGTGCTTGCTTACAGCAACGTGCTATATGTTCTGAATGCCCGAATTGGGAATCTGTGTCAAAACTTTGTTAGGAATTATGTGATCCTTACTAGCTGGAAGTAAGGGAGATGGGGCATGAAGTTATTTCTAGGAGTTGGAGACATAAAACGTTTAGCTCAGTTCTGGGCATCTTTGAAATACCTAAACTAACTTGTTCCTACATAGTAACTTGCCACTTTGAATGAGAATGTGCTTGCTTACAGCAACGTGCTATATGATCTGAATGCCCGAATTGGGAATCTGTGTCAAAACTTTGTCAGGAATTATGTGATCCTTACTAGCTGGAAGTAAGGGAGATGGGGCATGAATTTATTTCTAGGAGTTGGAGACATACAACGTTTAGCTCAGTTCTGGGCATCTTTGAAATACCTATACAAACTTGTTCCTACATAGTAACTTGGACTTTGAATGAGAATGTGCTTGCTTGCAGCAACGTGCTATATGTTCTGAATGCCCGAATTGGGAATCTGTGTCAAAACTTTGTTAGGAATTATGTGATCCTTACTAGCTGGAAGTAAGGGAGATGGGGCATGAAGTTATTTCTAGGAGTTGGAGACATACAACGTTTAGCCCAGTTCTGGGCATCCTTGAAATACCTATACAAACTTGTTCCTACCTAGTAACTTGCCACTTTGAATGAGAATGTGCTTGCTTGCAGCAACGTGCTATATGTTCTGAATGCCCGAATTGGGAATCTGTGTCAAAACTTTGTTCGGAATTATGTGATCCTTACTAGCTGGAAGTAAGGGAGATGGGGCATCATGTTATTTCTAGGAGTTGGACACATACCAAGTTTAGCTCAGTTCTGGGCATCTTTGAAATACCTATACAAACTTGTTCCTACACAGTAACTTGCAACTTTGAATGAGAATGTGCTTGCTTGCAGCAACGTGCTATATGTTCTGAATGCCCGAATTGGGAATCTGTGTCAAAACTTTGTTCGGAATTATGTGATCCTTACTGGCTGGAAGTAAGGGAGATGGGGCATGAAGTTATTTCTAGGAGTTGGACACATACCAAGTTTAGCTAAGTTCTGGGCATCTTTGAAATACCTATACAAACTTGTTCCTACATAATAACTTGCAACTTTGAATGAGAATGTGCTTGCTTACAGCAACGTGCTATATGTTCTGAATGCCCGAATTGGGAATCTGTGTCAAAACTTTGTTAGGAATTATGTGATCCTTACTAGCTGGAAGTAAGGGAGATGGGGCATGAAGTTATTTCTAGGAGTTGGAGAGATACAACTTTTAGCTCAGTTCTGGGCATCTTTGAAATACCTATACAAACTTGTTCCTACATAGTAACTTGCCACTTTGAATGAGAATGTGCTTGCTTGCAGCAACGTGCTATATGTTCTGAATGCCCGAATTGGGAATCTGTGTCAAAACTTTGTTCGGAATTATGTGATCCTTATTAGCTGGAAGTAAGGGAGATGGGGCATGAAGTTATTTCTGGGAGTTGGAGACATACAACGTTTAGCTCAGTTCTGGGCATCTTTGAAAGACCTATACAAACTTGTTCCTACATAGTAACTTGCAACTTTGAATGAGAATGTGCTTGCTTGCAGCAACGTGCTATATGTTCTGAATGCCAGAATAGGGAATCTGTGTCAAAACTTTGTTCGGAATTATGTGATCCTTACTAGCTGGAAGTAAGGGAGATGGGGCATGAAGTTATTTCTAGGAGTTGGAGACATACAACGTTTAGCTCAGTTCTGGGCATCTTTGAAATACCTATAAAACTTGTTCCTACATAGTAACTTGCCACTTTGAATGAGAATGTGCTTGCTTACAGCAACGTGCTATATGATCTGAATGCCCGAATTGGGAATCTGTGTCAAAACTTTGTCAGGAATTATGTGATCCTTACTAGCTGGAAGTAAGGGAGATGGGGCATGAATTTATTTCTAGGAGTTGGAGACATACAACGTTTAGCTCAGTTCTGGGCATCTTTGAAATACCTATACAAACTTGTTCCTACATAGTAACTTGCCACTTTGAATGAGAATGTGCTTGCTTACAGCAACGTGCTATATGATCTGAATGCCCGAATTGGGAATCTGTGTCAAAACTTTGTCAGGAATTATGTGATCCTTACTAGCTGGAAGTAAGGGAGATGGGGCATGAATTTATTTCTAGGAGTTGGAGTCATACAACGTTTAGCTCAGTTCTGGGCACCTTTGAAATACCTATACAAACTTGTTCCTACATAGTAACTTGCCACTTTGAATGAGAATGTGCTTGCTTGCAGCAACGTGCTATATGTTCTGAATGCCCGAATTGGGAATCTGTGTCAAAACTTTGTTAGGAATTATGTGATCCTTACTAGCTGGAAGTAAGGGAGATGGGGCATGAAGTTATTTCTAGGAGTTGGAGACATACAACGTTTAGCTCAGTTCTGGGCATCTTTGAAATACCTATACAAACTTGTTCCTACATAGTAACTTGCCACTTTGAATGAGAATGTGCTTGCTTGCAGCAACGTGCTATATGTTCTGAATGCCCGAATTGGGAATCTGTGTCAAAACTTTGTTCGGAATTATGTGATCCTTACTAGCTGGAAGTAAGGGAGATGGGGCATGAAGTTATTTCTAGGAGTTGGACACATACCAAGTTTAGCTCAGTTCTGGGCATCTTTGAAATACCTATACAAACTTGTTCTTACATAGTAACTTGCCACTTTGAATGAGAAAGTGCTTGCTTGCAGCAACGTGCTATATGTTCTGAATGCCCGAATTGGGAATCTGTGTCAAAACTTTGTTCGGAATTATGTGATCCTTACTAGCTGGAAGTAAGGGAGATGGGGCATGAAGTTATTTCTAGGAGTTGGACACATACCAAGTTTAGCTCAGTTCTGGGCATCTTTGAAATACCTATACAAACTTGTTCCTACATAGTAACTTGCCACTTTGAATGAGAATGTGCTTGCTTGCAGCAACGTGCTATATGTTCTGAATGCCCGAATTGGGAATCTGTGTCAAAACTTTGTTCGGAATTATGTGATCCTTACTAGCTGGAAGTAAGGGAGATGGGGCATGAAGTTATTTCTAGGTGTTGGACACATACCAAGTTTAGCTCCGTTCTGGGCATCTTTGAAATACCTATACAAACTTGTTCCTACATAGTAACTTGCAACTTTGAATGAGAAGGTGCTTGCTTACAGCAACGTGCTATATGTTCTGAATGCCCGAATTGGGAATCTGTGTCAAAACTTTGTTAGGAATTATGTGATCCTTACTAGCTGGAAGTAAGGGAGATGGGGCATGAAGTTATTTCTAGGAGTTGGAGACATAAAACGTTTAGCTCAGTTCTGGGCATCTTTGAAATACCTAAACTAACTTGTTCCTACATAGTAACTTGCCACTTTGAATGAGAATGTGCTTGCTTACAGCAACGTGCTATATGATCTGAATGCCCGAATTGGGAATCTGTGTCAAAACTTTGTCAGGAATTATGTGATCCTTACTAGCTGGAAGTAAGGGAGATGGGGCATGAATTTATTTCTAGGAGTTGGAGACATACAACGTTTAGCTCAGTTCTGGGCATCTTTGAAATACCTATACAAACTTGTTCCTACATAGTAACTTGGACTTTGAATGAGAATGTGCTTGCTTGCAGCAACGTGCTATATGTTCTGAATGCCCGAATTGGGAATCTGTGTCAAAACTTTGTTAGGAATTATGTGATCCTTACTAGCTGGAAGTAAGGGAGATGGGGCATGAAGTTATTTCTAGGAGTTGGAGACATACAACGTTTAGCCCAGTTCTGGGCATCCTTGAAATACCTATACAAACTTGTTCCTACCTAGTAACTTGCCACTTTGAATGAGAATGTGCTTGCTTGCAGCAACGTGCTATATGTTCTGAATGCCCGAATTGGGAATCTGTGTCAAAACTTTGTTCGGAATTATGTGATCCTTACTAGCTGGAAGTAAGGGAGATGGGGCATCATGTTATTTCTAGGAGTTGGACACATACCAAGTTTAGCTCAGTTCTGGGCATCTTTGAAATACCTATACAAACTTGTTCCTACACAGTAACTTGCAACTTTGAATGAGAATGTGCTTGCTTGCAGCAACGTGCTATATGTTCTGAATGCCCGAATTGGGAATCTGTGTCAAAACTTTGTTCGGAATTATGTGATCCTTACTGGCTGGAAGTAAGGGAGATGGGGCATGAAGTTATTTCTAGGAGTTGGACACATACCAAGTTTAGCTAAGTTCTGGGCATCTTTGAAATACCTATACAAACTTGTTCCTACATAATAACTTGCAACTTTGAATGAGAATGTGCTTGCTTACAGCAACGTGCTATATGTTCTGAATGCCCGAATTGGGAATCTGTGTCAAAACTTTGTTAGGAATTATGTGATCCTTACTAGCTGGAAGTAAGGGAGATGGGGCATGAAGTTATTTCTAGGAGTTGGAGAGATACAACTTTTAGCTCAGTTCTGGGCATCTTTGAAATACCTATACAAACTTGTTCCTACATAGTAACTTGCCACTTTGAATGAGAATGTGCTTGCTTGCAGCAACGTGCTATATGTTCTGAATGCCCGAATTGGGAATCTGTGTCAAAACTTTGTTCGGAATTATGTGATCCTTATTAGCTGGAAGTAAGGGAGATGGGGCATGAAGTTATTTCTGGGAGTTGGAGACATACAACGTTTAGCTCAGTTCTGGGCATCTTTGAAAGACCTATACAAACTTGTTCCTACATAGTAACTTGCAACTTTGAATGAGAATGTGCTTGCTTGCAGCAACGTGCTATATGTTCTGAATGCCAGAATAGGGAATCTGTGTCAAAACTTTGTTCGGAATTATGTGATCCTTACTAGCTGGAAGTAAGGGAGATGGGGCATGAAGTTATTTCTAGGAGTTGGAGACATACAACGTTTAGCTCAGTTCTGGGCATCTTTGAAATACCTATAAAACTTGTTCCTACATAGTAACTTGCCACTTTGAATGAGAATGTGCTTGCTTACAGCAACGTGCTATATGATCTGAATGCCCGAATTGGGAATCTGTGTCAAAACTTTGTCAGGAATTATGTGATCCTTACTAGCTGGAAGTAAGGGAGATGGGGCATGAGGTTATTTCTAGGAGTTGGAGACATACAATGTTTAGCTCAGTTCTGGGCATCTTTGAAATACCTATACAAACTTGTTCCTACATAGTAACTTGCCACTTTGAATGAGAATGTGCTTGCTTGCAGCAACGTGCTATATGTTCTGAATGCCCGAATTGGGAATCTGTGTCAAAACTTTGTTAGGAATTATGTGATCCTTACTAGCTGGAAGTAAGGGAGATGGGGCATGAAGTTATTTCTAGGAGTTGGAGACATACAACGTTTAGCTCAGTTCTGGGCATCTTTGAAATACCTATACAAACTTGTTCCTACATAGTAACTTGCCACTTTGAATGAGAATGTGCTTGCTTGCAGCAACGTGCTATATGTTCTGAATGCCCGAATTGGAAATCTGTGTCAAAACTTTGTTCGGAATTATGTGATCCTTACTAGCTGGAAGTAAGGGAGATGGAGCATGAAGTTATTTCTAGGAGTTGGAGACATAAAACGTTTAGCTCAGTTCTGGGCATCTTTGAAATACCTAAACTAACTTGTTCCTACATAGTAACTTGCCACTTTGAATGAGAATGTGCTTGCTTACAGCAACGTGCTATATGATCTGAATGCCCGAATTGGGAATCTGTGTCAAAACTTTGTCAGGAATTATGTGATCCTTACTAGCTGGAAGTAAGGGAGATGGGGCATGAATTTATTTCTAGGAGTTGGAGACATACAACGTTTAGCTCAGTTCTGGGCATCTTTGAAATACCTATACAAACTTGTTCCTACATAGTAACTTGCCACTTTGAATGAGAATGTGCTTGCTTGCAGCAACGTGCTATATGTTCTGAATGCCCGAATTGGGAATCTGTGTCAAAACTTTGTTAGGAATTATGTGATCCTTACTAGCTGGAAGTAAGGGAGATGGGGCATGAAGTTATTTCTAGGAGTTGGAGACATACAACGTTTAGCTCAGTTCTGGGCATCTTTGAAATACCTATACAAACTTGTTCCTACATAGTAACTTGCCACTTTGAATGAGAATGTGCTTGCTTGCAGCAACGTGCTATATGTTCTGAATGCCCGAATTGGAAATCTGTGTCCAAACTTTGTTCGGAATTATGTGATCCTTACTAGCTGGAAGTAAGGGAGATGGGGCATGAAGTTATTTTTAGGAGTTGGACACATACCAAGTTTAGCTCAGTTCTGGGCATCTTTGAAATACCTATACAAACTTGTTCCTACACAGTAACTTGCAACTTTGAATGAGAATGTGCTTGCTTACAGCAACGTGCTATATGTTCTGAATGCCCGAATTGGGAATCTGTGTCAAAACTTTGTTCGGAATTATGTGATCCTTACTAGCTGGAAGTAAGGGAGATGGGGCATGAAGTTATTTCTAGGAGTTGGAGACATAATACGTTTAGCTCAGTTCTGGGCATCTTTGAAATACCTAAACTAACTTGTTCCTACATAGTAACTTGCCACTTTGAATGAGAATGTGCTTGCTTAGAGCAACGTGCTATATGATCTGAATGCCCGAATTGGGAATCTGTGTCAAAACTTTGTTAGGAATTATGTGATCCTTACTAGCTGGAAGTAAGGGAGATGGGGCATGAATTTATTTCTAGGAGTTGGAGACATACAACGTTTAGCTCACTTCTGGGCATCTTTGAAATACCTATACAAACTTGTTCCTACATAGTAACTTGCAACTTTGAATGAGAATGTGCTTGCTTACAGCAACGTGCTATATGATCTGAATGCCCGAATTGGGAATCTGTGTCAAAACTTTGTTAGGAATTATGTGATCCTTACTAGCTGGAAGTAAGGGAGATGGGGCATGAAGTTATTTCTAGGAGTTGGACACATACCAAGTTTAGCTCAGTTCTGGGCATCTTTGAAATACCTATACAAACTTGTTCCTACATAGTAACTTGCAACTTTGAATGAGAATGTGCTTGCTTACAGCAACGTGCTATATGTTCTGAATGCCCGAATTGGGAATCTGTGTCAAAACTTTGTTAGGAATTATGTGATCCTTACTAGCTGGAAGTAAGGGAGATGGGGCATGAAGTTATTTCTAGGAGTTGGAGACATACAACGTTTAGCTCAGTTCTGGGCATCTTTGAAATACCTATACAAACTTGTTCCTACATAGTAACTTGCAACTTTGAATGAGATTGTGCTTGCTTGCAGCAACGTGCTATATGTTCTGAATGCCCGAATTGGGAATCTGTGTCAAAACTTTGTTCGGAATTATGTGATCCTTATTAGCTGGAAGTAAGGGAGATGGGGCATGAAGTTATTTCTGGGAGTTGGACACATACCAAGTTTAGCTCAGTTCTGGGCATCTTTGAAATACCTATACAAACTTGTTCCTACATAGTAACTTGCCACTTTGAATGAGAATGTGCTTGCTTGCAGCAACGTGCTATATGATCTGAATGCCCGAATTGGGAATCTGTGTCAAAACTTTGTTCGGAATTATGTGATCCTTACTAGCTGGAAGTAAGGGAGATGGGGCATGAAGTTATTTCTATGAGTTGGACACATACCAAGTTTAGCTCAGTTCTGGGCATCTTTGAAATACCTATACAAACTTTTTCCTACACAGTAACTTGCAACTTTGAATGAGAATGTGCTTGCTTGCAGCAACGTGCTATATGTTCTGAATGCCCGAATTGGAAATCTGTGTCAAAACTTTGTTCGGAATTATGTGATCCTTACTAGCTGGAAGTAAGGGAGATGGGGCATGAAGTTATTTCTAGGAGTTGGACACATACCAAGTTTAACTCAGTTCTGGGCATCTTTGAAATACCTAAACTAACTTGTTCCTACATAGTAACTTGCCACTTTGAATGAGAATGTGCTTGCTTGCAGCAACGTGCTATATGTTCTGAATGCCCGAATTGGGAATCTGTGTCAAAACTTTGTTCGGAATTATGTGATCCTTACTAGCTGGAAGTAAGGGAGATGGAGCATGAAGTTATTTCTAGGAGTTGGAGACATAAGACGTTTAGCTCAGTTCTGGGCATCTTTGAAATACCTAAACTAACTTGTTCCTACATAGTAACTTGCCACTTTGAATGAGAATGTGCTTGCTTACAGCAACGTGCTATATGATCTGAATGCCCGAATTGGGAATCTGTGTCAAAACTTTGTCAGGAATTATGTGATCCTTACTAGCTGGAAGTAAGGGAGATGGGGCATGAAGTTATTTCTAGGAGTTGGAGACATACAACGTTTAGCTCAGTTCTGGGCATCTTTGAAATACCTATACAAACTTGTTCCTACATAGTAACTTGCCACTTTGAATGAGAATGTGCTTGCTTGCAGCAACGTGCTATATGTTCTGAATGCCCGAATTGGGAATCTGTGTCAAAACTTTGTTAGGAATTATGTGATCCTTACTAGCTGGAAGTAAGGGAGATGGGGCATGAAGTTATTTCTAGGAGTTGGAGACATACAACGTTTAGCTCAGTTCTGGGCATCTTTGAAATACCTATACAAACTTGTTCCTACATAGTAACTTGCCACTTTGAATGAGAATGTGCTTGCTTGCAGCAACGTGCTATATGTTCTGAATGCCCGAATTGGAAATCTGTGTCCAAACTTTGTTCGGAATTATGTGATCCTTACTAGCTGGAAGTAAGGGAGATGGGGCATGAAGTTATTTTTAGGAGTTGGACACATACCAAGTTTAGCTCAGTTCTGGGCATCTTTGAAATACCTATACAAACTTGTTCCTACACAGTAACTTGCAACGTTGAATGAGAATGTGCTTGCTTACAGCAACGTGCTATATGTTCTGAATGCCCGAATTGGGAATCTGTGTCAAAACTTTGTTCGGAATTATGTGATCCTTACTAGCTGGAAGTAAGGGAGATGGGGCATGAAGTTATTTCTAGGAGTTGGAGACATAATACGTTTAGCTCAGTTCTGGGCATCTTTGAAATACCTAAACTAACTTGTTCCTACATAGTAACTTGCCACTTTGAATGAGAATGTGCTTGCTTACAGCAACGTGCTATATGATCTGAATGCCCGAATTGGGAATCTGTGTCAAAACTTTGTTAGGAATTATGTGATCCTTACTAGCTGGAAGTAAGGGAGATGGGGCATGAATTTATTTCTATGAGTTGGAGACATACAACGTTTAGCTCACTTCTGGGCATCTTTGAAATACCTATACAAACTTGTTCCTACATAGTAACTTGCAAGTTTGAATGAGAATGTGCTTGCTTGCAGCAACGTGCTATATGTTCTGACTGCACGAATTGGGAATCTGTGTCAAAACTTTGTTCGGAATTATGTGATCCTTATTAGCTGGAAGTAAGGGAGATGGGGCATGAAGTTATTTCTAGGAGTTGGAGACAGAATACCTTTAGCTCAGTTCTGGGCATCTTTGAAATACCTATACAAACTTGTTCCTACATAGTAACTTGCCACTTTGAATGAGAATGTGCTTGCTTGCAGCAACGTGCTATATGTTCTGAATGCCCGAATTGGGAATCTGTGTCAAAACTTTGTTCGGAATTATGTGATCCTTACTAGCTGGAAGTAAGGGAGATGGGGCATGAAGTTATTTCTAGGAGTTGGAGACATACAACGTTTAGCTCAGTTCTGGGCATCTTTGAAATACCTATACAAACTTGTTCCTACATAGTAACTTGCAACTTTGAATGAGAATGTGCTTGCTTACAGCAACGTGCTATATGATCTGAATGCCCGAATTGGGAATCTGTGTCAAAACTTTGTTAGGAATTATGTGATCCTTACTAGCTGAAAGTAAGGGAGATGGGGCATGAAGTTATTTCTAGGAGTGGGAGACATACAACGTTTAGCTCAGTTCTGGGCATCTTTGAAATACCTATACAAACTTGTTCCTACATAGTAACTTGCCACTTTGAATGAGAATGTGCTTGCTTGCAGCAACGTGCTATATGATCTGAATGCCCGAATTGGGAATCTGTGTCAAAACTTTGTTCGGAATTATGTGATCCTTACTAGCTGGAAGTAAGGGAGATGGGGCATGAAGTTATTTCTAGGAGTTGGACACATACCAAGTTTAGCTCAGTTCTGGGCATCTTTGAAATACCTATACAAACTTTTTCCTACACAGTAACTTGCAACTTTGAATGAGAATGTGCTTGCTTACAGCAACGTGCTATATGTTCTGAATGCCCGAATTGGGAATCTGTGTCAAAACTTTGTTAGGAATTATGTGATCCTTACTAGCTGGAAGTAAGGGAGATGGGGCATGAAGTTATTTCTAGGAGTTGGAGACATACAACGTTTAGCTCAGTTCTGGGCATCTTTGAAATACCTAAACTAACTTGTTCCTACATAGTAAATTGCCACTTTGAATGAGAATGTGCTTGCTTGCAGCAACGTGCTATATGTTCTGAATGCCCGAATTGGGAATCTGTGTCAAAACTTTGTTCGGAATTATGTGATCCTTACTAGCTGGAAGTAAGGGAGATGGGGCATGAAGTTATTTCTAGGAGTTGGAGACATAAAACGTTTAGCTCAGTTCTGGGCATCTTTGAAATACCTAAACTAACTTGTTCCTACATAGTAACTTGCCACTTTGAATGAGAATGTGCTTGCTTACAGCAACGTGCTATATGATCTGAATGCCCGAATTGGGAATCTGTGTCAAAACTTTGTCAGGAATTATGTGATCCTTACTAGCTGGAAGTAAGGGAGATGGGGCATGAATTTATTTCTAGGAGTTGGAGACATACAACGTTTAGCTCAGTTCTGGGCATCTTTGAAATACCTATACAAACTTGTTCCTACATAGTAACTTGCCACTTTGAATGAGAATGTGCTTGCTTGCAGCAACGTGCTATATGTTCTGAATGCCCGAATTGGGAATCTGTGTCAAAACTTTTTAGGAATTATGTGATCCTTACTAGCTGGAAGTAAGGGAGATGGGGCATGAAGTTATTTCTAGGAGTTGGAGACATACAACGTTTAGCTCAGTTCTGGGCATCTTTGAAATACCTATACAAACTTGTTCCTACATAGTAACTTGCCACTTTGAATGAGAATGTGCTTGCTTGCAGCAACGTGCTATATGTTCTGAATGCCCGAATTGGAAATCTGTGTCAAAACTTTCTTCGGAATTATGTGATCCTTACTAGCTGGAAGTAAGGGAGATGGGGCATGAAGTTATTTCTAGGAGTTGGACACATACCAAGTTTAGCTCAGTTCTGGGCATCTTTGAAATACCTATACAAACTTGTTCCTACACAGTAACTTGCAGCTTTGAATGAGAATGTGCTTGCTTACAGCAACGTGCTATATGTTCTGAATGCCCGAATTGGGAATCTGTGTCAAAACTTTGTTAGGAATTATGTGATCCTTACTAGCTGGAAGTAAGGGAGATGGGGCATGAAGTTATTTCTAGGAGTTGGAGACATACCAAGTTTAGCTCAGTTCTGGGCATCTTTGAAATACCTAAACTAACTTGTTCCTACATAGTGACTTGCCACTTTGAATGAGAATGTGCTTGCTTACAGCAACGTGCTATATGATCTGAATGCCCGAATTGGGAATCTGTGTCAAAACTTTGTTAGGAATTATGTGATCCTTACTAGCTGGAAGTAAGGGAGATGGGGCATGAATTTATTTCTAGGAGTTGGAGACATACAACGTTTAGCTCAGTTCTGGGCATCTTTGAAATACCTATACAAACTTGTTCCTACATAGTAACTTGCAACTTTGAATGAGAATGTGCTTGCTTACAGCAACGTGCTATATGATCTGAATGCCCGAATTGGGAATCTGTGTCAAAACTTTGTTCGGAAGTATGTGATCCTTACTAGCTGGAAGTAAGGGAGATGGGGCATGAAGTTATTTCTAGGAGTTGGAGACATACAACGTTTAGCTCAGTTCTGGGCATCTTTGAAATACCTATACAAACTTGTTCCTACATAGTAACTTGCCACTTTGAATGAGAATGTGCTTGCTTACAGCAACGTGCTATATGTTCTGAATGCCCGAATTGGGAATCTGTGTCAAAACTTTGTTAGGAATTATGTGATCCTTACTAGCTGGAAGTAAGGGAGATGGGGCATGAAGTTATTTCTAGGAGTTGGAGACATACAACGTTTAGCTCAGTTCTGGGCATCTTTGAAATACCTATACAAACTTGTTCCTACATAGTAACTTGCCACTTTGAATGAGAATGTGCTTGCTTGCAGCAACGTGCTATATGTTCTGAATGCCCGAATTGGGAATCTGTGTCAAAACTTTGTTCGGAATTATGTGATCCTTACTAGCTGGAAGTAAGGGAGATGGGGCATGAAGTTATTTCTAGGAGTTGGACACATACCAAGTTTAGCTCAGTTCTGGGCATCTTTGAAATACCTATACAAACTTGTTCCTACACCGTAACTTGCAACTATGAATGAAAATGTGCTTGCTTACAGCAACGTGCTATATGTTCTGAATGCCCGAATTGGGAATCTGTGTCAAAACTTTGTTAGGAATTATGTGATCCTTACTAGCTGGAAGTAAGGGAGATGGGGCATGAAGTTATTTCTAGGAGTTGGAGACATAAAACGTTTAGCTCAGTTCTGGGCATCTTTGAAATACCTAAACTAACTTGTTCCTACATAGTAACTTGCCACTTTGAATGAGAATGTGCTTGCTTACAGCAACGTGCTATATGATCTGAATGCCCTAATTGGGAATCTGTGTCAAAACTTTGTCAGGAATTATGTGATCCTTACTAGCTGGAAGTAATGGAGTTGGGGCATGAAGTTATTTCTAGGAGTTGGAGACATACAACGTTTAGCTCAGTTCTGGGCATCTTTGAAATACCTATACAAACTTATTCCTACATAGTAACTTGCCACTTTGAATGAGAATGTGCTTGCTTGCAGCAAAGTGCTATATGTTCTGAATGCCCGAATTGGGAATCTGTGTCAAAACTTTGTTCGGAATTATGTGATCCTTATTAGCTGGAAGTAAGGGAGATGGGGCATGAAGTTATTTCTGGGAGTTGGACACATACCAAGTTTAGCTCAGTTCTGGGCATCTTTGAAATACCTATACAAACTTGTTCCTACATAGTAACTTGCAACTTTGAATGAGAATGTGCTTGCTTACAGTAACGTGCTATATGTTCTGAATGCCCGAATTGGGAATCTGTGTCAAAACTTTGTTAGGAATTATGTGATCCTTACTAGCTGGAAGTAAGGGAGATGGGGCATGAAGTTATTTCTAGGAGTTGGAGACAGAATACGTTTAGCTCAGTTCTGGGCATCTTTGAAATACCTATACAAACTTGTTCCTACATAGTAACTTGCCACTTTGAATGAGAATGTGCTTGCTTGCAGCAACGTGCTATATGTTCTGAATGCCCGAATTGGGAATCTGTGTCAAAACTTTGTTCGGAATTATGTGATCCTTTCTAGCTGGAAGTAAGGGAGATGGGGCATGAAGTTATTTCTAGGAGTTGGAGACATACAACGTTTAGCTCAGTTCTGGGCATCTTTGAAATACCTATACAAACTTGTTCCTACATAGTAACTTGCAACTTTGAATGAGAATGTGCTTGCTTACAGCAACGTGCTATATGTTCTGAATGCCCGAATTGGGAATCTGTGTCAAAACTTTGTTAGGAATTATGTGATCCTTACTAGCTGGAAGTAAGGGAGATGGGGCATGAAGTTATTTCTAGGAGTTGGAGACATAAAACGTTTAGCTCAGTTCTGGGCATCTTTGAAATACCTAAACTAACTTGTTCCTACATAGTAACTTGCCACTTTGAATGAGAATGTGCTTGCTTACAGCAACGTGCTATATGATCTGAATGCCCGAATTGGGAATCTGTGTCAAAACTTTGCTAGGAATTATGTGATCCTTACTAGCTGGAAGTAAGGGAGATGGGGCATGAAGTTATTTCTAGGAGTGGGAGACATACAACGTTTAGCTCAGTTCTGGGCATCTTTGAAATACCTATACAAACTTGTTCCTACATAGTAACTTGCCACTTTGAATGAGAATGTGCTTGCTTGCAGCAACGTGCTATATGTTCTGAATGCCCGAATTGGGAATCTGTGTCAAAACTTTGTTCGGAATTATGTGATCCTTACTAGCTGGAAGTAAGGGAGATGGGGCATGAATTTATTTCTAGGAGTTGGACACATACCAAGTTTAGCTCAGTTCTGGGCATCTTTGAAATACCTATACAAACTTTTTCCTACACAGTAACTTGCAAATTTGAATGAGAATGTGCTTGCTTACAGCAACGTGCTATATGTTCTGAATGCCCGAATTGGGAATCTGTGTCAAAACTTTGTTCGGAATTATGTGATCCTTACTAGCTGGAAGTAAGGGAGATGGGGCATGAAGTTATTTCTAGGAGTTGGAGACATACAACGTTTAGCTCAGTTCTGGGCATCTTTGAAATACCTAAACTAACTTGTTCCTACATAGTAACTTGCCACTTTGAATGAGAATGTGCTTGCTTACAGCAACGTGCTATATGATCTGAATGCCCGAATTGGGAATCTGTGTCAAAACTTTGTCAGGAATTATGTGTTCCTTACTAGCTGGAAGTAAGGGAGATGGGGCATGAATTTATTTCTAGGAGTTGGAGACATACAACGTTTAGCTCAGTTCTGGGCATCTTTGAAATACCTATACAAACTTGTTCCTACATAGTAACTTGCCACTTTGAATGAGAATGTGCTTGCTTGCAGCAACGTGCTATATGTTCTGAATGCCCGAATTGGGAATCTGTGTCAAAACTTTGTTAGGAATTATGTGATCCTTACTAGCTGGAAGTAAGGGAGATGGGGCATGAAGTTATTTCTAGGAGTTGGAGACATACAACGTTTAGCTCAGTTCTGGGCATCTTTGAAATACCTATACAAACTTGTTCCTACATAGTAACTTGCCACTTTGAATGAGAATGTGCTTGCTTGCAGCAACGTGCTATATGTTCTGAATGCCCGAATTGGAAATCTGTGTCAAAACTTTCTTCGGAATTATGTGATCCTTACTAGCTGGAAGTAAGGGAGATGGGGCATGAAGTTATTTCTAGGAGTTGGACACATACCAAGTTTAGCTCAGTTCTGGGCATCTTTGAAATACCTATACAAACTTGTTCCTACACAGTAACTTGCAACTTTGAATGAGAATGTGCTTGCTTACAGCAACGTGCTATATGTTCTGAATGCCCGAATTGGGAATCTGTGTCAAAACTTTGTTAGGAATTATGTGATCCTTACTAGCTGGAAGTAAGGGAGATGGGGCATGAAGTTATTTCTAGGAGTTGGAGACATAATACGTTTAGCTCAGTTCTGGGCATCTTTGAAATACCTAAACTAACTTGTTCCTACATAGTGACTTGCCACTTTGAATGAGAATGTGCTTGCTTACAGCAACGTGCTATATGATCTGAATGCCCGAATTGGGAATCTGTGTCAAAACTTTGTTCGGAAGTATGTGATCCTTACTAGCTGGAAGTAAGGGAGATGGGGCATGAAGTTATTTCTAGGAGTTGGACACATACCAAGTTTAGCTCAGTTCTGGGCATCTTTGAAATACCTATACAAACTTGTTCCTACATAGTAACTTGCAACTTTGATTGAGAATGTGCTTGCTTACAGCAACGTGCTATATGTTCTGAATGCCCGAATTGGGAATCTGTGTCAAATCTTTGTTAGGAATTATGTGATCCTACTAGCTGGAAGTAAGGGAGATGGGGCATGAAGTTATTTCTAGGAGTTGGAGACATAAAACGTTTAGCTCAGTTCTGGGCATCTTTGAAATACCTAAACTAACTTGTTCCTACATAGTAACTTGCCACTTTGAATGAGAATGTGCTTGCTTACAGCAACGTGCTATATGATCTGAATGCCCGAATTGGGAATCTGTGTCAAAACTTTGCTAGGAATTATGTGATCCTTACTAGCTGGAAGTAAGGGAGATGGGGCATGAAGTTATTTCTAGGAGTGGGAGACATACAACGTTTAGCTCAGTTCTGGGCATCTTTGAAATACCTATACAAACTTGTTCCTACATAGTAACTTGCCACTTTGAATGAGAATGTGCTTGCTTGCAGCAACGTGCTATATGTTCTGAATGCCCGAATTGGGAATCTGTGTCAAAACTTTGTTCGGAATTATGTGATCCTTACTAGCTGGAAGTAAGGGAGATGGGGCATGAAGTTATTTCTAGGAGTTGGACACATACCAAGTTTAGCTCAGTTCTGGGCATCTTTGAAATACCTATACAAACTTGTTCCTACACAGTAACTTGCAACTTTGAATGAGAATGTGCTTGCTTACAGCAATGTGCTATATGTTCTGAATGCCCGAATTGGGAATCTGTGTCAAAACTTTGTTAGGAATTATGTGATCCTTACTAGCTGGAAGTAAGGGAGATGGGGCATGAAGTTATTTCTAGGAGTTGGAGACATACAACGTTTAGCTCAGTTCTGGGCATCTTTGAAATACCTAAACTAACTTGTTCCTACATAGTAACTTGCCACTTTGAATGAGAATGTGCTTGCTTACAGCAACGTGCTATATGATCTGAATGCCCGAATTGGGAATCTGTGTCAAAACTTTGATAGGAATTATGTGATCCTTACTAGCTGGAAGTAAGGGAGATGGGGCATGAAGTTATTTCTAGGAGTTGGAGACATACAACGTTTAGCTCAGTTCAGGGCATCTTTGAAATACCTATACAAACTTGTTCCTACATAGTAACTTGCCACTTTGAATGAGAATGTGCTTGCTTGCAGCAACGTGCTATATGTTCTGAATGCCCGAATTGGGAATCTGTGTCAAAACTTTGTTCGGAATTATGTGATCCTTACTAGCTGGAAGTAAGGGAGATGGGGCATGAAGTTATTTCTAGGAGTTGGACACATACCAAGTTTAGCTCAGTTCTGGGCATCTTTGAAATACCTATACAAACTTGTTCCTACACAGTAACTTGCAACTTTGAATGAGAATGTGCTTGCTTACAGCAACGTGCTATATGTTCTGAATGCCCGAATTGGGAATCTGTGTCAAAACTTTGTTAGGAATTATGTGATCCTTACTAGCTGGAAGTAAGGGAGATGGGGCATGAAGTTATTTCTAGGAGTTGGAGACATACAACGTTTAGCTCAGTTCTGGGCATCTTTGAAATACCTATACAAACTTGTTCCTACATAGTAACTTGCAACTTTGAATGAGAATGTGCTTGCTTACAGCAACGTGCTATATGTTCTGAATGCCCGAATTGGGAATCTGTGTCAAAACTTTGTTAGGAATTATGTGATCCTTACTAGCTGGAAGTAAGGGAGATGGGGCATGAAGTTATTTCTAGGAGTTGGAGACATAAAACGTTTAGCTCAGTTCTGGGCATCTTTGAAATACCTAAACTAACTTGTTCCTACATAGTAACTTGCCACTTTGAATGAGAATGTGCTTGCTTGCAGCAACGTGCTATATGATCTGAATGCCCGAATTGGGAATCTGTGTCAAAACTTTGCTAGGAATTATGTGATCCTTACTAGCTGGAAGTAAGGGAGATGGGGCATGAAGTTATTTCTAGGAGTGGGAGACATACAACGTTTAGCTCAGTTCTGGGCATCTTTGAAATACCTATACAAACTTGTTCCTACATAGTAACTTGCCACTTTGAATGAGAATGTGCTTGCTTGCAGCAACGTGCTATATGTTCTGAATGCCCGAATTGGGAATCTGTGTCAAAACTTTGTTCGGAATTATGTGATCCTTACTAGCTGGAAGTAAGGGAGATGGGGCATGAAGTTATTTCTAGGAGTTGGACACATACCAAGTTTAGCTCAGTTCTGGGCATCTTTGAAATACCTATACAAACTTTTTCCTACACAGTAACTTGCAAATTTGAATGAGAATGTGCTTGCTTACAGCAACGTGCTATATGTTCTGAATGCCCGAATTGGGAATCTGTGTCAAAACTTTGTTCGGAATTATGTGATCCTTACTAGCTGGAAGTAAGGGAGATGGGGCATGAAGTTATTTCTAGGAGTTGGAGACATACAACGTTTAGCTCAGTTCTGGGCATCTTTGAAATACCTAAACTAACTTGTTCCTACATAGTAACTTGCCACTTTGAATGAGAATGTGCTTGCTTACAGCAACGTGCTATATGATCTGAATGCCCGAATTGGGAATCTGTGTCAAAACTTTGTCAGGAATTATGTGTTCCTTACTAGCTGGAAGTAAGGGAGATGGGGCATGAATTTATTTCTAGGAGTTGGAGACATACAACGTTTAGCTCAGTTCTGGGCATCTTTGAAATACCTATACAAACTTGTTCCTACATAGTAACTTGCCACTTTGAATGAGAATGTGCTTGCTTGCAGCAACGTGCTATATGTTCTGAATGCCCGAATTGGGAATCTGTGTCAAAACTTTGTTAGGAATTATGTGATCCTTACTAGCTGGAAGTAAGGGAGATGGGGCATGAAGTTATTTCTAGGAGTTGGAGACATACAACGTTTAGCTCAGTTCTGGGCATCTTTGAAATACCTATACAAACTTGTTCCTACATAGTAACTTGCCACTTTGAATGAGAATGTGCTTGCTTGCAGCAACGTGCTATATGTTCTGAATGCCCGAATTGGAAATCTGTGTCAAAACTTTCTTCGGAATTATGTGATCCTTACTAGCTGGAAGTAAGGGAGATGGGGCATGAAGTTATTTCTAGGAGTTGGACAAATACCAAGTTTAGCTCAGTTCTGGGCATCTTTGAAATACCTATACAAACTTGTTCCTACACAGTAACTTGCAACTTTGAATGAGAATGTGCTTGCTTACAGCAACGTGCTATATGTTCTGAATGCCCGAATTGGGAATCTGTGTCAAAACTTTGTTAGGAATTATGTGATCCTTACTAGCTGGAAGTAAGGGAGATGGGGCATGAAGTTATTTCTAGGAGTTGGAGACATAATACGTTTAGCTCAGTTCTGGGCATCTTTGAAATACCTATACAAACTTGTTCCTACATAGTAACTTGCAACTTTGATTGAGAATGTGCTTGCTTACAGCAACGTGCTATATGTTCTGAATGCCCGAATTGGGAATCTGTGTCAAATCTTTGTTAGGAATTATGTGATCCTACTAGCTGGAAGTAAGGGAGATGGGGCATGAAGTTATTTCTAGGAGTTGGAGACATAAAACGTTTAGCTCAGTTCTGGGCATCTTTGAAATACCTAAACTAACTTGTTCCTACATAGTAACTTGCCACTTTGAATGAGAATGTGCTTGCTTACAGCAACGTGCTATATGATCTGAATGCCCGAATTGGGAATCTGTGTCAAAACTTTGCTAGGAATTATGTGATCCTTACTAGCTGGAAGTAAGGGAGATGGGGCATGAAGTTATTTCTAGGAGTGGGAGACATACAACGTTTAGCTCAGTTCTGGGCATCTTTGAAATACCTATACAAACTTGTTCCTACATAGTAACTTGCCACTTTGAATGAGAATGTGCTTGCTTGCAGCAACGTGCTATATGTTCTGAATGCCCGAATTGGGAATCTGTGTCAAAACTTTGTTCGGAATTATGTGATCCTTACTAGCTGGAAGTAAGGGAGATGGGGCATGAAGTTATTTCTAGGAGTTGGACACATACCAAGTTTAGCTCAGTTCTGGGCATCTTTGAAATACCTATACAAACTTGTTCCTACACAGTAACTTGCAACTTTGAATGAGAATGTGCTTGCTTACAGCAACGTGCTATATGTTCTGAATGCCCGAATTGGGAATCTGTGTCAAAACTTTGTTAGGAATTATGTGATCCTTACTAGCTGGAAGTAAGGGAGATGGGGCATGAAGTTATTTCTAGGAGTTGGAGACATACAACGTTTAGCTCAGTTCTGGGCATCTTTGAAATACCTAAACTAACTTGTTCCTACATAGTAACTTGCCACTTTGAATGAGAATGTGCTTGCTTACAGCAACGTGCTATATGATCTGAATGCCCGAATTGGGAATCTGTGTCAAAACTTTGATAGGAATTATGTGATCCTTACTAGCTGGAAGTAAGGGAGATGGGGCATGAAGTTATTTCTAGGAGTTGGAGACATACAACGTTTAGCTCAGTTCAGGGCATCTTTGAAATACCTATACAAACTTGTTCCTACATAGTAACTTGCCACTTTGAATGAGAATGTGCTTGCTTGCAGCAACGTGCTATATGTTCTGAATGCCCGAATTGGGAATCTGTGTCAAAAGTTTGTTCGGAATTATGTGATCCTTACTAGCTGGAAGTAAGGGAGATGGGGCATGAAGTTATTTCTAGGAGTTGGACACATACCAAGTTTAGCTCAGTTCTGGGCATCTTTGAAATACCTATACAAACTTGTTCCTACACAGTAACTTGCAACTTTGAATGAGAATGTGCTTGCTTACAGCAACGTGCTATATGTTCTGAATGCCCGAATTGGGAATCTGTGTCAAAACTTTGTTAGGAATTATGTGATCCTTACTAGCTGGAAGTAAGGGAGATGGGGCATGAAGTTATTTCTAGGAGTTGGAGACATACAACGTTTAGCTCAGTTCTGGGCATCTTTGAAATACCTATACAAACTTGTTCCTACATAGTAACTTGCCACTTTGAATGAGAAAGTGCTTGCTTGCAGCAACGTGCTATGTGTTCTGAATGCCAGAATAGGGAATCTGTGTCAAAACTTTGTTCGGAATTATGTGATCCTTACTAGCTGGAAGTAAGGGAGATGGGGCATGAAGTTATTTCTAGGAGTTGGAGACATAAAACGTTTAGCTCAGTTCTGGGCATCTTTGAAATACCTAAACTAACTTGTTCCTACATAGTAACTTGCCACTTTGAATGAGAATGTGCTTGCTTACAGCAACGTGCTATATGATCTGAATGCCCGAATTGGGAATCTGTGTCAAAACTTTGTCAGGAATTATGTGATCCTTACTAGCTGGAAGTAAGGGAGATGGGGCATGAATTTATTTCTAGGAGTTGGAGACATACAACGTTTAGCTCAGTTCTGGGCATCTTTGAAATACCTATACAAACTTGTTCCTACATAGTAACTTGCCACTTTGAATGAGAATGTGCTTGCTTGCAGCAACGTGCTATATGTTCTGAATGCCCGAATTGGGAATCTGTGTCAAAACTTTGTTAGGAATTATGTGATCCTTACTAGCTGGAAGTAAGGGAGATGGGGCATGAAGTTATTTCTAGGAGTTGGAGACATACAACGTTTAGCTCAGTTCTGGGCATCTTTGAAATACCTATACAAACTTGTTCCTACATAGTAACTTGCCACTTTGAATGAGAATGTGCTTGCTTGCAGCAACGTGCTATATGTTCTGAATGCCCGAATTGGGAATCTGTGTCAAAACTTTGTTCGGAATTATGTGATCCTTACTAGCTGGAAGTAAGGGAGATGGGGCATGAAGTTATTTCTGGGAGTTGGACACATACCAAGTTTAGCTCAGTTCTGGGCATCTTTGAAATACCTATACAAACTTGTTCCTACACAGTAACTTGCAACTTTGAATGAGAATGTGCTTGCTTACAGCAACGTGCTATATGATCTGAATGCCCGAATTGGGAATCTGTGTCAAAACTTTGTTAGGAATTATGTGATCCTTACTAGCTGGAAGTAAGCGAGATGGGGCATGAATTTATTTCTAGGAGTTGGAGACATACAACGTTTAGCTCAGTTCTGGGCATCTTTGAAATACCTATACAAACTTGTTCCTACATAGTAACTTGCAACTTTGAATGAGAATGTGCTTGCTTACAGCAACGTGCTATATGATCTGAATGCCCGAATTGGGAATCTGTGTCAAAACTTTGTTCGGAATTATGTGATCCTTACTAGCTGGAAGTAAGGGAGATGGGGCATGAAGTTATTTCTAGGAGTTGGACACATACCAAGTTTAGCTCAGTTCTGGGCATCTTTGAAATACCTATACAAACTTGTTCCTACATAGTAACTTGCAACTTTGAATGAGAATGTGCTTGCTTACAGCAACGTGCTATATGTTCTGAATGCCCGAATTGGGAATCTGTGTCAAAACTTTGTTAGGAATTATGTGATCCTTACTAGCTGGAAGTAAGGGAGATGGGGCATGAAGTTATTTCTAGGAGTTGGAGACATAGAACGTTTAGCTCAGTTCTGGGCATCTTTGAAATACCTATACAAACTTGTTCCTACATAGTAACTTGCCACTTTGAATGAGAATGTGCTTGCTTGCAGCAACGTGCTATATGTTCTGAATGCCCGAATTGGGAATCTATGTCAAAACTTTGTTCGGAATTATGTGATCCTTATTAGCTGGAAGTAAGGGAGATGGGGCATGAAGTTATTTCTGGGAGTTGGACACATACCAAGTTTAGCTCAGTTCTGGGCATCTTTGAAATACCTATACAAACTTGTTCCTACATAGTAACTTGCAACTTTGAATGAGAATGTGCTTGCTTACAGCAACGTGCTATATGTTCTGAATGCCCGAATTGGGAATCTGTGTCAAAACTTTGTTAGGAATTATGTGATCCTTACTAGCTGGAAGTAAGGGAGATGGGGCATGAAGTTATTTCTAGGAGTTGGAGACATAATACGTTTAGCTCAGTTCTGGGCATCTTTGAAATACCTATACAAACTTGTTCCTACATAGTAACTTGCCACATTGAATGAGAATGTGCTGCTTGCAGCAACGTGCTATATGTTCTGAATGCCCGAATTGGGAATCTGTGTCCAAACTTTGTTAGGAATTATGTGATCCTTACTAGCTGGAAGTAAGGGAGATGGGGCATGAAGTTATTTCTAGGAGTTGGAGACATAAAACGTTTAGCTCAGTTCTGGGCATCTTTGAAATACCTAAACTAACTTGTTCCTACATAGTTACTTGCCACTTTGAATGAGAATGTGCTTGCTTACAGCAACGTGCTATATGATCTGAATGCCCGAATTGGGAATCTGTGTCAAAACTTTGTTAGGAATTATGTGATCCTTACTAGCTGGAAGTAAGGGAGATGGGGCATGAAGTTATTTCTAGGAGTTGGAGACATACAACTTTTAGCTCAGTTCTGGGCATCTTTGAAATAACTATACAAACTTGTTCCTACATAGTAACTTGCCACTTTGAATGAGAATGTGCTTGCTTGCAGCAACGTGCTATATGTTCTGAATGCCCGAATTGGGAATCTGTGTCAAAACTTTGTTCGGAATTATGTGATCCTTACTAGCTGGAAGTAAGGGAGATGGGGCATGAAGTTATTTCTAGGAGTTGGACACATACCAAGTTTAGCTCAGTTCTGGGCATCTTTGAAATACCTATACAAACTTGTTCCTACATAGTAACTTGCCACTTTGAATGAGAAGGTGCTTGCTTACAGCAACGTGCTATATGTTCTGAATGCCCGAATTGGGACTCTGTGTCAAAACTTTGTTAGGAATTATGTGATCCTTACTAGCTGGAAGTAAGGGAGATGGGGCATGAAGTTATTTCTAGGAGTTGGAGACATAAAACGTTTAGCTCAGTTCTGGGCATCTTTGAAATACCTAAACTAACTTGTTCCTACATAGTAACTTGCCACTTTGAATGAGAATGTGCTTGCTTACAGCAACGTGCTATATGATCTGAATGCCCGAATTGGGAATCTGTGTGAAAACTTTGTTAGGAATTATGAGATCCTTACTAGCTGGAAGTAAGGGAGATGGGGCATGAATTTATTTCTAGGAGTTGGAGACATACAACGTTTAGCTCAGTTCTGGGCATCTTTGAAATACCTATACAAACTTGTTCCTACATAGTAACTTGCCACTTTGAATGAGAATGTGCTTGCTTGCAGCAACGTGCTATATGTTCTGAATGCCCGAATTGGGAATCTGTGTCAAAACTTTGTTAGGAATTATGTGATCCTTACTAGCTGGAAGTAAGGGAGATGGGGCATGAAGTTATTTCTAGGAGTTGGAGACATACAACGTTTAGCTCAGTTCTGGGCATCTTTGAAATACCTATACAAACTTGTTCCTACATAGTAACTTGCCACTTTGAATGAGAATGTGCTTGCTTGCAGCAACGTGCTATATGTTCTGAATGCCCGAATTGGGAATCTGTGTCAAAACTTTGTTCGGAATTATGTGATCCTTACTAGCTGGAAGTAAGGGAGATGGGGCATGAAGTTATTTCTAGGAGTTGGAGACATACAACGTTTAGCTCAGTTCTGGGCATCTTTGAAATACCTATACAAACTTGTTCCTACATAGTAACTTGCCACTTTGAATGAGAATGTGCTTGCTTGCAGCAACGTGCTATATGTTCTGAATGCCCGAATTGGGAATCTGTGTCAAAACTTTGTTCGGAATTATGTGATCCTTACTAGCTGGAAGTAAGGGAGATGGGGCATGAAGTTATTTCTAGGAGTTGGACTCATACCAAGTTTAGCTCAGTTCTGGGCATCTTTGAAATACCTATACAAACTTGTTCCTACACAGTAACTTGCAACTTTGAATGAGAATGTGCTTGCTTACAGCAACGTGCTATATGTTCTGAATGCCCGAATTGGGAATCTGTGTCAAAACTTTGTTAGGAATTATGTGATCCCTACTAGCTGGAAGTAAGGGAGATGGGGCATGAAGTTATTTCTAGGAGTTGGACACATAATACGTTTAGCTCAGTTCTGGGCATCTTTTAAATACCTAAACTAACTTGTTCCTACATAGTAACTTGCCACTTTGAATGAGAATGTGCTTGCTTACAGCAACGTGCTATATGATCTGAATGCCCGAATTGGGAATCTGTGTCAAAACTTTGTTAGGAATTATGTGATCCTTACTAGCTGGAAGTAAGGGAGATGGGGCATGAATTTATTTCTAGGAGTTGGAGACATACAACGTTTAGCTCAGTTCTGGGCATCTTTGAAATACCTATACAAACTTGTTCCTACATAGTAACTTGCAACTTTGAATGAGAATGTGCTTGCTTACAGCAAGGTGCTATATGATCTGAATGCCCGAATTGGGAATCTGTGTCAAAACTTTGTTAGGAATTATGTGATCCTTACTAGCTGGAAGTAAGGGAGATGGGGCATGAAGTTATTTCTAGGAGTTGGAGACATACAACGTTTAGCTCAGTTCTGGGCATCTTTGAAATACCTATACAAACTTGTTCCTACATAGTAACTTGCCACTTTGAATGAGAATGTGCTTGCTTGCAGCAACGTGCTATATGTTCTGAATGCCCGAATTGGGAATCTGTGTCAAAACTTTGTTCGGAATTATGTGATCCTTATTAGCTGGAAGTAATGGAGATGGGGCATGAAGTTATTTCTGGGAGTTGGACACATACCAAGTTTAGCTCAGTTCTGGGCATCTTTGAAATACCTATACAAACTTGTTCCTACATAGTAACTTGCAACTTTGAATGAGAATGTGCTTGCTTACAGCAACGTGCTATATGTTCTGAATGCCCGAATTGGGAATCTGTGTCAAAACTTTGTTAGGAATTATGTGATCCTTACTAGCTGGAAGTAAGGGAGATGGGGCATGAAGTTATTTCTAGGAGTTGGAGACATAATACGTTTAGCTCAGTTCTGGGCATCTTTGAAATACCTATACAAACTTGTTCCTACATAGTAACTTGCCACTTTGAATGAGAATGTGCTTGCTTGCAGCAACGTGCTATATGTTCTGAATGCCCGAATTGGGAATCTGTGTCAAAACTTTGTTAGGAATTATGTGATCCTTACTAGCTGGAAGTAAGGGAGATGGGGCATGAAGTTATTTCTAGGAGTTGGAGACATAAAACGTTTAGCTCAGTTCTGTGCATCTTTGAAATACGTAAACTAACTTGTTCCTACATAGTTACTTGCCACTTTGAATGAGAATGTGCTTGCTTACAGCAACGTGCTATATGATCTGAATGCCCGAATTGGGAATCTGTGTCAAAACTTTGTTAGGAATTATGTGATCCTTACTAGCTGGAAGTAAGGGAGATGGGGCATGAAGTTATTTCTAGGAGTTGGAGACATACAACGTTTAGCTCAGTTCTGGGCATCTTTGAAATACCTATACAAACTTGTTCCTACATAGTAACTTGCCACTTTGAATGAGAATGTGCTTGCTTGCAGCAACGTGCTATATGTTCAGAATGCCCGAATTGGGAATCTGTGTCAAAACTTTGTTCGGAATTATGTGATCCTTACTAGCTGGAAGTAAGGGAGATGGGGCATGAAGTTATTTCTAGGAGTTGGACACATACCAAGTTTAGCTCAGTTCTGGGCATCTTTGAAATACCTATACAAACTTGTTCCTACATAGTAACTTGCCACTTTGAATGAGAAGGTGCTTGCTTACAGCAACGTGCTATATGTTCTGAATGCCCGAATTGGGAATCTGTGTCAAAACTTTGTTAGGAATTATGTGATCCTTACTAGCTGGAAGTAAGGGAGATGGGGCATGAAGTTATTTCTAGGAGTTGGAGACATAAAACGTTTAGCTCAGTTCTGGGCATCTTTGAAATACCTAAACTAACTTGTTCCTACATAGTAACTTGCCACTTTGAATGAGAATGTGCTTGCTTACAGCAACGTGCTATATGATCTGAATGCCCGAATTGGGAATCTGTGTCAAAACTTTGTCAGGAATTATGAGATCCTTACTAGCTGGAAGTAAGGGAGATGGGGCATTAATTTATTTCTAGGAGTTGGAGACATACAACGTTTAGCTCAGTTCTGGGCATCTTTGAAATATCTATACAAACTTGTTCCTACATAGTAACTTGCCACTTTGAATGAGAATGTGCTTGCTTGCAGCAACGTGCTATATGTTCTGAATGCCCGAATTGGGAATCTGTGTCAAAACTTTGTCAGGAATTATGTGATCCTTACTAGCTGGAAGTAAGGGAGATGGGGCATGAAGTTATTTCTAGGAGTTGGAGACATACAACGTTTAGCTCAGTTCTGGGCATCTTTGAAATACCTATACAAACTTGTTCCTACATAGTAACTTGCCACTTTGAATGAGAATGTGCTTGCTTGCAGCAACGTGCTATATGTTCTGAATGCCCGAATTGGGAATCTGTGTCAAAACTTTGTTCGGAATTATGTGATCCTTACTAGCTGGAAGTAAGGGAGATGGGGCATGAAGTTATTTCTAGGAGTTGGACACATACCAAGTTTAGCTCAGTTCTGGGCATCTTTGAAATACCTATACAAACTTGTTCCTACACAGTAACTTGCAACTTTGAATGAGAATGTGCTTGCTTACAGCAACGTGCTATATGTTCTGAATGCCCGAATTGGGAATCTGTGTCAAAACTTTGTTAGGAATTATGTGATCCTTACTAGCTGGAAGTAAGGGAGATGGGGCATGAAGTTATTTCTAGGAGTTGGAAACATAATACGTTTAGCTCAGTTCTGGGCATCTTTGAAATACCTAAACTAACTTGTTCCTACATAGTAACTTGCCACTTTGAATGAGAATGTGCTTGCTTACAGCAACGTGCTATATGATCTGAATGTCCGAATTGGGAATCTGTGTCAAAACTTTGTTAGGAATTATGTGATCCTTACTAGCTGGAAGTAAGGGAGATGGGGCATGAAGTTATTTCTAGGAGTTGGACACATACCAAGTTTAGCTCAGTTCTGGGCATCTTTGAAATACCTATACAAACTTGTTCCTACATAGTAACTTGCAACTTTGAATGAGAATGTGCTTGCTTACAGCAACGTGCTATATGTTCTGAATGCCCGAATTGAGAATCTGTGTCAAAACTTTGTTAGGAATTATGGGATCCTTACTAGCTGGAAGTAAGGGAGATGGGGCATGAAGTTATTTCTAGGAGTTGGAGATATACAACGTTTAGCTCAGTTCTGGGCATCTTTGAAATACCTATACAAACTTGTTCCTACATAGTAACTTGCCACTTTGAATGAGAATGTGCTTGCTTGCAGCAACGTGCTATATGTTCTGAATGCCCGAATTGGGAATCTGTGTCAAAACTTTGTTCGGAATTATGTGATCCTTATTTGCTGGAAGTAAGGGAGATGGGGCATGAAGTTATTTCTGGGAGTTGGACACATACCAAGTTTAGCTTAGTTCTGGGCATCTTTGAAATACCAATACAAACTTGTTCCTACATAGTAACTTGCAACTTTGAATGAGAATGTGCTTGCTTACAGCAACGTGCTATATGTTCTGAATGCCCGAATTGGGAATCTGTGTCAAAACTTTGTTAGGAATTATGTGATCCTTACTAGCTGGAAGTAAGGGAGATGGGGCATGAAGTTATTTCTAGGAGTTGGAGACATACAACGTTTAGCTCAGTTCTGGGCATCTTTGAAATACCTATACAAACTTGTTCCTACATAGTAACTTGCCACTTTGAATGAGAATGTGCTTGCTTGCAGCAACGTGCTATATGTTCTGAATGCCCGAATTGGGAATCTGTGTCAAAACTTTGTTCGGAACTATGTGATCCTTACTATCTGGAAGTAAGGGAGATGGGGCATGAAGTTATTTCTAGGAGTTGGAGACATACAACGTTTAGCTCAGTTCTGGGCATCTTTGAAATACCTAAACTAACTTGTTCCTACATAGTAACTTGCCACTTTGAATGAGAATGTGCTTGCTTGCAGCAACGTGCTATATGTTCTGAATGCCCGAATTGGGAATCTGTGTCAAAACTTTGTTCGGAATTATGTGATCCTTACTAGCTGGAAGTAAGGGAGATGGGGCATGAAGTTATTTCTAGGAGTTGGAGACATACAACGTTTAGCTCAGTTCTGGGCATCTTTGAAATACCTATACAAACTTGTTCCTACATAGTAACTTGCAATTTTGAATGAGAATGTGCTTGCTTGCAGCAACGTGCTATATGTTCTGAATGCCAGAATTGGGAATCTGTGTGAAAACTTTGTTCGGAATTATGTGATCCTTACTAGCTGGAAGTAAGGGAGATGGGGCATGAAGTTATTTCTAGGATTTGGACACATACCAAGTTTAGCTCAGTTCTGGGCATCTTTGAAATACCTATACAAACTTGTTCCTACACAGTAACTTGCAACTTTGAATGAGAATGTGCTTGCTTACAGCAACGTGCTATATGTTCTGAATGCCCGAATTGGGAATCTGTGTCAAAACTTTGTTAGGAATTATGTGATCCTTACTAGCTGGAAGTAAGGGAGATGGGGCATGAAGTTATTTCTAGGAGTTGGAGACATACAACGTTTAGCTCAGTTCTGGGCATCTTTGAAATACCTATACAAACTTGTTCCTTCATAGTAACTTGCAACTTTGAATGAGATGTGCTTGCTTGCAGCAACGTGCTATATGTTCTGAATGCCCGAATTGGGAATCTGTGTCAAAACTTTGTTCGGAATTATGTGATCCTTATTAGCTGGAAGTAGGGAGATGGGGCATGAAGTTATTTCTGGGAGTTGGACACATACCTAGTTTAGCTCAGTTCTGGGCATCTTTGAAATACCTATACAAACTTGTTCCTACATAGTAACTTGCAACTTTGAATGAGAATGTGCTTGCTTACAGCAACGTGCTATATGTTCTGAATGCCCGAATTGGGAATCTGTGTCAAAACTTTGTTAGGAATTATGTGATCCTTACTAGCTGGAAGTCAGGGAGATGGGGCATGAAGTTATTTCTAGGAGTTGGAGACATAATACGTTTAGCTCAGTTCTGGGCATCTTTGAAATACCTAAACTAACTTGTTCCTACATAGTAACTTGCCACTTTGAATGAGAATGTGCTTGCTTACAGCAACGTGCTATATGATCTGAATGCCCGAATTGGGAATCTGTGTCAAAACTTTGTTAGGAATTATGTGATCCTTACTAGCTGGAAGTAAGGGAGATGGGGCATGAAGTTATTTCTAGGAGTTGGAGACATACAACGTTTAGCTCAGTTCTGGGCATCTTTGAAATACCTATACAAACTTGTTCCTACATAGTAACTTGCCACTTTGAATGAGAATGTGCTTGCTTGCAGCAACGTGCTATATGTTCTGAATGCCCGAATTGGGAATCTGTGTCAAAACTTTGTTCGGAATTATGTGATCCTTACTAGCTGGAAGTAAGGGAGATGGGGCATGAAGTTATTTCTAGGAGTTGGAGACATAAAACGTTTAGCTCAGTTCTGGGCATCTTTGAAATACCTAAACTAACTTGTTCGTACATAGTAACTTGCCACTTTGAATGAGAATGTGCTTGCTTGCAGCAACGTGCTATATGATCTGAATGCCCGAATTGGGAATCCGTGTCAAAACTTTGTTAGGAATTATGTGATCCTTACTAGCTGGAAGTAAGGGAGATGGGGCATGAATTTATTTCTAGGAGTTGGAGACATACAACGTTTAGCTCAGTTCTGGGCATCTTTGAAATACCTATACAAACTTGTTCCTACATAGTATCATGCAACTTTGAATGAGAATGTGCTTGCTTACAGCAACGTGCTATATGTTCTGAATGCCCGAATTGGGAATCTGTGTCAAAACTTTGTTAGGAATTATGTGATCCCTACTAGCTGGAAGTAAGGGAGATGGGGCATGAAGTTATTTCTAGGAGTTGGACACATAATACGTTTAGCTCAGTTCTGGGCATCTTTGAAATACCTAAACTAACTTGTTCCTACATAGTAACTTGCCACTTTGAATGAGAATGTGCTTGCTTACAGCAACGTGCTATATGATCTGAATGCCCGAATTGGGAATCTGTGTCAAAACTTTGTTAGGAATTATGTGATCCTTACTAGCTGGAAGTAAGGGAGATGGGGCATGAATTTATTTCTAGGAGTTGGAGACATACAACGTTTAGCTCAGTTCTGGGCATCTTTGAAATACCTATACAAACTTGTTCCTACATAGTAACTTGCAACTTTGAATGAGAATGTGCTTGCTTACAGCAACGTGCTATATGATCTGAATGCCCGAATTGGGAATCTGTGTCAAAACTTTGTTCGGAATTATGTGATCCTTACTAGCTGGAAGTAAGGGAGATGGGGCATGAAGTTATTTCTAGGAGTTGGACACATACCAAGTTTAGCTCAGTTCTGGGCATCTTTGAAATACCTATACAAACTTGTTCCTACATAGTAACTTGCCACTTTGAATGAGAATGTGCTTGCTTGCAGCAACGTGCTATATGTTCTGAATGCCCGAATTGGGAATCTGTGTCAAAACTTTGTTCGGAATTATGTGATCCTTACTAGCTGGAAGTAAGGGAGATGGGGCATGAAGTTATTTCTAGGAGTTGGAAACATAATACATTTAGCTCAGTTCTGGGCATCTTTGAAATACCTAAACTAACTTGTTCCTACATAGTAACTTGCCACTTTGAATGAGAATGTGCTTGCTTACAGCAACGTGCTATATGTTCTGAATGCCCGAATTGGGAATCTGTGTCAAAACTTTGTTCGGAATTATGTGATCCTTATTAGCTGGAAGTAAGGGAGATGGGGCATGAAGTTATTTCTGGGAGTTGGACACATACCAAGTTTAGCTCAGTTCTGGGCATCTTTGAAATACCAATACAAACTTGTTCCTACATAGTAACTTGCAACTTTGAATGAGAATGTGCTTGCTTACAGCAACGTGCTATATGTTCTGAATGCCCGAATTGGGAATCTGTGTCAAAACTTTGTTAGGAATTATGTGATCCTTACTAGCTGGAAGTAAGGGAGATGGGGCATGAAGTTATTTCTAGGAGTTGGAGACATAATACGTTTAGCTCAGTTCTGGGCATCTTTGAAATACCTATACAAACTTGTTCCTACATAGTAACTTGCCACTTTGAATGAGAATGTGCTTGCTTGCAGCAACGTGCTATATGTTCTGAATGCCCGAATTGGGAATCTGTGTCAAAACTTTGTTCGGAACTATGTGATCCTTACTATCTGGAAGTAAGGGAGATGGGGCATGAAGTTATTTCTAGGAGTTGGAGACATACAACGTTTAGCTTAGTTCTGGGCATCTTTGAAATACCTAAACTAACTTGTTCCTACATAGTAAATTGCCACTTTGAATGAGAATGTGCTTGCTTGCAGCAACGTGCTATATGTTCTGAATGCCCGAATTGGGAATCTGTGTCAAAACTTTGTTCGGAATTATGTGATCCTTACTAGCTGGAAGTAAGGGAGATGGGGCATGAAGTTATTTCTAGGAGTTGGAGACATACAACGTTTAGCTCAGTTCTGGGCATCTTTGAAATACCTATACAAACTTGTTCCTACATAGTAACTTGCAACTTTGAATGAGAATGTGCTTGCTTGCGGCAACGTGCTATATGTTCTGAATGCCAGAATTGGGAATCTGTGTCAAAACTTTGTTCGGAATTATGTGATCCTTACTAGCTGGAAGTAAGGGAGATGGGGCATGAAGTTATTTCTAGGATTTGGACACATACCAAGTTTAGCTCAGTTCTGGGCATCTTTGAAATACCTATACAAACTTGTTCCTACACAGTAACTTGCAACTTTGAATGAGAATGTGCTTGCTTACGGCAACGTGCTATATGTTCTGAATGCCCGAATTGGGAATCTGTGTCAAAACTTTGTTAGGAATTATGTGATCCTTACTAGCTGGAAGTAAGGGAGATGGGGCATGAAGTTATTTCTAGGAGTTGGAGACATACAACGTTTAGCTCAGTTCTGGGCATCTTTGAAATACCTATACAAACTTGTTCCTTCATAGTAACTTGCAACTTTGAATGAGATGTGCTTGCTTGCAGCAACGTGCTATATGTTCTGAATGCCCGAATTGGGAATCTGTGTCAAAACTTTGTTCGGAATTATGTGATCCTTATTAGCTGGAAGTAAGGGAGATGGGGCATGAAGTTATTTCTGGGAGTTGGACACATACCTAGTTTAGCTCAGTTCTGGGCATCTTTGAAATACCTATACAAACTTGTTCCTACATAGTAACTTGCAACTTTGAATGAGAATGTGCTTGCTTACAGCAACGTGCTATATGTTCTGAATGCCCGAATTGGGAATCTGTGTCAAAACTTTGTTAGGAATTATGTGATCCTTACTAGCTGGAAGTCAGGGAGATGGGGCATGAAGTTATTTCTAGGAGTTGGAGACATAAGACGTTTAGCTCAGTTCTGGGCATCTTTGAAATACCTAAACTAACTTGTTCCTACATAGTAACTTGCCACTTTGAATGAGAATGTGCTTGCTTACAGCAACGTGCTATATGATCTGAATGCCCGAATTGGGAATCTGTGTCAAAACTTTGTTAGGAATTATGTGATCCTTACTAGCTGGAAGTAAGGGAGATGGGGCATGAAGTTATTTCTAGGAGTTGGAGACATACAACGTTTAGCTCAGTTCTGGGCATCTTTGAAATACCTATACAAACTTGTTCCTACATAGTAACTTGCCACTTTGAATGAGAATGTGCTTGCTTGCAGCAACGTGCTATATGTTCTGAATGCCCGAATTGGGAATCTGTGTCAAAACTTTGTTCGGAATTATGTGATCCTTACTAGCTGGAAGTAAGGGAGATGGGGCATGAAGTTATTTCTAGGAGTTGGAGACATAAAACGTTTAGCTCAGTTCTGGGCATCTTTGAAATACCTAAACTAACTTGTTCCTACATAGTAACTTGCCACTTTGAATGAGAATGTGCTTGCTTGCAGCAACGTGCTATATGATCTGAATGCCCGAATTGGGAATCCGTGTCAAAACTTTGTTAGGAATTATGTGATCCTTACTAGCTGGAAGTAAGGGAGATGGGGCATGAATTTATTTCTAGGAGTTGGAGACATACAACGTTTAGCTCAGTTCTGGGCATCTTTGAAATACCTATACAAACTTGTTCCTACACAGTAACTTGCAACTTTGAATGAGAATGTGCTTGCTTACAGCAACGTGCTATATGTTCTGAATGCCCGAATTGGGAATCTGTGTCAAAACTTTGTTAGGAATTATGTGATCCCTACTAGCTGGAAGTAAGGGAGATGGGGCATGAAGTTATTTCTAGGAGTTGGACACATAATACGTTTAGCTCAGTTCTGGGCATCTTTGAAATACCTAAACTAACTTGTTCCTACATAGTAACTTGCCACTTTGAATGAGAATGTGCTTGCTTACAGCAACGTGCTATATGATCTGAATGCCCGAATTGGGAATCTGTGTCAAAACTTTGTTAGGAATTATGTGATCCTTACTAGCTGGAAGTAAGGGAGATGGGGCATGAATTTATTTCTAGGAGTTGGAGACATACAACGTTTAGCTCAGTTCTGGGCATCTTTGAAATACCTATACAAACTTGTTCCTACATAGTAACTTGCAACTTTGAATGAGAATGTGCTTGCTTACAGCAACGTGCTATATGATCTGAATGCCCGAATTGGGAATCTGTGTCAAAACTTTGTTCGGAATTATGTGATCCTTACTAGCTGGAAGTAAGGGAGATGGGGCATGAAGTTATTTCTAGGAGTTGGAGACATAAAACGTTTAGCTCAGTTCTGGGCATCTTTGAAATACCTAAACTAACTTGTTCCTACATAGTAACTTGCCACTTTGAATGAGAATGTGCTTGCTTGCAGCAACGTGCTATATGTTCTGAATGCCCGAATTGGGAATCTGTGTCAAAACGTTGTTCGGAATTATGTGATCCTTACTAGCTGGAAATAAGGGAGATGGGGCATGAAGTTATTTCTAGGAGTTGGACACATACCAAGTTTAGCTCAGTTCTGGGCATCTTTGAAATACCTATACAAACTTGTTCCTACACAGTAACTTGCAACTTTGAATGAGAATGTGCTTGCTTACAGCAACGTGCTATATGTTCTGAATGCCCGAATTGGGAATCTGTGTCAAAACTTTGTTAGGAATTATGTGATCCCTACTAGCTGGAAGTAAGGGAGATGGGGCATGAAGTTATTTCTAGGAGTTGGACACATAATACGTTTAGCTCAGTTCTGGGCATCTTTCAAATACCTAAACTAACTTGTTCCTACATAGTAACTTGCCACTTTGAATGAGAATGTGCTTGCTTACAGCAACGTGCTATATGATCTGAAAGCCCGAATTGGGAATCTGTGTCAAAACTTTGTTAGGAATTATGTGATCCTTACTAGCTGGAAGTAAGGGAGATGGGGCATGAATTTATTTCTAGGAGTTGGAGACATACAACGTTTAGCTCAGTTCTGGGCATCTTTGAAATACCTATACAAACTTGTTCCTACATAGTAACTTGCAACTTTGAATGAGAATGTGCTTGCTTACAGCAACGTGCTATATGATCTGAATGCCCGAATTGGGAATCTGTGTCAAAACTTTGTTCGGAATTATGTGATCCTTACTAGCTGGAAGTAAGGGAGATGGGGCATGAAGTTATTTCTAGGAGTTGGACACATACCAAGTTTAGCTCAGTTCTGGGCATCTTTGAAATACCTATACAAACTTGTTCCTACATAGTAACTTGCAACTTTGAATGAGAATGTGCTTGCTTACAGCAACGTGCTATATGTTCTGAATGCCCGAATTGGGAATCTGTGTCAAAACTTTGTTAGGAATTATGTGATCCTTACTAGCTGGAAGTAAGGGAGATGGGGCATGAAGTTATTTCTAGGAGTTGGAGACATACAACGTTTAGCTCAGTTCTGGGCATCTTTGAAATACCTATACAAACTTGTTCCTACATAGTAACTTGCCACTTTGAATGAGAATGTGCTTGCTTGCAGCAACGTGCTATATGTTCTGAATGCCCGAATTGGGAATCTGTGTCAAAACTTTGTTCGGAATTATGTGATCCTTATTAGCTGGAAGTAAGGGAGATGGGGCATGAAGTTATTTCTGGGAGTTGGACACATACCAAGTTTAGCTCAGTTCTGGGCATCTTTGAAATACCTATACAAACTTGTTCCTACATAGTAACTTGCAACTTTGAATGAGAATGTGCTTGCTTACAGCAACGTGCTATATGTTCTGAATGCCCGAATTGGGAATCTGTGTCAAAACTTTGTTAGGAATTATGTGATCCCTACTAGCTGGAAGTAAGGGAGATGGGGCATGAAGTTATTTCTAGGAGTTGGACACATAATACGTTTAGCTCAGTTCTGGGCATCTTTGAAATACCTAAACTAACTTGTTCCTACATAGTAACTTGCCACTTTGAATGAGAATGTGCTTGCTTACAGCAACGTGCTATATGATCTGAATGCCCGAATTGGGAATCTGTGTCAAAACTTTGTTAGGAATTATGTGATCCTTACTAGCTGGAAGTAAGGGAGATGGGGCATGAATTTATTTCTAGGAGTTGGAGACATACAACGTTTAGCTCAGTTCTGGGCATCTTTGAAATACCTATACAAACTTGTTCCTACATAGTAACTTGCAACTTTGAATGAGAATGTGCTTGCTTACAGCAACGTGCTATATGATCTGAATGCCCGAATTGGGAATCTGTGTCAAAACTTTGTTCGGAATTATGTGATCCTTACTAGCTGGAAGTAAGGGAGATGGGGCATGAAGTTATTTCTAGGAGTTGGACACATACCAAGTTTAGCTCAGTTCTGGGCATCTTTGAAATACCTATACAAACTTGTTCCTACATAGTAACTTGCCACTTTGAATGAGAATGTGCTTGCTTGCAGCAACGTGCTATATGTTCTGAATGCCCGAATTGGGAATCTGTGTCAAAACGTTGTTCGGAATTATGTGATCCTTACTAGCTGGAAATAAGGGAGATGGGGCATGAAGTTATTTCTAGGAGTTGGACACATACCAAGTTTAGCTCAGTTCTGGGCATCTTTGAAATACCTATACAAACTTGTTCCTACACAGTAACTTGCAACTTTGAATGAGAATGTGCTTGCTTACAGCAACGTGCTATATGTTCTGAATGCCCGAATTGGGAATCTGTGTCAAAACTTTGTTAGGAATTATGTGATCCCTACTAGCTGGAAGTAAGGGAGATGGGGCATGAAGTTATTTTTAGGAGTTGGACACATAATACGTTTAGCTCAGTTCTGGGCATCTTTCAAATACCTAAACTAACTTGTTCCTACATAGTAACTTGCCACTTTGAATGAGAATGTGCTTGCTTACAGCAACGTGCTATATGATCTGAAAGCCCGAATTGGGAATCTGTGTCAAAACTTTGTTAGGAATTATGTGATCCTTACTAGCTGGAAGTAAGGGAGATGGGGCATGAAGTTATTTCTAGGAGTTGGACACATACCAAGTTTAGCTCAGTTCTGGGCATCTTTGAAATACCTATACAAACTTGTTCCTACATAGTAACTTGCAACTTTGAATGAGAATGTGCTTGCTTACAGCAACGTGCTATATGTTCTGAATGCCCGAATTGGGAATCTGTGTCAAAACTTTGTTAGGAATTATGTGATCCTTACTAGCTGGAAGTAAGGGAGATGGGGCATGAAGTTATTTCTAGGAGTTGGAGACATACAACGTTTAGCTCAGTTCTGGGCATCTTTGAAATACCTATACAAACTTGTTCCTACATAGTAACTTGCCACTTTGAATGAGAATGTGCTTGCTTGCAGCAACGTGCTATATGTTCTGAATGCCCGAATTGGGAATCTGTGTCAAAACTTTGTTCGGAATTATGTGATCCTTATTAGCTGGAAGTAAGGGAGATGGGGCATGAAGTTATTTCTGGGAGTTGGACACATACCAAGTTTAGCTCAGTTCTGGGCATCTTTGAAATACCTATACAAACTTGTTCCTACATAGTAACTTGCAACTTTGAATGAGAATGTGCTTGCTTACAGCAACGTGCTATATGTTCTGAATGCCCGAATTGGGAATCTGTGTCAAAACTTTGTTAGGAATTATGTGATCCTTACTAGCTGGAAGTAAGGGAGATGGGGCATGAAGTTATTTCTAGGAGTTGGAGACATAATACGTTTAGCTCAGTTCTGGGCATCTTTCAAATACCTATACAAACTTGTTCCTACATAGTAACTTGCCACTTTGAATGAGAATGTGCTTGCTTGCAGCAACGTGCTATATGTTCTGAATGCCCGAATTGGGAATCTGTGTCAAAACTTTGTTAGGAATTATGTGATCCTTACTAGCTGGAAGTAAGGGAGATGGGGCATGAAGTTATTTCTAGGAGTTGGAGACATAAAACGTTTAGCTCAGTTCTGTGCATCTTTGAAATACCTAAACAAACTTGTTCCTACATAGTTACTTGCCACTTTGAATGAGAATGTGCTTGCTTACAGCAACGTGCTATATGATCTGAATGCCCGAATTGGGAATCTGTGTCAAAACTTTGTTAGGAATTATGTGATCCTTACTAGCTGGAAGTAAGGGAGATGGGGCATGAAGTTATTTCTAGGAGTTGGAGACATACAACGTTTTGCTCAGTTCTGGGCATCTTTGAAATACCTATACAAACTTGTTCCTACATAGTAACTTGCCACTTTGAATGAGAATGTGCTTGCTTGCAGCAACGTGCTATATGTTCAGAATGCCCGAATTGGGAATCTGTGTCAAAACTTTGTTCGGAATTATGTGATCCTTACTAGCTGGAAGTAAGGGAGATGGGGCATGAAGTTATTTCTAGGAGTTGGACACATACCAAGTTTAGCTCAGTTCTGGGCATCTTTGAAATACCTATACAAACTTGTTCCTACATAGTAACTTGCCACTTTGAATGAGAAGGTGCTTGCTTACAGCAACGTGCTATATGTTCTGGATGCACGAATTGGGAATCTGTGTCAAAACTTTGTTAGGAATTATGTGATCCTTACTAGCTGGAAGTAAGGGAGATGGGGCATGAAGTTATTTCTAGGAGTTGGAGACATAAAACGTTTAGCTCAGTTCTGGGCATCTTTGAAATAACTAAACTAACTTGTTCCTACATAGTAACTTGCCACTTTGAATGAGAATGTGCTTGCTTACAGCAACGTGCTATATGATCTGAATGCCCGAATTGGGAATCTGTGTCAAAACTTTGTCAGGAATTATGAGATCCTTACTAGCTGGAAGTAAGGGAGATGGGGCATGAATTTATTTCTAGGAGTTGGAGACATACAACGTTTAGCTCAGTTCTGGGCATCTTTGAAATACCTATACAAACTTGTTACTACATAGTAACTTGCCACTTTGAATGAGAATGTGCTTGCTTGCAGCAACGTGCTATATGTTCTGAATGCCCGAATTGGGAATCTCTGTCAAAACTTTGTTCGGAATTATGTGATCCTTACTAGCTGGAAGTAAGGGAGATGGGGCATGAAGTTATTTCTAGGAGTTGGAGACATACAACGTTTAGCTCAGTTCTGGGCATCTTTGAAATACCTATACAAACTTGTTCCTACATAGTAACTTGCCACTTTGAATGAGAATGTGCTTCCTTGCAGCAACGTGCTATATGTTCTGAATGCCCGAATTGGGAATCTGTGTCAAAACTTTGTTCGGAATTATGTGATCCTTACTAGCTGGAAGTAAGGGAGATGGGGCATGAAGTTATTTCTAGGAGTTGGACACATGCCAAGTTTAGCTCAGTTCTGGGCATCTTTGAAATACCTATACAAACTTGTTCCTACATAGTAACTTGCAACTTTGAATGAGAATGTGCTTGCTTACAGCAACGTGCTATATGTTCTGAATGCCCGAATTGGGAATCTGTGTCAAAAATTTGTTAGGAATTATGTGATCCCTACTAGCTGGAAGTAAGGGAGATGGGGCATGAAGTTATTTCTAGGAGTTGGACACGTAATACGTTTAGCTCAGTTCTGGGCATCTTTCAAATACCTAAACTAACTTGTTCCTACATAGTAACTTGCCACTTTGAATGAGAATGTGCTTGCTTACAGCAACGTGCTATATGATCTGAAAGCCCGAATTGGGAATCTGTGTCAAAACTTTGTTAGGAATTATGTGATCCTTACTAGCTGGAAGTAAGGGAGATGGGGCATGAATTTATTTCTAGGAGTTGGAGACATACAACGTTTAGCTCAGTTCTGGGCATCTTTGAAATACCTATACAAACTTGTTCCTACATAGTAACTTGCAACTTTGAATGAGAATGTGCTTGCTTACAGCAACGTGCTATATGATCTGAATGCCCGAATTGGGAATCTGTGTCAAAACTTTGTTCGGAATTATGTGATCCTTACTAGCTGGAAGTAAGGGAGATGGGGCATGAAGTTATTTCTAGGAGTTGGAAACATACCAAGTTTAGCTCAGTTCTGGGCATCTTTGAAATACCTATACAAACTTGTTCCTACATAGTAACTTGCAACTTTGAATGAGAATGTGCTTGCTTACAGCAACGTGCTATATGTTCTGAATGCCCGAATTGGGAATCTGTGTCAAAACTTTGTTAGGAATTATGTGATCCTTACTAGCTGGAAGTAAGGGAGATGGGGCATGAAGTTATTTCTAGGAGTTGGAGACATACAACGTTTAGCTCAGTTCTGGGCATCTTTGAAATACCTATACAAACTTGTTCCTACATAGTAACTTGCCACTTTGAATGAGAATGTGCTTGCTTGCAGCAACGTGCTATATGTTCTGAATGCCCGAATTGGGAATCTGTGTCAAAACTTTGTTCGGAATTATGTGATCCTTATTAGCTGGAAGTAAGGGAGATGGGGCATGAAGTTATTTCTGGGAGTTGGACACATACCAAGTTTAGCTCAGTTCTGGGCATCTTTGAAATACCTATACAAACTTGTTCCTACATAGTAACTTGCAACTTTGAATGAGAATGTGCTTGCTTACAGCAACGTGCTATATGTTCTGAATGCCCGAATTGGGAATCTGTGTCAAAACTTTGTTAGGAATTATGTGATCCTTACTAGCTGGAAGTAAGGGAGATGGGGCATGAAGTTATTTCTAGGAGTTGGAGACATAATACGTTTAGCTCAGTTCTGGGCATCTTTGAAATACCTATACAAACTTGTTCCTACATAGTAACTTGCCACTTTGAATGAGAATGTGCTTGCTTGCAGCAACGTGCTATATGTTCTGAATGCCCGAATTGGGAATCTGTGTCAAAACTTTGTTCGGAACTATGTGATCCTTACTAGCTGGAAGTAAGGGAGATGGGGCATGAAGTTATTTCTAGGAGTTGGAGACATACAACGTTTAGCTCAGTTCTGGGCATCTTTGAAATACCTAAACTAACTTGTTCTTACATAGTAACTTGCCACTTTGAATGAGAATGTGCTTGCTTACAGCAACGTGCTATATGATCTGAATGCCCGAATTGGGATTCTGTGTCAAAACTTTGTTAGGAATTATGTGATCCTTACTAGCTGGAAGTAAGGGAGATGGGGCATGAAGTTATTTCTAGGAGTTGGAGACATAATACGTTTAGCTCAGTTCTGGGCATCTTTGAAATACCTATACAAACTTGTTCCTACATAGTAACTTGCCACTTTGAATGAGAATGTGCTTGCTTGCAGCAACGTGCTATATGTTCTGAATGCCCGAATTGGGAATCTGTGTCAAAACTTTGTTCGGAACTATGTGATCCTTACTATCTGGAAGTAAGGGAGATGGGGCATGAAGTTATTTCTAGGAGTTGGAGACATACAACGTTTAGCTCAGTTCTTGGCATCTTTGAAATACCTAAACTAACTTGTTCCTACATAGTAACTTGCCACTTTGAATGAGAATGTGCTTGCTTGCAGCAACGTGCTATATGTTCTCAATGCCCGAATTGGGAATCTGTGTCAAAACTTTGTTCGGAATTATGTGATCCTTACTAGCTGGAAGTAAGGGAGATGGGGCATGAAGTTATTTCTAGGAGTTGGAGACATACAACGTTTAGCTCAGTTCTGGGCATCTTTGAAATACCTATACAAACTTGTTCCTACATAGTAACTTGCCACTTTGAATGAGAATGTGCTTGCTTGCAGCAACGTGCTATATGTTCTGAATGCCCGAATTGGGAATCTGTGTCAAAACTTTGTTCGGAATTATGTGATCCTTACTAGCTGGAAGTAAGGGAGATGGGGCATGAAGTTATTTCTAGGAGTTGGAGACATAAAACGTTTAGCTCAGTTCTGGGCATCTTTGAAATACCTAAACTAACTTGTTCCTACATAGTAACTTGCCACTTTGAATGAGAATGTGCTTGCTTACAGCAACGTGCTATATGATCTGAATGCCCGAATTGGGAATCCTTGTCAAAACTTTGTTAGGAATTATGTGATCCTTACTAGCTGGAAGTAAGGGAGATGGGGCATGAATTTATTTCTAGGAGTTGGAGACATACAACGTTTAGCTCAGTTCTGGGCATCTTTGAAATACCTATACAAACTTGTTCCTACATAGTAACTTGCCACTTTGAATGAGAATGTGCTTGCTTGCAGCAACGTGCTATATGTTCTGAATGTCCGAATTGGGAATCTGTGTCAAAACTTTGTTCGGAATTATGTGATCCTTACTAGCTGGAAGTAAGGGAGATGGGGCATGAAGTTACTTCTAGGAGTTGGACACATACCAAGTTTCGCTCAGTTCTGGGCATCTTTGAAATACCTATACAAACTTGTTCCTACATAGTAACTTGCAACTTTGAATGAGAATGTGCTTGCTTACAGCAACGTGCTATATGTTCTGAATGCCCGAATTGGGAATCTGTGTCAAAACTTTGTTAGGAATTATGTGATCCTTACTAGCTGGAAGTAAGGGAGATGGGGCATGAAGTTATTTCTAGGAGTTGGAGACATACCAAGTTTAGCTCAGTTCTGGTCATCTTTGAAATACCTAAACTAACTTGTTCCTACATAGTAACTTGCCACTTTGAATGAGAATGTGCTTGCTTACAGCAACGTGCTATATGATCTGAATGCCCGAATTGGGAATCTGTGTCAAAACTTTGTTAGGAATTATGTGATCCTTACTAGCTGGAAGTAAGGCAGATGGGGCATGAAGTTCTTTCTAGGAGTTGGAGACATACAACGTTTAGCTCAGTTCTGGGCATCTTTGAAATACCTATACAAACTTGTTCCTACATAGTAACTTGCCACTTTGAATGAGAATGTGCTTGCTTGCAGCAACGTGCTATATGTTCTGAATGCCCGAATTGGGAATCTGTGTCAAAACTTTGTTAGGAATTATGTGATCCTTACTAGCTGGAAGTAAGGGAGATGGGGCATGAAGTTATTTCTAGGAGTTGGAGACATACAACGTTTAGCTCAGTTCTGGGCATCTTTGAAATACCTATACAAACTTGTTCCTTCATAGTAACTTGCAACTTTGAATGAGAATGTAATTGCTTGCAGCAACGTGCTATATGTTCTGAATGCCCGAATTGGGAATCTGTGTCAAAACTTTGTTCGGAATTATGTGATCCTTATTAGCTGGAAGTAAGGGAGATGGGGCATGAAGTTATTTCTGGGAGTTGGACAGATACCTAGTTTAGCTCAGTTTTGGGCATCTTTGAAATACCTATACAAACTTGTTCCTACATAGTAACTTGCAACTTTGAATGAGAATGTGCTTGCTTACAGCAACGTGCTATATGTTCTGAATGCCCGAATTGGGAATCTGTGTCAAAACTTTGTTAGGAATTATGTGATCCTTACTAGCTGGAAGTAAGGGAGATGGGGCATGAAGTTATTTCTAGGAGTTGGAGACATAATACGTTTAGCTCAGTTCTGGGCATCTTTGAAATACCTATACAAACTTGTTCCTATATAGTAACTTGCCACTTTGAATGAGAATGTGCTTGCTTGCAGCAACGTGCTATATGTTCTGAATGCCCGAATTGGGAATCTGTGTCAAAACTTTGTTCGGAATTATGTGATCCTTACTAGCTGGAAGTAAGGGAGATGGGGCATGAAGTTATTTCTAGGAGTTGGAGACATACAACGTTTAGCTCAGTTCTGGGCATCTTTGAAATACCTATACAAACTTGTTCCTACATAGTAACTTGCCACTTTGAATGAGAATGTGCTTGCTTGCAGCAACGTGCTATATGTTCTGAATGCCCGAATTGGGAATCTGTGTCAAAACTTTGTTCGGAATTATGTGATCCTTACTAGCTGGAAGTAAGGGAGATGGGGCATGAAGTTATTTCTGGGAGTTGGACACATACCAAGTTTAGCTCAGTTCTGGGCATCTTTGAAATACCTATACAAACTTGTTCCTACATAGTAACTTGCAACTTTGAATGAGAATGTGCTTGCTTACAGCAACGTGCTATATGTTCTGAATGCCCGAATTGGGAATCTGTGTCAAAACTTTGTTAGGAATTATGTGATCCTTACTAGCTGGAAGTAAGGGAGATGGGGCATGAAGTTATTTCTAGGAGTTGGAGACATACAACGTTTAGCTCAGTTCTGGGCATCTTTGAAATACCTATACAAACTTGTTCCTACATAGTAACTTGCCACTTTGAATGAGAATGTGCTTGCTTGCAGCAACGTGCTATATGTTCTGAATGCCCGAATTGGGAATCTGTGTCAAAACTTTGTTCGGAATTATGTGATCCTTATTAGCTGGAAGTAAGGGAGATGGGGCATGAAGTTATTTCTGGGAGTTGGACACATACCAAGTTTAGCTCAGTTCTGGGCATCTTTGAAATACCTATACAAACTTGTTCCTACATAGTAACTTGCAACTTTGAATGAGAATGTGCTTGCTTACAGCAACGTGCTATATGTTCTGAATGCCCGAATTGGGAATCTGTGTCAAAACTTTGTTAGGAATTATGTGATCCTTACTAGCTGGAAGTAAGGGAGATGGGGCATGAAGTTATTTCTAGGAGTTGGAGACATAATACGTTTAGCTCAGTTCTGGGCATCTTTGAAATACCTATACAAACTTGTTCCTACATAGTAACTTGCCACTTTGAATGAGAATGTGCTTGCTTGCAGCAACGTGCTATATGTTCTGAATGCCCGAATTGGGAATCTGTGTCAAAACTTTGTTCGGAATTATGTGATCCTTACTAGCTGGAAGTAAGGGAGATGGGGCATGAAGTTATTTCTAGGAGTTGGAGACATACAACGTTTAGCTCAGTTCTGGGCATCTTTGAAATACCTAAACTAACTTGTTCTTACATAGTAACTTGCCACTTTGAATGAGAATGTGCTTGCTTACAGCAACGTGCTATATGATCTGAATGCCCGAATTGGGATTCTGTGTCAAAACTTTGTTAGGAATTATGTGATCCTTACTAGCTGGAAGTAAGGGAGATGGGGCATGAAGTTATTTCTAGGAGTTGGAGACATAATACGTTTAGCTCAGTTCTGGGCATCTTTGAAATACCTATACAAACTTGTTCCTACATAGTAACTTGCCACTTTGAATGAGAATGTGCTTGCTTGCAGCAACGTGCTATATGTTCTGAATGCCCGAATTGGGAATCTGTGTCAAAACTTTGTTCGGAACTATGTGATCCTTACTATCTGGAAGTAAGGGAGATGGGGCATGAAGTTATTTCTAGGAGTTGGAGACATACAACGTTTAGCTCAGTTCTTGGCATCTTTGAAATACCTAAACTAACTTGTTCCTACATAGTAACTTGCCACTTTGAATGAGAATGTGCTTGCTTGCAGCAACGTGCTATATGTTCTCAATGCCCGAATTGGGAATCTGTGTCAAAACTTTGTTCGGAATTATGTGATCCTTACTAGCTGGAAGTAAGGGAGATGGGGCATGAAGTTATTTCTAGGAGTTGGAGACATACAACGTTTAGCTCAGTTCTGGGCATCTTTGAAATACCTATACAAACTTGTTCCTACATAGTAACTTGCCACTTTGAATGAGAATGTGCTTGCTTGCAGCAACGTGCTATATGTTCTGAATGTCCGAATTGGGAATCTGTGTCAAAACTTTGTTCGGAATTATGTGATCCTTACTAGCTGGAAGTAAGGGAGATGGGGCATGAAGTTACTTCTAGGAGTTGGACACATACCAAGTTTAGCTCAGTTCTGGGCATCTTTGAAATACCTATACAAACTTGTTCCTACATAGTAACTTGCAACTTTGAATGAGAATGTGCTTGCTTACAGCAACGTGCTATATGTTCTGAATGCCCGAATTGGGAATCTGTGTCAAAACTTTGTTAGGAATTATGTGATCCTTACTAGCTGGAAGTAAGGGAGATGGGGCATGAAGTTATTTCTAGGAGTTGGAGACATACCAAGTTTAGCTCAGTTCTGGTCATCTTTGAAATACCTAAACTAACTTGTTCCTACATAGTAACTTGCCACTTTGAATGAGAATGTGCTTGCTTACAGCAACGTGCTATATGATCTGAATGCCCGAATTGGGAATCTGTGTCAAAACTTTGTTAGGAATTATGTGATCCTTACTAGCTGGAAGTAAGGCAGATGGGGCATGAAGTTCTTTCTAGGAGTTGGAGACATACAACGTTTAGCTCAGTTCTGGGCATCTTTGAAATACCTATACAAACTTGTTCCTACATAGTAACTTGCCACTTTGAATGAGAATGTGCTTGCTTGCAGCAACGTGCTATATGTTCTGAATGCCCGAATTGGGAATCTGTGTCAAAACTTTGTTAGGAATTATGTGATCCTTACTAGCTGGAAGTAAGGGAGATGGGGCATGAAGTTATTTCTAGGAGTTGGAGACATACAACGTTTAGCTCAGTTCTGGGCATCTTTGAAATACCTATACAAACTTGTTCCTTCATAGTAACTTGCAACTTTGAATGAGAATGTAATTGCTTGCAGCAACGTGCTATATGTTCTGAATGCCCGAATTGGGAATCTGTGTCAAAACTTTGTTCGGAATTATGTGATCCTTATTAGCTGGAAATAAGGGAGATGGGGCATGAAGTTATTTCTGGGAGTTGGACAGATACCTAGTTTAGCTCAGTTTTGGGCATCTTTGAAATACCTATACAAACTTGTTCCTACATAGTAACTTGCAACTTTGAATGAGAATGTGCTTGCTTACAGCAACGTGCTATATGTTCTGAATGCCCGAATTGGGAATCTGTGTCAAAACTTTGTTAGGAATTATGTGATCCTTACTAGCTGGAAGTAAGGGAGATGGGGCATGAAGTTATTTCTAGGAGTTGGAGACATAATACGTTTAGCTCAGTTCTGGGCATCTTTGAAATACCTATACAAACTTGTTCCTATATAGTAACTTGCCACTTTGAATGAGAATGTGCTTGCTTGCAGCAACGTGCTATATGTTCTGAATGCCCGAATTGGGAATCTGTGTCAAAACTTTGTTCGGAATTATGTGATCCTTACTAGCTGGAAGTAAGGGAGATGGGGCATGAAGTTATTTCTAGGAGTTGGAGACATACAACGTTTAGCTCAGTTCTGGGCATCTTTGAAATACCTATACAAACTTGTTCCTACATAGTAACTTGCCACTTTGAATGAGAATGTGCTTGCTTGCAGCAACGTGCTATATGTTCTGAATGCCCGAATTGGGAATCTGTGTCAAAACTTTGTTCGGAATTATGTGATCCTTATTAGCTGGAAGTAAGGGAGATGGGGCATGAAGTTATTTCTGGGAATTGGACACATACCAAGTTTAGCTCAGTTCTGGGCATCTTTGAAATACCTATACAAACTTGTTCCTACATAGTAACTTGCAACTTTGAATGAGAATGTGCTTGCTTACAGCAACGTGCTATATGTTCTGAATGCCCGAATTGGGAATCTGTGTCAAAACTTTGTTAGGAATTATGTGATCCTTACTAGCTGGAAGTAAGGGAGATGGGGCATGAAGTTATTTCTAGGAGTTGGAGACATAATACGTTTAGCTCAGTTCTGGGCATCTTTGAAATACCTATACAAACTTGTTCCTACATAGTAACTTGCCACTTTGAATGAGAATGTGCTTGCTTGCAGCAACGTGCTATATGTTCTGAATGCCCGAATTGGGAATCTGTGTCAAAACTTTGTTAGGAATTATGTGATCCTTACTAGCTGGAAGTAAGGGAGATGGGGCATGAAGTTATTTCTAGGAGTTGGAGACATAAAACGTTTAGCTCAGTTCTGTGCATCTTTGAAATACCTAAACAAACTTGTTCCTACATAGTTACTTGCCACTTTGAATGAGAATGTGCTTGCTTACAGCAACGTGCTATATGATCTGAATGCCCGAATTGGGAATCTGTGTCAAAACTTTGTTAGGAATTATGTGATCCTTACTAGCTGGAAGTAAGGGAGATGGGGCATGAAGTTATTTCTAGGAGTTGGAGACATACAACGTTTTGCTCAGTTCTGGGCATCTTTGAAATACCTATACAAACTTGTTCCTACATAGTAACTTGCCACTTTGAATGAGAATGTGCTTGCTTGCAGCAACGTGCTATATGTTCAGAATGCCCGAATTGGGAATCTGTGTCAAAACTTTGTTCGGAATTATGTGATCCTTACTAGCTGGAAGTAAGGGAGATGGGGCATGAAGTTATTTCTAGGAGTTGGACACATACCAAGTTTAGCTCAGTTCTGGGCATCTTTGAAATACCTATACAAACTTGTTCCTACATAGTAACTTGCCACTTTGAATGAGAAGGTGCTTGCTTACAGCAACGTGCTATATGTTCTGGATGCACGAATTGGGAATCTGTGTCAAAACTTTGTTAGGAATTATGTGATCCTTACTAGCTGGAAGTAAGGGAGATGGGGCATGAAGTTATTTCTAGGAGTTGGAGACATAAAACGTTTAGCTCAGTTCTGGGCATCTTTGAAATAACTAAACTAACTTGTTCCTACATAGTAACTTGCCACTTTGAATGAGAATGTGCTTGCTTACAGCAACGTGCTATATGATCTGAATGCCCGAATTGGGAATCTGTGTCAAAACTTTGTCAGGAATTATGAGATCCTTACTAGCTGGAAGTAAGGGAGATGGGGCATGAATTTATTTCTAGGAGTTGGAGACATACAACGTTTAGCTCAGTTCTGGGCATCTTTGAAATACCTATACAAACTTGTTACTACATAGTAACTTGCCACTTTGAATGAGAATGTGCTTGCTTGCAGCAACGTGCTATATGTTCTGAATGCCCGAATTGGGAATCTCTGTCAAAACTTTGTTCGGAATTATGTGATCCTTACTAGCTGGAAGTAAGGGAGATGGGGCATGAAGTTATTTCTAGGAGTTGGAGACATACAACGTTTAGCTCAGTTCTGGGCATCTTTGAAATACCTATACAAACTTGTTCCTACATAGTAACTTGCCACTTTGAATGAGAATGTGCTTCCTTGCAGCAACGTGCTATATGTTCTGAATGCCCGAATTGGGAATCTGTGTCAAAACTTTGTTCGGAATTATGTGATCCTTACTAGCTGGAAGTAAGGGAGATGGGGCATGAAGTTATTTCTAGGAGTTGGACACATGCCAAGTTTAGCTCAGTTCTGGGCATCTTTGAAATACCTATACAAACTTGTTCCTACACAGTAACTTGCAACTTTGAATGAGAATGTGCTTGCTTACACCAACGTGCTATATGTTCTGAATGCCCGAATTGGGAATCTGTGTCAAAACTTTGTTAGGAATTATGTGATCCTTACTAGCTGGAAGTAAGGGAGATGGGGCATGAAGTTATTTCTAGGAGTTGGACACATAATACGTTTAGCTCAGTTCTGGACATCTTTGAAATACCTAAACTAACTTGTTCCTACATAGTAACTTGCCACTTTGAATGAGAATGTGCTTGCTTACAGCAACGTGCTATATGATCAGAATGCCCGAATTGGGAATCTGTGTCAAAACTTTGTTAGGAATTATGTGATCCTTACTAGCTGGAAGTAAGGGAGATGGGGCATGAATTTATTTCTAGGAGTTGGAGACATACAACGTTTAGCTCAGTTCTGGGCATCTTTGAAATACCTATACAAAGTTGTTCCTACATAGTAACTTGCCACTTTGAATGAGAATGTGCTTGCTTACAGCAACGTGCTATATGATCTGAATGCCCGAATTGGGAATCTGTGTCAAAACTTTGTTCGGAATTATGTGATCCTTACTAGCTGGAAGTAAGGGAGATGGGGCATGAAGTTATTTCTAGGAGTTGGACACATACCAAGTTTAGCTCAGTTCTGGGCATCTTTGAAATACCTATACAAACTTGTTCCTACATAGTAACTTGCAACTTTGAATGAGAATGTGCTTGCTTACAGCAACGTGCTATATGTTCTGAATGCCCGAATTGGGAATCTGTGTGAAAACTTTGTTAGGAATTATGTGATCCTTACTAGCTGGAAGTAAGGGAGATGGGGCATGAAGTTATTTCTAGGAGTTGGAGATATACAACGTTTAGCTCAGTTCTGGGCATCTTTGAAATACCTATACAAACTTGTTCCTACATAGTAACTTGCCACTTTGAATGAGAATGTGCTTGCTTACAGCAACCTGCTATATGTTCTGAATGCCCGAATGGGGAATCTGTGTCAAAACTTTGTTCGGAATTATGTGATCCTTATTAGCTGGAAGTAAGGGAGATGGGGCATGAAGTTATTTCTGGGAGTTGGACACATACCAAGTTTAGCTCAGTTCTGGGCATCTTTGAAATACCTATACAAACTTGTTCCTACATAGTAACTTGCAACTTTGAATGAGAATGTGCTTGCTTACAGCAACGTGCTATATGTTCTGAATGCCCGAATTGGGAATCTGTGTCAAAACTTTGTTAGGAATTATGTGATCCTTACTAGCTGGAAGTAAGTGAGATGGGGCATGAAGTTATTTCTAGGAGTTGGAGACATAATACGTTTAGCTCAGTTCTGGGCATCTTTGAAATACCTATACAAACTTGTTCCTACATAGTAACTTGCCACTTTGAATGAGAATGTGCTTGCTTGCAGCAACGTGCTATATGTTCTGAATGCCCGAATTGGGAATCTGTGTCAAAACTTTGTTCGGAACTATGTGATCCTTACTAGCTGGAAGTAAGGGAGATGGGGCATGAAGTTATTTCTAGGAGTTGGAGACATACAACGTTTAGCTCAGTTCTGGGCATCTTTGAAATACCTAAACTAACTTGTTCTTACATAGTAACTTGCCACTTTGAATGAGAATGTGCTTGCTTACAGCAACGTGCTATATGATCTGAATGCCCGAATTGGGATTCTGTGTCAAAACTTTGTTAGGAATTATGTGATCCTTACTAGCTGGAAGTAAGGGAGATGGGGCATGAAGTTATTTCTAGGAGTTGGAGACATAATACGTTTAGCTCAGTTCTGGGCATCTTTGAAATACCTATACAAACTTGTTCCTACATAGTAACTTGCCACTTTGAATGAGAATGTGCTTGCTTGCAGCAACGTGCTATATGTTCTGAATGCCCGAATTGGGAATCTGTGTCAAAACTTTGTTCGGAACTATGTGATCCTTACTATCTGGAAGTAAGGGAGATGGGGCATGAAGTTATTTCTAGGAGTTGGAGACATACAACGTTTAGCTCAGTTCTTGGCATCTTTGAAATACCTAAACTAACTTGTTCCTACATAGTAACTTGCCACTTTGAATGAGAATGTGCTTGCTTGCAGCAACGTGCTATATGTTCTCAATGCCCGAATTGGGAATCTGTGTCAAAACTTTGTTCGGAATTATGTGATCCTTACTAGCTGGAAGTAAGGGAGATGGGGCATGAAGTTATTTCTAGGAGTTGGAGACATACAACGTTTAGCTCAGTTCTGGGCATCTTTGAAATACC